>NC_047055.1:103310271-103953519 GCF_011762595.2 Tursiops truncatus | reverse complement strand
TAATTATAAGTTTGTTTTTGAAATCTGTGAGTCTGTTTCTATTTTGTAAATAAGTTCATTTATAGTATGATATCACTCACATATGGAACCTGATTTTTTAGATATGATATTTGACATAAAAGTAGGCTTTAGCCATGGCTGTTCCAATACTGATAACACTTACACTCTTTAAATTTTTATAGAAAAGTATGTTGAGAATTATATTATTTGGGAATTTCATTGATTTGTTTTAAGGCTTAGCTTCTCTGGCCAGGAGCCATTTGGATATTAATCTGTACAAGATCAGTGTAAACCCTACAAATTATACCTGGAGAGTCTCCAACTTGCTTCCTTAGAAATGCTATAAGATTCAGGAACTGTATAAGTATCGTTTTCCCACAGATAACAATTTGATGACATAAATCTTTATTCTGCAATCAATCCCCTTCCTCCACTGTTTATTTTTTAACTATTTTTTTAGCTTTTAAAAATTAGTTATCTGGGTTTATTGCTCTGTCCTGTAGAAATTAAGTACTTTTAGTTGTTAACTAAGAATGCACATAAGACACATGTAAATAAGTGGATTCCTGATCCCAACTCAAATGCACGGAATCCAAGTATCCAACACTAGGCCCCAGGATTGTGAATGCTTTTTACAATTTGGGGATTTGAATCTTATGTGAACTACAAGGTTAGAATCATTGTAACCTACGCCATGGTATGGGCTTGCTGTCTCTCAAAAGAAGGGTGTCTATCGAAAAGGCTAGCTTAATTTCAATGGTTATGAAATGAAAATATTTTTGTAAGATAGTTTCTAAAAGGTGATTGTTTTATATCTATCAGCTATATATAGTGAGCTTGCTAAAGCTAAATTGATTTCGATGTTTGGCTCTGACCCTCCTGATAGTGAAAAGAAAAAAGGAAACAAAATTAATTCTAAATGCATCGTATCATCTATGTTGAATTTTTTCAAATTCCAGTATGATTTAATAGTCCTCCAAGGATACTGATGCCTCATAAACTTGAAGGGTCAAGACATCAGAAGTGAGTCCACTCTCATAAATCCCTTAAAATCAGCCAATATGGCATGGAATAAGTCTTTCCAAAAGGAAAAACAAAAACAGGAATAGAATTGGTGGAGGACTGGAGATTTTTATGTTAGTGTTTCTAGGTACACTCATATCTTTTGGTAAATTATATTTGTTACATTAATCCCATTCTCTTTTTTAATATAGGAAAGCTAACAATTGGTATCTATGAATTGAGAGAGTAACCTGCACTTCTTTAAATTCTATAACATTTTTGTTAACATTAAGTACCTGCTGTACTACTTTATGCCAGTCACTAGGTTTATCATCATCCTAAAAATACTATGGTAAGAGCTTAACCAGTGAAACAGAATCACTGGGAAACATATATTAAGAGATTTATTACAAGGAATTGGCATGTGCAATTTTGGAGCCTGGCTCGACAAGTCTAAAAGCTGTAGGGTAGGCAGTCAAGAAGGGCGGGCTGGAACTCTTAGACATGAGCTGAAGCTGTAGCGCACAGAGGCACTTTCTTCTTCAGACAAGCCTTAGCTCTGCTCTTTAAGGCCTTGTACCTGATTGAATCATGCCCACTCAGATTGTCCAGAATAATCTCCCTTATTTAAAGTTAAATATAGACTTTAATCACATCTACAAAATTCCTCCCCAGGAACACCTCAATTAGTGCTTTGTTGACTAACTGAGGTCTATAGTGTAGCTATCAATACACTGTCACATAAAACTAACCTTCACAGGCGAGTACTTTTATTGTTGTAATGTCCCAGATTCAGAAAACTGACTTTGAGAAAGTTAAATTGCTACAAGTAGTAAGTGATGGAACATGATTTGAACCCAAGCTTATCTAACCCCAGAGCCCATACTGTAAAATCCAGATGCCAAACAGAAAAATTGGCAATTGACCATTTACCTGGTAAAGAAATGATTACCGCACACGTACGTGGGCACACACGCCCAAACCCACCCACGCCCACTACCACCACCACTATACAGCTATTAATGTAAAAATGATAAAAAGAATATTTAGGACATTCGAATGAATTTTTTAATATCATGGAGATCGGCCAGCATTTTCATTAAATCAGGTTAATTTTCTTTTTGGAAGTCAGGGAAAAATGATCTGTTCATTATGAATTAAAGTAATCTTGGAAATGATTTGACAGTCAATCATCATTTCGTAAAACTGAAATAAAATGTCAAGAGTAAACTATAAAAGACAATGGGATCATTCATAGTAATTACTGTCAGTTTAAACTGAAGAAAACAGAATATGATTTCTGTCATTATTAGAATTAGGTAGCAAGTGAACTACAAATGTGAGTCTGTAAAGTATTCCATTTAATTTATTGGATTTCTGCATATTGGATTAATAGATGAGTGGCAGAAATTTGTAAAATAGTCATTCTGACACCTTTAGCACATAGATTAGGCAATAGCAGGTAAGGAAGTGTTTATTATTACTGATTGAATTTGTGATACATTTTATTCTTCTGTGTATATTCAGACATAGTACTCTAATTTACTCTAACTCTGAAATATGTACCTACTTTGAAAAATAGGAGAGGCTAAATGGAGAACACTGGTTTCCCACAGTGTGCTGGGATAAGGACAGAGAAAAAGAGAACAAAATCAGAGGTACAATCAACAAAAAACCCGGTGAAATGTGGCTTTTTTCTTAAAGTTTCACGTTTTCCAATGTCACATTATTGTAACTTGCTCTAAAGTTTAAATCATTTGTGCATGCTTTGTTTCATAATTTTACCACTTTACTTTTACTCAAATATCAGAAAAACTCCCAATTAGACCAAACATGTCTTGGAATAGCACCCCTGCTTTGGTTACCTTCTTTGAGAAGTCAACCTTATATAAAAAAGCAAGACAATGTCCTTCCCTACAAACGTTCCCTTTCTTTACACTAACTCTTTGCTCAGCATGAGATATTGCCCATAGACTGCAAGAAACTTCTTTTCTTTCTAGTTCCCAAATTACCATACAATGCTTATATCCTATTACTTTCCAACACAGACATCTTCTAGTCATACTGGGCTATTCAATTCTCATCATAATTGTCCTACACATTCCTAGAGCCATACCACTGTTCACACTGTTGCCTTAATAGTCTCCCTTTTCTTCATCAAATATCGGAATCCTGTCCACCTCCAATTCCAAACCTTATGAAATTTCTTCTAGTGTGATCTCTCCTATCACTAAATTCAGATAGATTAAATCTGAAAGGGGCTTAACAATAACTCTAGAGCTAGAAAAGAGAAGTCTATAAGGCCAATATTTTTTGTATTCCTTGACTCTGTGAATGGCACCAACATCCACTCAGTTAGAAGTCTTGGTAGTTATCTGTAATTTCTTCTTCCTAACTCCTGGGAACTCTTTGGATCCAGTGATAGAAGAGGATTTCCAGTATTGCAATTTGTTTGTTTTATCTGCTGAGACACTATGTAATATTTTATTTGAATAAAGGATTCCATGGATCAGAAAAAATCTGAAAGGAACTTGAAGATAACAGGTACTGATTCTTGAATCCCTTCTCTCATAGTCAAGTCAAATGATCTATGTCCATGGAGATTATGCTTGCAAACTTCTGGCAAAGGGGAACTCATTACGTTCCAATGAGGTACAACCTTTGGACAGTTTTGAAAGGTAGAAAGTTCTTATATTAAGACTTGCCTCGATGTAACCATTATCATTTTTTCCTTACTCTCCTTTTCCTTGATACTAGACTCTAAACTTCTTCATAGCAAGAATAGGTTTTTATTCTCCAATACCTAGCACAATACTGGGCATGTTATATATGTTAAAAATATTTTTTAACATCTTTATTGGAGTATAATTGCTTTACAATGGTGTGTTAGTTTCTGGTTTATAACAAAGTGAATCAGTTATACATATACATATGTCCCCATATCTCTTCCCTCTTGCATCTCCCTCCCTCCAACCCTCCCTATCCCACCCCTCTAGGTGGTCACAAAGCACCGAGCTGATCTCCCTGTGCTATGCAGCTGCTTCCCACTAGCTATCTACCTTATGTTTGGTAGTGTATGTATGTCCATGCCTCTCTCTCACTTTGTCACAGCTTACCCTTCCCCCTCCCCATATCCTCAAGTCCATTCTCTAGTAGGTCTGCCTCTTTATTCCCATCTTGCCCCTAGGTTCTTCGTGACCATTTTTTTTTTCTAGATTCCATATATATGTGTTAGCATTTGGGATTTGTTTTTCTCTTTCTGACTTACTTCACTCTGTATGACAGTCTCTAGGTCCATCCACCTCACTACAAATACCTGTTCCGTTCCTTTTTATGGCTGAGTAATATTCCACTGTATATATGTGCCACATCTTCTTTATCCATTCATCTGTCGATGGACACTTTGGTTGCTTCCATGTCTGGGCTATTCTAAATAGAGCTGCAATGAACATTTTGGTGCATGACTCTATTTGAATTATGGTTTTCTCAGGGTATATGCCCAGGAGTGGGATTGCTGTGTCGGATGGTAGTTCTATTTTTAGTTTTTTAAGGAACCTCCATGCTGTATAGTGGCTCTCCATAGTAGCTGTATCAATTTACATTCCCACCAACAGTGCAAGAGTGTTCCCTTTTCTCTACATCCTCTCCAGCATTAATTGTTTGTAGATTTTTTGATGATGGCCATTCTGACTGGTGTGAGATGATATCTCATTGTAGTTTTGATTTGCATTTCTCTAATGATTAATGATGTTGAGTATCCTTTCATGTGTTTGTTGGCAATCTGTATATCTTCTTTGGAGAAATGTCTGTTTAGATCTTCTGCCCATTTTTGGATTGGGTTGTTTGTTTTTTTTGATGTTGAGCTGCATGAGCTGCTTGTGAATTTTGGAGATTAATCCTTTGTCAGTTGCTTCATTTGCAAGTATTTTCTCCCATTCTCAGGGTTGTCTTTTGGTCTTGTTTATGGTTTCCTTTGCTGTGCAAAAGCTTTGAAGTTTCATTAGGTCCCATATGTTTATTTTTGTTTTTATATCCATTTCTCTAGGATGTGGGTCAAAAAGGATCTGGCTGTGATGTATGTCATAGAGTGTTCTGCCTATGTTTTCCTCTAAGAGTTTGATGGTGTCTGGCCTTACATTTAGGTCTTTAATCCATTTTGAGTTTATTTTTGTGTATGTTGTTAGGGAGTGTTCTAATTTCATTCTTTTACATGTAGCTGTACAGTTTTCCCATCACCACTTATTCAAGAGGCTGTCTTTTCTCCACTATATAGTCTTGCCTCCTTTATCAAAGATAAGGTGACCATATGTGCGTGGGTTTATCTCTGGGCTTTCTATCATGTTGCACTGATCTATATTTCTGTTTCTGTGCCAGTACCATACTGTCTTGATTACTGTAGCTTTGTAGTATAGTCTGAAGTCAGGGAGCCTGATTCCTTCAGCTCTTTTTCTTTCTCAAGATTGCTTTGGCTATTCGAGGTCTTTGGTGTTTCCATACAAATTGTGAAATTCTTTGTTCAACTTCTGTGAAAAATGCCAGTGGTATTTTGGTAGAGGTTGCATTGAATCTGTAGATTGCTTTGGGTAGTAGAGTCATTTTCACGAAGTTGATTCTTACAATCCAAGAACATGGTATATCTCTCCATCTATTTGTATCATCTTTAATTTCTTTCATCAGTGTCTTATAATTTTCTGCATGCAGGTATTTTGTCTCCTTAGATAGGTTTATTCCTAGATATTTTATTCTTTTTGTTGCAATGGTAAATGTGAATGTTTTCTTAATTTCACTTTCAGTTTTTTCATCATTAGTGTACAGGAGTGCAAGAGATTTCTGTGCATTAATTTTGTGTCCTTCTACTTTACCTAATTCATTGATTAGTCTAGTAGTTTTCTGGTAGCATCTTTAGGATCCTCTATGTATAGTATCATGTCATCTGCAAACAGTGACAGCTTTACTATTTTTCCAATTTCGATTCCCTTTATTTCTTTTTCTTCTCTGAATGCTGTGGCTAAACCTTCCAAAACTATGTTGAATCATAGTGGTGAGAGTGGGCAACCTTCTCTTGTACCTGGTCTTAGTGGAAATGGTTTCAGTTTTTCACCATTGAGTATGATGTTGACTGTGGGTTTGTAATATATGGCCTTTATTATGTTGAGGAAAATTCCCTCTATGCCTATTTTCTGAAGGGTTTTTATCATAAATGGGTGTTGAATTTTGTCAAAAGCTTTCTCTGCATCTATTGAGATGATCATCTGGTTTTTCTCCTTCAATTTGTTATTATGATGTATCCCATCGATTGATTTGCATATATTGAAGAATCCTTGCATTCCTGGGTTAAATCCCACTTCACCATAGTGTATGATCCTTTTACTCTGCTGTTGAATTCTGTTTGCTAGTATCTTGTTGAGGATTTTTGCATCTATGTTCATCAGTGATATTGGCCTGTAGTTTTCTTTCTTTGTGACATGTTTTTCTGGTTTTGGTATAAGGGTCATGATGGCCTCGTAGAATGACTTTGGGAGTGTTCCTTCCCCTGCCATATTTTGGAAGAGTTTCAGAAGAATCGGTGTTAGTTCTTCTCTAAATGTTTGATAGAATTCGCCTGTGAGGCCCTCTGGTCCTGGGCTTTTGTTTGTTGGAAGATTTTTAATCACAGTTTCAATTTCAGTACTTGTGATTGGTCTGTTCATATTTTCTATTTCTTCCTGGTTCAGTCTCGGAAGGTTGTGCTTTTCTAAGAATTTGTCCATTTCTTCCAGGTTGTCCATTTTATTGATAGAGTTGCTTGTAGTAGTCTCTTAGGATGCTTTGTAATTCTGTGGTGTCTGTTTGTAACTTCTCCTTTTTCATTTCTAATTCTATTGATTTGAGACTTCTCCCTTTTTTTTCCATAAGTCTGGCTAGTGGTTTATCAATTTTGTTTATCTTCTCAAAAAACCAGCTTTTAGGTTTATTTATCTTTGCTATCATTTCCTTCATTTCTTTTTCATTTAATTCTGATCTGATCTTTATGATTTCTTTCCTTGTGCTAACTGTGGGGTTTTTTTGTTCTTCTTTCTCTAATTGCCTTAGGTGTAAGGTTAGGTTCTTTATTTGAGATGTTTCTTGTTTCTTAAGTTAGGTTTGTACTGCTATAAACTTCCCTCTTAGAACTGCTTTTGCTGCATCCCATAGTTTTTGGGTCATCGTGTTTTGGTGTCATTTGTCTCTAGGTATTTTGTTCTAGAATCATGGTATCTAGTATCTGCTAAGTTGTGTAGTCCCAATAAAAATTTGGGTCTTTCTTGATTGTGCTTTCCAAATTCAGTATTGATGAATTGACTTCTGATGTAGCATTAAGAAGTTATTCTCATAAATTAGAAGAATTAAAATAAACAGCATTGGTGCTTTCTCATTAAAAAAAGAAAAAGACTTGCTGGATGCTGGTGGTTGGATATGTAAGTAAAAATGTGCAGCTATTTTTAGAAAATGTGGTACTGGGACTTGGATGAAAGCAGTTTTGCAGGTTCAGGCTCAATAGTTTTCTATCTGTACAGAGCTGTTCACACACTCAGTATAGTAGGTCTGTAAGGAGACTTTAAATATCATCTATTCGGAGTCCCTCCTTTTACAGATGAGACCCATTGGTGAAGTAACTTGCCCAGTGTCCTGAGTGGCAATGACAAATCATATTTCTTGAGTCTCTGCTCCTTGCTCTTTACTGAACTTTAGAGGTTGCAAACTGGTAATGGACCACTGATAGTTGTGTTTGGCCAGTAGAGTAGATTGTATTATTGATCACAAATACTTGCCGCCTCTCTCTAGGAGAGGATGAAACTCCTTCTTCCCATTGAAGTCAGCCTTGGCCACGTGACTTGTTTTGGCAAAGGAAATGTGTGCAGAGGTGATGTGCAGTGTTCCGGAGAGGAACGATAAAGCATGAGTTAAGTACATAGTTTCAGTGCATGATTCACCAGGTTTTCTTTTTCTTCTGCTACGAGTTTGTTTATCAACATTCTAGATAGAAGTAGAATATAGAAGTAGCTGTGTCAGCCTGAGTCCTGGACTAAACATGATGTGCAGCAGATATACAACTAACCTGTGATGGGATTATAATGTGGGTAAGGAACAACCTTTTGCTGTAAGCTAAGAATCTGGGGTCATGTGTAAATACAGTATAACCTAGTCAATCCTAACTGATACAATCTACATCATTAAAAAAATGAATCAGTGACTAACATTTGGAAATTTTGAGAATTAGCAGAAAGATCCAGACTTCAGATTTCTGATGAAAAATCGGCAGGGGTGACACATTTGGCCAACCCGGCACACATTGGCTGGGGCTGTATAGCATCTACCCCTTAGAAATAGAAGCTAATGCTATAGTTTACCCCCAGCATCCTATACTCCCTGTTTGTATCTTACACCCATCCATCTTTTTCTTCAGTTATCTACATTACCTGTCTGGCCCTTGTAAGCACTTGAGTTTGCCACTCTGGCTTTATATCAAACTTTCCCACCCCTCAGCAAGAAAATGCTAGAGGCAGAAAGAACAGAGGACTGAAGACAGAACTTTAGTTAATACCCACCTGCAGGGATGAGATAAAGAATCAGTGGGGAGACGTTTAATAACTGGTTAGAAAAGGAAGAAGAAAACCAGAATTGGACAGTTACCAAAACAAACAAAACACAAGGAAGAGACGAGTCAAGAAGTGGGGATGGTCAACCTCAGGGAAAACTACAGAGTTCAACAATAAAGACAGTGATGAGAGCAGGTCATATGTGACCTTTGAGAGAATAATTGCCGTGTTTTGATGATCATGGAAGACAGAAGATAGGAGATTAAGGAGCAAAGGGCTGCTGAGAAAATGGAGGTGTTGAGATAAAAATTTTCACAAGTTTGGTATTGAATGGAAGGAGAAAAATAATTGATTTCTAAAATGGCAGCAGAATCAAAACAAACAAAAGTGTTTTTTTCCCACTTCTTGTTTTGGGGGACAAGGGCAAGGGGCGACACATGTTTGAAAAGCATTGGCAAAAGAGCCAGTAAAAAGGAACCAGGTTATTGAGGGAACAAAGTTTGGGAGGTGGCTAAGAGTAATGGATAGAGAGCATGGGTGAAGCAGCTAGTTTTGGAAATAAAGGATAATAGACCTTCATCTAAGTCTGTTAGTGTGCAATATGGGGTCCTAATGAATCATCAGTAGTAACTCAGGAGAAAGCAGTATCTGGGTCCCATGGTGGGGGTGGGGTAATGGAAGAATGATGACCTTGTCTAGTATTATTAAGTCCATTTCACAAGTGGGGACATTTAGGCTCAGGGAAATTAAACAGCTTAAATTTTTTATTGACGTATAGGTGATTTACATTATCTTAGGTTCAGTTGTGTAGCATAGTGATTTTGTAGATTATACTCCATGATAGGTCATTACAAGATAATGGATATAATTCCTTGTGCTATGCAGTATATCCTTGTTGCTTTTCTATTTTATATATAGTAGTTTGTATCTGTTAATTCTATACCCCTATCTTGCCCCTCCCCCATTCCCTCTCGCCTTTGGTAACCAACCACTAGTTGTTTTCTGTATCTGTGAGTCTGTTTCTGTCTTGCATATATTTCCATTTGCATTACTTTTTAGATTCCATATTTAAGTGGTGTTATACAGTATTTGTCTTTCTCTGACTTATTTCACTAAGCATAGTATTCTCTAGGTCCATCTATGTTGCTGCAAATGACAGTATTTCATTCTTTTTATGACTAATATTCCATTGTATATATACTACATCTTACTCCAGTAGTCTGTTGATGGGCACTTGGGTTGCTTCTTTTATTATAAATAGTGCTGCTATGAACATTGTGGTGCATGTATCTTTTCAAATTAGTGTTTTCATTTTTTTTCTGGATATATATCCAGGAGTGGAATTGCTGGATCATATGGTAGTTCTATTTTTAGTTTCTTGAGGAACATCCATACTGTTTTCCACAGTGGCTGCACCAATTTTCATTCCCACCAATAGTGGGGATGAAACCAGTGAAAAGGGTTTCTTTTTCTCCACATCCTCCCCAACGTTTGTTATTTGTAGACGTTTTGATGGTGGTCATTCTGACTGGTGTGAGGTGATACCTCACTGTAGTTTTGATTTGCATTTCTCTAATAATTAGTGACGTTGAGCATCTGTTTATTAAATGGCTTAAAGTTATATAGTCAGTTACTGAAGGCAACCTGAATGTCAGGTGAAGGAGTTTTGACCTGAAGGCAGCAAGGAGTTACTGAAGGTTTTGAATAGGGTTGAGGTTGTGGGAGTTACGTGGATGGGGTAAGGAGATGATTGTACGACAGCACTGACACTTCAGCAATAGGAGTGGCAAGAGCCAAGATAGTAAGCCAGGTCAGCTATTCAGATATGAATAGATAAGAAGCATGGATACTATTGATAGCAATCAGACTGAAAAGGAAGGGATGGATGGAAGAAATATCAGGAGGACAATATTTCTAGAGCTTCATGACTAGCTGGAGATGGGGGACTAGAGAAATAAAAGAGATAAGGATGATTCCAAACATATTAGTTGGATTGTTAGTGGAACCGTTTACAAATAAGAAAATCAATGTTGGAGTGAAGAGCAGCTTGGATTAAGACTCGCTGGATGGGGATGTCACGACGCGTCCACAGTGGCGGCTGCGTCGACAATGGCGGCTGCCGTCAACAATGGCGACTGCGTCAGCGTGAGCGGGCCTCCGTTGTCAAGCGGTTTCCAGACATTGCAGCGGGACCCGCAGTCATCTTAGAATCCGCCGGCGGGGAGGACAGAACTCCTGTGCCCGCTCCCGCCGCGTTGTGGATCGAGCGGCGGTGTCGAGACCCAGCGGGGCGAGCCAGCGTCACTTCGGCCTCTTCACTCTCCCGGACGCTGCACCTGGGCTAAGTCGGCAACATGAGCGGCAACAACTCGGATGAGAACGACGACGAGTTTGTCGTCACCAGAAATATGTTTCACCCTTGCATATTTCAAATGAATGTTCAAGAAGCCGCAACTGAAATGGAATTTGAAGAACCTACAGATGAAAAGAAGTTTGAAAAAACAGAAGATGGGGGAGAACTTGGAGACGATGCTTCTGAAAAAGATGCTAAAGAAAGTGGCCCTGAAAAAGAGGCTGAAGAAGGCTGTCCCCAAAAGGAATCTGAAGAGAGCTGCCTCGAAAGAGTGTTTGAGGAAGGCTGTTGCAAAAGGACGCGTGAAGAAGACTTCCCCGACAGAGAGTGTGGAGAACGCAGCCCGGAGAAAGAGCATGAAGAGGGTAGTCCTAAAAAAGAGTCGAAAGAGAATGGTGCAGAAGGGGAGCCCAAAAAGAAGAGACTCAAAACAGATCCTGATGAGAACGGCCTTGAGAAATATTTTGAGGAAGAGAGTTCGGCGAAGGAACTTAATGCAAGCATTCTTGAAAAAGAGGTAGAAGAAAATAACTCTGAAAAATCAGATTTTGAAGGTGACAGCTCTGGGAAAATGTTTGATGAAGAAGGCTCTGAGAAGGGGTTTAACGAAGAGTCAGATGAGAAGGAAGAAGATTCCGATGAGAGAGGGACTGTGGGTGATTCAGGGAATGTTAAGGAGGAAGGGCCCCTGTCCACAGGCTGCAACTTTGTCCTCCGTAGTGATGATGACGTTTAATCCCTTAAACTTGCTTTGTAGGGTGATTCCGCTTTGCCTTTAATTTTTGCTCCAGGGTAATTACTAGTAGTGTTACATGAACGTGTGCATAGAGGTAGGATGCCCTCAGATCACTGCAGTGAAGTGTTCGTGATTATCTGTCCTGGCCGATTTTAAATATATGTGAACAAGACAACTGGATTCTTGTCTTTTGTCATATTTGTTAAGTGCATGCAGAATAATATTTTTTAAAGTATTCTGATTGAAGTTTTTGATATTCAGAAATCAAAAATAAGTTGTTAATATGCAGAAACAGAAAATTAGACCTGAGTTAAATTGCATTTTTCATTCTTGCTATTGCTTTATTCATACTAAAGTTTGGTTTTTCTAAGGACCTGAAAAATCCCTGTAGGAGTCTCCTTGCTTCAGCTTATGATGTTACCACTGATGTCCCCATTTCCCCTCTCTAAACCAGAACATGTTACTAAAACTTATGAAGTAAAGAACACTTTGGAGTTTCCCCCTGCCCAGTCCTCGCAAGTTACTTTTATTTTTCTTTTCTACCCTCTTGCCATGAAAATTGAGTCTTAAACGTGCAAAAATAAACTTCCCAAGGTCCACAGCTTCCATTATTGAAAATACAGAGGAAATCAGAATTCTCCCGTGTACTGTTTGGGCCCCTCTAGAAGCTGATTAAAGTTACAGGACCTTTACCCAGAAAAATCTATGCATGCACTACACAATCTTTTGTATACAGTTTGGGGTGGTTCATGGATCCCCTGGAGTTTAAGAACTTTTGTCATGCATATTTCAGATTTTTGCTTTTGATTTTGTTCTAGAATCATGGTATCTAGTATCTGCTAAGTTGTGTAGTCCCAATAAAAATTTGGGTCTTTCTTGATTGTGCTTTCCAAATTCAGTATTGATGAATTGACTTCTGATGTAGCATTAAGAAGTTATTCTCATAAATTAGAAGAATTAAAATAAACAGCATTGGTGCTTTCTCATTAAAAAAAGAAAAAGACTTGCTGGATGCTGGTGGTTGGATATGTAAGTAAAAATGTGCAGCTATTTTTAGAAAATGTGGTACTGGGACTTGGATGAAAGCAGTTTTGCAGGTTCAGGCTCAATAGTTTTCTATCTGTACAGAGCTGTTCACACACTCAGTATAGTAGGTCTGTAAGGAGACTTTAAATATCATCTATTCGGAGTCCCTCCTTTTACAGATGAGACCCATTGGTGAAGTAACTTGCCCAGTGTCCTGAGTGGCAATGACAAATCATATTTCTTGAGTCTCTGCTCCTTGCTCTTTACTGAACTTTAGAGGTTGCAAACTGGTAATGGACCACTGATAGTTGTGTTTGGCCAGTAGAGTAGATTGTATTATTGATCACAAATACTTGCCGCCTCTCTCTAGGAGAGGATGAAACTCCTTCTTCCCATTGAAGTCAGCCTTGGCCACGTGACTTGTTTTGGCAAAGGAAATGTGTGCAGAGGTGATGTGCAGTGTTCCGGAGAGGAACGATAAAGCATGAGTTAAGTACATAGTTTCAGTGCATGATTCACCAGGTTTTCTTTTTCTTCTGCTACGAGTTTGTTTATCAACATTCTAGATAGAAGTAGAATATAGAAGTAGCTGTGTCAGCCTGAGTCCTGGACTAAACATGATGTGCAGCAGATATACAACTAACCTGTGATGGGATTATAATGTGGGTAAGGAACAACCTTTTGCTGTAAGCTAAGAATCTGGGGTCATGTGTAAATACAGTATAACCTAGTCAATCCTAACTGATACAATCTACATCATTAAAAAAATGAATCAGTGACTAACATTTGGAAATTTTGAGAATTAGCAGAAAGATCCAGACTTCAGATTTCTGATGAAAAATCGGCAGGGGTGACACATTTGGCCAACCCGGCACACATTGGCTGGGGCTGTATAGCATCTACCCCTTAGAAATAGAAGCTAATGCTATAGTTTACCCCCAGCATCCTATACTCCCTGTTTGTATCTTACACCCATCCATCTTTTTCTTCAGTTATCTACATTACCTGTCTGGCCCTAGTAAGCACTTGAGTTTGCCACTCTGGCTTTATATCAAACTTTCCCACCCCTCAGCAAGAAAATGCTAGAGGCAGAAAGAACAGAGGACTGAAGACAGAACTTTAGTTAATACCCACCTGCAGGGATGAGATAAAGAATCAGTGGGGAGACGTTTAATAACTGGTTAGAAAAGGAAGAAGAAAACCAGAATTGGACAGTTACCAAAACAAACAAAACACAAGGAAGAGACGAGTCAAGAAGTGGGGATGGTCAACCTCAGGGAAAACTACAGAGTTCAACAATAAAGACAGTGATGAGAGCAGGTCATATGTGACCTTTGAGAGAATAATTGCCGTGTTTTGATGATCATGGAAGACAGAAGATAGGAGATTAAGGAGCAAAGGGCTGCTGAGAAAATGGAGGTGTTGAGATAAAAATTTTCACAAGTTTGGTATTGAATGGAAGGAGAAAAATAATTGATTTCTAAAATGGCAGCAGAATCAAAACAAACAAAAGTGTTTTTTTCCCACTTCTTGTTTTGGGGGACAAGGGCAAGGGGCGACACATGTTTGAAAAGCATTGGCAAAAGAGCCAGTAAAAAGGAACCAGGTTATTGAGGGAACAAAGTTTGGGAGGTGGCTAAGAGTAATGGATAGAGAGCATGGGTGAAGCAGCTAGTTTTGGAAATAAAGGATAATAGACCTTCATCTAAGTCTGTTAGTGTGCAATATGGGGTCCTAATGAATCATCAGTAGTAACTCAGGAGAAAGCAGTATCTGGGTCCCATGGTGGGGGTGGGGTAATGCAAGAATGATGACCTTGTCTAGTATTATTAAGTCCATTTCACAAGTGGGGACATTTAGGCTCAGGGAAATTAAACAGCTTAAATTTTTTATTGACGTATAGGTGATTTACATTATCTTAGGTTCAGTTGTATAGCATAGTGATTTTGTAGATTATACTCCATGATAGGTCATTACAAGATAATGGATATAATTCCTTGTGCTATGCAGTATATCCTTGTTGCTTTTCTATTTTATATATAGTAGTTTGTATCTGTTAATTCTATACCCCTATCTTGCCCCTCCCCCATTCCCTCTCGCCTTTGGTAACCAACCACTAGTTGTTTTCTGTATCTGTGAGTCTGTTTCTGTCTTGCATATATTTCCATTTGCATTACTTTTTAGATTCCATATTTAAGTGGTGTTATACAGTATTTGTCTTTCTCTGACTTATTTCACTAAGCATAGTATTCTCTAGGTCCATCTATGTTGCTGCAAATGACAGTATTTCATTCTTTTTATGACTAATATTCCATTGTATATATACTACATCTTACTCCAGTAGTCTGTTGATGGGCACTTGGGTTGCTTCTTTTATTATAAATAGTGCTGCTATGAACATTGTGGTGCATGTATCTTTTCAAATTAGTGTTTTCATTTTTTTTCTGGATATATATCCAGGAGTGGAATTGCTGGATCATATGGTAGTTCTATTTTTAGTTTCTTGAGGAACATCCATACTGTTTTCCACAGTGGCTGCACCAATTTTCATTCCCACCAATAGTGGGGATGAAACCAGTGAAAAGGGTTTCTTTTTCTCCACATCCTCCCCAACGTTTGTTATTTGTAGACGTTTTGATGGTGGTCATTCTGACTGGTGTGAGGTGATACCTCACTGTAGTTTTGATTTGCATTTCTCTAATAATTAGTGACGTTGAGCATCTGTTTATTAAATGGCTTAAAGTTATATAGTCAGTTACTGAAGGCAACCTGAATGTCAGGTGAAGGAGTTTTGACCTGAAGGCAGCAAGGAGTTACTGAAGGTTTTGAATAGGGTTGAGGTTGTGGGAGTTACGTGGATGGGGTAAGGAGATGATTGTACGACAGCACTGACACTTCAGCAATAGGAGTGGCAAGAGCCAAGATAGTAAGCCAGGTCAGCTATTCAGATATGAATAGATAAGAAGCATGGATACTATTGATAGCAATCAGACTGAAAAGGAAGGGATGGATGGAAGAAATATCAGGAGGACAATATTTCTAGAGCTTCATGACTAGCTGGAGATGGGGGACTAGAGAAATAAAAGAGATAAGGATGATTCCAAACATATTAGTTGGATTGTTAGTGGAACCGTTTACAAATAAGAAAATCAATGTTGGAGTGAAGAGCAGCTTGGATTAAGACTCGCTGGATGGGGATGTCACGACGCGTCCACAGTGGCGGCTGCGTCGACAATGGCGGCTGCCGTCAACAATGGCGACTGCGTCAGCGTGAGCGGGCCTCCGTTGTCAAGCGGTTTCCAGACATTGCAGCGGGACCCGCAGTCATCTTAGAATCCGCCGGCGGGGAGGACAGAACTCCTGTGCCCGCTCCCGCCGCGTTGTGGATCGAGCGGCGGTGTCGAGACCCAGCGGGGCGAGCCAGCGTCACTTCGGCCTCTTCACTCTCCCGGACGCTGCACCTGGGCTAAGTCGGCAACATGAGCGGCAACAACTCGGATGAGAACGACGACGAGTTTGTCGTCACCAGAAATATGTTTCACCCTTGCATATTTCAAATGAATGTTCAAGAAGCCGCAACTGAAATGGAATTTGAAGAACCTACAGATGAAAAGAAGTTTGAAAAAACAGAAGATGGGGGAGAACTTGGAGACGATGCTTCTGAAAAAGATGCTAAAGAAAGTGGCCCTGAAAAAGAGGCTGAAGAAGGCTGTCCCCAAAAGGAATCTGAAGAGAGCTGCCTCGAAAGAGTGTTTGAGGAAGGCTGTTGCAAAAGGACGCGTGAAGAAGACTTCCCCGACAGAGAGTGTGGAGAACGCAGCCCGGAGAAAGAGCATGAAGAGGGTAGTCCTAAAAAAGAGTCGAAAGAGAATGGTGCAGAAGGGGAGCCCAAAAAGAAGAGACTCAAAACAGATCCTGATGAGAACGGCCTTGAGAAATATTTTGAGGAAGAGAGTTCGGCGAAGGAACTTAATGCAAGCATTCTTGAAAAAGAGGTAGAAGAAAATAACTCTGAAAAATCAGATTTTGAAGGTGACAGCTCTGGGAAAATGTTTGATGAAGAAGGCTCTGAGAAGGGGTTTAACGAAGAGTCAGATGAGAAGGAAGAAGATTCCGATGAGAGAGGGACTGTGGGTGATTCAGGGAATGTTAAGGAGGAAGGGCCCCTGTCCACAGGCTGCAACTTTGTCCTCCGTAGTGATGATGACGTTTAATCCCTTAAACTTGCTTTGTAGGGTGATTCCGCTTTGCCTTTAATTTTTGCTCCAGGGTAATTACTAGTAGTGTTACATGAACGTGTGCATAGAGGTAGGATGCCCTCAGATCACTGCAGTGAAGTGTTCGTGATTATCTGTCCTGGCCGATTTTAAATATATGTGAACAAGACAACTGGATTCTTGTCTTTTGTCATATTTGTTAAGTGCATGCAGAATAATATTTTTTAAAGTATTCTGATTGAAGTTTTTGATATTCAGAAATCAAAAATAAGTTGTTAATATGCAGAAACAGAAAATTAGACCTGAGTTAAATTGCATTTTTCATTCTTGCTATTGCTTTATTCATACTAAAGTTTGGTTTTTCTAAGGACCTGAAAAATCCCTGTAGGAGTCTCCTTGCTTCAGCTTATGATGTTACCACTGATGTCCCCATTTCCCCTCTCTAAACCAGAACATGTTACTAAAACTTATGAAGTAAAGAACACTTTGGAGTTTCCCCCTGCCCAGTCCTCGCAAGTTACTTTTATTTTTCTTTTCTACCCTCTTGCCATGAAAATTGAGTCTTAAACGTGCAAAAATAAACTTCCCAAGGTCCACAGCTTCCATTATTGAAAATACAGAGGAAATCAGAATTCTCCCGTGTACTGTTTGGGCCCCTCTAGAAGCTGATTAAAGTTACAGGACCTTTACCCAGAAAAATCTATGCATGCACTACACAATCTTTTGTATACAGTTTGGGGTGGTTCATGGATCCCCTGGAGTTTAAGAACTTTTGTCATGCATATTTCAGATTTTTGCTTTTGATTTTGTTCTAGAATCATGGTATCTAGTATCTGCTAAGTTGTGTAGTCCCAATAAAAATTTGGGTCTTTCTTGATTGTGCTTTCCAAATTCAGTATTGATGAATTGACTTCTGATGTAGCATTAAGAAGTTATTCTCATAAATTAGAAGAATTAAAATAAACAGCATTGGTGCTTTCTCATTAAAAAAAGAAAAAGACTTGCTGGATGCTGGTGGTTGGATATGTAAGTAAAAATGTGCAGCTATTTTTAGAAAATGTGGTACTGGGACTTGGATGAAAGCAGTTTTGCAGGTTCAGGCTCAATAGTTTTCTATCTGTACAGAGCTGTTCACACACTCAGTATAGTAGGTCTGTAAGGAGACTTTAAATATCATCTATTCGGAGTCCCTCCTTTTACAGATGAGACCCATTGGTGAAGTAACTTGCCCAGTGTCCTGAGTGGCAATGACAAATCATATTTCTTGAGTCTCTGCTCCTTGCTCTTTACTGAACTTTAGAGGTTGCAAACTGGTAATGGACCACTGATAGTTGTGTTTGGCCAGTAGAGTAGATTGTATTATTGATCACAAATACTTGCCGCCTCTCTCTAGGAGAGGATGAAACTCCTTCTTCCCATTGAAGTCAGCCTTGGCCACGTGACTTGTTTTGGCAAAGGAAATGTGTGCAGAGGTGATGTGCAGTGTTCCGGAGAGGAACGATAAAGCATGAGTTAAGTACATAGTTTCAGTGCATGATTCACCAGGTTTTCTTTTTCTTCTGCTACGAGTTTGTTTATCAACATTCTAGATAGAAGTAGAATATAGAAGTAGCTGTGTCAGCCTGAGTCCTGGACTAAACATGATGTGCAGCAGATATACAACTAACCTGTGATGGGATTATAATGTGGGTAAGGAACAACCTTTTGCTGTAAGCTAAGAATCTGGGGTCATGTGTAAATACAGTATAACCTAGTCAATCCTAACTGATACAATCTACATCATTAAAAAAATGAATCAGTGACTAACATTTGGAAATTTTGAGAATTAGCAGAAAGATCCAGACTTCAGATTTCTGATGAAAAATCGGCAGGGGTGACACATTTGGCCAACCCGGCACACATTGGCTGGGGCTGTATAGCATCTACCCCTTAGAAATAGAAGCTAATGCTATAGTTTACCCCCAGCATCCTATACTCCCTGTTTGTATCTTACACCCATCCATCTTTTTCTTCAGTTATCTACATTACCTGTCTGGCCCTTGTAAGCACTTGAGTTTGCCACTCTGGCTTTATATCAAACTTTCCCACCCCTCAGCAAGAAAATGCTAGAGGCAGAAAGAACAGAGGACTGAAGACAGAACTTTAGTTAATACCCACCTGCAGGGATGAGATAAAGAATCAGTGGGGAGACGTTTAATAACTGGTTAGAAAAGGAAGAAGAAAACCAGAATTGGACAGTTACCAAAACAAACAAAACACAAGGAAGAGACGAGTCAAGAAGTGGGGATGGTCAACCTCAGGGAAAACTACAGAGTTCAACAATAAAGACAGTGATGAGAGCAGGTCATATGTGACCTTTGAGAGAATAATTGCCGTGTTTTGATGATCATGGAAGACAGAAGATAGGAGATTAAGGAGCAAAGGGCTGCTGAGAAAATGGAGGTGTTGAGATAAAAATTTTCACAAGTTTGGTATTGAATGGAAGGAGAAAAATAATTGATTTCTAAAATGGCAGCAGAATCAAAACAAACAAAAGTGTTTTTTTCCCACTTCTTGTTTTGGGGGACAAGGGCAAGGGGCGACACATGTTTGAAAAGCATTGGCAAAAGAGCCAGTAAAAAGGAACCAGGTTATTGAGGGAACAAAGTTTGGGAGGTGGCTAAGAGTAATGGATAGAGAGCATGGGTGAAGCAGCTAGTTTTGGAAATAAAGGATAATAGACCTTCATCTAAGTCTGTTAGTGTGCAATATGGGGTCCTAATGAATCATCAGTAGTAACTCAGGAGAAAGCAGTATCTGGGTCCCATGGTGGGGGTGGGGTAATGCAAGAATGATGACCTTGTCTAGTAGTTCAGAGAAGGTCTCTTCTCTCTGGTTACAGTCTTGAAGGAGGAGCAGACAGGCAGAGAAGGATCTGATAACTGAGAGACTGAAAGCCATTTGAGGCAGGAACCCGAGCCATGTGCCCAGATGGAATCTTGGTGCCTTTCTGGCCCCCTTTTCTGTCAATTCTGCAATTGCACTAATAAGAAATGTCTCTTATCTCACATAGGTTAATGAGTTTGAGAAGGAAAACAATACAGTTTATTATGATGGCAGGAAGGGCAATGCAAATGGCAACTGAGAAACTTGAAATGCAATTAAGGGCTTTGAACTTCATTTCAAGAGGCAATCGTACCACTCCTCAAATCGCACCCTCTGAAGAAGGAACATAGAATGACAAAATATGCTAAGTTCAGTAATTTTCAGCCTGTGCTCCTAGACCCCCAGGAGACCCTCTTAGTGGTCTGCATACCGGGCCCTTATACTATTAGTGTTTACAATATGTCGGTGTCTATATTTCTATTAATGACATAAAATAGGGATTTACTTATGCTACATTAGCATCTCATTATCATGCTTGGGTTTGGACCAAAACACAACAAGTGACCTATAGATCTTTCCTGTCACACAGCAGAGAGAGAGAAACCACTGTGCATCATGATGTTCGTGGAGGCCATGCTGTCATTCCCACTACAGCCACAATGAGAGTATTGCCAAGGAATGCATTTCTAGTGGAGTCTTAGTGGAGAATGAAAGCAAATAAGATAGTGGGTTTTTTTCCTGCCTTAACAAAAGCGTCAGTATTTATGCTGCTATAGCTGGTAAACTCTGTTTTGTGAAGGCACGTTGATGGGGAGGGTACTTGGGATAGATTCTGATAGTAGGTGGCCCATAGGTTCATTTGCCTTGGAAGAGACTGGAGCATAGAAACAAAATGACACTCATTGCCCCATTCTTCTGGGGTTTCAGTTACTTTTCCATTACTTCAGCAGGTTCATTTTCTGAGTTTTGAATGGGGTCAGAATATAGAGTGGGGATTGATAGTGTGGTGGTGCGAAACGTGCTGCAGGAGGGAATGTGCAGGGAGGAATGGGACCGATTCTTGGACTGTAGAATAAAAATCAAAGAGAATGAGTCGTTCTCAACTCTGTTTAATTTACCTTTGTTGTATCTTTCTTTGTCACTAGGCTACACTAGGCACAAAATTTAAGAATTAATTACAATGGGCAAGACTCATAGTCTGATCAGCTTATTCTTCCAACTATGACAATGACACTAAGGACATGCTATTACAGACCTTTCCTGACATCAACTGTTTTTCTTAATTACATGAATATTATAAACTATATACTGGTTCAAATAGGAGATTGAAAAATCCAGGGACCTCAAGGATGAGTAGGAGCTAGTCAGTGATGGTGGGGTGAGGAGAAGAGGTTGTATTCTGCACAGAGAAAAAAGCATATGCAACTGCCCTGAGATGGCAGAAAGCAGCAGACATCTGGGGATTTGAAAGAAGGTCAGTGGAGCCTGGTGAGCAAGTGGGAGGATGGTATCAGTGGAGACTGAAGAGATAGGCAAGAACTGGAAGCCTAAGAATATCCTTTGTGGGACACAGTGTCCTGAGTCCCATGAACGTTCACTGAAAGCAAGTTCATATTACTAGCGGTATTATACTAGAAAGTCTCCATATTCTCGAGCTTATGTTGTATTGTACAGTCACTCGTTTGAGCATTCATTCGACAAGCATATATTGAGTGTCTGCTGTATGCCATGTTCTTTGGGCCAGAGTTGTATACCTCCCAGACTTTTGTAAATTACAGGCTGCCACTTACAATGTGGTCACTTTGTCAGTCCCGTCATGATAGAGTCAGATTTAGCTTCTTTTCATTATTATTATGTTGGGTATAGTATTGACGGTTTGGAGAACAGGGCCCAATGTCAGTGAGTTCTGCTGTCAGCAATCTGGAATACATCTTCCAAGGGTGTCCTTAAGTTCCTGGTGGGCAAGAGCAAGAGAGGGAAAAAAACTAGAGTTGTGTCTTTGTGCCACTGAAGCAGCATTTGGGGAGATGTTAGGCTTAGTTCTCACGACTCTCTTATCCTCAGTGCTATGAGCTTTGACGAGGAGCCTATAATTGTCATTTTGAAGACTGATGGATGCCACTTTTTTCTTTCTCTCTCTTTCTAGCTTTGCTTTATTTAGACTCTGTTTTTTTTTCACCTACTGCCTCTTTCCATTTTTTTCCATCTCTTTTATTCCATTATCCTAGCTGTCTCTCTGAGAATGAGTACCAGGAGTAAAGACTCTGCTCTCAGTAGCAGGGAAAGCAGAGTGACTCATATGGGCTAGCCCTGACCTAGGAATGAACCTTTACAGATATCTTCATCTTCATCCTTATTCACAAAGAGCACTTATGCTAAAGAAATTAAGTCAGTGGCAAAAAAGTGGCTTTCTCATCTGGACACCAATTTAAGAAGCTTTCTCCACATACTCTGGCCTTCATTGATCTCACCTTTTTCTGTAGTTTATACTTCATTGAATAAGAATCATAAGATTTAGTTCTTGATAATATATTGTATTGGGGAATCTTGCATGTTACCACTACACCAGCGGCGCTGCTTATATTGTATTGGGATAGTTTCTAATTCTTTAATAGATGATGATTTTGTTACCCTAACAGGATAGGTCTGTAAACTCCCACAGGGAAGGGACTATGACCCTACTTAATTTCTGTCACCCTTAGAACTGAGCAAAATGGCAGGCATACAGTTTAGCCACTCAGTGGCACTTGATTGAATTAATGAGACCTGTCATATTATTGTACATAGAGGAACACCTTTGGATTCCTACCTGCCTTTCTTTGATTGTTAGAGGGTAATAGAATTTTTGATAATAATTCTTCCATCGTCACCCTCCCTCATTTGTCTTTCTCTTTGTGCACCAGTAAGGAGGCATAGATTTAGATGAAACATCCATTTCTTCATGTCCAATTCTGTCCCTTTGTGTGGCAGTTTCCATTATACAAGTATGCCTTTGCCTTGTCTCTACATCAGGGCAAGTGAAAGCCAAGTAACCAACATGAGTGGTTGTATCCCTTTTTTGTTCTTTTACCCTCTGAAGCAGCCCAGGAAGAAGAGAGGACAATAATGTAGGAGGACAATAACATGAGAAAGTTGGAATATGGTATAAATGAAGGGGACAGATGTCATTTGAGGCTACAAATTAATCCATCAGGTCTTTGGATTGTTGTAACTAAATGGCAAGAGCTGAGAGAGGAGGTGTGTGTGAAGATGAAGACATCCCTTGGTTTTGGCAGCCTGTGCTTGGTAAACCAAGATAAGAGATTGAGGTGCTGATATTCCCATTGAAAAAATTGCATGAGATTAGTAATGGAGAAAGAGAAAGGGCTTAGAAATCAAAGAAATGGGAAAGGAAATGTATTTGTTTCCTATGGCTGTTGTAACAAATTACAACAAACGTGGTGGCTTAAAAAAACACCCATTTATTATCTTACAGTTCTTGAAGCCAGAAGTCCAAAATGAGTCTCACTGGGATAAAGCAAGGTGTATATAGGTCTGCATTCCTTTCTGGAGGCACTAGGAGAAAATCTATATCTTTGCTTTTTCCAGCTTCTTGAGGCTGTCTGCATTCCTCGGCTTGTGGTGCCCTTCCATCTACAAAGCACCGAGTAACCATATGTGGACAAACTTGGGTGCTAAGTCGGTAGATGACATAGGAGACATGGGCCAGGAAACACTGAATGAGAGCCAATGCCCTTCTAAAGATGTAAAAACTGTTACATAAATATTATCAGAAACAGCTTAAGAGCCGAGTCATGCTATTTAAAATAATTTCATTATGATTTATAGTGCATATGAATACATCTTGCTTTGCACATGTAGTGTGTTTGCATTAGAGTTCTGTGACTTAAGATGTAGTATAAGATAAAGTCCGTGTAAGCAATTCTGTAAATGTTTTTACATTTAGCTTTCTAATGCCAAAGCTAATTGTTTAATATCTCCTCTGTCCTCTGCTTCATGTCCTTCTGTTTCATTCTGGGCCACTTCCCTCCCTCCCTCCATCCCTCCCTCCCCCTTTCCTATTTTTTCCTATTGTTTTTGGTTCCTATGCTTTTCATTTTGTCCTTCTACTGATATCACATAAGTTTTTAACTGAGCAATTAATAGAATAAATAGAGTCAAGTCCAGCATATATACATTTTGGAGGTAGAATTTCTGTTTTGGGAAACCCCTTCAAATTTAATCCCATGCTAGTTAGATTTCATGTTTATAGATAAAATTTTAATGGTTCCCTGTAGCCAATCTCCTAGAGCCCCTCTATGTTTTTACTCTTTCTGCGCTTTGACATGTGACCTGCTTGGAAAAAAATAGGTTTTTTTGAGGATATTATATAACTTGTATGACTTTTCTCTAACATACTTTGGCCAGAGCTATGGATTTGATTTTCCCATGGACTGTAGTGTAACTCTAGTTCATTACTCCAGTCAGTGCTCTTTACCCTGGAGGTTATTTTACAGAAGTTGTTCAGAGGAACCCCCAAAAAAGTGACTAGATGTGTACTAGCTTTCCATGTCTGCTATTAGAGAAAGAATTCCTGAGTTTCCACCCTACTGATGGTGGGTCAATACTCTCATCTTTGTACATGCAGGAAGCCTCACAGCCAGCCCTGTAGACAAAGAGTGTTTTCATTTTTCATCTTATTCTCTACTAGTCCTTCTTTCCTAGGATGGCCTCATGTCTCTCAGAATGGCTAACAAAGAAATATGGCTTTAAAACTGAGCATAGCTGCTAATGACTTTATGATCCTAAGGCAAAGTTGTCTTTGTACCATAAGAGCTTGGCTGTGATTTGATAGTCTGAGGTGTGGTGATGAGGAAATTAATGATGGCTGTTTAAATCTGTCTGTGTGGCAAACTCAACAAGGTTGAGTATAGCCTGGTGGTTAAATTTTTGGTCTCTGGACCCATGAAGAGTTGGATTAAGTTCTAAGTCCAACACTTACTAGCTTTATGTTGTTAAACAAGTTACTTTACCTTTTTGAGCTTAACTTTCTACATATGTAGTAATGTATATCTTCGAAGGTTAACTGAATCACAGGGAGATTGTTGTTGAAGGCTGTTTTCCCTAAGCAAGTGGGCAGCTGCCCATCCAAAAAATTTAATAAATACAGAGGCACATTGTACATCAAACTGAAATAGGGCAGCCTAGTGTAGTGGCTAAAAGGATGGATTCTGGAGCCTGATGCCTCGGATTCAAATCCAACCTTTATCATTTAATAGATGTGTGGCTTCAGGCAACTTATTTCATCTTGTGGCTCCAGTCTTCTCATTTATAAAGTGGGAATAATGATAGTACATACCTCAAAAGCTTGGTATGAGGATTAAATGAATTAATACAGGTATAACACTTAGCACAGTGCCTGGCACATACTAGGTGTTCAAGAAGGGCTATCTCCTCTTATTATACAAGTGTACTTATACAAGTGTATACTTATACAAGTGTTGTTAACACTACTACTAATAAATAAATAAGTAAAGATGACGGATGTAGAGATTGGGATAAAGGATGATACCTTGGTCTCTAGCTTAAGCAACTGGTTCTGTAATGGTACCATTTATTGAGATGGAGAAAACTGGGAGAGGAGTAGATTTGGGCATAAGTTTTGGGAATGGCAAAGTTTAGTTTTTGATGTGAATGTGAGGTGCCTGTGGAATATGAATATAAAAGTTTCAAATTAGGCAGTTTTTCTACAAGTCTGGGGTTCACAGAATTATGGACCAGGGATATACTTTTGAGAGTAGTCAATATACTATATTTTTAAGATTATGATACTGGATGACATAACCAAGAGAGAGAATTTAGAAAGAGAAGGAATGAGGGTGTCCAGGATCAGTCTCTGGGGGTATGGCTAATGAAGAACCAGTGAAGGAGATGAAGAGGTATGGCAAAAATAAAAGAAGGAAACCTACCTTTTAAGTAGGTTTCAAGAAGGAGGGCATTGTCAACTGTATAAAATGAGGGCAGAAATATCCATTGAATTTGACCCTTTTGAGAAGTTTGGTTATGAAGAAGCATAGATTAATGAGGATGATAGCTGGATGTGTCATCAAGGAAGGATCTCTTTTTTAAAATATCGAAAATTGTAGCACATGTTCATATGTCAGCAGAGGTGATCTGTTAGAGAAGGAGCGATCAAGGAAGAGAAAACAGGAGGAGATAGAATCCAGAGCATAAATGGAGGGGTTGGCCTTTGACAGCGGCAAGAACACTGCCTTTATTTCTATGAGATAAAGCGCATAGCACAATGCTTGACATATAGTAACTGCTCAGTAATTAGTAGCTGTTATGCTTGTTGTTTTTGTTGTAAGCTCAAGAGCCATGCTGACTTGGACATGGAAAAGGCAGTTTGAGTATGCTCAGAGCCCAAGCCTTAGTGGAAGGAAAGCCTGGGTAAGGAGTTGGCATTTAGGGTGTGCTATTCTAAAGAAAGACCCAAGAAATGTGAATTTTGAGATATAAATGCATTTGGCTAGGCTGCCCCACCTAACGTAGCCGTATTTTTTATGTCAGGGGAGGGTACGAGGCATCTCTGATTATGACATGGACAAAAGACAAGGTACTTTTATTTTATCAAGTGTACTTCAAAGACGTGGCTCTGAGAAATGGGCAGATTGAGCTCCATTGAGTTTCACTGACCAGCATCTCTCATAGTGCGTGTTGTCCCTGTGACACATGTAATTAAGGAGAAAGTGTTCCCATCCATTATATGTACCTCAGCAAAATGTGCTTCCATATGATGACATTAAGCAGTAAGTGCTTTGTGATTTATGCTGTTTCTATGATGTCATTGTCTGTGCTCTCAATATAATAAGCTGAAGGTGTTTTAGCTATTATTCCTTTAGAGACAAGTACCTTTTGTTAAGGGCCGATTTTTTTCAGCATCCTGAAATGCCTTTTGCCTAATCATCTCTGAGCATAAATGCAAGCTTTGTGATTTTTCAAAAATGCTTCAGAATTTCCTATAAATGTGTGCTTTTTAATTCTTTCCTCTAGTGGTCTTTGTGCAACCAATAGAAGTCTAAATGTGTGATTGTTTTTTTTCACCTATGTTTTTTAGATTAAAAAAAGAGTTTGATTGGCATTAGATATGAAAGAATACGCTTTAAAGCTTTCAAACTGTTATTTGAGATCAGTATTAGAGAGAGAGGCTCTTTCAACAACTATCTGTCGTCCTGGTTAAAGTGTGTAAGAAGCTACCTGGCCAGGAAATGGGCTGCATTGGTTTTGAACCTGCCTTGTTATTGGTACCATCTGTCTGTTCTCCTAAATACTGAGCCTGGCCCTTTGGTTTCTGTGAATTTCCAGATTCCTGCATATTTGCCTTAGCCTCTAGGATTTAGGCCTTTCTAGTTCCCATATCTTTGCTTGGTCTGGCCTGTCATGCTTTGTCCTGTGTGTTTTCAGACATGTGTGTGCTTGCCTGGTTTAATTCACTAACTTTTTTCAAATGCTCAATCAGGTATGCCTTCTGACTTTTGATCCCGGGACTGATCTCTGTCCTGGGGTACCAGCTTTTTACCCTGGCCTCCATGTTATACTGTAACTCCCAGCACCGGCATTGAGAGCTGAATAAATCACTGATCTGACCCAGTACAGCATTTCTGATTTTCATAGCAGTAGTCGCAGAATGTAAAGGATGCTGTGCTTGACGTTTGAATCTCTGGGGTTAAATTCTGGGACTACCAGAAACTCACTAAATGTCTATGAGCAAATAGCTTAGCTTCTCTGAATTCAGTCTCTTCTTTTGTAAAATAGGGATAATTTTTGCTTCATTCACTTTTGTGAGGATAAATGAGAAATAAGATATCATATGTTGAAAAAAAACCCTAACATGATAACTAGCACATGTCTGTTAAATCTGATATTTTCGTACACAATTCTGTTTCATTAATTAGTTTCTTTTTATAGGCAAGTACTTTGTTTTCAGAGCAAATACTAGCCCATAAGTAAAAAGTATCAGTGACAAAAGTTTCCTGCTTAAAAGTCAGAAAGACATTACCACACAAGTTCATTTTAACAATGATCCCAAGTTTCCCAATTAATTTATCTTCAATTCTTATGTATTCTGACCACCAATTGCATTATGTCCCTTCTGAAAACAATTAATATGACAACTTGTAGATTTCTTGCAGAGAAACGGAATATTCAGAACTGAACAAAAACATGACAATGATCATAAGAACAAATATTTGTGTATTTGGTGGTGAAGCTTTTTGTTATCCAAGAAATAATTTGAACTTTTGTCCATTTATAAGATGTGATTTGCTTCTTATGTTCAATGTGCCATTCATTAAAACAGCAACATAACATGGCATTTTAATCTATATATTTTTGGTGAAGTCATGCTCTTGAAATACAACTTCATGTGATTAAAATGATTGCTGTCACATTATCTAACCATAAAGAAGATGGGAAAGTAAATCAGCTCTTTTAGAGTACTTGGTGCATAGAGAGGTATTTAATATACAGCATTCTGTTCAATGTTCAGGGAGGCAAATATCATTATTCCTGATTTACGGATGTGAAAACTGAAGCTCAGAGAAGTTGAGTAACCTGTCTATGGTTATACAGCTAGTTCAGAGTGTAGCTGAGATTCGAACTCATATCTTCTTTATTCCAGTTCCATGTGTCCTTTTCACTACTTGAGGTAAACTGCTACTGTCTCCTGATACCAGAATGGTAGGGAAGACCCTCTGTACTTGGAGCTGTTCAACGGTTAATCCAATTCCTGGCAGTGAACACATACAACTGAGTGTGAAAGGATAGGTTAGTAAGGGAACAGAGAACAGGCAAAGGCTGAATAGCTCACATTCAGAGGCATGTTGTATTCAGCTAATTCATAAACACTGCACATTGGACCTGCAGGTATATAAAACTCAATGATTACAACCTCCCATCTTCAAAAAAGGGAAGGTCAGTGTAGAGGAAGTATATCATATGTGGAATGAATCTGTAAATCATTTTGGTGTCACGTCATTCCCGTTACTGTCTTACTAGGGGATGGCAGCAGTGTTTTTTACTCAATGTGTGCATGTGTGCCGTTGTTTTCACTGGGAAATAAATCAGCGGTGCTATAGTCTTATGACCCTAAGAGAATTGTATAGGTTTTTAATGCATCTATCACGCATCCTACAGATAATTTTGCCCAGGACAATTCAGCCATCAGTTTCATTCTTGTTGTTAACATATACGACATCCATAATGTTATAGTGTAGATCAGATTTCGTATTTCAGCTCTTCCATTTTTGTTTAAGTGTCCATGATCAATTACTTAATGTCTCTGAATCTCAATTCCTTCTATCAAATAGGGCTAAGACTACCTTATAGATGTATAATAAAGAGGAAATGAGGAAAAATAGATGTACATATTCCCTTATATTCTGTTAAAATGTTACATGGAGATGAATGAAAGCCAGTTCCATTGCTGTTCATGACAACACTCTTGTAGTAGCTTAAGTTCCACTAGCTCTGCACTGCTCATGGAAGCTATTATGTGTGTATGTGTGTGTTTTGTTTCCACATCTAGACTGCTTTGCTCTTGAGGACAGGGCAAGTGTCTAGTAACATTTTTGTATCTCTAGGGCCTTTCATAAGTATTTAATACATGGCGGTTGCTCATAATGATTACAAAGTGTGTGCCTACAACAGCAGTATTCAGATCGCCTTTCTTTGTTGTCCACATTCCATTCCATAAACCACCAAAGCTGATGCAGAGATGGAGCTTCTTTAGGCCTGCTCATTCATTCATTCATTTATTTATTTATTTATTTCCATAGCTCTTTGCAGTGACTATCCTAGAAAAGTTATATAGTTATATTTTGAAGGTATATTATTTTGAAGATAATTATTAAAATTTTAAACTATTTTTACTAGGTATTTTGTCTGCAATTAATGAAAGCTATAGGTGGGAGTGACTTTCATTATGTCATGTGGTTTGACTAATAGCCTTTTACTGTAAGAGTAGTTTATTGAAGACATTTTTTTTTCCAAAGTTGGAAATTCCTATTTAAATAGCTAAAATTAAAGATTCGTAGTAAACACGGTATTTTAAAACTAGCTAACTAACAATTATCAAGTAGTATTATGTGTCAGATTCTATACTAAGTCCTCTGTACACATTAAATTATTTAATCTTCATAATAACTCTGTGAGGTAGAATATTGCTGTGATCCACATTTTACAGATAAAGAAACTAAGGCACAGAGAGGGTAAGTAACTTGCCCAAGCTCACACAGCTAACATGGGCAGAGATTCACACATAGGTGATCCAATTCCAGAATCTGCTCCTAGTTTCAAAATTATGCTGCCTCTTACTATACCTTGGTACTAGGTTTTTAAATGAAATGAACTCTGGCTATCATTATCATTGATGCTGAAACATTATGCATTTATTCCAGTTCTTGGTCTCAGTCACAGACCTTAATTAGGATTTTTCCTTTATAATTTGCTTTGTTTCTCTTAGCTGGGAATCCAAAACTTTTGTATTGTTTTTACCAACTTTGCATCAAAATCCATTGCAGGGATGTGGAATGTTCTCATCACAAGAAAAAACTGTAAATATGTGTGGTACAGATGTTAACTGGGCTTAACTACGGTGATCACTTTGCAGTATATACAAATATCGAGTTATTATCTTGTACACCTGAAACTAATATAATGTTATGCTAATTATACCTCAATAAAAAAATCTATTACAGTTACCTTTCTTCATGTGCTGCCTAATTAAAATATTCCACTTTGACAGTTCCTATATTTTAAAGATATGTTTATAAATATACTTACATATTTATCCATCCACATTTTCTGATATTTTCTTGCTATTCTGCCTATGTGAAATTGAAGCTCACAGATGTCTGTCTCATGGAGACTTGACATTGACATGCAGTTAGATATGCAGTCAAAAGAGAGCAATTTTAAATTTTTTTCTTCAAGAGTATCTCTTTGCCTGTCTGCCTGTATAGGAATCTGTCTGCTGTGTTCAGTGTTATTTGACATTTCTATACAATGCGTTAGCCTTTTATAGCCTTGGCTACATACTGCTTTAGAAACGCACTTGTCATATGAATTTAAAAACCAACAGATATGTATTCCTCCCAGACAAAAGATATTTTGAGGATAAATGTAAAGTATTTTCATCATAACATTTGAGTGATTCCTTTGGTTTCCAGACACTAAAACATTAAACATGTCTATTCAACTCCAGTTGCCTTTTATTAATCATTATGATCTTTTCAAAAATATTATTTAAAGGTAGCTAATATCTGATATTTCAAACCCCAGTTGTTCATTCTGGAATATTTGATTTTGTCTACTTTCACATTGGTTTTTCTCTTAAACTCGAGTCTCTGTTCTTCTTGGTATGTCTTTCTGAGCAGGAAGATTGAAAACAAAAAGGAAGCATTTTCTGAGGAGGTGGCACAGTTTCTTTTGAGAACTTGATGTATAGGATGGGTAGCTTTCTTTCCCATACTTTATGGATATTTTCATGAAGTAAATTGCTTCTTTCATAGGATAGGTTAGAGCTCCTGTTCTTTAGGTATTCTGACTACAGTGAAACCTTAAACTGGAACATTTCAGTTTGAAATGAATGCTTATGGAAGAATTTCTTGAGGTTCACTAAAAAAGTACTTTTTCCCCCTTTCCTTCAAACACATAGAAGTAATTCATTTTCACCTCAGTCTGATTTCTGTTTCTGCTAATCCAGCTCTGCCTTGGATTTCATTGCTTTAAAGGTGCATCTCTTTATATACATGGGCTCAACATCAGTTGAAAAGTTGAGTTTGGTTCCCCAGACAATTTCATTTTGCTCTATTTGTATTCTGAATCTCATAGAAATTTTACATATACATTTAATATATGAAACGAGAATTATAAGAATGGTAATTTGTATAGAAAATATATATCATATATTCTTTATGAATACAAGATTACTCCTGCACATTTTTTTTATCATTTCAGTACATTGTTCATTGTCATCTGACTTCCTCCACTCACTTGCATTTTAATATACACCATAAGTGCTGTTCATTTTTGAATGGTGAAAGCAATTTTCAGGGTGACCGTGAAGAAATCCTTTCATGTTTAAATTATAAGCATTTTATGAAATCGTTTAAGTTTATTAAATCTGAATTTGGTGTAAAATCATTTGGTTCTTCAAAGAAAAAAAATCAGCCTTCTGAGTCATCCACTCAAAGCTAGGCTGACTGGGTAAATTAGAAACAGCTGAGGTGCATATGGTGCCATCAGAAGCCTCTACTATAGGAGAAAGAGTCCCATTGGGGAGGTTTGCCCTAGGAGAAGCTTGCACTATTTGTGCCAAGACCATAGCAAGAGTTAGTTAAGGACAATTCAGTAAAGTTAGTTGGAGTATAGAGACTTCTACTGGTCAAAAGGTTTGTAAGTTGGGTTTTTAAACACTGGGTTTTGATTTATCTAGTGAGGATAAACTAATTTTGGGAGAGCTAAATCAATATAAAACTGAGAAGAAATTTATGAAGTTAAGAATCAACACTCCATTTTTCTTTGAAAAAGTTTTCCTCTTTGTTCTTTGCTCTCTTGAATATTACACGAGTATATTAATTGTTTTTCTTTTGTTATTGGTTGGTTGGTTTTAGTAATGTAGTTGGTTTTCTTCATTCATAATCTACAAGTCTTTTAATTTGAACCTCTAAGTCTTCTTTGCTTCTCTAAACAGAGGAACCACTGATATTTGGTAATAGCAACTAAAGTAAATTTAGGCATTATCTTTGAAACTAAATAGTTCATTTAGGATGCATCCTAACTGATCCCTAATACCAAGCCCAACTATTAAGTAGTAGCAGACATGTTCACTTAGAAGCGTTTTGATCCTATCTTGGTGCAAAATTTTTTCCATCTATTTTTTTCTGTTTCTTATGCCACTTCTCCGTGTCGTTTAATATGTTGCTGAAAACGTCTTTTACAAAATCTTCCTAATTTGATGGAATGAGAGACAACGGAGCTACCATGGTGACTCAGTCCCTTCCCTATTTTATTCAGAATCCTTGCCCCCACTGATCATTACTCTCTGCAGTGTTTTATTTTATTTTATTTTTTAACATCTTTATTGGAGTATAATTGCTTTACAATGGTTAGTTTCTGCTTTATAACAAAGTGAATCAGTTATACATATACATATGTTCCCATATCTCTTCCCTCTTGCATCTCCCTCCCTCCCACACTCCCTATCCGACCCCTCTAGGTGGTCACAAAGCACCAAGCTGATCTCCCTGTGCTATGCGGCTACTTCCCACTAGCTATCTACTTTACCTTTGGTAGTGTACATATGTACATGCCACTCTCTCACTTTGTTGCAGCTTACCCTTCCCCCTCCCCGTATCCTCAAGTCGATTCTCTGGTAGGTCTGCATCTTTATTCCCGTCTTGCCCCTAGGTTTTTCTGACCATTTTTTTTCTTAGATTCCATATATATGTGTTAGCATATGGTATTTGTTTTTCTATTTCTGACTTACTTCACTCTGTATGACACTCTCGAGGTCCATCCACCTAACTACAAATAACTCAGTTTCGTTCCTTTTGATGGCTGAGTAATATTCCATTGTAATTATGTGCCACATCTTCATTATCCATTCATCTGTTGATGGACACTTAGGTTGCTTCCATGTCCTGGCTATTATAAATAGAGCTGCAGTGAACATTTTGGTACGTGAATCTTTTTGAATTATGGTTTTCTCAGAGTATATGCCCAGGAGTGGGATTGCTGGGTCATATGGTATTTCTATTTATACTTTTTTAAGGAACCTCCATACTGTTCTCCATAGTGACTGTATCAATTTACATTCCTACTAACAGTGCAAGAGTGTTCCCTTTTCTCCACACCCTCTCCAGCATTTTTTGTTTGTAGATTTTTTTGATGATGGCCATGCTGACTGGTGTGAGATGATATCTCATTGTAGTTTTGATTTCCAATTCTCTAGTGATTAATGATGTTGAGCATTCTTTCATGTGTTTGTTGGCAGTCTGTATATCTTCTTTGGAGAAATGTCTGTATAGGTCTTCTGCCCATTTTTGGATTGGGTTGTTTGCTTTTCTGATACTGAGCTGCATGTGTTGCTTGTATGTTTTGGAGATTAATCCTTTGTCAGTTGCTTCATTTGCAAATATTTTCTCCCATTCTGAGAGTTGTCTTTTCGTCTTGTTTATGCTTTCCTTTGCTGTGCAAAAGCTTTAAAGTTTCATTAGGTCCCATTTGTTTATTTTTGTTTTTATTTCCATTTCTCTAAAAGGTGGGTCAAAAAGGATCTTGCTGTGATTTATGTCATAGAGTGTTCTGCCTCTGTTTTCCTCTAAGAGTTTGATAGTGTCTGGCCTTACATTTAGGTCTTTAATCCATTTTCAGTTTATTTTTGTGTATGGTGTTAAGGAGTGTTCTAATCTCACTCTTTTACATGTAGCTGTGCAGTTTTCCCAGCACCACTTATTGAAGAGGCTGTCTTTTCTCCACTGTATATTCTTCCCGCCATTATCAAAGATAAGGTGACCATATGTGCATGGGTTTATCTCTGGGCTTTCTATCCTGTTCCATTGATGTATCTTTCTGTTTTTGTGCCAGTACCATACTGTCTTGATTACTGTAGCTTTGTAGTATAGTCTGAAGTCAGGGAGCCTGATTCCTCCAGCTCTGTTTTTCTTTCACAAGTTTGCTTTGGCTATTCAGGGTCTTTTGTGTTTCCATATAAATTGTGAAATTTTTTGTTCTAGTTCTGTGAAAAATGCCAGTGGTGGTTTCATAGGGATTGCATTGAATCTGTAGATTGCTTGGGGTAGTAGAGTCATTTTCACAATGTTGATTCTTCCAATCCAAGAACATGGTATATCTCTCCATCTATTTGTATCATCTTTAATTTCTTTCATCAGTGTCTTATAATTTTCTGCATACAGGTCTTTTTTTTCCTTAGGTAGGTTTATTCCTAGATATTTTATTCTTTTTGTTGCAGTGGTAAATGGGAGTGTTTTCTTAATTTCACTTTCAGATTTTTCGTCATTAGTCTGTAGGAATGCTAGAAATTTCTGTGCATTAATTATGTATCCTGCTACCTTACCAAATTCATTGATTAGCTCTGGTAGTTTTCTGGTACCATCTTTAGGATTCTCTATGTACAGTATCATGTCATCTGCAAAGAGTGACAGGTTTACTTCTTCTTTTCCGATTTGGATTCCTTTTATTTCTTTTTCTCCTCTGATTGCTGTGGCTAAAACTCCCAAAACTATGTTGAATAATGGTGGTGAGAGTGGGCAACCTTGTCTTGTTCCTGATCTTAATGGAAATGGTTTCAGTTTTTCACCATTGAGAACGATGTTGGCCGTGGATTTGTCATATATGTCCTTTATTATGTTGAGGTGAGTTCCCTCTGTGTCTGCTTTTGGAGGTTTTTTTTTCATAAATGGGTGTTGAAGTTTGTCAAAAGCATTCTCTGCATCTATTGAGATGATCATATGGTTTTTGTTCTTCAATTTGTTAATATGGTGTATCACGTTGATTGATTTGCATATATTGAAGAATCCTTGCATTCCTGGGATAAACCCCACTTGATCACAGTGTATGATCCTTTTAATGTGCTGTTGGATTCTGTTTGCTAGTATTTTGTTGAGAATTTTTGCATCTATGTTCATCAGTGATATTGGCCTGTAGTTTTTTTTCTTTGTGACATCTTTGTCTCGTTTTGGTATCAGGGTGATGGTGGCCTCATAGAAGGAGTTTGGGAGTGTTGTTCCCTCTGCTATATTTTGGAAGAGTTTGAGAAGGATAGATGTTAGCTCTTCTCTAAATGTTTGATAGAATTCGCCTGTGAAGCCCTCTGGTCCTGGGCTTTTGTTTGTTGGAAGATTTTTAATCACAGTTTCAATTTCAGTGCTTGTGATTGGTCTCTTCATATTTTCTATTTCTTCCTGGTTCAGTCTCTGAAGGTTGTGCATTTCTAAGAATTTGTCCAGTTTTTTCAGGTTGTCCATTTTATTGGCATATAGTTGCTTGTAGTAATCTCTCATGATCCTCTGTATTTCTGTAGTGTCAGTTGTTACTTCTTCTTTTTCATTTCTAATTCTATTGATTTGAGTCTTCTTCCTATTTTTATTGATGAGTCTGGCTAATGGTTTATCAATTTTGTTTATGTTCTCAAAGAACCAGCTTTTAGTTTTATTGATCTTTGCTATTGTTTCCTTCATTTCTTTTTCATTTATTTCTGATCTGATCTTTATGATTTCTTTCTTTCTACTAACTTTGGGAGTCTTTGTTCCTCTTTCTCTAATTGCTTTAGGTGTAAGGTTAGATTGTTTATTTGAGATGTTGCTTGTTTCTTAAGGTAGGTTTGTTTTGCTATAGACTTCCCTCTTAGAACTGCTTTTGCTGCATCCCATAGGTTTTGGGTCATTGTGTTTTCATTGTCATTTGTTTCTAAGTATTTTTTGATTTCCTCTTTGATTTCTTCAGTGATCTCTTGGTTATGAAGTAGTATGTTGTTTAGCCTCCATGTGCTTGTATTTCTTACAGATTTTTTCCTGTAATTTATATCTAGTCTCATAGCGTTGTCGTCGGAAAAGGTACTTGATGTGATTTCCATTTTCTTAAATTTACCAAGGCTTGATTTGTGACCCAAGATATGATCTGTCCTGGAGAACGTTCCATGAGCACTTGAGAAGAATGTGTATTCTGTTGTTTTTGAATGGAATGTCCTATAAATATCAATTAAGTCCTTCTTGTTTAATGTATCATTTAAAGCTTATGTTTCCTTATTTATTTTCATTTTGGATGATCTGTCCATTGGTGAAAGTGGGGTGTTAATGTCCCCTAGTATGTTTGTGTTACTGTCGATTTCCCATTTTATGGCTGTTATTATTTGCCTTATGTATTGATGTGCTCCTATGTTGGATGTGTAAATATTTACTGTTGTTATATCTTCTTGGATCCATCACTTGATCATTACGTAGTGTCCTTCTTTGTCTCTTGTAATAGTCTTTGTTTTAAAGTCTATTTTGTCTGATATGAGAATTGCTACTCCAGCTTTCTTTTGATTTCCATTTGCATGGAATATCTTTTTCCATCCCCTCACTTTCAGTCTGTATGTGTCCCTAGGTCTGAAGTCAGTCTCTTGTAGACAGCATATATATGGGTCTTCTTTTTGTATCCATTCCTCCAGTCTATGTCTTTGGTTGGAGCATTTGATCCATTTACATTTAAGGTAATTATCGATATGTATGTTCCTATTACCGTTTTCTTAATTGTTTTGGGTTTCTTGTTGTAGGTCTTTTCCTTCTCTTGTGTTTCCTGCCTAGAGAAGTTCCTTTAGCATTTTTTGTAAAGCTGGTTTGGTGGTGCTGAATTCTCTTAGCTTTTGCTTGTCTGTAAAGCTTTTAATTTCTCCATCAAATCTGAATGAGATACTTGCCTGGTAGAGTAATCTTGGTTGTAGGTTTTTCTCCTTCATCACTTTACATATGTCCTGCCACTCCCTTCTGGCTTGCAGAGTTTCTGCTGAAAGATCAGCGTTAACCTTATGGGGATTCCCTTATGTGTTATTTGTTGTTTTTCCCTTGCTGCTTTTTATATGTTTTCTTTGTATTTAATTTTTGATAGTGTGATTAATATGTGTCTTGGCATGTTTCTCTTTGGATTTATCCTGTATGGAACTCTCTGCTTCCTGCACTTTATTAACTGTTTCCTTTCCCATATTAGGGAAGTTTTCAACTGTAATATCTTCAAGTATTTTCTCAGTTCCTTTCTTTTTCTCTTCTTCTTCTGGGACCCCTATAATTCGAATGTTCTTGTGTTTAATGTTCTCCCAGAGGTCTCTGAGACTGTCCTCAATTCTTTTTATTCTTTTTTCTTTATTCTGCTCTGCAGTCGTTATTTCTACTATTTTATCTTCCAGGTCACTTATCCATTCTTCTGCCTCAGTTATTCTGCTGTTGATCCCTCCTAGAGAATTTTTTATTTCATTTATTGTGTTGTCCATCACGGTTTGTTTGCTCTTTAGTTCTTCTAGGTCCTTGTTAAACTTTTCTTTTATTTTCTCCATTCTATTTCCAAGACTTTGGATCATCTTTACTATCATTATTCTGAATTGTTTTTCAGGTAGACTATTTCCTCTCCATTTGTTAGGTCTGGTGGGTTTTTGCCTTGCTCCTTCATCTGCTGTGTTTCTGTGTCTTCTCATTTTGCTTATCTTACTGTGTTTGGGGTGTCCTTTTCGCAGGCTCCAGGTTCGTAGTTTCCGTTGTTTTTGGTGTCTCTCCCCAGTGGCTAAGATTGGTTCAAGGGGTTGTGTAGGCTTCCTGGTGGAGGGGACTAATGACTGTGTTCTGGTGGATGAGTCTGGATCTTTTCTTTCTGGTTGGCAGGTCCACATCTGGTTGTTTTTTTTTGGGGTGTCTGTGGCCTTATTATGTTTTTAGTCAGCCTCTGTGCTAACGGATGGGGTTTTGTTCCTGTCTTTCTAGTTACTTGGCATAGGGTGTCCAGCACTGTAGCTTGCTGGCCATTGAGTGGACCTGGGTCTTGGGGTTCAGATGGAGATCTCTGGGAGATTTTCGCCGTTTAATATTATGTGGAGCCTGGACGTCTCTTCTGGACCAGTATGCTGAACTTGGCTTTCCCACCTCAGTGGCACAGCCCTCACACCTTGCTGAAGCACCTAGACCCTGTTCTCCACCCGGCTCAGCATAAAAGGGAGAAAAAAAGATAGAAGAAGATAAAATAAAATAAAGTAAAATAAAGTTATTAAAATAAAAAATGATTGTTAAGAAGAAAAATTTTTAAATAATAAAAGCAAACAATCAAAAATGGACAGACAGAACCCTAGTAAAATGGTAAAAGCAAAGCTATACAGGCAGAATCACACACAGAAGCATACACATACACCCTCACAAAAAGAGAAAAAGGGAAAGAAATATATATATCGTTGCTCCCAAAGTCCACCTCCTCAATTTGGGATGATTCGCTGTCTATTCATGTATTCCACAGATGCAGGGTACATCACGTTGATTGTGGAGATTTAATCCGCTGCTCCTGAGGCTCCTGGGAGAAATTTCCCTCTCTCTTCTTTGTTCGCACAGCTCCCGGGGTTCAGCTTTGGTTTTGGACCCGCCTCTTCATGTAGGTCGCCTGAGCACGTCTGTTCTTCGCTCACACAGGACAGGGTTAAAGGAGCAGCTGATGTGGGGGCTCTGGCTCACTCAGGCCGGGGGGAGGGAGAGGTACGGATGCGGGGCCAGCCTGCAGCGGCAGAGGCCAGCGTGACATTGCACCGGCCTGAGGGGTGCCATGTTTTTTCCCGGGGAAGTTGTCCCTGGATCACAGGACCCTGGCAGTGGCGGGCTGCACAGGCTCCGGGAGGGGAGGTGTGGATAGTGACCTGTGCTTGCACACAGGCTTCTTGGTGGCGACAGCAGCAGCCTTAGTGTCTCATGCCGGTCTCTGGGGTCCACGCTGATAGCCGTGGCTCGCGGCCGTCTCTGGAGTTCCTTTAAGGGGTGCTCTTAAATCCCCTCTCCTCATGCACCAGGAAACAAAGAGGCAAACAAAAGTCTCTTGCCTCTTCGGCAGCTCCAGACTTTTTCCCGGACTCCCTTACAGGTAGCTGTGGCACACTAACCCCTTCAGGCTGTGTTCCCGCAGCCAACCCCAGTCCTCTCCCTGGGATCCGACCTCCGAAGCCCGAGCCTCAGCTCCCAGCCCTGCCCGCCCTGGCGGGTGAGCAGACAAGCCTCTCCGGGCTGGTGAGTGCCGGTCGGCCCCGATCCTCTGTGCGGGAATCTCTCCGCTTTGCCCTCCGCACCGCTGTTGCTGTGCTCTCCTCCGCGGCTCCGAAGCTTCTCTCCTCCGCGGCTCCGAAGCTTCCCTCCTCCGCCACCCCTGTCTCCGCCCGTGAAGGGGCTTCCTAGTGTGTGGAAACCTTTTCTCCTTCACAGCTCCCTCCCACTGGTGCAGGTCCCGTCCCTATTCTTTTGCCTCTGTTCTTTCTTTTTTCTTTTGCCCTACCCAGGTATGTGGGGAGTTTCTTGCCTTTTGTGATGTCTGAGGTCTTCTGCCAGCGTTCAGTAGGTGTTCTGTAGGAGTTGTTCCACATGTAGATGTATTTCTGATGTATTTGTGGAGAGGAAGGTCATCTCCACATCTTACTTTAACGCCATCTTGAAGCTCTCGAAAAATATTTTTTAAATGCAACCTGTGTTTGAGTTCTTTCACTTTCCTAACTGTTCTTCCCCGTGTGAACTATGGTTTGTTTATGTGCCTCACAGGGAATACATAGGTATAGACTTAACTTTACAATCCACAGTGGACTACAGTCACTACAGCAGAGTTCTTGTATTTTCTAGAAAGGCAGTCTGTGTTCACATTTGCCACTATTTCATAGCTTTGTCGTCCTATTGACAATAATTGTGCTTGTATTCAATTAAAACCAAACTCTACTGCTACGACTGCTGCTGCTGCTACTTATTTTTATTTTTACCCTGAATCATATCTTCTTTACCCTGTTTTGTACCTTTTGTGTTTTGGCATCCAAATGTACAATATGTTTTATTCCTGTAACATTTATGCTATTATATTAGGCCTCAGTTCCCCTCATCAAGATCGTTTTGGATTTTTATTCTGTTATCCTCTATTCGGTAACCCATCCAGATTCACATTACTGGTAAATTGCATAATTATTCCTTATATGACTTTATCCATGTCATTGGGTTAAGATATTGAAGAGAATATGAGAAAGGCTTGAGGCCTGCCGTTAGAACTTTCTCTCTCTCTCTCAAATAGATCCATTAACTTATACTATTTTACTATAATATTATATACTTATGCTATATTTCTATATATTGCATACATATATCTTCTATTACTATATACTGTTGTATATAGGAATATATACTTAACTGGTTCCTTTCATGTAAATAAACTTTGGTGGGGGAGATTCATGGTAGGAATATAATGAAATAACAGGCCTTATTCAAAAGAAATGGATTGATAATAGAAATGTAGCATGCTTAATGTAATCATATAAAACTGTAGGGGGTGCACAGCACATGCTTATTGAAGTTATTAGTTGTCTTTATTATGTATATTCTCTCTCTCTAATTAACTTGTTAATTATTTGACTATACTTCCTGAAACCAAGCAAAAGATTTCAAGGAAAATTTGCAAAAGTATTATAATTTCATCCTAGAATAAAACATATTCTGAAACATATTAGGAGTAAAGTAAAACAATTAATTTAGTGATGAACAATACTCTGAAGAAATAAAATGATCAATACTCTCTAAAGTTTGTATGCTAAAATTCCCTAAAACTCCTTAGGTGATGTGTGCTATTGCTGAAGTTGTTTTATTATTTGTTTTGGAAAAGCTTAAAGACTTTAGATGGTTAAACCAGTAAATTTACAGACAGTTATAGAAGCTTGTGCTATTCATGTTGTTAAATAATCACATAATGCTTAGAGCTTGCCATTTGTTACTGATCTTCTCCCTGTGATTAGGTGTTTAGTTTGTATATTAGAAAGAATAACTGATTCCACACTTCATGGATCAGGAAAATAACCACACTTTGTCAGGATATAGATAATCACTGTCTTATAAACTATAGTAAAACCAAACATTTTTGATATCTTTTAAAAACACTCCTTTACTCTTCAAATGATTTTCGTGTATTAGAAATTCCTATTGTTTGTCTGACTTAATGACTCATGAAAATGTAACCTAAAAGTGAAAACATTAACATAATAAAATAAATAATGCCATTAAATCACTAGTGATATGGTCCATTTGTGTTAATGGTCTGTATTTCTAGACAAGTAATTGTGCCCTCTTGTAATTGTGTTTCAGTTACAAATCTCACTATCTAATTTTAGTAGAAAATGTCAGCTTAAAAGTATATGTTTTCTTATCACAAAGTAATTGTTTTTGCTGAGGTAAATTTGGAAAACATAGAGAAGCATAAAAAGTAAGAGGGAAAATCTGTTGCCATTCCATCACCTAGGACCACCACCTATAATTTTAAAATTGCTCTATATCAGTATATTTGTAGTTTCTTTTTATAAAATGTAGATTATAATCTTCATCCTTTTGGGTAGCATTCTTTTCTTTCTCTTAACAATGAATTCTAAACATTTTCCATGCCATTAAATATTCTTCTAACACATCTTTGGCTACAGCAGAATTTAGTTACCAATCTCCTATTGATGGGTGTTTAAGTAGATTTTAATCTATTGATGAAAGCAAAGAGCTTGATGTTTCTAAAACTGCTTTTTAAAATGAATGCATAAAACTCTGAGTCTGATTTTGTACAAGAAAAATGTATTTGTCTTATATGCATTTGAAAGAGCCCATCATTTATTCTCTACTTAAAATTGTAGACTTATGTCAGTGTTGTAATGAAACAAATGGTTAGCCAGAATAATTTTAATGTATTCTGATGGAAACTTGGAGATGCCTCTATTAAAACCTAGATTTGGACTTTGAAATTACTGCAGTAGTATTGAGTATGTCTAATATTCCTTAACACTCAAGTAACTTTTTAAAAATAGCTGGATCTAATTCATTGATACATTTGTAAAAGCACAGGGTACCTTACCAAAATAATCAAATATTTATTCATATCCTCAGCTAATGTTAGAATATATTTTTTACTGAATTTTATTCAGAAATAGGCAACAGTATTTATAAAAACAGTGGCTAAAGTTGACCATGCTTCTTTATTTATTTATTTGTGTGTGTGTGTGTGTGTGTGTGTGTGTGTGTGTGTGTGTGTGTGTGCGCTACGCAGGCCTCTCACTGTTGTGGCTTCTCCTGTGGTGGAGCACAGGCTCCGGACGCTCAGGGTCAGCGGCCACGGCTCACAGGCCCAGCTGCTCCGCGGCATGTGGGATCTTCCCGGACCGGGGCACGAACCCGTGTCCCCTGCCTCGGCAGGCATACTCTCAACCACTGCGCCACCAGGGAAGCCCGACCATGCTTCTTTAGGTTTAATATAATCTTCCATAATTTCTGGAAACTTCTTTAAAATGCTACTTATCTTACCTGGTTTGACCAACATTTTTTTATATAAACTTACTTATTTATTTTTGGCTGTGTTGGGTCCTCATTGCTGCTCATGGGCTTTCTCTAGTTGTGAGCGGGGGCTACTCTTCGTTGAAGTGCGTGGGTTTCTCATTGCGGTGGCTTCTCTTGTTGTGGAGCATGGGCTCTAGGTGTGTGGGCTTCAGTAGTTGTGGCACGTGGGCTCACTAGTTGTGGCTCATGGGCTCTAGAGCACAGGCTCAGTAGTTGTGGCACATGGGCTTAGTTGCTCTACGGCATGTGGGATCATCCCAGACCAGGGCTCGAACCCGTGTTCCCTGCACTGGCAGGTGGATTCTTAACCACTGCACCGCCAGGGAAGTCCCTGACCTAACATTTAATATATCTGTATTTATTTTTCTATTTCTATGGGCATAGGTGATTTTCAAGGTTGTATTGGTCCATAATACTAGCAGAATTTTAAGCAAACAATTATAAGTGAGAAAATGTTAATGATTGATCATGTTTTCATTATGTAGTAAGAAGTATATGTCTATACAATATTTGCTAGATTGAATTTTGTCAGAAAATTATAAAATAGAGATATAAACTGTCTGCTGGAATGTACAATATCTGTACTAGATTTTCCTAAGTACCAGAAGTTAAGTATACTAAAGTAAATAACTTTGAATTTTTTTCACACGTTTTTCAGATTTTGTGTTAAATGAGACACCGTATAACACATGTTTAACTGACCACATAATTATGTGCTGAGTTTTCATTTTTTAAATGTTTTTACTTAAAAAATAAATATAAAGATGCTCAAGTTCACTGTTAAATGCAGCTATATTTATGCAAATGCACAGATTTAATAAAAGTACACCATAACTGATTTTTTAAAAATCAAAATCGATTTGTAAAACCTAAAGAATTGTAGTGAAATCAGTCAAGTTGGTTGTACTTAAGTGGACTTCCTTAGTGCCATGAACTTGTTCACTATTTCTCTTGAAACATAATGCTCTCTTTTGCTTTCTTTATGCAAACGCCATGCCATTGTAGCAGAAGCTGTCACCTCAGTGCAGCTATAGGCAGTGTCAGTTCCTTTTCTAATGATTAAATTTTTTATTGACACATATTGATCCACAGTAACTCTCAGTCAATTTTTCCTGGGTGAAGACATGTATCCAATGAAACAGTAGCAGTGAAATTGTTGTTTGGATATGCTCACTACTTTTTTATGAATGTCTCTTTTTGTATAATTTTTACTGGAGTATAGTTGATTTATAGTGTTATGTTAGTTTCAGGTGGACAGAAAGGTGAATCGGTTATACATATACATAAATCCACGCTTTTTTAGATTCTTTTCCCATACAGGTCGTTACACAGTATTCAGTAGAGTTCTCTGTGCTATACAGTAGGCCCTTATTAATTATCTATTTTATGTATAGTAGTGTATATATATCAATCCCAGTCTCCCAATTTATCCCTCCTCCTTCTTTTACCCCCTGGTAACCATAAGTTTGTTTTCTATATCTGTGACTGTATTTCTGTTTTGTAAATAAATTCATTTGTACCATTTTTTAGATTCCACATAAAAGTGATATCATATGATATTTGTCTTTCTCTGTCTGACTTCCTTCACTCAGTATGACAGTCTCTAAGTCCATCCATGTTGCTACAAATGTCATTATTTCGTTCTTTTTTATGCCTGAGTAATATTCCATTGTATATATGTACCACATCTTCTTTATCCACTCCTCTCTTGATGGACATTTAGGTTGCTTCCATGCCTTGGCTATTGTTAATAGTGCTGCAATGAACACTTGGGTGCATGTATCTTTTCGGATTACGGTTTTTCTCCTGATATGTGCCCAGGAGTGGGATTGTTGGATCTTATGGTAGCTCTATATTTAGTTTTTTAAAGAACCTCCATACTGTACTCCATAATGGTTGTACCAATTCACATTCCCACCAACAGGGTACGGGGGTTCCCTTTTTTCCACACCCTCTCCAGCATTTCCTGTTTGCAGATTTTTTGATGATGGCCATTCTGACTGGTATGAGGTAATACCTCATTGTAGTTTTGATTTTCATTTCTCTGATATTAGTGATGGTGAGCATCTTTTCATGTGCTTTTTGGCCATCTGTATGTCTTCTTTGGAGAAATGTCTATTTATATCTTCTCCACATTTTTGGATTGGGTTGTTTGTTTTTTTGATATTGAGCTGCATGAGCTCTTTGTATGTTTTGGAGATTAATCCCTTCTCAGTCACTTTGTTTGCAAATATTTTCTTCCATACTGTGGGCTGTCTTTTCATTTTGTTTATGGTTTGCTTTGCTGTGTGAAAGCTTTGAAGTTTAATTAGGTCCCATTTGTTTATTTTTGTTTTTATTTTCATTACTCTAGGGGGTGGCTCAAAAAAGATATTTCTGCAATTTATGTCAGAGAGTGTTCTGTGTATGTTTTCCTCTAAGAGTTTTATAGTACCCTGCTTTACATTTAGATCTTTAATCCATTTTGAGGTTTTTTTTTTCTTTTTTAATAGTGTTAGGGATTGTTCTCATTTCACTCTTTTGCATGTAGCTGTCCAGTTTTCCCAGCACCACTTATTGAAGAGGCTGTCTTTTCTCCATTGTATATCCTTGCTTCCTTTGTCATAGATTAGTTGACTGTAGGTGTGTGGGTTTATCTCTGAACTTTATGTCCTGTTCCATTGATCTATATTTCTGTTTTTGTGCCAGTACCAAACTGTTTTGACTACTGTAGCTTTGTAGTATAGTCTGAAGTCAGGGAGCCTGATTCCTCCAGCTCCGTTTTTCTCTCAACATTGCTTTGGATATTTGTCATCTTTTGTGTTTCTATACAAATTGTAAAATTTTTTGTTCTAATTCTGTGAAAAATGCCATTGGTACTTTGATAGGGATTGCATTGAATCTGTAGATTGCATTGGGTGGTATAGTCATTTTCACAATATTGATTCTTCCAATCCAAGAACATGGTATATCTCTCCATCTGTTTGTGTCATCTTTGATTTCTTTCATTAGCATCTTATAGATTTCAGAGTACAGGTCTTTTGTCTCCTTAGGTAGGTTTATTCCTAGGTATTTTATTCTTTTTGATGTGCTGGTAAATGGGATTGTTTCCTTAATTTCTATTTTTGATCTTTCATTGTTAGGGTATAAGAATGCAGGAGATTTCTGTGTATTAATTTCGTATCCTGCAGCTTTACCAAATTCATTGATGAGATCTGGTAGTTTTCTGGTAGTGTCTTTAGGATTCTCTATGTATAGTGTCATGTCATCTCCAAACAGTGATAGTTTTACTTCTTCTTTTCCAATTTGGATTCCTTTTATTTCTGTTTCTTCTCTGACTGCTGTGACTAGGACTTCCAAAAGTATGTGGAATATAAGTGGCAAGAGTGGACATTCTTGTCTTGTTCCTGATCTTAGAGGAAATGCTTTCAGTTTTTGAATGTCAATTATTTTTGAGAAATATTTTCCTATACTTGCAGACCTTTCCATTGCAAATTTAATAATACTGTTGTAAAAATAATACTAATTTGACTAAAGGAATGTTTAATATAGAATTTAATTAATTTAGATAACATTTTGGGCTAAATGTGTATTCTGATCATGATAGATATTTGCAGGTTGAATAATTAATATTCTAAAAGCTTTTTCTTAAACGTTTTACATTGTGCCCCTCACAAATAAAAGCAGAATATTCAATGAAGTTGGATATCATAATGATTGTTTTTGGTGAAAAGAATTAGGGCACTCATTTTGACAAGGGAAGATATGCAGTTCCCTTTGCTCAGAGGTGTGTGTCCTTCTTTAACTTAAATCACTTTAAAAATTCTATTCCCCATTTATTTTCATTAAGATTTTTGATGCAAACTAAGTGTATATGTGTTTTGTGGATTTCCAAATTGATTGCTACATAGGGGAATTGGGGATTAAAACTCTTGCAGTTATTTTTTAACATTCTCAAAAAAACTTTTCTGCAAAATATATTGAGCAAAGAACGTACACATGTATTTTCTTTGGATTCATGAAAAAAATATCAAAACATTGAGAACTTAAATGTAGTCAGAATTTCTATGTAAATATTTTTAATGAATTATAGAATTCCCAGGAAAGCTGGAGAATTTTTGTTGTTGTTCTGGTGAAAAACATAGCTTTGGCATTTGTTACTATACAAAATAAATACATACATGAACACAAGTCAAACAGCCTTACTGTCTACCTGTAGGAATCTCTCTGTCTTGTGGTACTGAAGTACACTTTGAGTGGATCTGCTTTGGTTATTTGAAACAAGATCTTTGGCAAAGTTAGTTAAATGAGTTGCAGTCTCTTTCCCTGGCCTTGTAAAAATCAAGAGGGCAAATCTGAATGAACCTATTTGAAGTGTCTCACTCAGTGATCTCTTACTCAACTTTAACTTCTACAGCAAACTCTACAGATGTTTACTGAATAGAATTTAAGTAAAAGTTTGGAGGAAGTGGAAGGAATGAAGCTCTACTATAAAGATATGAAAAAAAATAGCAAAATAAGCATATGCTTAAACACAGTGATGGCCTACAGAGAGAGATATCTTAAGTGATGTCAAGGGTATTTCATGTTAAGAACTGAGAAAAATTTCTCAGTTCAAGGGAAGTCATCTAATTGCCAACTCAAGAAATTTTAAAGTCTCTACTAGATATCTATCTCAAACATGGGTTTTAGAAATGATTAAATAAGTTAATTTTAAATTCAGGGGTGATGTGATTCCTTTGCAGCCCTTCTGATTCCAGTGATTTATTAGTGATTCTAGTAGCTTCTGTCACTTAGTTGTACAGCAGAAACTGTAATACAGATCTCCAACATGGCCATATCTAAATTGGGCTGTAGGAAATACCTACATAGCTATTTACTTTGTGTAAATAATGGTTGCTAGGAAATATAGGGATATTATTTAATGAATTATGGAAATTTTTTATGTTGATTTACTGTAATGCCTTTCATTGTACCTATTTATACTTTTAAAGAAATGTAAACTATGTTATAGATACAAAATAATGTATGTACCACATATAGAAAGTTTTAAAAATAACAAAAATGAACTCCTTTGTGTCAGCCACCAGTTTTGAGAATAAAGCAGTATAATACCACACTTTGTAAACCCCTTGGGGCATGGCTGCCTGGGTCTCAACTCCCATTTTCCCTTCATACACAGCTAGCCTGATGTGTAACTACTGTCCTAAATCTTGTGTTACTTATTTCCTTCCTTTCCTCTGTAGTTTTAAAATATATTATACATTAACTAAAAAAATACATAGTTTAGTTTTGCTAATTTTGTTATATAAATGTATTCATTTGAATATATTCATCTTCTGTGACTTATATTTTACTTATTGTTTTTTTGGATAATATTGTAATGGTGGCAATATCAGTATTTATTTGTTTCTATTGCTGTATAATATTTAATTGCATAAATATACCACAATTTAATTTACCATTTTACTGTTGAAGGACATTTGGGCTGTTTTAAGTTTTTTTGCTGTTAACAATGCTGCTAGGACTATGCCTATATTTGTCTCTTGGTGTACATGTGGAAAAATGTCCCCAGGATATGAACTCCTGGGTTTGTATGCATATTTTGAGTTATATTAGGCAACAATAAATTCTTCTCCATATGTGTTATAACACTTTACATACCAACAAGCATGTTCAGCCACATCTGTAATCAAGCCCATTGCCTTTGTTTGACCATTTTACTTTTATGTTATTTGTCTTAAGCCTCTTGATTCAAAGGAGTATATTACATATCCTGCATATGATGCCTTTTCTGGTAATACGTAGTGCAAATATCATCTCTTTGTGGCTTATCTTTTTACTCCCTTTGTGGTACCTATAATCAAAATCAGTTCTTAATTTTAATCTACTAAAATTTTTTATCCTTTTTCTTTCTGGTTTGAACTTTGAAAATAAAGTTTCATATCAGTAAAACATTTACCAGAATAAGGCTATTTGTCTAGAATGATAGTATGCACTTATCTAAAAATTATTATAAAATATAATAATTATAAAATGTGATATGTATATAAACTGTATATATATATATGCACTATATATATACATGTATATGTGTGTGTATATATGTATGTACATATATATATATATATATATATACACACACACAAACACACAGTTGACCTTGAACAACGTGGGGGTGGGGTGTAGTTAGAGGCACTGACCATCCCCAAAGTTTAAAATTTGAGTATAACTTATAGTTGACCCTTCATGTACATGATTCCTCCCTACCGTGGTTCTACGTCAGCAGATTCATCCAGCTGTGGTTCATGTATTATAGTACTATGTTTTTTACTTTCGAAAAAATTTGCATATAAGTGGACCCACATAGTTCAAACCTGTGTTGTTCAAGGGTCAACTGTACATACACACACACACATAACAAAGTGTCTTTCAAGGTTTTCAACTTAATTTTAAATTTCATTTATCTGCCTTATCATGCATGAACTACCTTTTGCTTACTTTATTATTTTAGGCAGCTCCTGAAAACACTTCTACTTTGCAGAAGGGGTGGTAGTTGTGAATTTTCAGGTGTTTGTCTTTGAGTTTTCTCTTTGGTAGATACTATGATTTTGTTCAGCAACATGAGAGAAACTATGGGATTTTTAACTTTATGAGGCATCATCATGCTCATGATTTATTGTTCTTTGGACAATTGATTCCAGCTCAAATGTCCCATGAAATAAAATAACATATTCAGTGAAATTTGTTTTAGTAATTATTATATGTAGCAATCATTTGACTGTGCCAATCAAGTTTTACTTTCTTAAAGCTCTTTCCATTAGTGCTAATGTGTTTGACTCTTTTTTAATAAATCTAGTAATCATCGGGCAGTTGGTGAGGAGAAACAGATTAGAAGATTGTTTATCTGTATTTTCAAAGTGATGAAATAGAAATTCTTTTATGAACTTTTGCTGCTTGGTTTCTGGCAAAGTGTATTTTTAGTGTTAAAATGCTGAAGCACTGAGTGTAATTAGTCCAGGGAGAAAAGGAAAAGGAACTGTCATTGGTTAAACACTCAATATAGGTTAGGCAGTGTTCTGGCCATATTATCACAGATATTCTTTATTCATGCATGCATTCATTCATTCAACAAGTATTTTTGAGTACTATTCCATGTGTCAAGTTCTGTTGTAGGAATTGGAATAAAGCAGTGAATTAAAAAGAAAAAAAAATCTCATCCTCATGGAACTTAGGCAAAAAATATAATAGCTTATTGCCTTAAAGGTATGGAAAAGTTGACAAGTACTATAGAAAATAGCATATGGCTCTGCTTCTCATATTGTACTATGCATGTGAATCACCTGGGGATTTTGTTACCATGCATATTATTACAGTAGTTCTTGGGTGGGAGCCCGAGATATGGCATTACTAGCAAGTTCTTGAGTGATATCAGTGCTGCTAGCGTAGGAGCACACTTTGAGTAGCAGAGATTGTACAGTAAATGGTGAGGAGTGGGGATCAAGAGTAGAGAATGAGAGAGAGACTGGCTGCAATTTTAAATATGATGATTAGGAGGAGGCTTACTGAAAAGGTGATGATTGAGTAAGGGTATGAAGAAGGTGAGAGATTTTAGCCATACACTTATCTAAGGAAGTATAACCGGACAGTGCAGAGGCCTTAGATGGGAGCATGCCTGGCAAGGAGGCCAGTATGGATGGAATGGAATGAACAAGGATAGCAGTTGTAGATCGGATTTGAGAGGCAGTGGGTGGGGGACAACCTTGCAGGGTCTTGTAGACCATTATAAGTTCTTTGGCTTTCACTTTGTGTTTGGGACTCACTCCAGAGTTCTGAGCAGGGGAGAGACATGCTGTAACTTTTGTCTTTAAAAGATCACTCTAGCTGTTATAGAGACGATAGACTGTTGAAGGGCTGGGGTAGAAGCAGTGAAACCAGTTAGGCTTCTGCAGAATATATGCTGGCTCAGACTAAGGTTGTAGCAGACGAGATGATGGAAGTGGTCGTATTTGGAATCCACTTTGAAAGTAGAGCCAAGCGAACTTTTTGACATGCTAGTTGTAAGCTGTGAAAAAAAGAAAAGTCAAGGATGACTGCAAGGTTTTGGCCTGAGTTTTTTGAAGGATGGAGTTGCCAACAACTGCAATGGGAAAAGACTGTGTTTCCAGGAGCACATTAGAATTTCAATCTGTGTCTCGTTGTGTCAGTTAGTCCTCCAAGTGGAGAGGTGGAGTAGACAATTGCATAGGAGAGCCTGGAAGTCGAAATTTGTTCTCCCATAGCATTCTCATAATCCTCTGCTGTTCATCTTTTGTCCTTGTTTTGTAGTTGGGGAAATATGATCAGAGAATTTAACTAACTGACTCGGCTGGCAAATGGTGAAGCAGAAACTCAAGACAGTATCTGTCTGGCTCCAAATGTCATACTGCTCTCCTGCTCCAGTAGTAAAGGAATCAACACTGGTCATTGTAACTGGTTATGCCTTTATTCAGAGCAAATCAAAAGTAGTTTTAGGCAGGAAAATGGAGTTGGCTGTTCATCTTTTTAGCTGACTTGTTTGCTTACTATAGACAGATTTCTTTAAGTCGATACTTGGCAGGTTTCCACATGTTCTAGAGTGCCATGCTCATCTGAGTGTGACTAAGGTTTTCCTGAATCACTCTCTTTTTTCTACAGTTTACTAGGGGAGAGAATAATGTATGGTCAGTGATCTGGGGTTCATAGTGAATAAATCTGTGCTTTCTCCGTGTTAGAAGGGCAGAGAAGTGGGTCGATAACATTGTAGCCTCCCTATCCTCCATGCAGATGATTATGAAGAATGTTCTTCATGGTTTCTCAGAGGTTCGCAGCAGGATTGAGCCCCAGTTGCCCACAGCAATAACCCACTGATTAATAACCATTTACTGGCTTTCCTTGTATCCCTACCTCACCGTTCCCATTCTTCACTTCTTGGGATGACCTCCGAAATAGACCGTCTGCACCCAAGTGCATGTCTCTGGCTAATCTAAGGCAGGTGACAATGTAAAATGTGCTTAATTGGTGTATCCAGAATAGTTATTTCTAATTTCTACCACAGCACCTGGCGAATAGTCTCAATAAATATTTGCCAGACCACCAAATGGCTACAACTTTCCTTAATGATCATTAAGTAATAATAGTAGTTGGTGTTACTATTATGTTACGCAAATCTATTTTTAATAGGATAAAGATAAATTCCCCTTTGTCACTGCTGCTACCAATCTCATTCCTTTTCATACCTTCCCAGAAGCAAGAATTCTTAAGAATTTGGTGTGTGTGGTTCCAGTCAGTGGGGGTGTGTGTGGGGTGGGTTTTTGACATTTACTTAAGTCACATCATTTTATACATATGATTATGTAATTTGCTTTTTATCAAATTTATTATTTTGAGCTCTATGCATACTATTTATTTCCTGCTTTCTAGTTGATTAAATTTTTCCTATTTCCCCCTTCTACAGGATTTAAAACTATTAAATTCTATTTCTTTTTTTAGTGATTTTCTGTAAATTTTTAAGGAACATATGAATTTATATTTTTAAGTACAACTACGAGTAATAAGCTAATATTTTAATGTTGTTAAAATTAATGAGCTTCTCTATTCTCTCCCAAAAACATAAGCTGTAGCTTACTTTTCCTCCTTGCTACTCCTGTCTGCTTCCATATTCATGTTTCATATAATTTTTTGTTTGAGATTGTTCTTAAGCAACAAAAGGCTTTATTATTATTATCTTCATTGGTTCTTATTTAGATTAATGAATTTTTATTTCTTTCTTTCATTTGCTTCTTGAATGTATTTCTTTCTTCACATGAATTTTTTCTTGTTGGTGAAGTGTCTGCTTGAGTCACTGACTGTGGTAATTAATCTAGGTCTTGACACTAGGGTTTTGCCATGAAGAGGGAAAAAAGGAGAATCTATGCAAGGTGATAGTGTCTGGATTTCCTTTGCATATGCTGGAAGGTCTATGCATTACCCTCTGAAAGTGGCTTTATGTTGCTGTAATGTTTGCAATACAATCCATGGTATAGTATATATGTATGTTAAAAAGAAACTGATGAGAAAATGAACAAACCACACATTAAGAGGTGACCCAAAAGAAAGTATTATCTAAGACAGTATATTTGGTATGTTAACCTAAGTGCCCATCATCGGATGAATGGATAAAGAAGATGTGGCACATATATACAATGGAATATTACTCAGCCATAAAAAGAAACGGAATTGAGCTATTTGTAATGAGGTGGATAGACCTAGAGTCTGTCATACAGAGTGAAGTAAGTCAGAAAGAGAAAGACAAATACCGTAGCTAACATATATATATGGAATTTAAGAAAAAAAATGTCATGAAGCACCTAGGGGTAAGACAGGAATAAAGACACAGACCTACTGGAGAATGGACTTGAGGATATGGGGAGGGGGAAGGGTAAACTGTGACAAAGTGAGAGAGTGGCATGGACATATATACACTACCAAATGTAAAATAGATAGCTAGTGGGAAGCAGCTGCATAGCACAGGGAGATCAGCTCGGTGCTTTGTGACTATCTAGAGGGGTGGGATAGGGAGGGTGGGAGGGAGGGAGACGCAAGAGGGAAGAGATATGGGAACATATGTATATGTATAACTGATTCACTTTGTTATAAAGCAGAAACTAACACACCATTGTGAAGCAATTATACCCCAATAAAGATGTTAAAAAAATACATAAAGATTTGTTTAGAACTATTTCCCATATTTCTTAGAGCCTCATCAAATGCCAGCATAATCAAATATAGTGAAATCAATGAAATGAATTAAATTTTAAAACATAATTTCTGCAGTGTGTTTAGCCTCACTGAGTAGGCATTATGACTATAATTTCCAATATTTGTAGACTGTAGATCTTCCTTCTTACTCATAGAGTCATTTTTAAGTGCTAGGACAAACCATTTTTTCCCCTCTCTTTGACACTCATGCTATTGTATACCTAAATTAGTTCTCTAGTTATTCATTTTATGCAATTTCACCATCACTGGTACTTTTTTTTATTAATCCTCAGTCCTACTGTTAACATTCTTACCAAAGGGTTATCAGAAAATTTAAGTGACTAAAAACACATATAAAGCACGAAGCCTGTGAAAGGTAGTTAAAGCTGGAATTCCTCCCACTGTTAGAATCCCACTCTCACACCTTTCAGATCGCCTTTGCCCTCAGCTCTGATCTTGCCATTGGGCATGATGTGGTCCTGGCTCTTAGCTTTTTGAGATTTGTATGGTAGATGTCACCTCCAGTACTTCCAGGACCCCAAGAGTTCGACCCAATTAATCAAATCATAGGCCATGATAACACTTTAAATTCTCCTATATACTCCTCAAAGCCTAGTAATGGGAAAGGGGAAAATGGACTTTTTTTTCTCTTCTCACGACATCTTCTTTCATCCTTTCTGGTTTCTCTCGATGTCTCTCTTTCCAATTACCTGCAAGTTTACTTTTTTCAGTGGTTTCCTGTGTTGTCTGTGTGTTATTCCCTCTTGGAAGAAGGCACTGACTAGGCTGACAGTTTGCTAATATCACCACTGTCTGATTACAGCTCTGTTACGCATGTGCAGCAGAACTGCATATCCTTTAAGAGGCCACTACAGCATTTATCAGCCTTTGTGGGTTTTAGACTAATTTGACCATTCATTTAGACTTGCAATCCATGCCGTGGGCAATCCAAAACCACCACCATGACAAATCAATGCTTTGTCAGAGGCATAGCAGTTGTCTCTCTATATCCTGAGACCCTCAGAGCATTGTTAAAACATGGCAATGTTAAACGTTAATTTTTATTGCCCGGTGGGGTTAATCACACATATCCATGAAGAGTCAATTTTAAATTAAAGTTCTCTGTTCACTATTTATAATTCCTTCAAAGGAACCAATCATACCAAAAAGGAATCAGAGCCAGTAGTATTTCTTACTGTCCATTTCGTGAGAGCATGTACTTATTGTATTGGATTTCTGGCATTTAGTGTTCTAGAAATATAAATTCCATTTTAAGTGCCCTAAAGACTCCCATCACCGAAATGAACAATGAAGTGTTAACTTTTCATGCACACGTATTTAGTGGTTGTTGTCAAAATTTAAATTTATGCTGCAGGTCCCTGTATTGACAAAGTTTTAGGATCTGTCAATTTTAGTTCAGAAAAAGATGTATTTTTTAATATTGGAAGTTATCTTTAGCTAGTCATTAAAATACTTAATTCATACTAAAGCTTGTTAAAAACAGCCTCTTCTCATGTTTATACTATTATAACATTGGGGTTTCTAAGCCACTTCTATAGTACACATTCTAATTACTGTTTCTTATGTTATATTCTTATTCTACTTTTATCTTAAGGGAATTTATGACTTCATAATATTTTGTTCTGGCATCATAGTTTAAACTTTAAGTCCACTAAAAAGTGCATTTTGAATAACAGTAAAGAGATAATACAGTATAGTCTTCTGAAAACACAAGTTCACTTAGTTTTTCTTTTTTTTCATGAGACAGGTTTCCAGTAATTCAACATATGTTTTTTGAATTTTTTCAACCTATGTTTTACTATTGAATTTGCGTTCTCAATGTTAAATCTGATGCCGAAAGTATCTTCCCATATTTCTTCTGGTTCCAAGAACACCATCCACTTTCCCAAGTACTGCATTTTATCTGAAAAAATATGAGAAGATGTAAACAACCTTGAGGCAAAAGCATTTGAATTTGATTATTTTCAAAATTTGACAAGTAATTTCAGGCTAAATTTGAAAATAAAATTAATTTCTAAATAGTAAAAGGATAAATAAAACTAAATTTATTATCACTGAGAATATTAGACCATCTGTAATTATATCTTTTAAAAAACATTAAATGTAGCTTTCACAGATTATACCACTTTTAAGGTGACACTATCTCCTATGTGCTAGATAGAAAATGAAAGATAATCTTGAGAAAGATTAAAGTGCAACAGAGTGCATCATGTTTGAATCTAAGTTTTAAATTGTGTGACCAATACTTTTATCTTTAGATTGGCCCTGAATATATTTTTCTCAGCCAGTATATTTTTCTCAGCCATTAGCCATTAGAAGAACCAACATTCTACTTGGTTTCTTATGACAGTTTAATTTACTAGCTTCTCTGGTTCTTCCAACTGTACATGTTATAAAGAATAGTTATTCTTTATTTCTTTGGTAAATTTACTTCAGATTCAACCATGGGAGGAAGATACTCCCTAACACTTCTCCATTTCTTTCAGTATTTGTTCATATGCCATTTCATCCAGGAATATTATCTTTCATTTCTGCCTCTTACCTAGTTGAAAATAAAGATGAGTCTAGAAATCCAAAAGAACATAGACACCTTAACAATAATACCTTACAATTTATTATGATGATGAAGTTGCCATTTTTTAAAACTAAAAAAGTTGTAGTTTTCTGACTGTTTCCAAATGTATATTGCAGGACAATGCTGTAAACATATTTTTTCTCATTTAATTAAGCTTAATTAATTAAGCTTCAGTTTTGCATACTTGAAGTATTTACTCTTAGGAATATTCTTAAAATATTCCCCAAGTCACATTTATGTAAGCTAAGCAAACCATGCAATAGATAAAAACTCATTATTTTATAATAACTCTTTATTATATAACAAGAGATATATTTGTGTGTGTGTATATATGTGTAAGTATATGTATATATGTATCTGTATATTTATTAGACACATTTATTAAATTTCTAGAGACGTACTATGGATTTTAATCTTTGATTTAAATTATATATAATTTGCAATTACACATACATCTACATGTCAGCTTAAGTATTTTAATCACAAGATTTGTATGTAATTTGTCTCTAAAGTTCACTTTTTTCTGGCCATGGTAAATTCTCTATTCTTTGACAATAGCTTTTGTTTATTATCACTAGAAACACTTCTCTTGAACTAGGTTGTTAATTAACTGTCATTTTTGTACAGGGTGTAGAAGAAAAATGAAAAGAAGAGTACATAAGCAAACGGAATTTCACACACTATTGACTGTTATAGTGTCTTCAAATTTCAAATATATGTATTGAAATTCTTATCGTATTTAATTTCATCAGAAGCATGACTTTAACCTCTGATTCATTACACTAGAGCACTGTATAGATACAGTTTAATATTGACTGAGAATATATTAATACAGACTTTAAAGTGGCCATTAAAAGCAGATTTCTGCTTCTCAATTTGTACATTTTCTGTGATTACTGTCATTGCCATTGTAGCTAGCTTTGTGTGCATTTATAAAGCTTCTGTTTTAAACCTAGAAACATACAGCTCTGAGAGAAATAATATCAGCAGTGTTTAACTTTTGGCCACTGTTGTAAATTGACAAGTGACATAAGTGCCTTTAGATTTTTTTTAAAGAAACAAAACAAGTAGAACATATGCATCTAAATCATTAGGATCATCTCAAAGGAGCCACACTTCTTTATTTAAGTGATTCATTAGCCCAAATACACTATAATTTCCTCTTTTAGAATTGCTTTCACAGGCCAGTTTATGAACCAGAAAATAAAGACTCATTTCTTTATAGTTAAAACCTAATTTTTGGCCAAAAGTTATATTGCCCAGTATACCACTTAATCTCTTATTGAATCTGATTCTCAGTGAATTTTGTTTCTGAAGTTCATAGCAGTTCTTAAAAGACTGAAGACTTTTCAACCATTGAGACTATTGAGAAGGCTGAGATATAAGATTTAATAATTCAATAATTACAAATGGCGTAACTACTTTTTACTTCCAAAGAAGGTGATAGGGGGCTTTCATCAGACATCCTCAGAGGTTCTAGGGAAGGCGGATCCTGTTCAGAAAGTCCTGGGAACTAGAGGCAGATTGCCATGTCATAGGCAGTCAAGTCCCTAAACTTTAAAACTTATTGCAAGGACATGGTAGCTCATTTGAGCAGATTGATAAGCTTTTTGCCTTTCAGGACCGAGGAAGCACTGCAATCCCAAGGTCCAAGCCCCAGGAGGCTTCTCAACTAAACATTGATGCTTTAGAAATCACCTGCTGCTATGAATTTATGAGTGACTCGGGGCATTAAGGTAAAACAGGAAACTCCATAGGGAGGCTTGGGGCTAGAGGAGAGATGTAGGTAAAGGAGATGGAGTGGAATGGTTGAAACAAGGGTCTGTTTAGACAGTTGGCACATGGCTTGTTTTACTTAGTCCAGACAGAAAGTGCTGACACCTCAGCCAAGGCTGGCCATTTTTCACTGGCAGGGATCAGCGGGGATGAAGGAACCACACTTTCACGTGCCAGATGTGGTAGCTTAACATCTTTACCAGACGTGTGGAAGTCTGCAATCTGAGCAGGGAAGGGAGTTTAGAGTGTCACTGTATAATGAGTGGAAGTACTGGATATACAGGAATCTAATGAATAAGAGAAATACTAAATGAATCTTCACAGAGTGAGGTGAAAGAAAAATGATAAAAGTGTGACTGGTGACAAGAGATTAATAAAATTGAATTAGTGTGTGTGTATACACACACACACATAAATACATACATATATATATGTCTCGTTTAAAATTAAGAGTTCAGTGAACTGTCCATCAGCATGTCTTCTTCATATCATTGAAGATTTAAAATATACCTAGGGCTTCCCTGGTGGCGCAGTGGTTGAAAGTCTGCCTGCCGATGCAGGGGACATGGGTTCGTGCCCTGCTCCAGGAAGATCCCACATGCTGCAGAGCAGCTAGGCCCATGAGCCATGGCCACTGAGCCTGCGCGTCCAGAGCCTGTGCTCCGCAACGGGAGAGGCCACAGCAGTGAGAGGCCCGCATACCGCAAAAAAAAAAAAAAAATATATATATATATATATATAAATATATATATATATATAAATAATCCAAAATAAAATATAATTGAATAGACTCCAATATCACACTATGAAAATAATCCAATGTGACCAAATAGAATTGCAAGAATGGTTTAACTGGAAAACCTATTAATATAATTCACCATAATAATAGGTCTAAGAAAAAAATTTATACTTACTCCATAGATGCCAAAGAGATAAATCAGTTAGAGGCATAAGATTTAGAAAAGAAGTAAAACTCCCTTTATTTACAGATGGAGTAATAGTATACCTGGAAAACCCTAGTGAATAAATGGTATTCCTAACTCAATAAAATAATTCGACAAGTTGGCAATATGTAAAATTGAGAAGTAAAAATTGATACCCATCATATGCAAGAAATAATAGCCAATAAGAAGAGTTGGAAATTTTTTAGATGAGTTATAAAATCGTGTTACAAAAGCAACAAAAAAGATAAAATAGGAATAAACTTAACAGAAATGTGTAAAACCTATAAGAAACTATAAAGCCCTTCTGAAAGACTGAAAAGTAGACTTAAACAAACAAAGAAAATCCCTTGTTCTTTGATAAGACATCATTAACATCTGTTCTCCCTAAATTAATTTATAAATTTAATGTGTTCTCAATAAAAATAACAATACTCTTTGTTATATGGAGCTAGACAAATTGAAATTACGGTTTATATGGAAAAATAAGTGCAAGAAATATCTGGGAGAACACTGAAAAGGAAAAGCTATGAGAGTGGCTAGCCCTACAAGATATTAGAACATGCTACAATGCCCTAGTAATTAATTTTAATGGCATATGAGTAGACAGACCAATGGAACAAATTCAAAAGTCCAGAAATAGACCCAAGTACATACGGAACTGTAATATATAATAAAGGTAGCATCTCAAATTGCTGAGACAGAGGTGAATTTAATAGTAAATAGTATTCGTAAAAAGAAGTAATTAGATTTCTTTCTCAATCCATGCATAAGAATAAACCTTAAATAAATCAGAAGGCTAAATGTATAAAATAAATCTATACAAGTACTGAAATAAAATATTGGTGAATTCCTTAAGGTAGGGAAAGACATTGTAGTCATGACTCAAAATTCAGATACCACAAATTTAAAAATTAATAAATTTTACTACACACAAAAGAAAATTTTCACAAGGAAAAATCAAAAGACAAATGAAAATTGGGGGAAAATTATGTAACATATATCACATAGGTTTAATATTCCTAATATATAAAGAACTTTTAAATCTTAAGTGGGAAACAAAAGTCCTATTAAAAATGCTTAAAACATAAACAATTTACCAAAAGTATAAAAATGATCCTTAATCATATGAAGATGACTGCTTTCAGTAACAGTAAGAGAAATGCAAATAAAAATTGTAATGAGATACTCTTCTCAACCATCAGATCGGCGAAAATTTAAAAGTTTCACAATGTACTCTGTTAAGGAAGCACTTTCCTACATTGTTGTTAGAATTGCAAAATGGTCCACAACAAGTGGAAGGGAAGTTGGCAGTATCTCATAAAAGAACATGTGCAGTTAAACTTTGACCTAGCAATCTCATTTCTAGGAATTAACCTGAAGATATACCTTCGATAATGCAAATACACATATGCACAAAGTTCTTCATTGCAGCATTACTTTAAACTGCAAAATATTGGAATCTACCTAAATAGCCAAACAGGATGTTAGTTCAATAAACTATAGTGTATGCACACAGTAAAGTAGTAGGCAAATGTAAATAAAATAATTAGGATATATTGATTGACTGATATGTAATTTCTAAGGGAAAGAAAGTTTCTCTTGTATGCTACCTTTGTGTAAAAACAGTAAAAGAAATAAGAAGAAACTGGACATCACCTTATGCAAGTATTCCCTGTACAGTACAATATATCCTTGTAGCTTATTTATTTTATATGTAGTAGTTTGTACCTCTTAATCCCCTACTCCTGTTTTGCCCCTCTCCCTTCCCTCTACCCATTACTAATCACTAGTTTGTTTTCTATATCTGTGAGTCTGTTGGTTTTGTTATATTCATTTGTTTGTTTTATTTTTGAGACTCCACATATAAGTGATAACATACAGTATTTGTCTTTCTCTGACTTATTTCACTAAGCCGAATAACTTCCAGGTCCATCCATGTTGTTGCAAATGGCAACATTTCATTCTTTTTTATGGCTTAGTAGTTTTATATATATATATATATATATATATATATATATATATATATATACACATATATATACATATATGTATATATATATATATAACTACTATATATATATTTTGTTGATAGACACTTGGATTGCTATCATATCTTAACTATTATAAATAATACTGCTATGAACATTGGGGTGCATGTGTCTTTTCAAATTACTATTTTAATTTTTTCTGAATATATACCTAGGATTGAAATTGCTGATCATATGGTGGTTCTATTTTTAGTTTTTATGAGGGGCCTGCATACTGTTTTTTACACTGGGTGCTACATCCTACATTCCCATCAACAGTGTACGAGGGTTCCCTTTTCTCCACATCCTTGCCAGCATTTGTTATCTGTGGCCTTTTTGATCATGGTCTTTCTGACAGGTGTGAGGTGGTATCTCATTATGGTTTTGATTTGCATTTCTCTGATGATTAGTGATGTCAAGCGTCTTTTCATGCGCCTGTTGCCCATCTGTATGTCTTCTTTGGGAAAATGTCTATTCAAAACATGGTCTTCTGCCCATTTTTTCATTGGGTCAGTTTCTTTTTGATATTGTTTTATGAGCTATTTTTATATTTTGGATATTAACCCCTTATCACTCATATTATTTGCAAATATTTTCTCCATTTCATTGGATTGTCCTTTCATTTTGTCGATGGTTTCCTTAGCTTTGCAAAAGCTTTTAAGTTTAATTGGGTCCCATTTGTTTATTTTTGCTTTTGTTTCCTTTGCCTTAGGAGACAGATCCAAAAAAATATTGCTATGATTTATGTCAAAGAGTATTCTGCCTATGTTCTCTTCTAGGAGTTTTGTGGTTTCCGGTATTACATTTAGGTCTTTAATCCATTTTGAGTTTATTTTTGCATGTGGTATGAGAAAATGTTCTAATTCCATTCTCTTACATGTAGCTGTCCAGTTTTCCCAGCACCACTTATTGAAGAGACTATCTTTTCTCCATTACACACTCTTGCCTCCTTTGTCGTAGATGAACTGCCCAGCGTGTATGGTTTTATTTCTGGACCTTCTATCCTGTTCCATTGTTCTATGTGTCTGTTTTTGTCCCAGTATCTTGCTGTTTTGTTGACTATAGCTTTGTAGTGTTGTCTGAAGTCAGGGAGTGTGATAACTCCAGCTTTGTTCTTTGTTTTCAAGATTGTTTTGGCTGTCGAGGGTCTTTTGTGTTTCCATATAAATTTTAAAATTATTTGTTCTTGTTCTGTGAAAAATGCCATTGATATTTTGATAGGGATTACATTGAATCTGTAGATTGTGTAGACTAAGTGGTGACCAGAATTTCTACTAACTTAGTGTCACTGTATTAATTGATTATTTTGATTTTGGTTCCCTCACAAGCAGACCCTAGATCCTGGGACAGGGATTCAAGAACAAATAGTTCATTTGGGAGGGGATACCAGGAAATAATAGGTATGGGCAAATGAGAAAGGGAGGGGAAGGTCTCTAACAGAGGATGCATCATTGACCCAGTTACCACTAGGAGGACGAGCTTAATCCCTGTGGGGGACTGGGCGACAGTGTAATACACACCTGAGAGTTATCCTGCCCAAGGAGGGAGGGGGATGAGGTATTTGTACACTGATTCTCAGACATAGATTGAGGGCTTTTGGGGCATGCGAATTAATTCTCGGCACTTCCAGACTGCCCCAGTTCTCCACCAAATTCCCGTAAGCAACCAGTTGCAAGAGCTGATATTTGAGAGACAGGACCTCACATGTGAAAAATGATGAATGCTAAGGGGTTACTGGTGAGTGCCTCACAGCATCTGCTGCCTTGCTGAGGTGGAAAGCTGCTGAATCAGTCCCCCTGGCATTTCAGCCAGCACTCAGAGGGATTGCAGCCATAATTATGATGAGGTCTTTACCTTAACTCTGTTTCTAGGGTCCAACAGATTTGAAATACATTATTATTTCTTCCATTTACTAGCGCAACAACCTTGGATGAGTTTTTTGTTCAAAACTTTAGTTTCTTCATCTGTAAAATAGGGACAGTAATAGTGAATCCTCATCGAATTTTTTAGATGTAAAGAGATCTTGCTTTTGAAAGCTTGGCACTAGAAAATGATTACTAAGTGTTAGTTTTAATTATTATATTTGTATCCCTTACAGTTGTTATTACTTTTCATTTTTAATCAGTCTGTTAGAGATCATTGTTCTTACGTTGAACTATAAAATGCACCCCAGTCTGCTAGATTAATGTGTACCTTAGCTCCAACAAATGTGAAATTTTTATAGCCATTGAAGACTCAGGACTATAGGGACTCCTATTTGCCATCTCTTCTTGAAAATGACAATCAGTTACTTAGGAAAGTGACACTGAAAACTACAAAGGAAAGTCAGAGAGATTGGAACCAAATCATGAAGCTCAAACACCATCAAAAGCATAAGTTGTGAGTGGCACATAAAGGGAACAAAAATAAACATATGAGGACTGGACTAAGCCATGTGCACTATGCTTTGGATATATTTATGGAATAGTCACAGGTTAACTGGTTAATTGCATGAGGTAGATTTGGTTGGGTGTAGAAAATCACCTATTCTTTCCTACACTGCCCCTTCAAACCTGTTGTTGTGGCTAGTCCTTTCCCAACCCATGAATGAAACCTCAGGCCAATCCCATAGTTTACCAGTCTCATAGTGTATTAGTTTCCTAAGGCTGCCATGATGAAATACCACAAGATACGTGGCTTGAAAGAATAGAATTTTATTCTGTCACAGTTCTGGAAGCTAGAAGTTCAAGATCAAGGTGTTGGCAAGGCTATGCTTTCTCTGAAGGCTCTAGAAGATGATCCTTCCTTGCCTCTTCCTAACTTCTTGTACCTACATCACTATGATGTCTACTTCCATCTTCATATGGTGTTCTCCCTGTGCCTCTGTAGCTTCATAAGGCCATTGTTTTATAAGGATACCAGTCATATTGGGTTAGGGGCCCACCCACTCCAGTGTGACCTCATCTTAACTTAATATCATCTCTAAAAAACCTATTTCCAAATAAGATCACATTCTGAAGTTGTGGAGGACTTCCACATATCTTTTTTGAGGGCACATAATTCAACCCATAACATGTAGATAATTATAATCTAGGCCCATCAATAATCAAATCCCCAAATCTCCTCCACTGTAAACAACTTCCCTTCCTCAGTTCAGGACTGCTCTATGCCTGAAAGCCTACATTGGGGTGAGAGTAACGTGAATGCCATCTTCCCTGCCTCCTCACCTTGTTCTGCTGCTCCTCCTCTCCCACTGGCTGACAAGGGTGGGGCTGGCTCTTTCAAGGCTTGAGCAGGTGGAGAGGGTAAAGGTACTGACACTGGAAGGAAAAGAGGAGAAAGGAAAGTATGAAGAAACTTCTTTTGACTGATAGAATTATTTTGGCTTTTGTGTCCCCTGAGGCAGCAGATTCCAAATTCTTATTCTTATTCTGACTATTAGGTGGGTTTTATGCTTCTTCAGAAACTCACTTACCCTGAATTCTAGGTATCTTTCACTTAAAACCAAATTTATGTGGACAGTGTCTCCATCACTATCAATCAAATCTTCAGACCCTTGATGTGTCATACTGTTTCTCAGTTGGGATCTCTGTACCCTCCAGGCAGTCATCTTGGGTGGAACTTCTCTTGAAATGGATTCAGCATCCTTCCGCAAGGTTGACAGAGGCCTCACAATAAATGTAAATCCTTGTCCCATGAAGCTGGAACTATTTCCTCAGGCATTAATTAGTAAAACTCCAGCCTCAGACACTTGCTTTGAAGTTCTAAGAGTTAGATACCAGTCCCTACAGTCGTCAGTCTCCATTGGATACATTTTAAGTTCTCCAAGTCGAGGTTTTCTCTTATGGGGGGCTCTCTCGCTAAGCTTGTGGTGAAGTGAAGCGCTCCTCTTTCGTACCCCTTTGACTCCCAAGAAGGGGTAGGCAGAGAAAGTGAAGGGATTGTCAGTCTTGCAGAAACACAGCATGCTAACAATTCTCTCCAAAGAAAGCCACACTACTGGACACCCTGATTTGTCCAAAGATTTCTTAACCTTATATAAACAGCCTAGAGGTAAATAGCAGCCTAATCAAAACCTGGTAGAACTTGTCAGAACCTGTCTTTTTTTTTTTTTTTTTTTTTTAATGGTACGTGAGCCTCTCACTGTTGCAGCCTCTCCCGTTGCGGAGCACAGGCTCCAGACGCACAGGCTCAGCGGCCATGGCTCACGGGCCCAGCCACTCTGCGGCATGTGGGATCCTCCCGGACCGGGGCACGAACCCATGTCCCCTGCATCGGCAGCCGGACTCTCAACCACTGCGCCACCAGGGAAGCCCCAGAACATGTCTCTTAATATTTTCTAATATGTATTTTTGTAAAGTGGTTGACTGAAATATAATTCACACAGCACACCTTTTACCTACTTAAAGTACACAATTCAATGTTTTTTAGTATACTCACAGGGTTTCACAAGCATCACACAACCTAATTTTAGAATAAAAACCCCATACCCATTAGCTGTCATTACCCATTTTTTCCCTCCTTCCAGCCGAAGGCAAACACTAATATACTTTCTGTCTCTGTAGATTTGCCTATTTTGGACATTTCACATAAATAGAATCATACAATATGTGGTCTTTTCTGACTGGCTTCTTAGCGCAATGTTTTCAATGGTCATATATTGACTTGTAGCATGTATGAGTATTTCATTTTTTTTCTCCAGATAATATGCCATTCATGCATATATCATATTGCATTTATCTGTTTATCAGTTGATAGGCATTTGAGTTGTTTCTACTTTATTACTGTTATAACTAATGTTGCTGTGAAGTTTTGTGTACAGTTCTTTTGTGGATATATATTATCATTTCATCTTTGGTATATACCTAGCAGTGGAATTGCTGGGTCCTATGGTAACTTTATGTTTTAACTTTTGAGGAACTACCAGACTGTTTTTCAATGTGACTGCATCACGTTACATTTCTACTGCTTCTCCATATTCCCACCAGCACTAGTTTTTGTCTGTCTTTTTTATTATAGCCATTCTAGTGGGTAAGAAGTAATTGTTTCATATTATTTCACTATATTTTTGTAGGTGTTCTATTGCTTTTTCTTTGCGATGTCTGAAGAGTTTATACTTTCTATATTTTTTCTCAGACTTATTAGTCCTAAGCTAAATCTCTAAAATGACAAGAACAGTGATAAATGACAACAATCTCCACAGCAGTCAGACAAGAAAAAGAAATAAAATGCATCCGAATTAGAAGGGAAGAGGTAAAACTGTCACTATTTGCAGATGACATACTTTACATAGAAAACTCTAAAGTCTCCCCCAGAAAACTATTAGAACTTAAATGAATTCAGCAAGGTTGCAGGATATAAGATTAATATACAGAAATTTGTTGTTACTATACACTAATAATCAAATATCAGAAAGAGAAAGTAAAAAACCTATCTTGTATAAAATCACACCAAAAGGAATAAAATACCTGGTAATAAATTTAACCAAACAGGTAAACAGCCTATACTCTGAAAACTGTAAAACATTGATGAAAGAAATTGAAGGTGATACAGAGAAATGGAAAGCTATCCTGTGTTCTTGGATTGGAAGAAATAATATTGTTAAAATGACCATACTACCCAAGGCAGTCTACAGATTTAATGCAATCCCTATCAAAATACCCATGACATTTTTTCACAAAACTAGAACAAATAATCCTAAAATTTGTGTGGAACCACAAAAGACCCCAAATTACCAAAGCAATCTTCAGGAAAAAAAAAAAAAAGCTGGAGGTATAACCCTCCCAGATTTCATATTATGCTACAAAACTATAGTCATCAAAACAGCATGATACTAGCATGAAAACAGACACATAGATCAATGCAACAAAATAGAGAGCCCAGAAATAAACCTACTCACTTATGGTCAATTAATATAAAACAAAGAGACAAGAATATACAATGAAGAAAAAAACAGTGTCTTCAATAAGTGATGCTGGGAAAACTGGACAGCTCCATGTAAAAGAATGAAATTAGAACGTTTTCTCACACCATATGCAAAGATAAACTCAAAATGGGTTAATGACTTAAATGTAAGACTGGAAACCATAAAATTCCTAGAAGAAAACATAGGCAGAACACTCATTGACATAAATCGTAGCAATATTTCTTTGGATTTGACTCCTAAGGAAAAGGAAACAAAACCAAAAATAAATAAATGGGACCTAATTAAACTTAAAAGCTTTTGCACAGCAAAGAAGACCATTGGAAAAATGAAAAGAAAGCCTAAAGAAAGGGAGAAAATATTTGCAAACAAAGTGACCAACAAGGGATTAATAGCCAAAATATATAAACAGCTCTTACAACTCAATGTCAAAAAAAAAAAAAATCCAATCATAAAATGGGCAAAAGACCTGAACAGACATTTCTCCGAAAAACCATACAGATGGCTAACAGGCACATGAAAAGATGTTCAACATCACTAATCATCAGAGAAATACAAATTAAAACAGCATTGAGATATCACCTCATACCTGTCAGAATGGCTATCATGAAAAAGACCACAAGTAACAAATATCAGTGAGGATGTGGAGAAAAGGGAACACTCTTACAATGTTGGTGGGAATGTGAGTTGGTACAGCCACTGTGGAAAACAGCATGGAGGTCCCTCAAAAAACTAAAAATAGAACCACCATATGATCCAGCAATTCCACTGCCTGCTTGGTTCTATATATACCCTGAAACAACAAAAAACACAAATTCGAAAAGGTACATGCTCCCCAAAATTCACAGCAGTATTATTTACAATAACCGAGACATGGACACAATCCAAATGCCCTTCAACTGTTGACTAGATTAAGAAGATGTGGTATATTTATACAGTGGAATAAAAAATAATGAAATACTGCCATTTCCAGCAACGTGGATGGGCCTAGAGAATATTATGCTAAGTGAAATACATCAGAGAAAGACAAATACTTTATGATATCACTTATTTGTGCAATCTAAAAAATAATACCGATGAATGTATATACAAAACAGAAACAGACTCACAGATACAGAAAACAAACTTGCGATTTCCAAAGGGGAGAGGGAAGAGGGGGGCAAATTAAGGGTATGGGATTAACAGATTACAGACTACTACACATAAAATAGATAAGCAACATAGATATATTGTGTAGCACAGGGAATTATAGCCATTATTTTATAATAACTTCTGATGGATTATAATCTGCAAAAATACTGAATTACTATGCAGTACACCTGAAACTAATATAGTATTCCAAATCAACTATACTTCAATTAAAAAAAGACAAAAATTTCAACAAAAGGCGTTGGTACAGCTCTACTCTAGAGTTAGCATAATATCATATATGCAAAAAAAATCATGCATATGTCATGAGATAGAGAGTAGAGTACATGTGAAATAATCTTACTACATCCTGAGTGCTAAACACTTATGAAGGCCTTCAGACCGGTTACTTGCTTTATAACAATAATCACAACAGTAATAATAATAATGATAATAATAGATAACCTGTACTGAGCTCTTCCTATGTTTGTACCAGGCATTGTTCTACATATATTTTACATACATTAACTTCCTTGGTTCCTGTGAAAACCCCACTAAATAGATACTATTATTAATCTTAGTTCCAAGATGAGCAAACATCCTTAGATGACAAGGTTAATCTCTAACTTTTCACAAGTAGGGGAAAGAGAAGATGGAGAATATATTAAAAATAGCTAATGCATAAAAATCTGCAAAGGTAAAGGGCAGTAATTTTACTTAGCTCTGTCCAGATCTTCTCAGGTCCCTTTTGGATATTTTTGTTGTCTACCCTTTCCCCAATTTCTGTGCTTTCATGCTCATCAACCAGTTCTTTTTGGAGGATTGTCCTCAGGCTACTGGAGCCCATCTCCCTCCCCACTCCCAGGTGGAAGAGCTTAAAGCCTGGAAATTTCCCGTGAAGTTTTAGAAGTTTCCCTACTGATAAAATCCGTTTGCTTTCCCCAATCCCTCACTGGTTTTCCCTGAAAGTGTTTTTGTTTTTTTTTAACAAATCACTTATACACAAATCCTCATCTCAGGGTTGGCTTCTTTTCATGGAGACATGCTGGGGAAGGAGAATTTTAATGACATTTATATAGAACTTGTTATGTGAGGAAGAGAAGTTAAAGTTATCATCTCAAGCTAAAAAAAAATGAGAACAAAAGAAAATTCCTTAAGCCAGCAGGAATTTATATTAGAAATAAATGGATTGTCATGATTTGAAAATGTTAAAATGGGCTATTTACCCAGAAAAATCTGTGTACTTGCTTTCTGTGAAGACTTTAAAATGTATATAACCATTTTTTTCTGGGTTGGTTTAGATATACTGCAGTCCTTCTGGAGCAACATGACTAACTCAGTGTCTTCCCAGAGCCTCTTTCGCTCTGAAAATTGTATAAGAGCACAACATTATCATTAACCTAAGCAGCAAAGCCTTTTTGATTATGCATTGTGCTAAGGGCTTTACAATGATGGTTAAATAGATTCAGTCCCCACCTTTTAGGAACTTAAGAGAGCAAACTTTGAAAAAGAAATAAAAGAAATCTACTATTTATAGTATACTACAAAGAAGCATTAAAATAAATAAGAATGAAGGTCACTTCAAGGAAACATTAATTGATTACAAACATCAGTATTTCAGAAAAGGAATATTTAGAAGTGATATCCACATTGATTTTACAAATGAGATATAGAGAAAAAATATATTTATGGCATGTGTACTCCAAATTGATCCATTTTTCAGAGCAAGTAGAAAACTAAAGAACATAATGGAAAATAAAGTTTATCATTATGTAATATTAACGGAAAAGAAAGAAATGCGTCAGAAAAATGTGAAGGTATGATGGATATATGTGAAGAAATTTTTAATAAACCGATGAAGAAAGAAAAATTTTAGTGGTCAGGATAGGATATTAAAAAAAAAATTTGCAGGATAAATTCCCATTGTGTCATTGGGGAAGCAAATAATACTTCCTTGTAGAGGGCGGCAAGTCAGGATCTAATATCAAAAATTATTTATTAAAGAAATGAATACTTTTTCTTCTCAAATCTCAAAACATATGTGGACCTGAGCAATTTTGAAACAATTTTCTTCTGAGTTTCTTAGAATGATAAAATAGTTCTCACGTATGAAAATGACTGAACTTTAAATATTTGTGTGTATATATTTGATTTAAGAGGTTGGGAAAAGATTTGAGTGGATAAGTAGTAGTTAGGGGAAAGCAGAGGAGATAAATAATACCAACCCTTTACATAATTTTATTATATAAGTAATTTCATGCACATTGTAAAATCGGCATTTGTAGTACATATATATATTTCCTAAAACTGTTACTACTTTCCCTCAATCAGATAGATAATGAAGTTGTTTTTAGTTCTTTTAAATAAACTAGAAATGTGGGCAGAGATGAAAAAACAAATCCAAATCTATTGCCTTCAAACTTCACCTGTGTGAATATTGAATAAAGACACATTTTCAGATGTGCAAAAACAGAGAATTTGTTTCACCCTTTCTTAAAATATTATTCAGGGATGTTATCCATCAGAACTAGAGAGTAAACCAAAAAAGAGGAAAGCAGTGAAGAGAAGTTCCTTGATTATAGCTATTTGGAAGTCTCTACCAAGGAGCTATCTGTCCCAAGTTAAAAAGGAGGGAGGACTTCAGAATAGAAGTTTCTGGGGAGTGATTTTATTTTATACTTTATAATTTGGAACAATGTAAGGAAGCAATAGATGCCAAAGATAAAAGGATAATAGAAAGGTAATCAATCATAAAAGATCTTAGCAGCCCCTTTTATGGGAATAGGAGGACTATTAGATGATAAAATCCAAGCAATCAAGATGAAACCAAAACAAAAAAACTCAGGAATATTAAATATGTGGTAAAAGAACAGAAGAGCTTTCAATACAAATAAGTGTAGAATTGGAAATAAAAATAGAATCATTTGTAGAATAGAATGTAAATATTATAAACATGGAAAAGTGAATTAATATAAAATTGAAACAAGAAGAGGGACAAGAAGCTTATTTTCTTGTTTTTCCTACAGGAAAGAAGTCAGTCTGGCTTAAAATTGAAATACTTATTTTAAAATATTATAATTGTACTGAAGCTGACCTCTTAATGTAGATTCATGTTTACTTTTTAAGAAAATTCTAAAGCACCTAGAGGGATCATTAACAAACTAATAATTATTTTACTTCTGATTATTTCTTCATTTATTTGCAAATAAAATTGCATTAATTATGTCATTCAAAACATGACCGTGTTTAACATAATCCCATTTAATAAAATTATATCTATCTATATTTATCTCTATACATGTATTAGAGAGATAGCTGGGATAATCATTACCTGATGTTTATTATTACTATTTCTTATCTATAGTTTTTAATATTGTTTGATTTTTTTAATATTGAAAATATATTATTTTGTAAATTAACAAATCATTCCAAGAAAAAGTCAATTAGTAAAATATTGTAAAAATCAATACAGCTGTAGGAGTGACATCAGCACCCTGGTGGTGTGAGAACTCCCTTTGTCTCGCCCCTTCAATCTGCAAGTACTAAGACATCCATAACTGAACAAAGATTCCTTTGCCCAGCACACCAGGATGCAGAGAGACCCACACATTTGTGTGCCTGAAGATGGGTAGATTGGAACACATTGAGGAAGCAGAACTGGGGAACAGTGGCAGCAATGCCTGCGATCCTGGCTCCCCAGCTGCAGCAGCTGAGACTGCAGGCCCAGAGAACTCAGTAGCAGAAGTGGAGGCAGCACACACAACTCTGACTTCTTGGTTGGAGTGGCACCCACGGCCATAGGGAACTGGGCAGCAGTGACAGTGAGGGCCCCACAACCCCTGTCCCTCCAGCTTCAGTAGCATCTGCATCTCTGGTCCCCCAACCTGCAGTGGCAGAGCACCCATGAACCCGACGACCCCAAAGGTAGTGAAGACACCTGCTACCCCAGCTCCTCCTGCTTCTTCCTGTTGCAGCAGCAGTGCCCGCAACTCAGATGAACTCAGACATGGCAGAGGCACCTGCCATCTCAGTGCCCCTGGTGGTGACACCAGCAACAGCAGCAATACCAGCAGCAGCAGCAAGGCACTGGATACCCAGGAGGCACAAGCATCAATGACGAGGGTACATCAACACCTCTGGCAGAGGTGGTAGAGGGTAGAAATGGCCTGTTCTCAAATATAGTCCAAGGCATCAAGTAAAAGAAACCAAAATCGTGTGCTATAGTGCCAATTGAAAAACAAAATAAAGGCCTCTAGTTACCAATCTCTTGAACAGTTAGAATCAAAGTAAACAGAGCTTTACCTAAATAAGAAAGGTGTTTTCTACTTCAAATGTGCCAGCAGGGGAACAACTCATCAAGCACCATGAAAAACTATGTTAATGCAGTATCACAAAAATAAAATGACAGTTCTTCAGAAACCAAACTTACAAATGTCTTAAAATCATGGAAGACTGTGACCTAACTGATAGAGAATTCAAGATAGCTGTCACGAGGAAACTCAGCAAACTACAAGAAAACTCAGAAAGGCAGTTCAGTGAGCTCAGCGACAGAATTAATGAACAGATGGAATACTTTACCAAAGAGATTGAAACTCTCAAAAATAACCAAACAGAAATTCCGGAGCAGTAGAATTCAATAAATGAGATGAAGAACGCATTAGAAAGCATTGGAAGTAGAGCAGACCATATGGAAAAGAGATTTAGCTTAAAGTTAGAATTCTAGAAATTTTCAGGTTGAAGAGGAGAGTGAACTAAGTTTTTTTAAAAAAATGAATAAACTTCACAAGAACTATTAAACTCCATTACAAAAGGGAACATAAGGATAATGGGTATACTAGGAGGAGAAAAGAGGGAGAAGGGAACAGAAAGAAATATTAACATAAAGAAATAATAGCTGAGAACTTCCCAAACCTGGGAAATGAACTGGATATACTACAAGTCCACAGAGCTAATAGAACACCTAATTATCTCAATGCAAAAAGACTTTCTCCAAGACACATTATATTAAAATTCTCAAACATCAATGGTAATGTCAGCCAGGGGAAAAAAGACAGTATCTTACAAAAGTACCTCACTAGGCTATCAGCAGATTTCCCAGCAGAAACTCTACAGACCAGAAAGTGAGGGAATGGAAAACAATATTCCATGCAAATGGAAATCCAAAGAAAGCTGGAGTAGCAATTCTCATATCACACAATATAGACTTTAAAACAAAGACTATGGGCTTCCCTGGTGGCGCAGTGGTTGAGAGTCCGCCTGCCAATGCAGGGGACATGGGTTCGTGCCCCGGTCCAGGAGGAATCCACGTGCCATGGAACGGCTGGGCCTGTGAGCCATGGCCACTGAGCCTGTGCGTCCAGAGCCTGTGCTCCGCAACAGGAGAGGCCATGGCAGTGAGAGGCCCCCGTACTGAAAAACAAAAAACAAAGACTATTACAACAGACAAAGAAGGACACTACATAATGATCAAAGGATCAATCCAAGAAGAAGATATAACAATAGTAACTATTTATGCACCCAACATAGGACAACCTCAATACATAAGACAAATGCTAACAGCCATAAAATGGGAAATAGGCAGTAACACAATCATAGTAGGAGACTTTAACACCCCACCTTCACCACTGGACATATCATCCAAAATGAAAAAAAATAAGGAAAGACAAGCTCTAAATGATACATTAAACAAGATGGACTTCATTGATATTTATAAGACATTCCATCCAAAAACAACAGAATACACTTCTTCTCAAGTGCTCATGGAACATTCTCCAGGATAGATCATATCTTGGGTCACAAATCAAGCCTTGGTAAATTTAAGAAAATTGAAATTGTATCAAGTATCTTTTCCAACGACAATGCTATGAGACTAGATATCAATTACAGGAAAAGATCTGTAAAAAATACAAACACATGGAGCCTAAACAATGCACTACTTAATCACTAAGAGATGACTGAAGAAATCAAACAGGAAATCAAAAAATACCTAGAAACAAATGACAATGAAAACACAATGACCCAAAACCTATGGGATGCAGCAAAAGCAGTATTAAGAGGGAAGTTTATAGCAATACAATCCTACCTCAAGAAACAAAAAACATCTCAAATAAACAACCTAACCTTACACCTAAAGCATTTAGAGAAAGAAGAACCAAAAAAACCCAAAGTTAGCACAAGGAAAGAAATCATAAAGATCAGAACAGAAAGAAATGAAAAAGAAATGAAGGAAACAGTAGCAAAGATCAATAAAACTAAAAGCTGGTTCTTTGAGAAGATAAACAAAATTGATAAACCATTAACCAGACTAATGAAGAAAAAATGGGAGAAGACTCAAATCAATAGAATTAGAAATGGAAAAGGAGAAGTAACAGCTGATACTGCAGAAGTACAAAGGATCATGAGAGATTACTACAAGCAATATATGCCAATAAAATGGACAACCTGGAAGAAATGGACAAATTCTTAGAAATGCACAACCTTCCGAGACTGAACCAGGAAGAAATAGAAAATATAAACAGACCAATCACAAGCACCGAAATTGAAACTGTGATTTATAATCTTTCAACAAACAAAAGCCCAGGACCAGATGGTGTCACAGGCAAATTCTATCAAAAATTTAGAGAAGAGCTAACAGCTATCCTTCTCAAACTCTTCCAAAATATAGCAGAGGGAGGAACACTCCGAAACTCATTTTATGAGGCCACCATCACCCTGATACCAAAACCAGACAAAGATGTCACAAAGAAAGAAAGCTACAGGCCAATATCACTGATGAACATAGATGCAAAAATCCTCAACAAAATACTAGCAAACAGAATCCAACAGCACATTAAAAGAATCATACACCATGATCAAGTGGGGTTTATCCCAGGAATGCTAGGATTGTTCAATATATACAAATCAATCAATGTGATAAACCATATTAACAAATTGAAGGAGAAAAACCATACGATCATCTCAATAGATGCAGAGAATGCTTTTGACAAAATTCAACACCCATTTATGATAAAAACCCTCCAGAAAGTAGGCATAGAGGGAACTTACCTCAACATAATAAAGGCCATATATGACAAACCCACAGCCAACATAGTCCTCAATGGTGAAAAACTGAAAACATTTCCACTAAGATCAGGAACAAGACAAGGTTGCCCACTCTCACCACTAGGATTCAACATAGTTTTGGAAGTTTTATCCCCAGCAATCAGAGAAGAAAAGGAAATAAAAGGAATCAAATCGGAAAAGAAGAAGTAAAGCTGTCACTGTTTGCAGATGATATGATACTATAAATAAGGAATCCTAAAGATGCTACCAGAAAACTGCTAGAGCTAATCAATGAATTTAGTAAAGTAGCAGGATACAAAATGCACAGAAATCTCTGGCATTCCTATACACTAATGATGAAAATCTGAAAGTGAAATCACTCCCATTTACCATGCAACAAAAAGAATAAAATATCTAGGAATAAACCTACCTAAGGAGACAAAAGACCTGTATGGAGATAATTATAAGACACTGATGAAAGAAATTAAAGATGATACAAATAGATGGAGAGATATACCATGTTCTTGGATTGGAAGAATCAACATTGTGAAAATGACTCTACTACCCAAAGCAATCTACAGATTCAATGCAATCCCTATCAAACTACCACTGGCATTTTTCACAGAACTAGAGCGAAAAATTTCACAATTTGTATGGAAACACAAAAGATGACAAATATCCAAAGCAATGTTGAGAGAGAAAAACGGAGCTGGCGGCATCAGGCTCCCTGACTTCAGACTATACTACAAAGCTACAGTAATCAAGACAGTATGGTACTGGCACAAAAACAGAAAGATACATCAATGGAACAGGATAGAAAGCCCAGAGATAAACCCATGCACATGTGGTCACCTTATCTTTGATAAAGGAGGCAGGAATGTACAGTGGAGAAAGGACAGCCTCTTCAATAAATGTTGCTAGGAAAACTGGACAGGTACATGTAAAAGTATGAGATTAGATCACTCCCTAACACCATACACAAAAATAAGCTCAAAATGGATTAAAGACCTAAATGTAAGGCCAGAAACTATCAAACTCTTAGAGGAAAACATAGGCAGAACACTCCATGACATAAATCACAGCAAGATCCTTTTTGACCCACCTCCTAGAGAAATAGAATAAAAACAAAAATAAACAAATGGGACCTAATGAAATGTCAAAGCTTTTGCACAGCAAAGGAAACCATAAAGAAGACGAAAAGACAACCCTCAGAATGGGAGAATATATTTGCAAATGAAGCAACTGACAAAGGATTAATCTCCAAAATTTACAAGCAGCTCATGCAGCTCAATATCAAAAAAACAAACAACCCAATCCAAAAATGGGCAGAAGACCTAAATAGACACTTCTCCAAAGAAGATATACGGATTGCCAACAAACACATGAAAGAATGCTCAACATCATGAATCATTAGAGAAATGCAAATCGAAACTACAATGAGATATCCTCTCACACCGGTCAGAATGGCCTTCATCAAAAAATCTACAAACAATAAATGCTGGAGAGGGTGTGGAGTTAAGGGAACCCTCTTGCACTGTTGGTGGGAATGTAAACTGATACAGCCACTATGGAGAACAATATGGAGGTTCCTTAAAAAACTAAAAATAGGGCTTCCCTGGTGGCGCAGTGGTTGAGAGTCCGCCTGCCAATGCAGGGGACACGAGTTCGTGCCCCGGCCCGGGAAGATCCCACATACCGCAGAGCAGCTGGGCCCGTGAGCTGTGGCTGCTGAGCCTGCGCGTCCGGAGCCTGTGCTCCACAACGAGAGAGGCCACAACAGCGAGAGGCCCGCGTACCACAAAAAAAAAAAAAAAAAAAAAAAACAACTACAAATAGAACTACCATATGACCCAGCAATCCCACTACTGGGCATATACCCTGAGAAAACCATAATTCAAAAAGAGTCATGTACCAAAATGTTCATTGCAGCTCTATTTACAATAGCCAGGACACAGAAGCATCCTAAGTGTCCATCAACAGATGAATGGATAAAGAAGATGTGGCACATATATACAGTGGAATATTACTCAGCCATAAAATGAAACGAAATTGAATTATCTGTAGTGAGGTGGATGGACCTAGAGTCTGTCATACAGAGTGAAGTAAGTCAGAGAGAAGAACAATTACCGTATGCTAACACATATACGTGTAATCTAAAAAAAAAAAAAAAGTCATGAAGAACCTAGGGGCAAGATGGGAATAAAGATGCAGACCTCCTAGAGAATGGACCTGAGCATATGGGGAGGGGGAAGGGTAAGCTTGGACAAAATGAGAGGGTGGCATGTACATATATACACTACCAAACATAAAACCGATAGCTAGTTGAGCAAAGATCAAAACAGGAGATAGATATAGATATATGAACAAGTGGTAAGAAGCCGCATAACCCAGGGAGATCAGCTCTGTGCTTTGTGGCCACCTAGAGGGGTGGTATAGGGAGGGTGGGAGGGAGGGAGATGCAAGAGGGAAGAGATATGGGGATATATGTATATGTACAGCTGATTCACTTTGTTATAAAGCAGAAACTAACACACCATTGTAAAGCAATTATACTCCAATAAAGATGTTAAAAAAATTAATTAGCTAATTTAAAAAAAAACCTCTACCGACCGGTCGAGAGTGGAATAACATAGTCAAAATTTTGAAATATAAAAACTGTCACCCAAAGATATTCTATCCAATAAAGTTATCGCTTCATATATGAAGAAGAAATAAAGGTTTTTTCAGACAAACAAAAGGTGTGGGAATTCGTAACCACTGCACCTGCCTTAGAAGAAATGTTGAAAGGAGCTCTTCTACCTGAAACAAAAAGGCAAACGTATACAAAATTGTCAATAATGTGATAAATAGCCAGAGAGAATCAGAAAATTGCAGTTGTATATCAGAATAGGTTGTTAGACAGTTAATTATGGCATAAAGGTCAAAGGAAAAAACCGCAGTAGAATAACTGTAGCTACTTCAATTTGGTAATGAACTCAAAACATAAAAAGGGATAATTTGTGAAAACAAAAACACAAAAGGGGAAATGGAAAAGGATGGAACATGTATAGGCAAATGAAGATGAAATGCTATCATCAGAAAAAAGGACCATTTTATCGGTGAGATGTTTTATACAGACCTCATGGTAACCACAAAAGAAAAAAGAAAAAACTAGAGAAGAAATTTGAAAGGTGAAAAAGAGGAAACTGAGAAAAAAACCATACAAAACTGGCAAACTAAAATGGCAGACAGAAACACAAGTAAAAAGAAACAAGGGAGATGTAGAACAACCAGAATACGAAAGGTAAAATGGCAGTGCTACATCCTTGTATATCAATAATTACCCTAATTGTAAATAGACTGAATTCACCAATCAAAAGACACATGTGGCCGGATGAATTAAAAACCAAGACCCAACTATATGCTGCCTCCAGTAGACTGATCTCAGTTCTAAAGACCAACATCTGCTCAAAGTGAAGGGATGGAAGATGGTACAGCAAATGGCAGCCAAAAGAAAGATAGTGTAGCCATACCCATGTCAGATAAAATAGACTTCAAGCCAAAAAAAAGTAACAAGAGACAAGGAAGGACATTATATAATGGTAAAGGGGACAATCCATCAAGAAGTCATAACATTTATTAATATATAGGCACCTATAGCAGGAGAACCAAAATATATAATGCTGTTATTAACAGACCTAAAGTGAAAAATGACAGCACCACCCCATTTACATCAATGGATAGATCATGCAGATAGCAAGTCAACAAGGAAACAGTGGCCCTAAATTAAACATTAGATCAGATTTACCTGATAGATATATGAACATTCCATCCAAAAGCAGCAGAATACTCATTCTTCTGAAGTGCATGTGGAACATTCTAAAGGATAGATCATATGTTGTGACACAAAACAAGTCTCATTAAGTTCATGACTGAAGTAAATTTGATTTATAATATAGCAAAATATCCAGAGTATAACCCAGAAGTTTTTTTTCAAAATAATTTAATAACCTTCCAAATTATTATCACCATTCTTATTATAAAAACATGTAGTCTTCACCTCTGTTTTCAACTGGAAAACAATTTTACATTAAGGGTGTAACTGCTGACCAAATCTTAGTAAGCCCATAGAACTGTAACATAAGATAGTTTAGATTAAAACCACAAAATACATTATTGACAAGGTATATGTCACAATGGGGTGAAGTTCAACCCAAATTACTGCCTTTCTTTTGCAATGTGCTTCAGATTTTGTGAACTCCTTTTGCCCTTCAAAAAATGTCTGGAAATGGAATATATTTGCTTTTACTTACATAGGGACAAAAGTAAACAATAATACCTGGTAAAGTTTAGAGGCATAGTATACTTACTTGTTTGGATAAGAGCATGCATTAGAAAACACTAGTATCTAAGATAGCCAGGTCCAAAACACTAATTTACAACCGTCTAGATGCCTTCATAATCTGAATTTATTATAGAGAGAAAGCCTAACCTAAGTCAAGTATTTTATGTGCTTTTCATTTACCAGTGAAACTAATCCAAATGGTGTGAGACTGAAACCAGGGGTATCAGCTTTCATCATCTGGGCCAAGCTTGCTCTGCTTCATTTCCTTCCACTTATTGTTTTCCCGCCAGGTCACTGGTTAGCAGACCATGCAGCCCATAATTATGACCTGGGGTGCTGAATATGAGTTTTTCATTTTCAGTAAGCATCCACTTTGCAGCAAGCACTTCTGAGTTTATTATCCAAAAATATATAATAAAAAATCCTTATACTTGGACCAATGGGTTTGTGGAATAAATTGTATTTGGACAAAACTAATGTGCTCTTGAAATGTTTATAAAATTTTGTTAATCCAGCTTCTTCTCTGATTCATATTAGTTATCTGAGTTAGAGACTTGATATCCTTTAGCCAGATTTCCATATTTCCTATAATATTAGATGTCCCATACACCCACTGTGTCCTACTAGCATCACAGGGACACCTCCACTCCAGTTAGATTATCACTCTTGTGCACTCTTTTACATTCAGATAAGTTCATATTATTTCTCCATTGGTTCCTGTCCCAGGAATGCCATTTCTTCTCACCCTTTTCTATCCAGCCGTACTTCAGAATGTATATAGTGCATGAAGAACTTTCTTGTTCTCGAAATCCCTATGGAGAGTAACATGCAGTTCAGTACTTAATCAGCCTCGAATTGTTTCCTACAAGCTAGTTTTATCTCCACAACTGAGTTGTAAATTCCCTGAGTGCAGTAACATCCCCAGATCTTCTTTATCTAGCACTACCATAAACAGTGCTCAGCATATTTGTTACCTGTTTTAACAAATAGTTGTTTATGATTATTTGATATTATGATTTAGGCTAGTGGTGCAGACCTGCTTTCAGGTAAAAATAAACACAAAGACAAATAAAACAAAACTTCACACCTGTTATGCAACATTTCTAGTCTCCTCTCCTGGCTCCTCTAAATTACTTTAATGCTTTTGATTTGAATGACTCAAACTAGAACATACTTAGAAGGAAACCCAGTTGTTGTGAATATCTATTAGGATGACTCAGGGTAGATAAATAAAGAAATAATAACTCAGAGGAAAGACTGGAAGCCAAGATTCAGAGTTCATGTTTCCAAGTATAGGTCAATGTATCTCCTTTGATCCAGATAAGTCAGCCAGTTGGTCAGTGGATCCTATTTGTTTGCCTATAGTAACGTGCATTTCTGTTTTTTAACACTTCTCCCATTATTGTAAGTACCTTTGCATATATTCCTCTTTTCTGGGCCTGTGGGCCCATTATGTAGCCCAGCAACTGTCTTCTCTTCTCTTCACCATAGTATTATCAAGGCTGAACAAAAGGCCTAACACTTAGTAGGTGTTTAAAATATGTGTTGGAAGAATGAATGTATGGATGGATGGATAGATGAGAGATGAAATTATTTACTGGGTCATAAAAGAAGATATCCCTTCTTATGAAAATAAGTGGCCTTTTTTGTTGCATTGTTTGATGCTCTAAGATGTTAAGAAAGCAAAAAGGACATATTAGAGACTAAACCTAATCAAGGCTCTCTTCCCATACAAACACACAAATTAGAACACATGACCTTATAACATGGAATGTGAGTAGCTGCCTTAATCATTTCAGGGTGGCATTTAATATCTCCTTTAAGCAAAAGGTGTCTTTGTGAATAAGATTCAGTAGTCATTTAGCCTTCTGTTTCTCAATGTTCTCATCTCTAAAATGGACATAGTAATTGTTTTTTTTTTTTACCTATTTCATAGTTGGATTAAAATTTATACCTTGCCATATGACCATTTAGACCACAGCCCTTGCGCACCTTTCTGTGGATACTGACAAGGTAGAGAGGTCAGGGAAAGGAAATTTATACTGACATAGTGGAGTGACAGTAATGGGACAATAAGGGGAAGATTATGTGAAAAATTCATGCCAGGGAATAGGGGCAAGATTCTATAAAACTTAGAGCAAATCTCAAAGGGGAGGAAAGTGTCAAAATGATTAATATTAGGATTCAAAATCCACACTAAAAACGGATTTTAAAAATTGATTCTTTGCTTACATGTCACATATATGGTCATACAGTAGTAACATTTGAAAGAATTTTGAGTCTTATGGTCACATAGATAGGTCACATTTTTACCTAAATATCTCCTATAGTAAGTGTTCAGGGACTTGGCTAATTTTATATTTTTTAACTTGTCACCCAGCCCTTTGTTTCCTCTCTCCAGACATGCAGAAGGATTCTAAAATATATTTATGCCAAACATTTTTCTTTCATGGGAATTTGGTTTAAACCAGCTCTGTTGCTATGGTACCTAGTTTTCAGTTAACGGAAAAACACAGAATAGAAATAATACTGGATTTGTAGTGTGTGTGTATGTATATATATATATATATATATATATATATATATATATATTATATATATATACACACATACCCAGTTGCATATTAGTTTACTCACATCAATTGAATATGCAAAAGGTCAGAAGTTGCCCAGTACAGTAAAAAAAAAAAAGTTCCTAACCTATTTAGAATTCACATAATAATACATACTAGTATTTATATCTTTCAAATATGTGTGTGTGTATAGTAGAAGAGGCGGCATGATATAATAGTGTTTGGAGGTAAAGACACCTGAGATTGAATCCCAGTTTAGCCAGCTAAGAGCAAGTTAACCTTGAATAAGTTACTTATTGCTCTGGATCTGTTTTCCCATCTGAAGTGGGTATTAATAATAATATTACTAATTTTTAATTTTAATAAAATTAAAACAGTGCCTTAATGTGAAACAGTGACTGGCACTGAGCAGGTTTGCATAGGCCTACTAGTTTTTTCAAATGTGGAGGTAAAGTATATATATTTAGTCCGTTATATATATTGGACTAAATTGTTTTCCCTCTCTTCCAAAACTACATGTTGAAGCCCTAAACACCAGTACCTCAGAATGTGACTGTATTTGGAGATAGGGCCTTTAAAGAGATAATTAAGTTAAAATGAGACCATTAGTGTGGGCTCTAAGCCAATCTGACTGCTATCCTTACAAGAAGAGGAGATTAAAACACGTAAAGAGTTATCAGGGGCTCTCATATAGAGGGAAGTCCATGCAAAAACACAAGGAGAAGGCAACCCACTGCAGGCCAAGGAGAGAGGCCTCAGAAGAAACCAAACTTGCTGACACCTTGGTCTAATGCTTCTCGCCTCCAGAACTGTCTGTGGTACAGATGGTCTCTGACTTCCAATGGTTTGACTTGGAATTTTTCAACTTCAAGATGGTGCAAAAGCGATACACATTCAGTAGATACTGTACTTTGAATTTGGAATTGTGATCTTTTCCCGGGCTAACGATATGCAGTATGATCCCCTCTCGTGAAGTCGGGCAGCAGCAGCGAGCACGGCTCTCAGTCAGCTATGCAATCACCAGGGTAAACAACCTGATAAACTTACAAACATTCTCTACCGATAACAACCATTCTGGTTTTCACTTTTAGTACGGTACACAATAAATTCCATGAGATATTCAACACTTTGTTATAAAATAGGCTTTGTGTTAGATGGTTTTGCCCAAGTGTAGGCTAATGTAAGTGTTCTGAGCACCTTGAAGGCAGGCTAGGCTCAGCTATAAGTTCAGTAGACTTGGTGTATTAGATGCATTTGTGACTTACCGTATTTTCAGTTTATGAAGGGTTTTTCAGGACCTAAGCCCATGGTAAATCAGAGGAAAACCTGTACTTTATTTGGCAGCCCTAGCAAATTAATACTATCTATCTATCTGTCTATCTATCTAAAACAGGTACACAAATGGTCATAATAATATAAAAATGATAGAACATGCTGGGTTTTCCTGAGTCTTTTCCTCTTCATTCACTGCCTAAAGTATATAGATTTTTAGTTATTATTTACTTTTTATTGACTAATAACTTATCTGGAATAAAGAGCACAGATCTTAAATGCATATACCAATGAATTTGTATGCATGTACACATCCATATATTTATCACCTAGGTCAAGACTTAGAACATTTCCAGTTCCCTAGAGATCTCAGTCACATTCCTCCAAATCCCCATCCACTCCTCCCTGTCAAAGTAAACACATGTGACTTCTAGTGTTGCATGTATTTTGAACTTCACATAAATGGAATCACACGTTACTCTTTTGAGTCTGGTTTCTTTCACATAACATCATATGTGTGAAATCCATCCATGTTTCTATATGTTAAATAGTTCATTTTTTTCTGTTTCTTAGTAGTATTCCATTATATGAATATACTCCAGCTTATCTATTTTAGTGTTGAGCATTTGGGTAGTTTCTAGTTTTTCATAATTATAAATAAATTTGCTATGAACATTCTTGTAGCTGTTTTTGGTGGACATAAGCACTCATTTCTCTTGGATAAGAAGTACATAACAATTCTATAAAATGTCTCCATTTTAATGTTAGTCACACTATAAAGTCAGTATTTTTCTACCTTTTATTGCCTTTATTCTCCCCTCTAGAAATTTCTAATGTTTTCTGAACCAGGGATGACTTTGCCCCCTAGGGAATATTTGGCGATGTCTGGAGATATTTTTGGTTATCACAACTGAGGAGATGCTCCTGGTATCTAGTGGGTAGGGGCCAGGATTGCTGTAACAGCCTATAACACACAATATAAGCCCCGACAACGAATTATCCTGGCCCAAATGTCAGTAGTGCTGCTGTTGAGAAACCCTATATCTAGATCAATAGGATTTCATTTTTATTTTTACCTGGTAGGTATCAACACCAGCTTTTATTGCTTGACCAACCAGCATATTCCTTCCACTGTATTTTGTTAGGACTCCTAAAGGGAAGTTGTAACGGGCAAGAGTATCTTCTTCCCCGTTATATTTGGTGTGTTAACTCTCAACACCTATATGACCTGACTCAAATGAGCTCAGGCATCAAAAGAGCTTGACTTTGTCAATAAACATTTCTAGAAAAGGGAAATAGCAGGTCTCCCCTTTAAGCTTATAGTACTGCATTCTGTGCAAGAAAAAAATGTCATATGTCTATCTATGCAAATGCCACCCATTGCCTCTATTTAGGACCAACTAAGACATCCATGCCATTGATGCTTATTCTGTTTCAAAATTTGTACAGAATATTCTTGAAATTCCTCCTGTCATTTTTCCCATTCTCTGAAACTGTGATCAGTCCATTCAGACAACCGCATGTCACTCATTGTTTTCTCAGGCAACCTCTTCTAACCTTCAGAGTAACTGAAGGTATATTATATTCACTTTAGTTATCACAAATACTTAAAAGAAGAAAATGAGCATGTTATTTCCATTTCCATGTATCTGAGCTTTCTCTTCTCCCATATTCCTGTCAGTCTTTGCTTCTGGAAACTGAGCTTAAGGGCAATACCTTAACTAACACTTTTTGCTGATTTTATATCATCCATCTAGCTACAGGGCCAACAGAGGTGATTACTTGCCTCCCCAAACAGGCATGGAGTCTCCACCTCATATGATTGCCTTCATTTATTTCAGTGACATTGAAATGGAGGAATGGTGTTCTTTGGCTTTCGGCTTTAAACACACGATATGCAATATTTTTGGCTGACATCTCAGGAGTGCCTGACACTAAAAAACTGAAAAGTCATCAGTTTCCCTCTTCACTTTCAAAAATTGAAAAACCACTGATAACTAAGAGTATTAAATGTGAATATAACCCATTTTAATAATACATAACTGCCTCTTAAATTTAAAAATTATTACAAATAATTCTGTCTGTGCAACTCTAACACGTCAAGAAATGTTTGTGGGTGAGGGCTTTTGTAACTTAAACTTTAGCTCTATGGTTCCTTAATTTTAAAACTCATAGTTATTGATATTTGGTGCCTTGGCTCTGTGATGCCCACAGTCATACTATGTTTCAAAGTGTCTCATAAAAAGAAAGACCATCTATTTTTAAGATGTACTAATGACCTCATTGGCAATCAGTGACATAAAAGAAGAGAATAATTAATTTTTCAAATGATCCTCAATGAAAGGTGCTTTTCATGATTCTAGAATCATGGAAAAACTATGGGGGAAAATTATATCTGCACTTGAACTCTTGGGAAATATTTTCTTTAAGCTATTAACCATTATTGTAGAGAAATTACTACTTTGGCTTATTTTTAAAATATTTGTTTTTTCCTTTCATCTTCAGCAAAATTAACTAAGTATTAACTATGATATGTCCTTGGAAAGAAAAGAAAAGGGTTCTGTGGTTGTTATGGTAAGTTTCATGTGTCATCTTGACTGGGCTAAGGGATGCACAGATAGCTGGTGAAACATTAATTCTGAGTGTGTCTGTGAGGGTGTTTCTGGAACAGATTAGCATTTGAGTCTGTGGACTGAGGAACGAAGATCTGCCCTCACTGTTGTAGCTGAGCATCATCCAATCCACTGAGGCTCTGAATAGAACAAAGGCAGTGCGTGAGCTGAGACCATCATCTCTTGCCCTTGAACATCAGTGCTTCTGGTTCTCAGGCTTTTAGACTCAGACCAGGACTTATACCATCTAACCCCGATTCTCAGCTCTTCAAGTTCAGATCTACACCTTTGGCTTCCCAGTTTTCAGACCTTTGGATTTATACTGAATTACCACCACCAGATTTCCTGGTTGTCCAGCTTGTGGACAACAGATTTTAGGACTTCTAGACCTCCAAAACTCTTCTCTTTTATGTATCTGTATATATCCTTTCGATTCTGTCTCTGGAGATCCCTGACTACTACAGTGTTGCGACAAATTAATTAAATACTGCATACCATTTTCCTCCACCCTGACTATGCCGTAGTTTAACCATGTGGATTTGAATATTAAAAGCTTTAAGAGTCATTTTAATCTGTTTTTCTTTCCCCATCCTTCCTTCCTTCCTTCCTTCTTTCTTATCATGATAAGAACATTTAACATAAGATTTACTCTCCTAACAAAATTTTAAGTGCACAGTATAGTATTGTTAACTATAAAAGCACTGTTGTATAACAGATCTCTAGAACTTATTCATCTTGTATAACTGAAACTTTATTACCAATGAACAGCAACTCCTCATTTCCCCCTCCCCCCAGTTCCTGGCAACCACCATTTTACCCTCTGTTTCTATGAGTTTGACTATTTTAGGTACCTCATATAAGTGGAATCATGCAGTATTTGTCCTGTGACTGGCTTAGTTTACTTACATGATGTCCTCCAGGTTCATCCATTTGTCACACAGATGTATAAACCCAAGGAACAGAATAGAGGGTCCAGAGATAAACCCATGCACATTTAGTCACCTGATCTTTGACAGGAGTTCCAAGATGGGAACAGGATAGTTTTTACAACAGAAGTGCTGGGAAACTTGGATATCCACATGCAAAGAATAAAATCGGACCCTTTTACTATACACAAAAATCAACTCAAAAAAGATTAAAGACTTAATGTAAGACCTGAAACTGTAAAACTCCTAGAAAAAATCATAAGGAAAAACCTTCATGACATTGGTCTTGGCAGTGTTTTCTTGGATATGACACCAAAAGGACAAGCAACAAAAGCAAAAATAGACAAGTGGGACTATATCAAACTAAAAAGCTTCTGCATGGCAAAGGAAGCAATCAACAGAATGAAAAAGCAATAAATATTTGCAAAACATATATCTGACAAGGGTTTAATATCCAATGTATTAGGAACTCATACAGCTCAGTAGCAATAGTAATAATAATAACCTGATTAAAAATAAGCAAAGGACCTGAATATACATTTCTCCAAAGAAGACATACAAATGGCCAACAGGTATCTGAAAATATCACTAATCATTAGGGAAATGCAAATCAAAACCACAATGAGATCTCACTTCACACCTTTTAGGATGGCTGTTATTAGAAAAACAAAAGATAAGTTTTGGGGAGGATGTGGAGAAATTGGAACATATGTACACTGTTGGCAGGTAAAATGGTTCAGCCACTATGGAAAATAGTATGGAGGGCCCTTAAAAAAATTAAATATGCATTATTTCTTAAATGTATAGGACTATAGGATACTTTTTTCATCTAACATCTAGTGATATGAACTAAATGTTCTGTGGAAAACACTTTGAAAAATGACTATGTGAAGTCAGAGTATCCAGTAATATTTCTCATTCTAGTCTAAATCTAAAAGTAATATTCAAAAGCCAGTCCTTCTATTGCATAGAGTAAAAGACTTTAGAGTTTCATAGTACCAGAAAAGATCCCCTAGTAAACCTTCCTTTTGAATCTATGGTTTTTAATTATCTAACTGATGAATCCAAACAGATTCTCCAACATTATCTTCTCTGTGTTAAGACCACCCCTTATGTTGCTACCTTAAAGACAATTTGCATTTCAGTAATGAACATAAAAATGAATCAGTTCCTTAAATAAGAGTCTGAATATAAGACAAAGCAAGCATAATGTGAAACCATAATAATCATTGTTTTGAATTGTGGTCAGTAATTTGGGTAGAGAACATTTTTTTTTCAACTCTAGAAAGAAGGTGTGACAGAAAAGTTATCCTTAAACACAGGAGAATCAAGATCAATTCCATAGTCACAGTCATGTGTGACATTCTTCTGAATAAGATTTCAAAATAAATGCTGCAAAATGTTCTAAAAACCAGAAAATTATCATTAATCGTATTCATGCTCATTTCCTTGTCTATTTTCCAACAAAGATTTTTTTTCCACTTTCACCTTTTACAATCGTTGGCTATACAAGTGATACACTTGTTCCATTTCAAGTCAAGTGACAGGGTTAGTTCATTACTGTTGCAGCTCTGGCAAATGAGATCTGAAGCGAAACACCTGTCCTTCAACCCTAACTTGTTCTTGGCTTATGCAAATGAAGAGGGCAGGTAGGCGTTTTACATGTTTTACGTCTCATATGATGCTGTGGGTTTTATGCTGACAAGGGACATTTTAATGTGTGTGAAACTAGTTTTCATAATCTGGTTTGGTTTTAGCTTTTTTCATATTGGACAGATTGTCACTGCTGTCTTTTTATCTGGAGAGCAGATGGAAGTTACCCAGGTTTAAACTTGCACATAAAATCCAGGTTAGGCCCCATACACAAAAATAAACTCCAAATGGATTAAAGACCTAAATGTAAGGCCAGATACTATAAAACACTTAGAGGAAAACAAAGGCAGAACACTCTGTGTCATAGATCACAGCAAGATACTTTCTGACCCACCTCCTAGAGAAATGGAAATAAAAATAAACAAATGGGACTTAAGGAAACTTCAAAGCTTTTGCATAGCAAAGGAAACCATAAACAAGATGAAAAGACAACCCTCAGAATGGGATAAAATATTTGCAAACGAAGCAACTGACAAAGGATTAATCTCCAAAATATACAAGCAGCTCATGCAGCTCAATATGAAAAAAAGAAACAACCCAATCCAAAAATGGGCAGAAGCTCTAAATAGGCATTTCTCCAAAGAAGATATACAGATTGCCAACAAACACATGAAAGAATGCTCAACATCGTTAATCATTAGAGAAATGCAAATCAAACCTACAATGAGGTAACATTTCACACCGGTCAGAATGGCCATAATCAAAAAATCTACAAACAATAAATGCTGGAGAGGGTATGGAGAAAAGGGAGCCCTCTTGCACTGTTGGTGGGAATGTGAATTGGTACAGCCACTATGGAGAATAGTATGGAGGTTTCTTAAAAAACTAAACATAGAACTACCATACGACCCAGCAATCCCACTCCTGGGCATATACCCTGAGAAAACCATAATTCAAAAAGAATCATGTACCACAATGTTCACTGAAGCTCTATTTACAATAGCCAGGACACGGAAGCAACCTAAGTGTCCAGCGACAGATGAATGGATAAAGATGTGGCACATATATACAATGGAATATTACTCAGCCATAGAAAGAAACAAAAGTGAGTTATTTGTAGTGAGATGGATGGACCTAGAGTCTGTCATACAGAGTGAAGTAAGTCAGAAAGAGAAAAACAAATACCATATGCTATCACATGTATGGAATCTAAAAAAAAAAATGGTTCTGATGAATCTAGGGGCAGGACAGGAATAAAGACACAGACGTAGAGAATGGACTTGAGGACACGGGGTGAGGGAAGGGTAAGCTGGGGCGAAGGGAGAGTAGCATCAACATATATACACTACCAAATGTGAAATAGTTAGCTAGTGGGAAGCAGCCACATAGCACAGGGAGATCAGCTTGGTGCTTTGCAATCACTTAGAGGGGTGGGATGAGGGTGGGAGTGAGACTCAAGAGGGAGGGGAAACGGGGATATACCTATGCATATAGCTGATTCACTTTGTTATACAGCAGAAACTAGCACAACACTGTAAAGCAATTATACTCCAATAAAGTTGTTAAAAAAAAAAAAGAAACAGGTTAGATTTAAGTTTAGATGTCTGGATGACTTAAAGAAATAGATTAGAAATACACCTATTAAATTTACCCATATCTTAACATTTGGTTTATGCATTATGACTGTTCCAATATGCTATGCCAATGTGAATATTTTCATAACTAATATAAATTATTTAAAAATAGAAAATGCAAAACAAAAGCTCTTATATGAAATATAGTTATCAGCATGAAGTGTTTACTCATTTAGTACCTGGCTATTGTAAATGTATTAAATTTAATGATTGCATTTTCTCCATTAAAGTTCTCAATAATAATCTGGATATAAAATAAATCTACTCATGTTATTTTAAAGAAAAGAAAAGAAAATTCCTTGGAATAAATTGTGTAACTGAACTTTTGTGATAATTTATTTCAATTGGGATAGAAAAGATTATTACTATGCAGATATGGTGGCAATGGAAGTCCAATGAGAAATAAAGCCTGTAGACATTGATTGCAGTAAACTGGTTGCCCTCATTCTTCAAGGGGTTTCCAAAATGTTATTACAAAGTTCTTATTTTCAATAAGTCACATCATAGGGAAAACGTCTTTAAAATGAATAGACTATTATAGCCATGGAAGTCATCTATTGGAATTCTTGGCAACAAAGTGAAACCAGTAAGTTATTTATTTGTAGGTTTTTCTATGCACATATTGTATAGAAAAATGGGAATATCCTTTTTGATTAGAAAAGTTTTAACGATGGGAAAGCGGTTTTCCTGTAACAGTGATATAGGGTTGAATACCACTGACCCAAGGTTACCAAGAAATTCATAATTATTCCAAGGGAAACAATTTGTAATCTTTTCACCTCTTTATTTTAAATACATAGACAGTAACTTTCCCCCAGGTGGCAAATACTCAATGAAAAATCCAAAGGAGATGTGTTTTGTATTCGGTGGAACTTTGGCATACAAACTAAATTGGTGGCAAATAGGTTGCTGGCTCTTTGATTTTTTAGATATTTGGAAAGATGTTTCTTTTGTAAGGAAGCTAACCAAATGACAACCAATGTGTTTCTTTTGTAAGGAAGCTAACCAAATGACAACCAATGAGTGGTGTGAAGAAAGCAAGGGAGCTTTCACCTTTAATAGCATGGTTTACAATGCAGCTGCTTCTGGGGAAGAGAGTTACATTTCCTTAAATCCCAAGGTGAAAGGTTGCTGTGAGTTGTTTTTTCTGAAAGAAGGGTTTGATTAAAGAAAGTCATAGATTATTTGTGGATGCCAGGCTCCTGAGAAAATAATGGAGGCCATTCTGACAGGGAAGAGAGATGCAAAAAGGATGGGCATTTGGGGATGATTAGAGAGTCTCTCATTTGAAGCAGAAAGTGTTAAACTTGGAAAGAAGGGCAAAATAAAACCATGATCACGGTGAACTGATGACATATTGCCAAGAATTAGGTCATTATTAATACATAAACATTTAATAGGATGCAAATTTGGATCATAAAAGACCAAAAGGTAAGTTTTAAGGAAGTAGAGTTATTAAGTTATTAAGTTTTAAGGAAGTAGAGTTACTCATACATGAATATTTATGTTTACATGTTGTCAGAGACTGTTCATACTTGTTCATATTGCTAATTTGAGTATTAGAGGGTTAAAGTGCTTACTCCTTATGGATATTATTTCCCTCCCAAGATTCTTTCTATCACCAAACCTCCCAAAGTTTGTTATGCTCTATGAATCTTACATTTTTAGTTATGGCAATCAGAAAAGCAGATGGAAAGGCATTCCTTATTGGGAGTGGCATAGACAAAGTAATTGATACTGTTGGAAAGATAGAACATGACAGACAGAACATGACCATCCCATCAATTGCAGTGCACCATATGGTGGGTGAAATGGTGTACCAGTCAGGATGTGCTAGATTATCATGCAGAAGTTAGTAACCTTATTGTTTTTTTAAATTACTGTTATTTGAGTTTTCGTAAAACTTGAGAAACATGACCTCATGATAAACATTTTTTGAAATGTAGAACTATTTATATGAATCCATAAAAGAGATATAAAGATGAAGTACAACAGATATGGATAGATAATAAATTATTATGTGATTCTTTGATATTCTCATGTATAGTTTTATATTTTACAAATGTGCTTTCTAAATAAGAACCTACATAGACCTTTATATTTGGGTCATTCCAATTCTTTCAATTCTAAAGATGTTAATTTTGGTCCCACTGGAATTTCAATAACAGAGATAAATTAAAGCTGTTATTCAGAGATGTTTTTTTAAATTCTATGTTAATAAAGGGTTCCTCAGAGATGTTATACCTAGTTTTCCAAAAATAATACCTATCTTCTTAGTAATCTACAAGTCAGATTTTAGGCAGCAGCTGTTAAGAAGTTTAGGGCACTCATTTCCATTTTTTCAGATTGTAAAGTTCTAGTGCTGGTCAATGCAATTAGGATATTCATCACACAACATTATTTTTTCTAATATAACTTAAATAGAGATTATCATTAAATGCTGACTTCCGAGAGTTCCTCTTAAATGAAATTTTTTTTTTTTGAAATCTCTGAGCAGGAAGAGGTAGAACTTCAGCTCCAAGCTCTTGACTATTTGTTTATTTTCATCACTTTGCACAAAAGTCTCAGATCCGAGCTGGCTACCTTATTTACAGTCATTATCAACTTACTTGCCTATAGTGCTGACATTGTTGATGGATTCAAAGCAGTGAAACTGGCAATTCTGTATCTAATGTTAAAGTCCTAGGAGCAATAAAGGGAGTTTCAAAGGGAGGCTGAAATTGAACACTCATATACCTCAATTGTTGGAAATCATTATATATTTTTTTGTTTTGTCTTGCCTTTTACCTTGGAGAAGAGTTTCTTTACTGCCATGGACAATTATACTTATTCAATATGTAGAAAGGTCGTGACTTCCCTTAAATATTTGGCTTTCCTTTAAAAATTAATCTTATTAGGAGTCTATTTTAAACTGACGTGAGCTAATTTATTTAAACTGTGAGGAAAAGATGTTATATCTTTTGGGCACAGCGGGAAAATCAGTGTCCTAGAACTTACTGGTGGCACCTTGTTGCCACTTGTGCATGTTCTCAGTGTTTTTTTTATCCCGAAGTCTAAGTGAAGGGAAAAATCAAAGTCTTCCCTTTTGAAGTGTATGAAGGGGAGAAACAGGAATGGGAGGGAGCAAAAAAAGCAAGAGAGGAAAGGGCTTGATATCATAAATGTATGCATTGATTGCTATTAGAATAGTAGGGCAGCCTCAAGCATTACTTTACAAAACCGTATTCACCAAGTCAATAAAATGTCATCACTATTGTTCTAATAGTAATGATGGATAAAATATGAAAACAGATAAAAGACATATCCCAACAAAGTAAATATCTCCAGACCAAATCAAAAAAAAAAAAAAACAGAAACAAAATGTGCACAGTATGACAGGCAGATCTAAGGGCATAAGTGTGCTGGGATCAGAGTCTGTAAGTAGGAAGAGGTATCCTGGAATTTATATCCTCTGGGTCTATAGAACTAACACTGCCCTTTATGAAGCATGTAACTGGAACTAGGCTCAGTGTGCAAACTGGTAAGTAGGCTGGAAACTGATTGAAGAGATCTTCTGTTGGCAGACTCTAATTCTTAGGAGGCTATAGTGGAGTAAGCTAGTATGTTGGTTTCCTATTGTTGCTATAATAAATTATTAGAAATTCAGTGGCTTAAAACAACACAGATATATATCTCATAGTTTAATAGGTCAGAAATCTAACATGGGTCTCACTGGGCTAGATCAAGGTGTAAGGAAGGCTGCATCCCTTCTGGAGGCTTCAGGGGACAGTCTGTTTCCTTGCCTTTTCCAGCGAAACCATCTGCATTTCTTGGCTCATGGCCCCTGCTTCCATCTTTAAAGTAGCAGCATAGCATCATCATATGTCCTTCACTGACTCTGCTACCTTTGTCACACCACTTTCTCTCCTCTATCTCTCACCTTTCTGCATTCCTCTTTTTATTTATTAAAAGAGCAATGGCTATAATATGACTGAATAAAGGTACCTGATCATATTTCATAAAGTAATAACTTTATCAAAAATGACAACAAATTTAAAAATTTAAAAGAAAACAGACAATGAATCAACACTCAAGTTATAAAATTACTTCAGATGAAATGAAAATAATGGGAAAATACTAAAATAATTATATTCATGATTGTTCAAGAGATAGCAGTTATGCAAAAAGAGCAATTTTTAGGGAAAGAATGAGAGGCCCTAAAACCTAAAAGAATGAAGGTAGTGGATATATACAATAAATTTCATTATTGGAGAAATTTTTGTACAATATATAGAAAAGGATCACTATTCTGAATATGCAAATATTTCCCACTTAACAAGAAATAACCTAATTCAAAATAGTAAAAATATTTAAACAGATAATCAAAGAAGCCAATAAACATGGAGATTTTCTCAGCTTCATTAGTAATCAGGAAAATGCCAATTAAATAACACATGTACTATACTATGTTCTACTGATCAGATTGGTAAAATTTTAAATAGACATTTGTAAGGCTGATTACATAGCTACACTTACATATTGATTAAATCTAAAACCTTACCCCAAATTTGACCTTTTCATATTTCCCTGAGAGAAATACTCATATACATGTATAAAAAGACATGTACAAGGTATTGTTTATTTTCATTGCTGTTTATAATAGAGAAAAATTGATGCCAAAAATAGACAAAAGCTAACAAAAGAGGACTAAATAAGTAAAATGTGGCAAAACATATAATGAAATATAAAACATAATGAAATTAAATGCACTAAATTTATGTGTTTCATCATATGGTAGAATGTCAAAAATATTACTTAGTATATTATTTGATTGTAATAGGAAGAAATGTTTATATTAAAACATAAAATCACACTAGAGAATTTACATTGGTACATATTCATATATACAAAAGCTTTTAAAAATTACTTCAAAGATAAAAACCAAATTTTTAATAGTATTTACCTCAGTATAGTGGAGGAGTGGATCAGCAATGGAAGTGGTGATTGAAGATAACTTGAGCTTTATGAGTGAACTCTCTGTTTTTGTTAAAAATATACCTAGATTCATATTTTCAGTAGTTTGTAGAGCACACACGGGGGTAAAAGGTGTTCATTAGTAAATTAAATCACAAAAGTGGTTAAATCTGGCAGCTGGTAATATAGGTGTCTGTTATTTTTATTTCTTTTTATGTACTTTTCAAATATATAAACATTTTTTCAGGATAATTTTACCAGAAGTAAATCACTTTTTTAAAAAAAAAAGCTCAGCTGATTAACTTTAGAAAGCACAGAGCCAATATGAAAATTAGTGAGCAGAGAAATTTATACCAAAAGCAGAATAAGGAGACAAATAGATTCAAAATAGACACATAAAGGAGTAATTAGGAGACAAGGAACATAGCTTGTGAAGTTCCAACATTATTCGTTTTATAGGAAGTGATTTTAAAAATGGCAAGGAAGCAATAGTTGAAGTAGTAATGTCAGAGAATTTTCTAGGACTGAAAATTTTAATCATTTTCCATTGATTAAATGTGCACACTGAATGTCCAGTAGGACCAATACAAATAAATCCACATGTAGACACATCAAGGTTAATAAGAGCATCTTATTAGCTACCAGAAACCAAAGACAGACTACCTACCAGAAACTAAAGGAAAGACAATTAGAGCAATAGCAGACTTGTCACCAGCAAGGATTGATGCCAGAAAACAATAGATTTCATGAAAGCACCACGGTTAAGATCTATCAACCTCGAATTCTATGCCTAACTGAACTATTACTAGGAAAATAAAATAAAGATATTTTCTGACATTGAAGGACTGAGACAATATTTTGCCCATAAATTCACCGAAGGGTGGGGAGGCTTTGAAAGCAAGAAGTGAAGCCAAAGGGCCTGAATGGATTTAAGTAACAATACATTTTTTCTTTCCTCTTCTCTCAAAAAAGATAAAGCTTCTGCTTATGGGTCAATCAGATTTCCAGTATTTTTCCTATAGAAAATAAGTGAAGTAAGAAAAACCTCATATTCTGCTCCTAGAAGTTTATTCCTGATAAAAGTTTGTGAAAAGTTCAGAAAAGTCAAGTATTTGACTGATGAAATTGATGCAGTTCATGGCAGTATACAGTAATTGGCAGTCTGATCCTAATGCAGGCTGACATAGAAAACAATGTAAAAATGACATGTAACATTACTTCCATTAACAAAAAAGAAGAGCTAGACATTTAGGTAAGTATACAGATACTCTGTGTACAGGGTACCAAGATTTTCTTTCATTTGAAGTTCTTTTTGGCAAGCATCTTCCCTGTTTGGAAGATAAGAGAGTTGTGGCAGTTTCAAAGGGACTTGCAAGGAAGTAGTAGTGCACAGAACCAGCAACTGGCTACATGAGAGTTGTCATTACTTTCATACAAATGCATATGGAAGGGGAATGGAATAACCCAAATTCCAAAGTAATGTTTCAGATTACTAAGGGAAATGTATTATAGTGCATGGTACATAATAAGCACTCGATTATATGTTGAACCAATAATATCTTTCCCTTCTGACCTATTAAACTTACTTTTAAGGTCAAAAGTAATCAATTATTTATTAGATTATTCATCTGATATACAATGAATTCATATAAGTATAATTAAATCGAATAAAAAAGCCATGCATGGATCACTGATGTTAATATGTCATAAACCTAGGATTAAGAGTATACCAATTGTGGGCTCCCCTGGTGGCGCAGTGGTTGAGAGTCCGCCTGCCGATGCAGGGGACACGGGTTCGTGCCCCGGTCCGGGAAGATCCCACATGCCGCGGAGCGGCTGGGCCCGTGAGCCATGGCCACTGAGCCTGCGTGTCTGGAGCCTGTGCTCCGCAACGGGAGAGACCACAACAGTGAGAGGCCCGCATACCGCCAAAAAAAAATAATAATAATAGAGAGTATACTAACTGTGTACACAGGAGCTTTTTCAGGAACAAATAATGAACTTTATGTTCTTTTGAAAACTTTAGAGTTCTATATAAATATAAGATAATGTATTGTTATTTCACCAGCATTAAAATGGTGATTTCTGGGTAAATATTCCATATTGTTTCAAACTAAATTATTCACAGTTATCAAGTGAACTCTCAATTGGCCATATTTATTTTGATCCATGGATCATATATAATACAGAAGTGGTTATTAAGTCAAATAGTATTTAGGACTAGGCCTCGTTCATATTTTCAACTGGGATGATTTCTTAAGTTTGTAAGGAGAATAGCATTTGTCATAACTAAATACAGTGTAATAGAGACCAGCAGTTTTCTGGCCCTTCAGAAACAAGATTTCAATTTTATAGAAAAAGAAAAAAGAGAGTCAGGAAGGTCTTAAACAGAATATTTATTCAACCCTATATCACTTGGTTATAAAAGAGATGTGGTAGTCCTTGAGAATGTCCATGGAGACAACTGCAGATGACTTTGAGAAAATATCCACCATAGATTTTTTTGTCACTGAGCTTTGACAGCCACTTTAGATCTCGTCTGATGCAATTTCTGTTCTACCTTCTTCATCAAAACTGAAAAGAATTGTTTAATAGATAATATAGAAATGTGCCTTATTCCTCCACATTCTAGCAGTTAAATGCCTTATATTTTCTAGTTAGGTGATCCCAACCATTGAAGCTTTATCATTACAGACTTTGGGGATGGAGCAATGAATATGATATATGATATCTTATAACAATATAAAGGTTCTCACTAGAGTTTGATTGAAAAGAATATAACAGATGGTATTTTCTTCTCTGTAGCCTACTGTCTTCATGCATCTCTTAATAAGATCATGACTCCAATCTCAGAGAATCTGAGGAACTTTTCCAAGGCCACATGGCTAGAACATGACTCACCTGGGGTATGTTAACATCAAGGCTCATTTTCAGGCTGAAAACAGGAAATGCTTTGCATTTTGAGCATGTTCATATAAAGTTCAAATGGAAAAAATACCATATAACTTCAAAGCCTAACACTCCTCATTTTATCATATTGCCCCAACACTATACTCTTAGTTCAGTGTGAAGGATATATGATGATGATGATTAATTTTCTTGTTATTTTGTCATGACCATAAATACAATGCAAAAATAATGACAGATGCCATCTTTTTCCATTTTATTTTTAATAATTAGAAAGCAGATTGTCTAAAGAAAAAATTCACAATTACTTTTCAACAACTTATAGTCATGTTAAAATGCCTATCAATGTAAGATAAATGAAAATATATTATGATTTGAATATTAACATTTGCCTAATTCACATATTCCCAGGATAGTATCAAACTATTGATTTGGGCTAGAAAGAACATTACCAAACACAGGTTTATAATTTAGAACCTATTAGTCTGATAAACCCATGTATTACCATGGATATAGGAGGAGATTTAACTAATGTTTCAATAGGTTCCATCATATGAAAATGTGTGAAGGCAGGTCCAGTCTTTAGTAAGGACACAGCAGTGTCACTGTCATATAGAACAATGTAATGACTATTTTTTTGCTCCATCAGACAGATGTATTACTAATAAAAGATAAAATATATTGTACCCTAAAAATTATAGCTGATATCCAGAACTGTGAGATTTATGTTTTAGAAAGATTCCATAGACACCTAATTGTAAAATTCATTATCAAATGTATTTTTTAATCAAAAAGTAGCTAAGTATTTTGTGTGCATCTATAAATTTATGTTCATGCTCCTTATTTCCAAGTTTACTTCTGAAACAGCAGTAACTAATCTAAGTGACAAATTAAATGAAAAAAAATTTTCCAATGCATATGAAAATAATTTTTTAATACAGTGGATAATAGATTTTCTTAGAAAAAGATCTGAAGGTGAAAAAGCCCAACAGTATCACCTTTGCTCTGCTATTATATTCCACTGGTGAGTTTACAGTGATATTTATTCTGCCCACAGTTACTACTAAAAGTAAGGGGGTGTTGAGAATTTGGACACAGTGCTTAAGGTTGTGAAGATTTTTATTGTAGCTTTAGGTGGTTTCCTTACTTCTAGGTCTCAGTTATAAAGAGGATATTAATAAGTATGAACACATCTACAATTTCTGCTTTATTTACTAAATACTAGGCTGATTTAATACTAAGTCTGCCTAAGATCACAGCCTTGAACAAAAGAGATAGATAGACGAGTATCACAGAATACCAGGAGGGGATTCCATTCTTGAGCCACTTAAGCCTCCCCTGACAAATGATATTGAGTACTACATTTCACTGAATCACCTGCCCGCAAACGGTTGTGATAAGAGCTTCTAATCTTATACTTGAATTTCTTTATTGTCCTTGTATAAATGAAAGCAGGAGAAAACATATGAAGAAGATTGTGTATGTTACTTGTCTTTCATCCAAAAGATACATGTAAAATCATTTGTCTAAGCAGTTATTCTTGAGCGTACTTTTCATATTGTAATGCTGATTCGAAGTCCCTAACTATTCCAAAATTAGAATTTAAAGACTGTTAAGACACAGGTATCCTCAAACTATATTGAAGCTTAGCCCTAATGCCCTTTTACGAAGCCTAGAATGCATCAAAATAAGATTAGTTCCTAGTAGTTACTATTTATCCATTAGGTCCATCAAGAGACCTGAGAACATTTGATGTCAAGGAAAATATAGTTGTTTATTTCCAGTTAGGTTGAAGTTTTCCTTGTTCTTCTAATAGATGCCTTTCTAATCTTGTTTCTGTAATCTGTAGTTGTCTCCTCTATTTTATTCTATTGTATATTTCCCCTCCCATATGTAAAGTATATAATGTACAGAGAGACATGGATATAACTGCAATGTAGAACTCTCCCAGTTGCATTTCAGTAGCTGTTTTGTGTCATGCTGATTTTCTGGGAGAGGGTGACAGAAACAGAAGGGATGAAAGAATGGGTTTTTCAGTGCCAAATTATCATAGCATTTATGTCCCTTCTTCCTATGATGCCACTATACTCTGTAATGTTTGTCTCAGAATTAAGAGCCCCTGGAGGTCTTAAGAGTTTCATGATGCTGCTTTTTGTTCATCAGTTTATTCAATGAATAATTATTGAGCAACTATATGCTGCCAAGTACTGTTCTTGACTATAAAATCTGGCAAGACCCTTAAAGTCCCTCACAGTGTCTTTTATCTTATAAGTAGTTAAAAAATTCTTGACGATAATTATTTCCTTCGATCATAAATATTTTCAGTTCACATCAGGATATTACAGGATTAAGGATTTTATCTTGACAAAGTTTTCTGGTTTTGTTTTTTTTGTCTCTGATTTTGTTTTATTTTTATTTTTAAACTGATACGAGACAAAAGGATTTTATTTTTTGTCCAATATGTAGTTTTCACTTCAAGACAATTGTAATTTCTTACAGTCCCTATACTCATGAATGGCAATTAATGTATATAATCATTCAACTCTAATGTGTCACCTTAAAACCTATTCTAGGAAGTAAAGCATTGTTTATAGAAAGTTGAAGTCAGCAGTATTTCAAGTCATTTGTATTAGATACTCTCCAAAGTCATTTTATTTATATATATGTATATATATATATATATATACATATATATATATACACACATATATATATATATAAAACTGATGTAGAATGAATACCCTGGTCATTACAATTTCTTTATCTTTAAGTTCACAGTAGGAGGATGGTGTTGTACAAGAACTCGCATTTTTTTTTAATGCAGAAATTCTTGACACAGTTACACAATAAAATTGAAACAAACCTTTTTCCAAAAGTACTCAATGTTTAGAGGCACTGCATGAAAATACCTCTTCTAGTATTTTTCCACATTGTATGCCAAGTAAATGTTGTGTTCAAAAAAGTGTTCCATGGTCAAAGAAGTTTAGGGAATGCTGGATGCTTAAGCCCCCCTTAGAAATTTATAATGCACATTTCTACATCAGAAGAATCATAAAAGATCTTGCTTATCTTCATTTGACTCCTTTTAGAAAATGAAAACTATTTGAAACATCTTTCATGAGTATTTAGAGAATACTACTACTACTAAAGTATTTTTTATTGATCTTTAAATTTTTACCAAATGATGATACAGTCAAGTTACATGCATATATACATGCATTATCTTTAGTTGCTTGAATTTCACATATCAATTTGGGGAGAATTTGAAAAGGAAACTGGGAAATACAATTGACTTGCCCAAGTTCACAGTTAGTGACAAAGAATGAACAATGCCTTTGTTCCTATTTTTCCCCAACTCCAATATATTTATAGATAAAGAATTGTTTTTTCCTAGGCCTGTTACACTGGTCTGTTTCTTGAAAATTTGTTTTTCCTTATGAAATGAGACTTTTATTTGGTAAGATGAGGGAAAGGTAAGGCAGTGTGGCATATGAGAAAGGGATTTTGGGGGACAGGATCCTAAAATGATGTCAGGAAGGTAGTCTACTTTTCTACCTCCAATTATTCTGGTTCTGCTATAACCTGACTTGATTTTTGATTTATAAGGTACTTTTTATAAGTACCTTTCTTCAGAAGAGGGGAGTAGGGAAACGAATACTCTCTCATCACTTTGTACCAGTTATTCTCAACCTTGGCTGTACCGTAGAATCACCTGGGGGAGCTTTTAAAAATCCTGATGTTCAGGCCATACTCCAAATCAATTAAATCTGATTCTCTGGCAGTGGAATCAGTATATTTAAAGCTCTCAGAGCCACTGCTCTAAATAAGGATGAGGAATGCAGTAGATGTCAGATGCCTACAGAGGACAAATAGTTACACATTAAGAAGCCATGTGAGACGAATTGGGAATAGTGGTGTCCGTGGCGACTGGAGAGATGATTGTGGCTACTAAGCTCCAAGCCAGTGTTGAAGGGAGGGGAACAGGTTGATTAAGAGGACCAAGCAAATCTCCTGGGGTTAAAGCACTTCTCTGCCCTTTACTGTGTAAGCTTGAGCAAGAGATTTCTTTATACTTCAGTTTTCTTATTAGTAAAATGAAGATGATAATTATACCTATCTCTTAAGGCTGTTGTGAGGATTAAATGAAGTCATAAGCATAAAGCACTTAGCCTTATGTTGGACACGATACAGATACCCCACATTTGTGCTGATTATTATGATAATGAGCCCAGAAATACCAGAGTTCTTCACTTGTCTTCTTTTCAATAGGCAGTTGGTTTCCAATCTAGGGAGAGGAAAGGAAGAGTACACAAGAGCTAGGGAGATGGACATCAAAAGTTTCTGAAGAAGATCTTACTATTTTTCAATTATTTTTCTTATTTTTCTATCACCTTGTCCCCATGCTCAGCCTCCAAGAATTTCTTGCTCTTTTAGGTTCTTAAACCTCCAGTTTCATGATACTCACACCAGGTTGGAAGTGACATTTCTACATGAGTGGATGAATTAGTAGGTTATCAGTTTAGAGTCTACTGTGTAGCAGACTATGTCAGAACAAAGACTATTTGGGGGCTTAAAACAAGAACTATTTTTGGTTTTGCCTCACTATACTTTGAGTTGACAATTTGGCCTGTGCTCTCCTGAGTGGTTGTTTCTCTGGGCTCACACATGCATCTGTGTCAGCTGTTTGTCATCAAGCCAGCTCTTTATTTTGGGGTTGGCTTACTGCGACTGGCGTGATAGACTTGACTGAGTTGTGTGTCTCTCATTACCTAGCCAGTTAGCCTGGGCATTTTTACATGATGGTAACAGTTTCCAGGAGTGAAGAAGTGGAAGCTCTTGTGGTCAAGGGTCAGACTGACACTACATCATTTCTGCCACATTCTTTTGGTCAAAGGAGATCACGTGGCCAGCCCATATCCAAGGGATAAGGAAATGGTCTCCACCTTTGATGGAAGTTGCTGCAAAGTATTGTGGCCATTTTTTGTCACCTTTCACAGTCGCCTGTTGAAACAGGGCTGATGGGAGGAATTGAGGTCAGAGTGAGGGTGATGGCACGGGACGTATAAAAGGCATATTAGAGATAGGATTTGGCAGATGATCCAGTGTGGATGGTGAGGGACAGACGTATTTACGTGGAAGCTGAGGCCTCAGTTATTATGAGAACTGAACTTTTATTAACTGAAATAGGAAAGCAAAGGCAGCAGATGAGCACAGGGTCTTATCTATGTATTCTCTTACAACAGACCCTGGACTGTATTTCCTTTCTGAAATTGCTTTTTTCTATAACCATTTTTTCCCCCAGGGCAGGGCATATTTTAAAACTCATTAATTAAGGTCTCAAATGACCAATTAGATATTCTGTTTCTTAGTTGACTCCTTCATGAACTTTTAGAATGCTAATAAAATGTATAAATAATATATGTAGTTTCTAGTTCAAAAGGATGTTCCTCTAATCTCAACTCCAAAGCAAGTTATTCGGTTTCAGACTCTGAGCCAAGACCAAAGTCTATGTAACATCTTAAGAGAATCTGAGAGAAATTTATGGGAATAAAAAAGATACAGTGGCACTTAGCCATTTTCTGTATTTGTTTATTGAATCTATATAGAATTCTTCTCTGAAGTTTATAGACTTTTTGTTATAGATTTGCTCTCATGAATATAATTTTAAATTGCTTTGCTCTTATATAACCATTTTATATAGGCCACTAGACTGTGAAATAAAATCAGATAAAGGTAGACATTGTTTTTTTTTTTCCTTTCTTGATTTAGTATTCTCCATGATTTTCCTATAGCAAGATGGTCTCTCCTTTTCCTTTTGTGGTATTTTGCCCCAGAAAATCTTTCTTTTCCCTTTGATGTACATTATTTCAAGTACTTTTAAAGTAGCATATTTTCCTGAATTAAAATTCTTTAACATTAGTTTAGAAATATCCAGTACCACTTATACTAGTGCTTATTATTGATTTTTGATTATTATTACTATTTATCATCATTGCTTAAAATGTGTTTTTAAGTAATTAGATAAATTACTTTTTCCTCTTACTTTCTCCTCCCTCACACTTGGGCACGTGTTACCAGCCCTGATTGTATGTGTGCGTGTCTCCACATGGAGAGCTCTCTCTACAGGATGAGAGAGCCTGTGTTACTGGCTCAGGCAGAAGAACTATTTATTTTTATTCACCTATAGTTTTTCCTTGATCTGTTACTTAGCTACTTCCCCATTACTGCTGCATAATAAACTATCCGAAAACTTGGTGGCTTCAGACAGCAATCCCTAATTCTCACTCATGCATCTGTGGATCTGCTGGGCGGGAGCAGGGTGAGGGGGGGTGGCTCATCTAGACTGGGCTCAGCTGCATTAGACTCCAAGATGTAAGTTGGATCTAGGTCATTGTCATGTGTCTCTTATCCTCCTTGGACCCATTATAGGTTTTAGAGCATGGTGTGTTTTAGGTAGATGACTCTGACAGCAATTTTTCTATTTGGCAATTTGAGTGCAGACTACTAGATGTCTCAGTATATAAGATGTGAAGACAGGAAACAACATGCAAGGATGCCTTATTAACTTACACAAGACAACAAGCAATTCCATTTTCCTTTACTATTGAATTCTCTGTTCTATTTGTGAATTTGAGCCTTCATCAATTTATGGGATTCACATATGACTCATTCTGTCTTAATCTAAGTCTAAAATAACTTTATATTATGGAAATAAAACATCTTCCATCTCAGTACAGTCCAAAATAGGTTAAATGAGATGGATTCCCCTGAGTAAGTGGAGCAGGTCTACAATATAGCTTTCTCACATATATTATGTCACGTATTCTTTTAGCATTTATGTGAGTTGTGTACATCACACAGATAAGCATATGTAAGTGCAAACAAAGATGCTGGCACAGTACACACTTTAAAACTGCTTTATTGTTTTTAGATTTTGCTTGTGCTGATTTAAAAGGAAATCTACAAATATTTTTCATATAAGTAACGGATATGAGCTAGAATTCTAAACTATTAACACTGGAAGTGATTTTAGAGATCATGCATTATATACAGCACCCACATTTGTCAGATTAAGGAGCACAACTCAGATACATCAAGTGGCTTCTCAGAGATTGGATTGTAAGTTAGTGGAAGAGCGGGAAAGGAATTCCAGCTCTCCTGAATAACCAGTAGGCTTTTTCTATCTTACTGCCATACCTCCCAGGCCCCTGCTGAACAAAATGCCAACAGAGTTTGCAGAGGGACAAATTAGACATAGTTGTGTCCTGATCTCTATTATTGTGGAAACTTTTAAAAATGTGTTTTAGTTCCTAAACTAGTCTTGCAGGCACCTCAAAGCTAAGAGCAGGTCCTTCTGAAACCTTCCCTGGAATCCTGTTGGAAACGTTGACACCACTGTTTCTCATCTTTAAATTTTTGTGGCACATAAACATTTTGTCATGAGGATAAAGTTCTTCAGGATAGAAAATATATCCCTTACTCCTTTGTACCCCCTCACAAGGATAAGAGCAGTTCTGGCTATTTAATGCTGTTGACTGTAAACTCCCCCAAACGACAACAGAATAACCTGTTGATTGAGCAAAGCTAATTAGCCCTACTGCAGTAAAGGGAGAACACTAACTAGATGGAGTCTTGGTAGTGTGTCAAAAAGGGATATTTGGGGGGTTTCTAACCCAGGCTGGATAATTTCATGGTGGGTTTTGCAAAGTGGGGATATGGTTGCGATTGGACTGAGTTTATGTCAAATGGTTTTGGATGAGTAGACACACGGTGTGTGGATCTTTATATGATTATTAATGAGCGTTAATCTTTTTCAATAAAGCATTTGGTTGGTTCACACTCTGTTTGTTCAAGAGCAGGTATTTCTTGGAACACATAGTTAAATTATATTTGTATGATTCCAGCATTTTTAGAACAAAACCAGGAAAGTATACATCCTCCCATAATTGCTTAGCAAGGAAAATATGTTGATACCAGTTTTCAATATTTACTTGTTAACTAGTCATCATTATATCATCCTAAAAATGAAACTAGGCCAATCCAAAGTTACATGCAAGGGGCATTTCTCAATAACACCCTGAAATTTGAAACCATGTAATTTAGACTGCAGATATAATTAGCCATGGACTTCACAAGTTCTTATGTGAAGCTGGCACTAGCGAGAGGTACCATTCGAATTTTAAGGGGCAAAAGAGGCGTTTACTCAGTTATTCCTTCATGTGTTACTGAAATTTGTATCTTGAGTCCCAGTGTCAAAACTAATGGAGCAAAAGGAATGTGAGAGAATTCTTTCTAGACCCAGTCCCACCTTTCCCTCCTTCCGGAAAAATGGTATTTCGCAAAACTTTGATTTTTATAAACATGGTTCAAAAGAAAGAAGCCACTGGGCTTACTCCCCCTACACACACACATTGCTCTTCCCTGGGGAAACTGATGTCAGGGGCAAGATAAGATGCCCAATGTTCCAAATGGGTAAATGATACCAATGGGCCTCTGCTTAAGAATATCTACTGTCCCCATTCTGCCAATTGCAACAGCGCTCTTGAGTCCTGCACGTGTACACTGTTGAATGCCAAATTATAGCTCCATTTTCCCTCTGCTTTTGTCTATTCAAACTACTGCAGACACTTCATTTGTACCTTTTGTTTTGTTTTATCCACCCAATGGAACTAGTTGACTCTGATTCAGTCATAAGCACGGATACATCTCCAGCACTGAAATATTGTGGCAATGCTTAATTACATAGTAGTTAATATTTTTGGATTATCTCCAAAATAGAAATACAATATTTTAAATTTTCTCTCATGAACTCTTAAAACTCAGTTTAAGAAATGCTGCCCTAGAGGTCTACTAGCATCAGCATGCTTTGTTTTAATATGCGCACATTCATTCACTCAGTAAATATTTACTGAGCACCTATTTTATGTCAGCCACTATTCTTGGCATTAGAAATTCAGTGGTAAGCAACAATAGGTAAGACCTTTGCCCCTATGAATTTACTGTATAATAGCTAAGGCTTTCTTTGAATGAACCAAAATGATAATGAACAAAGTAGCGAGGAACATGGTCTTATTTGTGTGTAATATGGAGAGCTGTAGTACTGAGAATGGTTGGAAGCTATGAGTGAAATCATATGCAACTTAGAGTGAAGTATCTCTAACTACTGAAACAGTAGGAAATCCGCACATGAGAGCTTGTTTAACAGTATCATCACCTCGGCATCATCCACCATGTACATGGAGGGTGTGGTTAAAAGAGGGAATATTGTTTAGTAACGTGATTCCTTGGTAGAGAACACGTTTTAAAATTAATTTTTATTGGAGTATAGTTGCTTTACATTGTTGTGTTTCTGCTGTACAACAAAATGAATCAGCTATACGTATACATATACCCCTCTTTTTTGGATTTCCTTCCCATTTAGGTCACCACAGAGCATTGAGTAGAGTTCCCTGTGCTATACAGTAGGTTCTCATTAGTTATCTATTTTATATATAGTAGTGTGTATATGTCAATCCCAGTCTCCCAGTTCATCCCACCCCACCCCTTTTCCCCCTTGGTATCCATACATTTAGAGAACATGTTTTGAAGGGTGGTCACACTAGGATGGAAGAGAGAGAATCAAAGAGTGGGAAAGAATAAGGAGAGAATTGGGAAGGCAATAAAGATAGGCTTGGCCTCTGTCATTTTTTCCTAGTGGTAAGTGCCTGGTGATCATCTAGATGAAGCTCTGGCAGATGGTCAGATGTTGCTGATTGCTGGTGAGTTATGTTAAAGTAAAACCAGGCACCAGCTGAGTTAAAGAATAAATAATTCAGTAGAATGCTTATATATGTTAATCAATGACATCAGGTCTGATCATTTATGCTACTTGCATTCAGCATTGTTCAGAGCAAGCCATGGTGCCTGTGCTCCAGATCCTAAGGGAGAGAGCCCCTGAGAATCATGTATACCACTCAGGAGAACCCAAAGTATGGTCCTTGAATCAGCAGCATGGACATCTGCAGGCACGGTAAGAATGCAGAATCTTAGGCCCCACCCATACTGAATCAGAATCTGCATAATAACAAGATCTGCAGGTGATTTGGAAGAACATTCAAGTTTGAGAAGTACTGGTCTAATAAACTGACTTAGCTTCTGTGTTAGTCACTGCTCTAGGTGCTGGGGATAGAGGACCCCAACAAGCCGTGCCCCTGATTTCATGAAGCCTTTAGTTGAGTGTGTTTTCCTTGGTGGTCCTATTTTCAGATACTGTCTTTGCTTTCAGACCATTCGTCCTGATTTTTGGTGTAAAAAGTTAAGCAGCATGACAATACAAAGTTCGTTATGATGAGGTTGAAAGAGCAGAATGTTTTGAGTCAGAGAGGCCTCTGTTACAGTCCTGGATGTACTATGGCTTACTAGCTACGTGGTCTTGGGAAAGTTACTTAATCTCTTTGATTCAGTTTCCTGAGCTGTAGTATTACGGGTTAGTTCATAGGACGAAAGAAAATTATATTTATTGAATGGGTAGTAGAGTACCTGGTTTAAGCGTCTCTCAGTAAATTGGAGGAAGAGTAACTCTGGCTGTTATTCTCAAAGCTTATATGAGAAACAGCATGAAGTTCTTTGAGACTAGTCATTAAATCTGTTGAAGCCTCTATTACATATAATGAAATTACACACCTTTTAGAAATACACAAAGAGGTCTAAACTTGAGTGGGCTGATACTTTCCCAAGGGCAGTGATTCTCACCCTCTGTCTAACTTCCTCTCCTAGGTGGAGGATTCCTGTGCATGTGTTGGAGGGGGATTTAGCAGGATGCTACATGTAGACTATTGCTATGCTGGCCATGTCTCCCATGTTTCCTGTGGAATCCACAAGCACAGCTAAAGTGCTGTTCTTAAAGGGATGGCAGTATTGCTCTACCTGATTTTCCCATGTCCATTGACTCCGTAGAGGGCTTGTCAACAAGGTTCATTAAAGCTCAACCTCCAAACTCTACCTTGGACATCAGAGAGTCTGAAAGAGCCCAGGAAGCTTGGCTCCCTACAGGTGTCACTGTGACTATTACCCATTGGCTCCTGTATGGACTGTAGGGTCTGATGACCTGACCACACAAAATCACTAACCCAGCATGGTTTACCCACCTACTATGGCTTCTCCTGCCTTTAATGTATTCCTCTGATGTGCTTTCCTGTGAAATATCCAGGAGCCTATATTTTGTGCTACAACAATCCAACAATAGTTTTTAAAAACCAGACAACTCTTTAACATGTTGAGATCTTGGAATATGATTAGTTCTCTGGCATTACAAACCCTAGAAGCTTTCCTGTAGGCTGAAGGACTATGAGAAACCAATGGCCTGGACAAACAGTTACTTTTACTTTGGGGCAGTAGAGAGGAGCAGAGGTGGTAATGTTGTTGGTGTTCTCTGATTAGCTAAAGGTGATTCTCTACCCACAGTTGCTGGGGAGAAGTCTACTTGCTACTCAAATAACAGAAGAAGAGTAGAGCTTGGCAAAAGTTAGGAGGGCTTCATGGCTCTCTGCAGCAAATCACATATTTGTGGGGTGAGCGTCTTGACAATGAGGTTTCTGTGTATATGAAGTTTAATAGGCATTACATGGCAAGAAAGGTTTCTTGGATTTATACAAGCACATATTCCAAAGAGCTCTAAATACATCTCCAACACTATTTGCTTTATTCTTGGGACACTCCTGTGAATTAGCCAAAGGCCAAGCTGGGTCCTTCTGCTTTAGAAAGATGGTGGAAAGAGGCAGAGAGAGGGGGAGTCACCAGGCAGAGGGGAGCAGAGAGGAAACTAGGGTGAGAACTGTCTGGTTCACGGATGTAGACCTGGCTGCTTCTTCTGTGTGGCACTTTCCATCTCTCCTCTAGGTTCAGCAGGCCATGGTTTTCACAGCCAGTGGCCCAAGGACCCAGCAATCACATGAGAACCAGGCCCATCGATACCTCAAGGAAGCATGTGTAAATATCCGGTCTATAGGGAATGAGAGATATACAGCTATTTAGTAAGGGCACCGTAGCAGGCACTGTGTTATGCAGCAGTATAGTTACAAGAGTAATTAATTTTAGGGAAAACTGGAAGATGGAGGAACTCTTATTATCCGCATTTTACACATAAAGAAACTGCTGACCCGAGGGAATAGGTGAATCTCTTAAGATCCCTTGGCCAGAAAGTGGTGAACAGAGATGGCAAACCCAGGGTCTCTGATCCCACTGTTGAAGCTTACTGGGCAGCCTCTGATCAGTCCTCTATGACAGGCCAGGAGGCAACACAGAGTAACCCTGAAGCATCTGATAAACATGACGCAAGAGGGAAGAGATATGGGAACATATGTATATGTATAACTGATTCACTTTGTTATAAAGCAGAAACTAACACCCCATTGTAAAGCAATTATACTCCAATAAAGATGTAAAAAACAAAAAAAACCTCAAATGTTGACACTCACGGGGAAGGGGTCAGTCTTCTGCAGTGCTTCAGGTGACACATTTGTTTTCTTTTGTTTTAACACGGCACATGAGAGTGTTTATAAGAATTGCATGTTCTTTTGAGTCCATCTCTTGGGACAGAATTTATGTAGAACGTACTATGCCTCTCAAAATAAATATTCAGCCATTGATAATTCTATGGTGCTCTCTCAGATATGTGATTTTTGGATAGATTAGGTGTTTCATCTGGGAATGAGGTTGATAACTGTTTGCAATGATATATATTTATATATAAGCATATTCTTTAATAACTAACAACAAACGTCTTCCCTCTTACATTGTAATAAAACCAGTTTTACCTCTATTTACATAATCATTTCAGTATTCCTAATCAATATTCTAGTGTCTATTCTTTGGATCCTTTTTTGAATCAGTTATAGCACCTTCCCATTCACTCATGAGTTAAATTAGAATCTTTTATCATGTGCTCATTTTATATCTGTATGAGCGCCATGACTTTATCCCGTTTGAAAAATATTTTTTAAGTGTTGTGGAAATTGCAACAAGATGTTCAGTAGATTCACATGACAGAGCCAGGCAAATTTCCATGACAGATATGTGTACGTCATAGCAGTTGAAGCTCAGATGTGCTTTTCTTAGCTCTCCTTCGGTGAATCCAAAGCACCAAGAGAACATTGCTGACTCTTTGTTTTTCTGGTTTTAATTTTCCTCTCTACTAATTTTGTGTTTCTGTTCCATCTTGGTTCATTTACAGCCAATGAGTTATTACCTATTGTTGGCAGCAATGGTTGGGAACTTGATTTTAAGGTCTGACAATTTGGACATCCCTCTAAATGGATTAATGGTTTATAGAAATCTAATCCCTATGAGTGAGAGACAACAGAACCTAGTTTGTTAGTCTTTTTGTTTGTCTATTTTTCAGCTCAAATCAATGAAGAGTGTCTTGCTGTCTAGGAAGAGAACAGCTCTTTCATCTGGACTGGGCAGTATTTCTGTTTCTTTCTTGACTCTTGCCCTATGGCTGAAATTATAGAATTGAAGCTGTAAGGTCTATTTTTCTGCCCCTGTATGTCTATATATTTATAATTCAGAAATACCTTCACTGCTGATTGAGTCAGTATATACTATTTTCCTACATCCAGGTGGTATTAATATATTACCTTATAAAGCTCTTAAATTAGAGGAGCTCTATTCTTATGAGCATATCAACATACCTACTTATATAAGCTGACTTTTCCTAAAATTCCCTGAAAATAAGGAAATGGAACTACTGATCCTTTAAATGTGTTGGATTAAAAAATATATATCCTCCAAAAAACAAACACAGAAGCATTATAAGAATTCAAATTTATATAATTTAGGTAAATAGTTGGCAAGAAAAAAGTTTAATCTTTAGTGTTTAATAAAAGCAACTATATCTTCTCTGATTTGTCAGTGTTAAGTATCAAGTATAATACAGCATACTTTTTTTCTATATGAATATGTTTTTCCTAATGTATACAGGTCAACTGATCATATAAACCAGCATACTTCTAGTTATCATTTAACATTATGAAAAACATACACTTATATTTAACCAAAGTAAACCATTATTCTGACAGGCTTTTTTTTTAATTTCCACAGTAATTAAGTTTAAGAATATGTCAGCTTGAACGGAATTTCCAAGATGTTCAGCTAACCCTTGGACAGATATTGAATTAATTGATGGACATCCATTGAATGCCTAGATCATTTCTATGTAAGATATAATACTGAAGTACTGATTGTTAAGCATAACTTTTAGGGTATATACTTCTGCTCCTTACTTGTATGTGCTACAGAGAAGGTATATCTTTGGCTTTGTCACTGAACATGTTCTTTTCTGCCATGTTGAGAAATAAGGGAATGTGCTGCTGTAAGAAACTGAACTGTATATATACTGAGCTCTGCTAGTCCACCAATATGACAGACTGTTCACAATTATCCACCCTTTAGTTTTCTCTGTGGAATAGATGTAACATTGCATAAAAGCTATAATTAATATATATAAATGAGACTCTATTAGGAGTTTCAAGATAATAAGGCATGTTTTAGTTGATTAAGGGGAAAAAAGAGAATGCTTCTGTCTTGAAGTGAAATGACTTTTGTTCCAGAATAAGAAACAACATGGTGAAGGGCAACACTTAGCATACAGATAGATCTGAAGAAGATTCACAGAAAGATAACCTGAAAATGAGAACAAATTTTTGTTAGTATTTTGCCAAATAGGACTCAGTTTTGATAGGTTTATTCATGAGATTTTCAAAAAGAGCTGTGTCATGTATTTGTTGGTGGTCTGTATATCTTCTTTGGAGAAATGTCTATTTAGGACTTAGGCCCATTTTTGGATTGGGTTGTTTGTTTTATTGTTATTGAGCTGCATGAGCTGCTTATAAATTTTGGAGATTAATCCTTCGTCAGTTGCTTCATTTGCAAATATCCTCTCCCATTCTGAGGGTTGTCTTTTGGTCTTGTTTATGGTTTCCTTTGCTGTGCAAAAGCTTTGAAGTTTCATTAGGTCCCATTGGTTTATTTTTGTTTTTATTTCCATTTCTCTAGGAAGTGGGTCAAACAGGATCTTGCTGTGATTTATGTCATAGAGTGTTCTGCCTATGTTGTCCTCTAAGAGTTTGATAGTTTCTGGCCTTACATTTAGGTCTTTAATCCATTTTGAGCTTATTTTTGTGTGTGGTGTTAGGGAGTGATCTAATCTCATACTTTTACATGCACCTGTCCAGTTTTCCCAGCACCACTTATTAAAGAGGCTGTCCTTTCTCCACTGTACATTCCTGCCTCCTTTATCAAAGATAAGGTGACCATATGTGCGTGGGTTTATCTCTGGGCTTTCTATCCTGTTCCATTGATCTATCTTTCTGTTCCATACTGTCTTGCTTACTGTAGGTTTGTAGTATAGTCTGAAGTCAGGGAGCCTGATTCCTCCAGCTCCGTTTTTCGTTCTCAAGATTGCTTTGGCTATTCGGGGTCTTTTGTGTTTCCATACAAACTGTGACATTTTTTGTTCTAGTTCTGTGAAAAATACCACTGGTAGATTGATAGGGATTGCACTGAATCTGTAGATTGCTTTGGGTAGTAGAGTCATTTTCACAATGTTGATTCTTCCAATCCAAGAACGTGGTATATCTCTCCATCTATTTGTATCATCTTTAATTTCTTTCATCAGTGTCTTACAATTTTCTGCATACGGGTCTTTTGTCTCCTCAGGTAGGCTTATCCCTAGGTATTTTATTCTTTATGTTGCATTGGTAAATGGGAGTATTTCCTTAATTTCTCCTTCAGATTGTTCATCATTAGTGTATAGGAATGCAAGAGATTTCTGGGCGTTAATTTTGTATCCTGCTACTGTACCAAATTCATTGATTAGCTCTAGTAGTTTTCTGGTAGCATTGTTCGGATTCTCTATGTATAGTATCATGTCATCTTCAAACGGTGACAGCTTTACTTCTTTTCCAATTTGTATTCCTTTTATTTCTTTTTCTTCTGATTTCTGTGGCTAAAACTTCCAAAACTATGTTGAATAATAGTGGTGAGAGCGGGCAACCTTGTCTTGTTCCTGATCTTAGTGGAAATGGTTTCAGTTTTTCACCATTGAGAACAGTGTTGGCTGTGGGTTTGTCATATATGGCCTGTATTATGTTGAGGTAAGTTCCCTCTATGCCTACTTTCTGGAGGGTTTTTATCATAAATGGGTGTTGAATTTTGTCTAAAGCTTTTTCTGCATCAGTTGAGATGATCATATGGTGTTTATTCTCTAGTTTGTTAATATGGTGTATCACGTTGATTGATTTGCATATATTGAAGAATCTTTTCATTCCTGGGATAAACCCCACTTGATCATAGTATATGATCCTTTAAATGTGCTGTTGGATTCTGTTTGCTAGTATTTTGTTTAGGATTTTTGCATCTATGTTCATCAGTGATATTGGCCTGTAGTTTTCTTTCTTTGTGACATCTTTGTCTGGTTTTGGTATCAGGGTGATGGTGGCCTTGTAGAATGAGTTTGGGAGTGTTCCTCCCTCTGCTATATTTTGGAAGAGTTTCAGAAGGATAGGTGTTAGTTCTTCTGTAAATGTTTGATAGAATTCACCTGTGAAGCCCTCTGGTCCTGGGCTTTTGTTTGTTGGAATATTTTTAATCACAGTTTCAATTTCAGTGCTTGTGATTGGTCTGTTCATATTTTCTATTTCTTCCTGGTTCAGTCTCGGAAGGTTGTGCTTTTCTAAGAATTTGTCCATGTTTTCCAGGTTGTCCATTTTACTGGCATATCGTTGCTTGTAGTAATCTCTCATGATCCTTTGTATTTATGCAGTGACAGTTGTTACTTCTCCTTTTTCATTTCTAATTCTATTGATTTGAGTCTTCTCCCTTTTTTTCTTGAGAAGTCTGGCTAATTGTTAATCAATTTTGTTTATCTTCTCAGAAAAACAGGTTTTAGTTTTATGATCTTTGCTATTGTTTCCTTCATTTCTTTTTCATTTATTTCTGATCTGATCTTTATGATTTCTTTCCTTCTGCTAACTTTGGGTTTTTTTTTTTTTTCTTTCTCTAATTGCTTTAGGTGTAAGATTAGGTTGTTTATTTGAGATGTTTCTTGTTTCGTTAGGTAGAATTGTATTGCTATAAACTTCCCACTTAGAACTGCTTTTGCTACATCCCATAGGTTTTGGGTCATCGTGTTTTCCCTGTCATTTGTTTCTAGGTATGTTTTGATTTCCTCTTTGATTTCTTCAGTGATCTCTTGGTTTCTAAGTATTGTTTAGCCTCCATGTGTTTGCATTTTTTACACTTTTTTTCCTGTAATTGATATCTAGTCTCATAGCGTTGTTGTCGGAAAAGACACTTGATACAATTTCAGCTTTCTTAAATTTACAAAGGCTTGATTTGTGACCGAAGATATGATGTATCCTGGAGAATGTTCCATGAGCACTTGAGAAGAAAGTGTATTCTGTTGTTTTTGGATGGAGTGTCCTATAAATATCAATTAAGTCCTACTTGTTTAATGTATCATTTAAAGCTTGTTTCCTTATTGATTTTCATTTTGGATGATCTGTCCATTGGTGAACATGGGGTGTTAAAGTTCCCTACTATGATTGTGTTACTCTCAATTTCCCTGTTTTTGGCTATTAGTATTTGCATTATGTATTGAGGTGCTCCTATGTTGGGTGCGTAAATATTTACAATTGTTATATCTTCTTTTTGGATTGATCCCTTGATCATTATGTAGTGTCCTTCTTTATCTCTTGTAATAGTGTTTGTTTTAAAGTCTGTTTTGTCTGATATGAGAATTGCTACTCCAGCTTTCTTTTGATTTCCATTTGCATGGAATATCTTTTTCCATCCCCTCACTTTCAGTCTGTATGTGTCCCTAGGTCTGAAGTGTGTCTCTTGTAGACAGCATGTATATGGGTCTTCTTTTTGTATCCATTCAGCCAGTCTCTGTCTTTGGTTGGAGCATTTAATCCGTTTACATTTAAGGTAGTTATCGATATGTATGTTCCTATTACCATTTTCTTCATTGTTTTGGGTTTATTATTCTAGGTGTTTTCCTTCTGTTGTGTTTCTTGCCTAGAGAAGTTCCTTTAGCATTTGTTGTAAAGCTGGTTTGGTGGTGCTGAATTCTCTTAGCTTTGCTTGTCTGTAAAGGTTTTAATTTCTCTGTCGAATCTGAATGAGAGCCTTGTAGGGTAGAGTAATCTTGGTTGTAGGTTTTTTCGTTTCATCACTTTAAATATGTCCTGCCACTCCCTTCTGGCTTGCAGAGTTTCTGCTGAATGATCAGCTGTTAACCTTATGGGGATTCCCTTGTATGTTATTTGTTGTTTTCCCCTTGCTGCTTTTAATAATTTTTCTTAGTATTTAATTTCTGATACTTTGATTAATATGTGTCTTGTCATGATTCTCCTTGGATTTATCCTGTATGGGACTCTCTGCGCTTCTTGGACTTGATTAACTATTTCCTCTCCCATATTAGGGAAGTTTTCAACTATAATCTCTTCAAATATTTTCTCAGTCCCTTTGGTTTTCTCTTCTTCTTCTGGGACCCCTATAATTCGAATGTTGGTGCGTTTAATGTTTTCCCTGAGGTCTCTGAGACTGTCCTCAATTCTTTTCATTCTTTTTCTTTATTCTGCTCTGCAGTAGTTATTTCCACTATTTTATCTTCCAGGTCACTTATCCATTCTTCTGCCTCAGTTATTCTGCTATTGATGCCTTCTAGAGAATTTTTACTTTCATTTATTGTGTTGTTCATCATTGTTTGTTTGCTCTTTTGTTCTTCTAGGTCTTTGTTTAATGTTTCTTGTATTTTCTCCATTCTATTTCTAAGATTTTGGATCATCTTTACTATCATTATTCTCAATTCTTCTTCAGGTAGACTGCCTTTTTCCTCTTCATTTGTTAGGTCTGGTGTGTTTTTGCCTTGCTCCTTCATCTGCTGTGTTTCTTGTCTTCTCATTTTGCTTAACTTACTGTGTTAGGGGTCTCCGTTTTGCAGGCTGCAGGTTCCTAATTCCCAGTGTCTTTGGTGTCTGCCCCCAGTGGCTAAGGTTAGTTCAGTGGGTTATGTAGGCTTCCTGATGGAGGGGACTATGCCTGAGTTCTGCTGGATGAGGCTGGATCTTCTCTTTCTGGTGGGCTGGTCCACGTCTGGTGGTGTGTTTTTTGGGGTGTCTGTGGCCTTATTTATGATTATAGGCAGCCTCCCTGCTAATGGGTGGGATCATTTACCTGTCTTACTAGTTGTTTGGCATAGGGTGTCCAGCACTGTAGCTTGCTGGTCCTTGAGTGGAGCTAGGTCTTGGCATTGAGATGGAGATCTCTGGGAGATTTTCGCTGTTTGATATTATGTGCAGCTGGGAGGTCTTTTGTGGGCCAGTGTCCTGAACTCTGCTCTCCCACCTCAGAGGCACAGCACTGACGCCTGGCTGGAGCACCAAGACCCTGTCATCCACATGGCTCAGAATACAAGGGAGAAAAAAAGAAAGAATGAAAGAAAACAATAAAATAGAATAAAGTTATTAAAAAGACAATAATTATTAAAAATAAAAATTTTTTAGGTAATAAAGAAAAAAGAAAGAAAGAAGAGAGCAACAAAAACAACAAACAAATCCACCAATTATAACAAGTGCTAAAATCTATACTTAACCCCAAAATAGAAAAAACGGACAGACAGAACCCTAGGACAGATGGTAAAAGCAAGGCTATACAGAGAAAATCACACAGAGAAGCGTACACATACACACTCACAAAAAGAGAAAAAGGAAAAAATATATATACATCGTTGCTCCCGAAGTCCACTGCCTCAATTTGGGATGATTCCTTGTCTATTCAGGTATTCCACAGATGCAGCGTGTATCAAGTTGATTGTGGACATTTAATCCGCAGCTCCTGAGGCTGCTGGGAGAGATTTCCCTTTCTCTTCTTTGTTCGCACAGCTGCTGCGGTTCAGCTTTGGATTTGGCCCCGCCCCTGCGTGTAGGCCACCTGAGGGCGTGTGTTCTTAGCTCAGACAGGGCGGGGTTAAAGGAGCCGCTGATTCGGGGGCTCTGGCTCACTCAGGCCGGGGGGGAAGGGAGGGGCACGGAGTGCGGGACGAGCCTGCGGCGGCAGAGGCCGACATGACATTGCACCAGCCTGAGGCGCACCGTGTGTTCTCCCGGGTAAGTTGTCCCTGGGTCACGGGACCCTGGCAGTGGCGGGCTGCACAGGCTCCGGGAGGGGAGGTATGGATAGTGAGCTGTGCGTGAACACAGGCTTCTTGGTGGTGGCAGCAGCAGCAGCCTTAGCGTCTCATGCCTGTCTCTGGGGTCCGCGCTGTTAGCCGCGGCTCGGGCCTGTCTCTGGAGCTCCTTTAAGCGGCACTCTTAATCCCCTCTCCTCGCGCACCAGGAAACAAAGAGGCAAGAAAAAGTCTCTTGTCTCTTCAGCAGCTCCAGACTTTTTCCCGGCCTCCCTCCGGGCTAGCTGTGGCGCACTGACCCCTTCAGGCTGTGTTCACGCCGCCAACCTCTCCCTGGCCGAAGCCAGAGCCTCAGCTCGCAGCCCCGCCCGCCCCGGCAGGTGAGCACCCGAGCCTCTCGGGCTGGTGAGTGCTGGTCGGCACCCATCCTCTGTGTGGCAATCTCTGAGCTTTTCCCTCCGCACCCCTGTTGCTGCGCTCTCCTCCGCGGCTCCGAAGCTCCCCCGCTCCGCCACCCGCAGTCTCTGCCCGCGAAGGGGCTTCTAGTGTGTGGAAAGCTTTCCTCCTTCACGGCTCCCTCCCACTGGTGCAGGTCCCGTCCCTATTCTTTTGTCTCTGTTTTTTCTTTTTTCTTTTGCTCTACCCAGGTACGTGGGGGGTTTCTTGCCTTTTGGGAGGTCTGAGGTCTTCTGCCAGCGTTCAGTAGGTGTTCTGTAGGAGTTGTTCCACATGTACATGGATTTCTGATGTATTTGTGGGGAGGAAGGTGATCTCTACTTTTTACTCTTCTGCCATCTTGAAGCTCCTCCTGTCTTTGGGCGCTCTTAATAAGAGGTTGTAAAAGTTTGCTCTTTACCTCAGAGGCTAATTTTCCCAAATAGCAAAGGTTCCGTATCTCACCAGAATGACGTTCTACACTGTGTTTCTGACTTTGTCATGTCCTTGAGTATTCTCCTCAACATAAAAGAAACAACAAATGTTCTTCATTTCTGAAAGTGTTGAGTGTCACTTCGATTAATAGATAGCCAAGTCACAACCATTCATGTTCTCAGGCATACCTGATCTCATCTGAAGTGCTCAGGTCTGTCAAATTTTGAATTTTGCCTTCCCCGAATCAAATCCTTGCTGAAAAATGGAATAAAAAGTATGAAAGTTTCACAGAAACTTTCACATCTAAATCTTTCTTTAAGATTTCCCACAGGGCCCCTGGAGAAATCACAGAGATTTGTTCTTTTGCATTATGGAAAAAGATGTTATGGAAATAACTATGTTTATTGGTTATGTTACGGTTGATGAGCCTCAGAACTGTCACATCAAAAGAGTTGCTACTTTGTCCTTTTAAAGACTACTCTGAGTTCACGTCATATAATCATCATTTGTGAATGAATGCTAAAGATTATTATGGGTTTTGATAATTTAGTACAATGGTTATAATCAAATTCAGATATGATGGTTAGTTATTTAAGAATGTTTATGAAATCTACTCTATATTATTAGTATGAGTTTTAAGAAATTGGTATTTATAGAGATTTTATTTTGCCCAGAAGTTTGCGAGTCAGGAATCCCAAATGAATATCCTGCATAGCCATCCTGCATCTGGGAGGCAGGCAACAAGTGAATAAGGCTGAAGATAGCAGACTGGACTTACATTTCTGTGTGTTAATAACTTTCTCTTATTTTTTAAAAGTAGTTGAATTGGAGTTTTCTTTTTCTTGTAATTTATAACCTTCTGACAGATATCTACCTATACTTGGATCATAGACTTTTATATGTTACAGCTTCACTCATTGTTATTGACTATTATTCACCAGTAAACTTTTTAAGAAGTTTGCTTGCCTAGCTTCCCTACACATAGGACTTTCAAACCAGGAAACCTTAAGATTAACATCAGGCTGTTAAAGGCAAGCACATGACAGCGGGAGATGTGGAAGCTGAAAGGCTATCTTTGAAGGAAGGAGAGGCTAAAAAGGCAGAGAGCTGGGAGACATAGAATTGTACCAAAATACACAAAATAGATGCTCATAATGATGACTTTGACACATAAAGAGAAAAGTTAAACTATCCTTTTATTAAAGACTGAGAAGTATATATTTTGCAAAGACTTCCATCAAAAAATCTTAAAATGTATTAAATATGTAATGTTGTTTCAAGGGAAAAGTTATGTAGAATGTTAATTGACAAGATATTTTTTATTTCCCAACACCTAGCACGGAGAAAGGCATGGAAGAGACAGTTAAAAGTTTGTTAAATGAATGAATAGATGGATTTGGAGGATGGACAATATAAAATTATAATCTAATTCTATTTTGCACAGTTTCATAACTCATCTGACATGGAAATGATCACCTCTAAATATCTTTTTCCTCTTAATTTTCCATGAAGTCTATCCCCCCAATTTGTCTTTTCCTGAGTATTTAAGAAAAAACATTGCAAAAGAGTTTTTATGGTTTTCCACTATAAGTTATGCCCAGAAATGCATCAACAAAATTTTGAATTTCTTGTCAAATTTCATTCATGTAGCACAATGGAATTTCAGGGACAAAATGAAAGGCTAACAATGAAATCCAAATGTTAAATCAATTCATATCTGTGAATCATGGGGTGGGATGTGATGGACAGCAGTCCTAATGGGTTGGCAATGAGGAAGTAAAGTGTCTATAGAATAATTTAGAAACAAACATTGACTAGAATTTGTTCTGATTTTTTATTATCTTCATGTACCAGCAATTCTAAACAGTGTCTGTGATAAAATATTTCTTCCACCCAAAATATTTTGTTGATCTAACTTCTAAACAATTGATGTGGCTACTGCTGTGCTGTGTTTAATATTTATGTATGCTTCAGATTAACACATTTTTATTACTTATCCTTCAATAAATGTTTAATTCTACTTAGCAGTTAACTCAAAGACCTCCAAGTTACATATTAAATCCCCAACATACAGTCTCAGCTACAATGCATTTATTTCTAGACTAAGTTTGTAATAGTTTAGAACCGTCTGAGCTGACTTTGGAAAAAGTTGCTTTGTCCAGTCCAGTGGTACTTGATATTTCTTTATTTAAATAGGAGATTTGATTTAAACAGTGATGGGACAGTGATTGTAAAGATGAACAAATAGAACTTGAATTCCTTCAATTTTGACATTATATATGACCCCTTAGAGTTTTTGTTTGTGTTTAAAATTTAAAACATTGAAGCAGAGTGTGAACTACACGGAGTAATGTTTTTGTTTGGAAAGGGTATATCTTTGATACATGAAATATGTTACTGAATTTGAAAAATATCTTTATAATTGAAATTTTTTTCCTTTTTATTGTTTTGAAACTAAAGAACAAATTGAGAAAATGACTACTACTGATTATTACATGGGTTTTACTGAGACTAACTTTATCAGACAGAAGAAGGAGATTGTAAAATATGATCCACTTCAGCAGTCCAATACCCTCGTTACTCCACTGGATCATACCTTCCATGTAACGTGCACAGTGTTATGGCATGAATTATACATAATTATCATGGAAGTAATGATAATTAAATACCCAATAAGCCAGTGCTACAATTTTCCAGTCTCTATCGATCAGTTTGGGAGCCAACAAAGGGATCACAATGAGCCTTACAATATATAGACAACCTTCCAATTATTCATGCCCTTGCAATTAATTTAAAACTGTAAGTCTCTGTGCTTGTTCATTTTCTGTCTTGAAATGATTGTGTTTAAAATCAAATATGAATAAGCATTTACTTGGTGAAAGGTGAAATGGGTATATCATGGATAGGTTAATGACATGGCATCAAATACTTTCCTTGAGGAAATTAACTCTCTAGATGATGTTAATGATATTAAACCTCTTGGAGGCACTTTTCATTCTGTATATAAACTGGATCCTGTCATCATACTTCTTGGCAACATTCATCACAGGAGTTCGTGTTTCTCCGTCATGGGACCCTTCTCTGGGCGTTAGTGATTGCACATTTTTTCTGTTTTTCTGGCTCTTCTTCTTTCTCATTTGTTGTCTCATTCCATATGAGCCATATTCTTCTTTCCTTATGAGAGTTTGTCCTAGACTCCTTCCTCATCTCATTTTATACTCTTGTGATAGATAATCTCTTGCATGTTCCTGACTTTATTCATCATCTTTAAGTGAATAGCTTCAAAATCTGTATTTCCAGTTTCTCTATGCGCTTCTTACAGCTGGAGATCGCTGCCTAACTATCTCAGAGACACCTCAAACTCAACCTTTCTGTTTCAGTTTTCTATTACTTCACAAATATAGTAGCTAAAACAATGAAGGTCTATAATATTTGAGAATTCTGTGCATAGACTGGGTAGGTTTTCTGCTCCACTTGGTGTGGGCTCTAGAGTCGTGCAGCTGTTTTCAGCTGGAGGCTAGACTGGGCTGAAAGGTCTAAGATGGCCCCACTTTCCACATCATGTCTTTCCCTCTAAGTCCCCTCCATGTGGCCTCTCTCTTCAGCAGGATAGCCTAAACTTCCTAATAGCATGGCAGCTGGGTTCCACAAAAGCAAAGGTGGGAGCTGCCAGACCACTTAAAGGTTAGTCCCAGAAGTAGCCCAGATCAGGGAAGCCTGTTGCTTTAGCCAAAAGTAGGTACCTGTAAAAATATTCTTATTAAGTTTTAGGGATAGAGTAGCTACTGACACCATCAAAGGAAGTTTCTAAAAACAGAAAGGAAGGAAGAAAGGTAGGAAGGATGGGAAGTTATCTTCAATCAACTTCTCAAAATAAAAGGGACAAATATTCAGCAGTAGGAGTGGTGTATTAGCTTCCTTGGTATTTGAAGTGTGAGCCGCCTTTCAGCAATTCCCCTTATACATATCAAAAAGGGCATATAGAAAAAGGAAATTACATACACATAATTATCAAAATAGTTTCTTCCTTGGACTACCAAGTTCAAAGTATTATTGCTTTTCCATAATTTATGCTGATAACCTTGGAATCATGGTTTGATTGGTCGAACCCTCTCCCTTCCATATCAGTTCAGCCATTTATCAAATCTTATGGACTCTCCCTTTGCGTGATTTCTCGCATCAGGTAATTCATTTTCATCACCACCATCCTGCTCCATTTCCTTTCCACCTAAAATGTGAGGTATTATGGAAATCCCATACCTGCCCACCCTGCATCCAATTTTGCCCTGGGTCAAGCTATTTTACACATTAAAGTGATTACACAGATTCTCTATTGCCTGCACAATACAGCCCAAACATTTTAGCATGGCTTTTGAGTGTCTTCAAACTGTTCCAACTTTATTCCTAGCTCTCTCATATACAAACTCTCTCTAGTGGCCAATTGGATAGGTTTCCTCTGTGTAATTGGTCAAGCTGTTCCCCACCTGAATTGTCCTTCTCTCATATCAGTTTTCTCAAAATCTATCCCTTTTTGTGAGTTTTGGGTCACATCCCATCTTATATCTTTCTGGGCTACCCCAGACCTCATGATCCTCTCATCAGTGTACCTCTTTAACTCAGAGTCAGTTGGCCTTCAGTGTAAATCAACTTACTGTTTTTTAATGTTTCACATGTCTCAAATGACACAATAAAGTCTTCCTGGATAGATCAATATTTTGAGCCCTCAGTAGTTCATGGAGAAGAGATGTTCAGCTTCTTTTCTTTTTTACCTTTGAGGAATAAGTAAATTACTAGTCTCAGATTATGTATCCACTTTATAAAGAGCCACTGTCTACCACTGAATTTACTGGAAATTAAAGGAAAAGCATAAGAATCTGATTTAAGAAAGATTCAGAGACAGAGCAGCTCTGGGGATCTAAGTACGAGAACCTCCTAGGATCCTCAGGGTCTGACCACCGGGATGAATGAAATCCCACCATTTTTCATTTTTCTGTTGCATTCTGTTTGTAAGAGTTCAGTCTGAAGAAAAAGCCTGATTGCCAGAGCTTGAGCCACACATTCTTCTTGAAGTATGTGTCGAGGGTGGGTCTAAAGTGAACTTCTTGGCTTCTCATTAAGACTCTCTCCAGTGAGTAAGAGGTAATTTTCCAAAAGAGACTTGGTGACCTATTATCAGAAAAGAGGGGAGCAAAGGCTGGGCAGGCATCTCATTCCTCCTTTGTATCAAATCATAAGATTTACCTGTATTTAATATATTCAGAGCCGACCCTGATAGAGCCTAACTTAGAAAGTAAGGAAGCTAAATGCCAGTAAGAAAACAGATACTGATTTCATTAGGATGATTGGTGGTATGGGCAGAGGAACACTTTTAAAGATGTTTGGGACCTACTTTAAAATTTTTCATCGTGGCCAAAATTGATTCCAAAAATACTATGTTTCCAGTAAACAATACATTGATTTGCATTTTCAAACATTTTTATAGCTGTTAAATTATTTTTGTCTTTTTAGAATATTTTACAGTGTTTTAAAATGTTGATCGGGCTACCTGAAATCTCTAAGAAAAGTTCTAGAAAGTCAAACCTCTTGGGTAATGTGTGAAAAACAGAAAAGGATCCAGTGCTTTCCAGCCAAAGGATAACTTTCCCTAATGTTGAAACCAAAACAAGATGTCATTATCTTACTTTCACCCTGATCCTATTTAATGTTGCAGTAGAGCAGTGGCTGGGTAATATGTTTATTGTCATTGGACCCCTTTGATGACAGCCATAGTATTCTCTCCCCAAAACATACATTTGCACAAGTACAATTTTGCACACATTTTTGGAGGATATATGTGTCCCTGAAGCCCATCTATCAATGCTAGATTTAGAAACTTTTGGGGGAAAAAAAGTGTGTTAAACCTGTAGTGAAAGGGCACGATATTTAGTTCCATTCCTATGTTGTATGGTAGCAAATTTCACTAAAAAGGAACCAGCAGATCCCAGACTGACACTCCTCCATTCATCTCCCTTCTGTAGTATGTGTTAAAAAAGAAAGTCACTAGTAAGTTTCTGAAACTTGTTCCTAAGTTGATTGTGCACTTCACCAATAGAGAGCCTTAATTATTACTGAAGAATTTCTTGTTGGTTAGGAAGTATGTAAGGACCTTAATACAGTTCTTTAAAAAATATTTGGTGACACTCAAACTAACACTTTCTCTCTACTTATTTCATAATTCTAATTTGAGTGATTCGTTATTCATGCATTTATTTGCTGTGTACTTAGTACGTGACAGAAACTGTGCTAGGTGCTGAGAATGTGCAGATGAATATGACACACTAGGTTCCTGCCCTCAGGGAATGTGTATTCGTTATTTATTGGCTTTTAAATTCAACATATACCTCTGTTAATTTGACTATTTTAAACCTCTAGTTAATTGGCTTAAAATTTCTTTTACTCATTCTTTCTGAAGTGATTTTTTTTAAATCAGCACTATCGAATAGAATTGTAATGCCAATCACAATATGTGATTTTAAATATCATAATTAGTTATAGTAAAAGTAAAAAACAGGTGAAATTAATTTTAATAATATATTTTTCTAACCAAGTATTTCCAAAATATTGCCATTGCAACATGTGATATCATAAAAATTTATTGATGAGCTATTTTACAATCTTTTGTTGTACTGTCTTCGAAATCCATCCACATTTCAAGTGCTTAATAGCTACAAGTAGCTGGTGACTACCCTTTTGGATAGAACAGGCCAAAATATTCAAATCCACGTACTTGCTCTTCCTCTGAGGACTTCAGTCTCTCAACATTTTTGTCTGCCTACCTATCTATTTTATTGAAGTATAGTTGATATACAGTATTATATTAGTTTCAGGTGTACAGCATAGTGATTCGGTATTTTTGCAGATTATACTCCATTATAAGTTATTACAAGATAATGGCTATAATTCCCTGTGCTATATACAATATATCCTTGTCGCTTATCTCTTTTATACACAGTAGTCTGACTGTTAATCCCATACCCTTAGTTTGTCCCCTCTTCCCTCAGCATTTCTTATGCAAGGCTATTTGGCTCCTTCTCACGTTCTGTCTTAATAATTCAGTACCTATTTGCTCCCTCCCCAAATTGCTTAATAGTGTTCTTATTTGCAGCAGAAAACAAAAGAAAAAGAAAAAAAGACTCTTACCATCAACTATCTGCCTAGGAGGGCAATGAAAAATCATAAATTTAACAACAACAACAAAGTTTGCTATAAATGATAGAGCTAAAAGGGGCAATAGGCTTATTTGATCAGGGAAACTTTGGACATGGTAGGACACGACAGAAGAGATCGATTTTTAAAATACTATGTTAACTGTGTTATCAAGCACTTATTTGTCATCTTTTAGGCTCAAAATTAGGGTCAAGGATCTTCTTAGAGACTGAACTCACCTGGAATAATTACAGCAGCTAACAAACGCACACACACTGCCCATGGTCTACTTGCCTTATTTGCTAAAACTTCCAATTTTTAGGCAAACTGCCAGATTCTCAAGGTAATATCTGTGTCCCAGTTGAGACTCTGGTGTGCACAAACCTCTATTGCGACAGCTCCCTTTGGTGCTTCTGTGGCCTAATGAAGTGGAAATAATGATGAAAGAGTTCAAGATTTTGAAAAGTAGTTTTGACTATTTAAAAAGTGGCTATTCTAAAATAATTTCTATTTTATAGTATTTAGAGCTTAAAGAACTGAATAAAACTCTGGAAACTATTTGACTCCCTTAAAATTCTTCTGCAAAAAAAAAACAATTCTTCTGCAGATTCTGAATAGGAAATACTTATTAATCGGCTGAGTTAGGGACGTTGCATCACATTTTCTTTCATTAGTAAAAAAAAAGTAAAACACAAAATAGACTCACCACCTCCTTTTATTTACACATGAAGTTAATATTAGTCCAGACAACTAGGAAAGGAGCAAAAAAAAGTACGTTCTTTCCTTTGAAAGCTGCCTGAACAAATACCTGGTTTTCCTCTGAGCAAACAGTAGTGTCTGCACAGCAAAAAATGGTTACTGTAAGAAAAAAAAAAAAAAAAGAATAGATCAGAATAGACTATGTCTGTTATTTAAGTCGATAGAAGTTTTTTTTTAATGAAACAAAGGAAATCTTTTCTCAAGAATATTCTGCATGATAACATCATTTGCAGAGTTCTCAGAATTCCAAAATACTTGTTGGAGTATGCACACACAGATGGACAGAAGAGTGCTCTACGGAGTTAATCCCTACCTCCAGATATCTAAAGACTAAGATTTTATGGTATCGTTCATTTTTTTAGTGAATGCTAAAAATATATGTGTTTTAAAAAAGCACATATTATACAGCTCTTCTAAATGTATCTGCACAAGGGCAAAAATAGGAAAAGCAGTGTGGTTGTAAATCTAATTCTCCTGCCAGAGAAAAAAAGTGTAGTGTGGCCTTGCTTGATATTATGACTTTTCCAAAGAGTTACTCTGTATGGTTTAACAGAACACCACTTCCACCAAAAATATGTGCTGCTTACAAATCTTAGGAATTGGAAAGTCTTTCGATCCAACTTGAAGAAGAACAAATGAGTAAGCATAAATAGTATATACACAAAATGTTATGTACCATAGCATTTTAATAATATAAAAATAACATGAATTTAAATACTTTTGTTTCTCTCTCATAGTCAAGCACTACTCAAGGATGGAAGTGTGGAGAGGGAGGTTCTGGGAGAGTTCTTGAAGTAGAGGTGTGGGGAGGGAACCTAGGAATTGTATCTGTGGAAAATGTATTCCAGCATCCTATCTGTGCACTTGGTCTTACTGCTAGATTGTGGGCAATGAGTGATGTACTTTGAACAGATGGGTATTAAGGGGGCCCTCCAATGAGTGAGGCTCATTGGAGTTTGCAGAGATCATTAAATGCTGGAGACCACATATTCAAATAGTTTCAGTAGGAACAGGAGACAGGGTCCCTACAAAAGTATCACTGTGGATGCTGGAGCAGGTGAGAGAACTCATCTTTGTGGGTGAGGCCACAGTGATCAGAGTGTCACCATTGCTCTGAGATGGAGACAGGTTGGAAGTAAATTTTCTGAGATAGTTCTTTTGGGAGTCCAGGAGATGGGCAAGAAGGGGAGTCTTCAGAATTCCTGGTTTATTCTTGTACTCTTATAGCTATCAATGTTAGTGGTACAATGCGTCATGTTATGTTATGCTAATTCAGGGTCACTAGAGGCCCATCAGAGCCCTGATTTGGAGGGAACAAAATGAATGGGCACAACTGGAAGATCCAGGAGGGATTCTTGAGGGAAGCCAGGCCAGGGGAGTGGATATACAGCAGGAAAATCCACTCCAGAGCCCCTGAAAGGCGTGTTTGCCACTGGAAGCAATACTGGGGAACTCTGTTGAGGGTGGCAAAGTCCAAACCAGGTATTGTCCCTTATACTCGGACTGTTATAAGCACTTATTTTCTGATTTCCCTATCATCCGTCTCTACCTTCTCAACTCTGTCCTCTAAGCTTACTCACTCATTGGATAACAGTTTAAGGATCACCTATATGTTAGGCACTATTCTATATTCTTCTAATATCAAAATGAGTAAAAATAAGTGCCTGTCCGCATAGATCTTCCAGTCCAAGCAATCCCAGTGAAGTGGAAGAACTTCAATAGGGTTTACAGGAGCATGTAGCAGTGACTCCCTAGTGTCTGATTATCACTTTTAGTGATGCCAAGATTGATGTGGGTTCAAGTGGTAACCTGATCCCTGCATTGTCAAATTCCCCATCAGCCTCAAGATTCCTAGAATTTAAAGATCCTGGCTAATGATTTTGTCAGAAGACTTATCCGGAGTTTCCTTCCATTCATTCATAGAGCAAACATTTATTCAGCTTTTTCTAAATACTAGGCACTATGCCGGTGCTAGAGACACAAAAAGAAATAAGCCAAGATGCATGTGGGAGAGACAGATAAATGAATAACTTCAGTGCGGTGTGAAAATGTGCAGGAGTAGATGCAGAGTCCTCTGGGAACACAGAGGAAGCAAGGTCCCTAATGATGGCAATCTCTAGCAGTCAGTGGGGAGTTCATCTAAGTCAGGAGCTGCTGGTTATCATGCATTAGCAAACAGCCAACATCGGGGGAAACTCAGCTATACAGCTTGAATTTCTGCATTTCACAGCCAGCCACCAGAGAAGCTTTCACTAGAGGCTTGATACATCAGACTTTCTGGGTTCATCCTGCTGGCTCCCTCATTTTTTTTAAACTCTAAAGCTCTCATGTCTGCACTGGGCAGCCCTGCTTCAGCCTCTTGAAAAACAGGGCAGGACGCTCTAGGCTTATGCCCTGGTCGATTTGTTTCTTTAGAGCTCCTAAAGTGGTTTGTATCAGTAATTTAAGGAAAAATACTCCAGGTAGTCTGCTTCACAGCCTGGATCCCCACTAATATAGTATTGTCAGTTGAAGAACTGTTGTTTCTTGTCTATTTTGTCACACCCAGTATTGACGCTTTACTAAAGGAAATCAGCTTTCAAATAAGAATGGTGTTGCCTCCTGTTGGTTCAGCTGCTCTGCAAACCACAGATTTTGTAAATTACAAATAAGATCCAATCTTTCAACCCAGAGAGGAGGAAGAGGCCCTATTTTCCCACTGGGCCTTATATTCTAGAGTGAGCCTTTTACTTAATTTCCCAGAGAATACTGAAAATGTTACCAAAAATGCAATAAGAGAACACTGCAAATATTATCTAAAATACATAAGAAAAACCAGAAAATTCATAACTAGCCCTGAAATTATCCTCTTAGGATTTTAATATTAGATTTAAAAACGCTGATTAGCCTGTAAGTTTTCAACCCCACCCCCAAGCAATCAGCAATTGATTTCCTTGCATTCTGTGTGTAAAAATATGATAGACTGGGTAGATTATAAATAACAGAAGTTTATTTCTCACAGTTTTGGGGGCTAGAAGTCCTAGTTCAGGGTGCCAGAATTGTTGTGTGAGGGCCCTCTTCCACGCTGCAGACCTCTTCCTGTGTCCTCACATGGTGGCAGGGACATGGTAGTTCTCTAGGTCTTCTTTTTAAGGGCATTAATCTCATTCATCAGGGTTCCACCCTCATGACCTAATTACGTCCCAAATGTCCTATCTCCTAATACCATCACATTGGGCACTAGGATTTCAACATATGAATTTGGGGGGGGACACAAACATTCAGACTGTAACACTGGGCCAGTATCCTATGGCATATGATACTTTAAAATGTTTTATTTTGGTAAAGATATTTTTCATGTTATCCTAGGTAGACTAGTTTCTGTGGCTGCTGTGACAACTTAACACAAACTTGGTGGCATAAAACAATATACATTTATTCTCTTTAAGTTCTGGAAGTCAGAAATCCAAAATCAGTTTTACTGGACCAAAATCAAGGTGTCAGTAGGGCTATCATTCCTCTGGAAGCTCTAGGAGAGAATCAATTTCCTTGCCTTTTCGAGCTTCTAGAGCTACATTTCTTACATTCCTTTGTCCCTTCTTCCATCTTCAAAACCAGCAGCATAGCATCTTGCATCAGTAACCCACTGATTTCTATCTCTGTAGTCAGATCTCTCTGCCTCCTTCTCAAAAGGAGATTTATGATTAAATTTAGGGACCACCTGAATAATCCAGGATAATCTCCCCATCTCACAATCCTTAACTTCCTTGTATCCGCAAAGTTCCTTTTGCCATATAAAGTGACATTCACAAATTCCAGGGATTAGGACCTGGCTCTTGGGGGCCAATATTCAGTTTACCATACTAGGTAACAAAAACATTCTTCTCATCTGAAGTATCCATTTTCTCAAATAATCCACCCCCTTTGGTCTACCAAGGTTGTTTCAAACAATATTTTTTCCTCAAGTATGTTAGCTGCCAAACTTATAAATTATTACAGATGGAATCATTGTAGATCTGTAATATACAGCCTGCTGAGCTACACAAACAAGATCCCCTTTAGCTTTCTTTTTTTTTTTTTTTTTCTTTCCGGTACGCGGGCCTCTCACTGTTGTGGCCTCTCCCGTTGCGGAGCACAGGCTCCGGACGCGCAGGCTCAGTGGCCATGGCTCACGGGCCCAGCCGCTCCGCGGCATGTGGGATCTTCCCGGACCGGGGCACGAACCCGTGTCCCCTGCATCGGCAGGCGGACTCCCAACCACTGCGCCACCAGGGAAGCCCCCCTTTAGCTTTTTATCCCGGTTTGACATACAACATGGTCAAGGGAAGACTGTTTCAATGACTTCTCTAAAACCCCATTGAATACTCAAAATGTCATCCATTATGTTGTTGAGTGTTCCTTATGGAAAAATTCATGATTTTTTTTTAAAAAGTTGTGTCCCTTAGATTTAAAACTCGAATTTATCTATCCTGATTAACTACAACTAGACATATAGGATTCATACTGATTTTTAAAAATTTGTCTTGACTTCCAGGAAGTACAGGCTAAATTTAGTAGATAATTAAAGTAACTATTCTAGTTAATACTATTGTATAATTATATGTTCTTCACCCACCCCCTCAATAACCATTTCTTCTCTTCCTTACTGTAATGCTTTAGATAATTTATCTTCCGGTCAACAAGCCTATTGCATGGGCCTTTTATTACAGTCTATCTCAAAATCCTTTTTGAAAGCAGCAGACATGAATAAAGCAAACAAACAAATTTGGAAGATATATAGACCCTATGAATTATGGCCCATCTGCAACTTTTTTGAGTGCCAAAGGTATAAATTCAGCGATAAATACATTTTGTTACTACAAAAGCATTTTACAATTGTGTTTCTGTGCGTTATATAGCTTATTAGAATAGATAAATTTAGATGTCAAGGATATGCTAACTAATGCCAATATAGTCTGTAGTTGTCTTGATTTCATTCAATATCTTCCAATTTTAATAATTTACAACTGGTATCAATGACACTAAGAAAACTTTAAATGGAAATGTATATGAGCTGGCTTTTGTTAATACCTTCTTCAATAAAGACACATAAACACAGTTTTGAAATCATAGGTATATTTTCTGAAAGGTTTCCACAGGATAAGGGCTTCATTTTGGAACTATTTTATACAGGTTTCTCCCCCTGCCACCTCCCACTCAGTTTATTAGAACTTAACATACTATCTGACATAAGTGATACATAAATGGAGTAAATAATTTGTGTGTATCAGAGGCCAAGCATATTGGCTATTGTGGAGGCTTTGAAACCCTGTCCTAGTAGAGAAAAATAAGAAAAAATAAATAAATATAAGGGTCAAAAGTCATTGGCCTGCTTTCTCATTTATTCTCTTAATCTAGTTTCTGATGGTTACTCATCATGTAAGGATTTCTCATTACATTTCCAGAGTTACATCTCCAAGAAACCTAAATGATAACTAACTTAAAAATGCCAATATATTAAGCTTTAATTCAAATACAGCAAAATAAACATGTCTGAATGGGATTTAAGATTTAGAAAAACTTTGATTTATAAAAAGCAATTTAACTCAGAGAACTAAACATTAAATTGTAACTCAGAGACTCTTAGTTCAAATTTCATGTTCACTGACTCATCTATCCTTTTGAGATATCAATATTTTTAAAAATATATTTAACATTATAAGTGGTTAAACAGACCTAATTCTTTCTGTGATTTAAAAGTTATAGCTGTCTTTTAAAACTCTACTGATTCCCAATATTTTTGATTAATAATATATTTTTTTAATTTAAATATGAAATATTTTGAAAAGATAGAAATGGTACAGAATAATATAATACAGTACCTTTAAAACATTTCTACCCAAAGTTCAGAGTAAGAAAACCTATTTTATATCACATTTACATACATACATAAGTATACAAATAACTGAAGCAAACTATCCACAAAACACTGTTTAGATGTACTGCAGTTTACACTGATATTTCTTATTTTTTTTTACTTTATTCTTTTTAAAAATATAAGCCTCAATCTTTCAAAGTGATTTCAGACCCACAGTACGGGTATCATCCTACAGTTTGAAAACACTGATATACTATTTACATTTATGTATCCACCATTCATTCAGCTTTATAAGATCTTAACATTTTGCCATATTTACTTTAAATAAAAAGAAAATAAAACATTAGATAAATTCCAAGTTCCCCATGTACTCTTTCTTTTCCCTTTTCCTACTTTCACCACAGAAGTAACTGTTATTTTAAATTCGATGTTTGTTTTCATGCATGTTTAACAGTTTTCACTTCCTATAGATGTGAAGAATACAGAGCATAATTTTGCATATTTTAAAGTTTATATAAAGCTATTATGCTCACCTATTCTTCTGAAATTTGTCCTTTTTGGTTTATCATTATGTCTTTTTTAAAATTGAAGTATCGTTAATTTACAATATTTTATTTCATGTGAACAGCATAGTGATTGAGTGTTTTTGAAGATTATACTGCATTATAGTTTATTATAAGATAATGGCTATAATTCCCTGTGCTATAAATAATATCCCTATTTCTTATCTATTTTATACATAGTAGTTTGCATCTATTAATCCCATGTCCCTACTTTGTCCCTCCTTCCTTCCCTCTCCCTTTTGGTAACCACATGTTTGTTTTCTATATCTGAGTCTTTCTATTTTGCATCTACCTTCAGTTATATTATTTTTTAGGTTCCACATATAAGTGATATCATACAGTACTTGCCTTTCTGTCTCTAACTTATTTCACTAAGCATAATATTGTCTAGGTCCAACCACATTGCTGCAAATGGCAGCATTTCATTCTTTTTCTGGCTGTGTAGTATTCCATTGTAATTCTGTTCTGAGTAATTCCATTCCCTTGTTTATCATTATGTCTAGATACGTATCAAGTTTGATACCTGTAGCTCAAGTTCATCCATTTTAACTGCTCTATAATAGCCCATTGAATAAATATTACTCATTTTTTATTAATCTATTGTGATTGGTAATTTAGAGTTTCTTGTTATTGTGGCAATAATGAACAATACTGTAATGAACATTCACGTACCTGCATCTTTATGCTCAAGAATAAGTGTTTCCCTAGGGTCTATAACTAGAAGTGGAGGCATGAAGCAATAAGACTTGCACGTGTTTGACATATATTTCCAAATTGTTCTTCAAAATAGTTGTTCTGATTTGTGTATGCAGTAGTACTGTCTAAGAGTTTCTATTTCTCCATATCCTTGCCGTTTATAAGTATGATAAAAAATAATGTGATTGAAATCTTGTGTAATCTTAATTTATATTTTATTGATCAGTAGTGAAGTTGAAAATTTTCATGATCTTTCGTCGAGTTCCCTCTTCTATACATTTTCCCCATTTTCCTAATGGGATATATTTTTTATGTATGTATGCTATGAGTATTTTTCCTCCTTTTTCTATCTTTTACAGTGAGGCCAGGTCTACACTATCAATATTATAGTAAAAATTAATTATTCAAATCAACAAAAGAAAGGTGTCAGACTTGCTATTCATGCTTACAGCCAAAGTGTAGTAGTTTTTCTGGTTTGTTTTAGTTTTGATACTTGGTTCCTCTGCAAGAAGGGCATTTAAAGTAGGGTTTGAGGCCTAAGTTGACCTGAGTTAAGCTCATAATAATAGCTCTCCACTTGGGGTAATGTATAGCACAGACCTACATGTGTTCCTGTATTTCTCATTTTTCAAAACTTCAACAGTGGATCAAATATCTGGTTTGATATTTGATCCAAATACTTGATCCAACAGTGGATCAAATATCTGGTTTGGATAATTTACCTCGGACAATCCATTGTTTCCTTAGTGATTTATTCTTAATATCTTCTCATTACAAATTATTGGGGAAGTCAGTTACAATGTGAATGAAGAAAGCATACATTTAACATATACTTACTATGTGCAGTATGTTGTAGTTGAGGGATGGGTAGATATGGATATTACGATATAATATCTTACTTCAACCAGAACATGGCTTCATTGGGGTCCTAATACCAATATACGTAAATGCAGGGTCTGTATGCTAGATTGGATCTGGATCTCAGGCTTTAGTTCCAGTCTCATCCTTCATGGCCATGCCACCTTAGCATGCCACTTCCTCTGTGGCTTCTAAACACTTAGGTAACTCAAGACCATGTCTACTTTTTTTTTTTTTTAGAATGTAAAAAAATGACATGCCAAGTCAAGGTTACAAATTGTTTTTTAATCAAAAACATTTTAATGATTAATGTATAGACATTATTTAACATTGTGGGTATATGCAGATGAGCTAAAGCACACTCTGACAGCACACTATTGAATGTTATAGTTTCTGTAATGAAATATGTAAAGACATTCGCAAGCTAGTACCTAGGAAGACATACACTTACAAATATATACATTCTAGATTTGATAAGGTAAATGTAAACAGATGCTGTGACTCCTTCCAAACAGAAAACCCACAAGACTAATTAAGAGAACCAACTGGCTCCCTATAATATGAATGTGCAAAATTAAAGCATGATAAACTGATATTTACATAAATATCAAACCACCAATTCATTTATACATTGTCAACGACCTTCTCAGATGTGTCATGAGTGGTTCAATGAATGTTTTTTCCTCCAGTGGAGGAGGTATTCAGAGGCTAAATTCCAGTACTTTAAAATGACACACACAACAGTCCTTATCTGTTCGATCACGCCTCTAGGGTGTGAGACATGATTTTATGATAAGCGGTCTTATTTTTAAACAAGTATTTCTAGACAAATCTTTAGATTCGAAGCAGGAAAAAAAATTACAGGTGCTATTAGATTTACATTAAACAAACCATCTCTATCCAGTTTCCCAGTTCTCTCATGCTGCAGCTATCTGTTTAATTTTACCTTAAATGTAAGGTCCTTTCCCCACCTTTATTCATTTTGGTAAGCTAGGCACATTTTCAAAAGAAGTTTGTGTCAAAACAGATAGCAGTACAGAAATCAATCCAAATTTGGACCCTGGCAACCAGTTCCCCACTGCTCATCTATGGGACTCTGTCAAATGGTAAACATTTAATCATCTCTCTTGGAAAATATATATCTGCTCTCACAAGTGGAAAGCAAAATGGGCTTTGTCTCCTGTATAAAAACACTTAGCACTTCTGAAATTTAAAACGGGCTACTCATCCTACACACTTCCTAAAATCTTGAAGACAAAGAATATATATTGGAAGTTTCATCAAGACTGCTTTAGAACCCCCCTCCCATTTTACATTATTAATAGTGGCACTCAATAAAAAAAAAAAAAGATCTATTAAAAAGTTAAACTGACTGTTCCACTAGACTTGAACCTGCCTGATTTAAAGCCAATATTACAAAACTGAAGGTGCCGATTTCACTTGTACAAGTCACTTGAAATTATGTGTCACACGATAGTTTCATAAATCATGGTCTTTGAGTTTTCTGAACGGAGCTATTAGAAATGAATAAAAACTTGAAACATACCCTAATTTAAACTAATAAGCTTTGGGCCCTGCTTTTTAAATTTTAAGGCATGTGTGTTTCTCTACTGTAACAACATTATACAAATTTACAATCACATGCATGATCTACAGTAAAAAAAAAAAGTGTGGATTACAATGTTATTAAATTGTGAATCACAATTCAGCACCTATCATGCTATAACTAATGAGGCAACAGCAGTGTTGTGTACTACAACACCTTGCCCTCCACAGTCTAGCGCAAGGGTCAGTGAGAGCCCAGAAATGTTAAAACTCTTATGCCTACTTGGAAAATCTGTCTACATTTTCTAGGGGTTTGGAACTGATGGAAGAGGTCCTGCATGAGTCACACTATTGTAGGCCGACTAGTTACAGCACCTGTTAACTAGCATTGGGCACAATTCATACCTGCTTACAATCAGACGACGTGGTTCATAAGCTGTCAACCCTTGGGCCTCAGTCCTTATGCTGCTTCCTCGGCTTCACATTGTTTTCCAGGGAAGAAAAGCTGCTGGTGTGGCCGTTTATGGCCGTCACATAGCCGTTCTGGTGGTCCTTCTGGTGTTCTCTCCTCCGGGAGGCCCCCTTCTTGTTGTAGGTCTGAATATAGAAGTTTGTGAAGAGGGCAACCAGAGAAATCACGTATCCAATCTGTAAATACAACCAACCAAGAGGGAAGGCGCGCGGCTAGATGACCCTGCAGCCGGTCTGGATGATGGTCAGCACAAACTGAAGCAGCTGCCCCTGCGTGATGTACTTCTTCCGCCAGAGGTACGGCCTCATGGAAGGGACGGACGACAGACTGTAGTACGAGTACACGTGGACGTGGATGAAGCTGTTAAGTGTGGCACCAAAATAAGAGTGCCACAGGGGACCCAGTTCATCACGAACCACCAGATGTTGAGCATGGAGGCGCGGTGGTACACGTGCAGGACTGTGATCTGGTGGTGGTTCTTGCGCAAGATGAAGAAGGTGTCCATGAACTCGATGAGCTTGGAGAAGTAGTACCACTAGAGCACGCGGGTGATCTTCATGTCTGCTTTTCCTCCACTGCGTGTGCCCTGACAGAAGAAGTTGTACTGGCCCTCCCATACTCCCGTCACTAACTCACAGAACATAGAGAGAGCAGTGTGCATTCAAGGTTATACACCACTAAAATCCCCCGGCAAGAGAACGGCTGCCTATTCTTCATATATTTTGGTCCCAGCCATACAATTAGCAACTATAGGATGGAGCAGAGCAAAGTAGGGATATAATTGTCCAGAAGAAACCATCCTTTTAGTCTGGGATCTCGGGGGCCAAGCAGTGCCTGGTAATAGGTACTAGGTGCTGCATCAGAGTGTTCCATTTTAAAACCTCTTAGGCCGAGGGCGGCTGCGGCTCCAAGAAGTGGCGAGGCGGCGTTGGCGGCGGCATCCGGAGCCAGCTGAGCCAGGAGGAGGCGGGAGGGAGGCACCGGCCAGCAGGACCCGCCACCACAAATTGATATTCATAATGTACATATGTAACTTACTAAGTCCGTACCATAAAAATGACATCTATTGTGCTATTCAAAAGAATAATGGTGAGATTAATTTTTTAAAATATCAGTTCATTGTACCATGTGGTTGGTATGTACTTGTAATTTAACACAAATATAAAGAATATGAATAGCTTTTTTTCAATTCTATCAGTAGCTCTTTGAGTGAGTATATAAATTCATTTGTAAATGATACCAAATCTAAATTTGAATTCTTCAATCTAAGCCATGGGCCAAGGGGTATCTTGCCCCTCATCCTTCTCCAAATACCATGGAATTGCCTCTGACCTCACCTCAGTTGACTTATTACTCTTAAGCTGTAAAATGATTTGTAAGATCCCATCCATATCTAACATCTCATGGTTTTAAAGACGTTCTCTTCGTAGTTATTTGTGATGTTACAAACATAGGATAAATTTCTTTGGTGAAAGCAGTCTTATTTGACCTTGATGTACCACTTGGCATTTTTGGAAATAGAGCAACTCTTCTGCTATGTTGTTTCAGAGAAAACAAATTCCCATATTATCCCAAACTCTTCAGTATAAGGCTATGAGTATGTTTAATTCTTCATGAAGTTAAGGTTTTTTTGTGATGTGGTGCCAGGAAATAATTTTGTGATAAAACAAACACTTGGTTTAACCAACTAGAAAATACTGGCATCCTACAAACATGAATTCATTAGAGAGGAATTCTGAGCTGCAGCTTTCATAAACTAAAATAGCTATGCTAGTTAATGTCCCAGAAGTTCTTAGTAAATATAAAGTACAAGAAACTGTCAGTGCTTCAAAAGCAGAGATAATATCTTATCCTTTTTATAACCTCAGTTATTAACTAGAACTTGCCACGTAGTAGGAGACCGATAAGAACATTCATGGATTGGAGTGTTAAGTCATTAATTTTCAAACCTATATCCTTTAAATAACAAAGGATTGTCTTCTATTATTTCTCAAAAAGGTGGGTATGTGGCCCATAGGTTTCTTACCTTTGCTTTACATTCCTTTAGAGCTATGATAAACTAAAGCATTTTTTAGGAAAAGTGACTTCTAAAATATTTTTGTTAATGTTTCAAATGTGCAATTATAGTCTGAAGATCATCAGGGCATAGATAAGTGCCTGTGGCATCCATTTCTTATAGTGGCAACCGTTGTTTATGTGTTTCAAGTGCTGCCTGCAGAATTTTTTCTTATATGAGAAATATAAGTAAATCAACATTATAAAGTCTATAGGATCTAAAAAATACAACAAACTAGTGAATGTAATAAAAAAGAAGCAGACTCACAGATATAGAGAACAAACTAGTGGTTGCCAGTGGGGAGAGGGAAGGAGGCAGGGGCAATATAGCGGTATGGGATTGAGAGATACAAGCTATTAGGTATAAAATAAGGTACAAGGATATATTGTACAGCACAGGGAATATAGCCAATATTTTATAATAACTATAAATGGAGCATACCCTTTAAAATTGTGAATCACTATATTATACACCTGTAACTTACATAATATTGTACATCAAGTATACTTCAATTAAAAAAATAAAGTAAAATAAAAGCCACATGAGGCTAAAACGAAAACATATACCTATGCAGATACCAAGAAACAAGTGTGTAGGAGATTGGAATACTGTTTATGACTAGAAAAGCTTGACTATTTTTATTCCTAGACACCTATATGCATGGCACATGCAATATGACATTTGACTATGAAACAGTTTTAGAATAGTTAAGGTGCATTAATTGATATTCATGAAATAACCATGACTGCTACAAGATGGCCATTTGGAAACGTGCCCTAAGACAGGGATCTGCAGACTTTTTCTAAAGGGACCAGATAGTACATATTTTAGTCTTGTGAGATATACAGTTTTAGTCCCAACTACTCAGCTCTGCTTTTGCAGCACAAAAGCAGCCACAGACAATGCAAAAAAAGAATAGGCATGGCTGTGTTCCAATAAAACTTTTTTTTTTTTTTTTTACAAACACAGACATGGGCCGTAGATTGCTGACCCCTGTCCTAAATAGCCATTGACCTCATTCAATTTTAAGAATTTGAAACTTTTAGCAAAAATGTTACAGTTCTTCATATAACTTGTAAGAACAGTACTTTTTAAAAAAATAAATGAATGAATCTCAAAAAAGGAACCTAAGTTTCATTTTAATTATTTGAATGGAAACATGATTTTTTTCTTATATTTGATTATACATGTATTGAGCTAGACTTACTTGCTTTTACCACTAGACCAGCTGTTATTAAATATACTTAGATAGCAATTTTTTAGATTATTTTCCCTAGAATATACTCGAATCTTGGACAAATGTCTCCTTGTCATTGAACTTTAGGTTTCATGTCTGTAAAATAAAGGGTTAGTCATGATTTCTCTAAGGAATCGTCAAACTATACAATTCCATGTTTCTATGGGTGTCATATCATTTGCCAGTAGGAACAATGTCCTTGTTTAGAGACTTCTTTTAAAATTCTTTTATTGAGAATGTCATTTCTCCAAGAGATCTTATTCTCTTTGAAAGTCACTTCTAGTTTCTGTATGAAAAAAATGTCTTTTAAAATCAATACCAGTGAAAGTTAATCAGGGATAGAATGATTACAGGATGCCTTGCTTATCATTGGAAAGCCAAGATAGTGATCTCTGTGATTATCCTCACATCTGATTTGAAAGGACAGAGAGGCAGCTTTTCTGGCCATCCCACTCTTACTTTGTGAAATGTCCCCACTATAATCCCTTTGTAAGAAGGCTGCCTGCCTTTATTACCATATTCTAAAGAGATTAACCAATATTATGCCCAAGTGCCCAGGATATCCCCAGCCCTACTTCCATCTTAAATTTATCACACATTCAACATAGTCATAAAGGGAATAATCAGAAAGTCTTGTCACATCTCATCTCATTATATTATTGTGCATAAGGAAAAATAGGTTTAAGGTATAGAGAAGAATGAATCGGGTCATGCGGCTGCTTCCCGAATGTTCAATTTTTGTCTCCATTGCCTCCATTATTTTTTCTCCCTGAAATGCAGAAATTATTCATATTGAGATACAACAGTTCTCCCCCCCCCCCCAAACCAAGTCTTCAGTGCCTGCTTCTTTATTAACACATAATAAAAGGTAACTGTAAGGATGTTGATGCAAGTGGCGGGCAAAGATCACCAGGTTTCTTCTTCATACAACCCTCTGCAGGGTTTTGCCTTCCCAGCAATCCCATGTCTGTGGGAACTGGCTTTTCCTCCTCCCTCCTCCTTTTGAATGGTTACAGTGGAAGCAAACACATTTTTATAAAGTGACCCCACCTCATCTGTAGAGATATAGCCAGAGGTTGGCTCCTGACCCAGGCTGAGCTAATCTGAGTCCATTCTCAGGATTTTAGAGTTAGAACTGGGAAATGATCATCCAGTGAAACTTTGAGCTCTTAAATGGAAATGTTGCAAACTCACAGGCTGTTGGCAGTAGATATTTTCTGACGTGTGCTTTAGAAATAGAACCAAAAAGTGATTCTACCCGTGGGGGTGGGGGTGTGGAGAGAGAGAGGGAGGAAAGGAACGAAACAAATATATAATGAGAGGCAGAATTGAGATATGAAGAGCAAATTCTGGTTTCTCCACAGTTTTTGGATAAAGCTCCATTTCACACCATCACCCTGCCCTTGGGTTGTTTGAGATAGCCATATATGCGTTTAAGAAACTACCTTTTGCTAAAACTAGTTCAAACAGGTTTCCATAACTTAAAACCAAAAGAACTAATTGTGAAGTTTATTTTTTACTGTAAACATTCTATGAAATATAGACTATAAATATAATGCTTACAAAAATATTCTTTTAAAGGTGCTAAATTACTGAACAGAATTAATTACCCACAAGATACTCCCCAGAGAAAGAGATCACAAAATGTGTGTGTGTATAATATATTTTTTCAAAAAATAAGTTTTGAGTGCCTTTTGTGAACCAGGCCACAGTGGTAGGTAGGCAACAATGAACAAATACAAAAGTAGTCTATTGGGGGAGACATATATTAACAAAATACTCACAAAAATTAGTAAATGATTAAAGACTATGGAAAATTCTATGGCGGAGAGGTAAGGAACAGGGAGCCAGGTAGAGGAAGCAACATATGTGAAGGCCCTGTAGCTAATTCAAGCAAAGAACTCCAGTGTTGCTAATCCAAAGGATTTTTTTCACAAAGCCATTTATTAATTAGGTCCTGAAAGCATCACTTCTGTTTTCTGATTACCATATTTAGCTCTCATGTAGGAAGAGCATTTTTCGTTTGTGTTCCAAATTTACTTCTCAAATAGTTTAAGACCCCTATTTCCTTACCATTATTCAAGAAAGACATGTAGTATACAATGTTATTTGCACCATCAATTTGTTCAGCAAACTTTCTTTGTAGTCAGATCAAAAAAAAAAAAATCATCTCAGGTATATTCATGGTTTTACCATGGATCCGTGAGTGGATTAATGAAATCCTCGTTAGAGAGCTGCAATTGTGGTAGTGTTCCAGCACATTATTCCAGGCCACCAGCTCCATCTCACTCAGGTAGGGTCCAACAAAAGTATGTGAGCCCAGAGCCATGGGAATGTTCATCTCCATCAAAAATTAATAGGAAAAGACACTCTCTTTAGCAAGATTTACTTAGGAAAGCAGCGTGCAGTGCTTTCTTGGGCTAGCATCCCTCTGTTCTTAAACCACAACCAATGCTACTGTAACATTTCGGTAGTAATCTAACAAATGGTGTCAAAGATATAAGAGAGAAAAATTATACTTTGTGATTTCTCTAGGTTTCTGAGCAATGCATGAACTCTTTTAACTGTGTACACAGAGAACTGTACATTTAGTTGCCGTGGCACTGCTTATCTGTTGTCTTTAGGAGGAATAAAATGGTACTTTAACTACTGTGACTCATCCCCCTAGGTATAATTGATAAAGCTACCTTTCCTAACTTTGAACCAGAATCCTTCAACGGGCAAAGACTTTTTGTTGCTTTTGTTGTTGTTAAAGAAAAGATACTTGTTCACAAACCTAGGCTTAAACCCATTCTCGACAAATGATAGCTTTAAGCAAAGATCACAGTTTACTGAATCTAACTAATAATTCACATATAATAGATGGACAACAAATCAAATGGCTGTCAGGGAAATAGCATTTTCCCAACATGTGTCCTCTTGAGTTACTATGTCTAAGCACTGACGAATGTTTGCTACTAATGACCCCTGGCACTAATAATGAGGCTCTAATCAAAGATCTGTTACATAACCTGCCCTTGATAAGAAATACTTAGTGTTCCTTAGCATATGGTCAGGGGAGAGTCCAGTGAGTATGGTATGTGAATTTAAAAATTCCTCACTATGCATCTTAGTGATGGAAAGTATGAGTGATTCTAGGACAAACGTGAGACTCCATGTGTATACTGATAGGTGTGACACCCTCGCATAATTATTAAGACTGTCCTCTGTGCTCTCATAATACTGTGCCCATGCTTCCATCATGACACTTTTCACTTTGCTTCATAATTTTCTTTCTACACCATTGAGTTACCAGCTTTTAGAAGTACAATAGGCCATTATTATTATTGCTGTTGTTATTATTATTCTTGATTACCAAGTGCCTAAGAAGGAAAGGCTCAATACATGCTTGCGGTATTATTCTCAAAGAATCTACTTTGAGAAAGCTGTGTTCATTATGTCTTAACATTCTGCAAGAGTTACAAACAGATGAAGCAATTAAGTCTGAGAACCATGGATTACTGGATGTCCAAGATCAACTCTCTTCTAGGGAAATGCCCTGGGTTGAGGTTGGCCTAATAATAATAACTCTGGGGCTTCCCTGGTGGTGCAGTGGTTGAGAATCTGCCTGCTAATGCAGGGGACATGGGTTCGAGCCCTGGTCTGGGAGGATCCCACATGCCACGGAGCAACTAGGCCCGTGATCCACAACTACTGAACCTGCGCGTCTAGAGCCTGTGCTCCGCCACAAGAGAGGCCGTGATAGTGAGAGGCCCGCGTACCGCGATGAAGAGTGGCCCCCGCTTGCCACAACTAGAGAAAGCCCTCACACAGAAACGAAGACCCAGCACAGCAAAAATAAATAAATTAATAAATAATAATAATAATAACTCTGATTTCACCTTATCCAGAGAAGCTTAGGAGAAAACACCCCAGGATTTAGAATGCTCTTTTTAATTTTTTATTAAATTATTGATACCTTTGAGAAGACTCTAGAAGCTACACTTTTGGAAGTCCTTAGGAGCAAAGACAAGTTATTTCTTGGACCTGGCATATATTTCAGAATGAAACAAATGAAACATCCTAACAAATTGTCTTTTTTTTCCTTTTTTTTTTTAAATTAAAGTATAGTTGATTTACAATATTGTATTAATTTCTGCTTTACAGCAAAGTGATTCAGTTATACATATATATACTTTTTTGTATTCTATTATGGTTTATTAAAGGATACTGAATATAGCTCCCTGAGCTATATAGTAGGACCTTGTTGTTTATCCATTCTATATATAATAACTTACATCTGCTCACCCCAACCTCCCACTCCATCCCTCCCCCAACCCCCTCCCCCTTGGAAACCACAGGTCTGTTCTCTATGTCTATGAGTCTGTTCCTGTTTTGTAGATAGATTCATTTGTGTCATATTTTAGATTTCACCTATAAGTGATATCATGTGGTATTTGTCTTTCTCTTTATGACTTACTTCACTTAGGATGATAATCTCTAGTTGCATCCATGTTGCTACAAATGGCATTATTTCACTCCTTTGTATGGCTGAGTAGTATTCCATTGTATATATGTATCACATCTTCTTTATCCATTCATCTGTCAATGGGCATTTAGGTTGTTTCCATGTCTTGGCTATTGTGAATACTGCTGCTATGAACATAGGGATGCATGTATCTTTTTGAATTATAGTTTTGTCTGGATATAGGCCCAGGAGTGGGATGGCTGGGTCATATGGTAGTTCTATGTTTAGTTTTCTGAGGAACTTCCATACTGTTTTTCATAGTGGCTGTACCAACTTACATTCCAACCAACAGTGTAGGAGGGACTCCTACATCCTCTCCAGCATTTGTTATTTGTTGAGTATTTAATGATGGCCATTCTGACCAGTGTGAAGTGGAACCTCATTGTAGTTTTGATTTGCATTTCTCTAATAATTAGAGACGTTGAGCATCTTTTCATGTGCCCATTGGCCGTTTGTATTTCTTCTGTGGAAAAATGTCTATTTAGGTCTTCTGCCTATTTTTCTTTTTTTTAATTTTTAAAAATTTATTTATTTCATTTATTTATTTTTGGCTGTGTTGGGTCTTCATTGCTGTGTGCAGGCCCTCTCTAGTTGCAGTGAGTGGGGGCCACTCTTTGTTGCGGTGCGCAGACTTCTCATTGCATGGCCTCTCGTTGCAGAGCATGGGCTCTAGGTGCGTGGGCTTCAGTAGATGTGGCTTGCAGGCTCAGTAGTTGTGGCTCGCAGGCTTAGTTGCTCCACGGCATGTGGGATCTTCCCAGACCAGGGCTGAAACCCGTGTCCCCTGCATTGGCAGGTGGATTCCTAATCGCTGAGCCACCAGGGAAGCCCCCTTCTGCCTAATTTTCAATTGGGTTGTTTGTTTTTGGTTCTTGAGTTGTATGAGCTGTTTGTATACTTTGGAAATTAAGCCCTTGTTGGTCACATCATTTGCAAATATTTTCTCCCATTCTGTAGGTTGTCTTTTCATTTTGTTTATGGTTTCCTTTGCTGTGCAAAAGCTTGTAAGTTTGGTTAGGTCCCATTCGTTTATTTTTGTTTTTATTTCTTTTGCCTTGAGAGACTGACCTAAGAAAACACTGATTCGTTTTATGTCAGAGAATGTTTTGCCTATGATCTCTTCTAGGAGTTTTATGGTGTCACGTCTTATGTTTAAGTCTTCAAGGCATTTTGAGTTTATTTTTGTGTATGGTGTGAGGGTGCATTCTAACTTCATCGATTTACATGCAGCTGTCCAACTTTCCCAACACCATTTGCTGAAGAGGCTATCTTTTTCCCATTTTATATCCTTGCCTCCTTAGTTGAAGATTAATTGACCGTAGGTGTGTGGGTTTATTTCTGGGCTCTCTTTTCTGTTCCATTGATCCATATGTCTGTTTTTGTGCCATTACCACACCGTTTTGATTACTATAGCTTTGTAGTATTGTCTGAAGTCTGGGAGAGTTATGCCTCGTGCTTTGTTCTTTTTCTTCAGGATTGCTCTGGCAATCCTGGGTCTTTTATGGTTCCATATAAATTTTAGGATTCTTTGTTCTAGTTCTGTGAAAAATGTCATGGGTAATTTGATAGGGATCACATTAAATCTGTAGAATGCTTTGGGTAATATGGCCATTTTAACAATATCCTTCCAATCCAAGAGCATGGGGTATATTTCCATTTCTTTGAATCACCTTCAGTTTCCTTTATTAACATTTTATAGTTCTCAGCATATAAGTCTTTCACCTCTTTAGTCAGGTTTATTCCTAAGTATTTTATTTTGGGGGGTGCAATTTTAAAAGGTACCCTAACAAATTGTCTTGAATCAGATAACTCCCTGACAGAAACGAGGCAAAGTTTTCATCACTAATTTTGCCTTTGCAATAAAATTCCTAAGAAAGAAGTTAATTTGGCAATGGTGAAACAAAAAATTCTGCAGCATCAACACTGCAGATACAAATGGTACTGAAGGTAGTAAAATTGAGAAGTATGCATCTTTTATCTTTAGCAGTAATTTTTATATTAAAAACTCACCACCCAAACTGTACTAAAGTTATTGTAGGTTATACAAAGGTTTTGAGAAATATGGATGTGATAATGTAAAAGGGATTAAAATTTTATATTCTGTGAGATTTTACAATTTATTTTTCTTCCATGATATAGAAACAAGTACTGAAATCTCAAAGTTATTCCACATAGTAATACTGTAAATACAATAATGTATTATATTTAGAAAACTTGACTCAATTTACTACTTAGAAAAGTAAGTAGTAGTATTTTGCATAGTTTAATGGTTGGCTTTCTAAACAAATGCATTTAGTTCCTATTCTCCCATGATAACCTCTATGTTACCTTGTATAATTCTTTGTGATCTTTGTTCTCTGTTTTAGTTTCTCTAACCACATCTAATTTTGATTTAATTAAAAAAATCAGATCCCTCCCTGTGACTGTGGACCTCTTCCTAGCTTGGTGGCCATCCCAAAGTCATTTCTGTATCTTCCATTCCCAAGTGGCCTGCAATGTTCGTCTGGAATCCATTCAATCCTGTTTGCATTCAACAATACTCAGTATATTGGGGAAATTTTCCATCTTCTTTTTTAAAAAATATCTTAATATACCTAAATTATGGTATGGTAAGACTCCATTAATTCAAGCTAATTGGGGAGAAGGTGACTTGAATTTATAGGGAAAGAGTTTGTTGTTGTAGTTGTCTTGCTATTGTATAATTTAACTTCAGTGTTTTTACTTGGAGTGATATCTGAAGTCAAGAGCTGTGGAGTGGCTTTCTATTAGAGAGCCTTCCTGTTTACTAGGTAACATGGTATTTGAATGTAAAGAGGGACCTCTCATAGGTTGAAAAAGTTTGTTGCCCTTAGTAAGCTGAGTGATCTCTGAAATCTTGTTTACATTGTCTAACAGCATATTAAATTTATTAATAGGAAAAAGCATACCATAAATAACGTTCCTATTTTTATGACTCAAACAATGCATTAATTTTCTGACTTGATCTTGTAAGAAAAAAAAGTTCAAACAGGATAATATTATGTGGGAAACTTATGTAAACTTATGCTATTTTACCCAGAAATCTTAAGAATCACCAGTACACCTGTGTAACTGCTGGTGTCTCATTTGAAATGAACCATTTAACCGTCCATAGAAAGTAGTTTCTCCAGATATTATTTAAATGGATACCAGGTTTAAATATTTAACTTTTATATGTCCTTTGTCTTATTATTCAGTTTACACTTTGACTTTTTAAAATGTTAAGGGTGCATTGAAATTGTACATTTTAGGTTTAAATAGCTGAATCATAGGTGGGCAGCTATTAAAAATATGCCCTATTATGAGAACTTGTATCGTGACAGGAATAATATCAGTGAATGGCCGAATTAGATTACAACCTTTAACTAAACAAGCACTTCTTGTAATTGTGATTGTCTTGGGGCTAATGTATGTGACTATGACATTTGTTTCCACCATGATTTGATACCTATTTGAAAAGACATGCTATATGTCACAGGTATTCAGTTAAAATATTTCAGTGTAATTATAGCTAATTAAATCATACACACAATCACAAAACTCCATTCAAGAAATACTTGGTACAAATCTAAAGCATACTAAAAGGAGTAAAATTTAGTGTGAAGGGTCAGATAGCGCTGCCCTTGATCTTCCCAAGAGATTCTAATCATTGTCGACTGAATTTCTAGATGTTAATTAATGTGACACAGAAATCAAGCCCTGTCTCCCCTTACTTTGACTAATTATACATTTATTTGAGTTTTAAGTTCCTTCCATTCAATTTCAAAATGGTGCCTTAAGTTTATAAAGCCCCTCAGAAGCTTAAGGATAAGGCAGATGTAGTTTGGGTTGTAATTTTAAATAAACTATTTAAGTTATTTCATTGAATTCAGTGCTGCTAAAAGTAAGTATTCTTGGTTTTGTGGGTACTTGAAAAAAAAACATGTATCTTAAAGTTGTTCATTTTCATAGGATCATAAGACTGCTAATACTCTGGTGATAATGAGTTCGAATGGATTGAAATAGCATTCTTCATGTTATGCTGATGATGTGTTGTGTGTTAGCATTGTCATCTGTGTAGACAAGGAGGTGCCCCATGGTCACTTCAACACATGTGAGCTTTACCTGAGTAAGAGTTTCAGGAGTAGACAGGAATCATGTCATTTTTCAGCCTTTTCCAAACCTTTATAGTGATGCAGTATTGAATGGATGTACAAGACACTAATGATTTCATGTTAGTCAACACCATGCCACATATATTTGGCTGCACATGATATCCATTCATAATGACACCAGCAAGATACCTAAACATTCCTGAAAAACCCCAGATACTGATAATGGAATGTATATTAACACAATCATTTTGTAAAACTGTTTATTAGTGTCTACTAAATCTGAACATCTACAACCTATCCATCCCCTCCTAGGTCTATATCCAGCATACATACAAAACAAGTACATGAACATTCATAGCAGCACTATCTGTAGTGGCCTCAAATTGAAAACTACCTAAAGGTCCATCACCAGTAGCAGGAATAAATAAATTGTGGTGTGGTCACCTAATAGAATAATTTACATTGATAAAAATGAGTGAACTCTGTTATACACAATAATGTGAATGAATCTCATAAACATAATATTATATGAAAGACACCAGGCTGAAAGTGTATATAATATATGATTTCATTTATCTAAATTTTTAAAATAACAAGCAAATATTGTTGGACATCAGGATAGTGATTACCTTTGCTTAGGGGAGAAGTGATGGCAAGGGACCATGAAGAAAACCTCTGGGATGTTGATATACTGTTCTGTTTCTTGATCTGGTTGCTGGTTAAATAGGTATGTTCAGTTTGTAATGATTCATCAAGATATATACTTATGATTTGCGCATACACACACACACACACACACACACACAGATACACTCATACATAGATATATAAAATACTTCAATAAGAAAATTAAATTATTGAAAAGTTCTGAGGTTAAATATGTTAAATTGAGCCCAAGTGTTCATCTGTGCTTGTATTAGTGTCCTAGGGCTACTATAACAAATTACCACAAACTGGGTGGCTTGAAACAACAGAAATTTAGCCTCTCACAGTGCAGAAAGCCAGAAGTCCCAAATCAAGGTATTCGTAGAGTTGGGGTTTTTTTGGAGGATCTGCGGGAGAATCTGTTCCATGTTCCATGTGGCTCTCCTGCCTTCTGGTGGCTGCTGGCAATCCTTGCCATTCCTCGGCTTGTAGACACATCACTCCAATCTCTACTTCCTTCTTCACATGAATACCACCCCCCACCCCGCCCCGTATTTCTTCTCTGATATGAACACAGGCCTTTGGATTTAGGGCCCGCCTGGGTAATTGAGATTATTATCTTAATTACATCTACCTTTTTCCAAATAAGGTGGCATTCACAGGTTCTAATAATCTTTTAGGGGGGCCACCATTCAATCTGCTGCCGTATTCCTTCCTCAAACTCCATGCAAATCATAGAAATAGAAATATAAAAATATTACACAGACAAAAAATATGAGAAGAGAGGAAAACACAAGAGATAGTTTCAAGATTTTGGAAGATGGAAAGTAAGTATTGGTTGATTTAGCAGAATGCAAGAAGTTAAAATTGGGTGTCAGTAGAAAGCAATTACAAGCAGATGCAGGGTTTGGAGATACCAAGTACTTCTGGATGCAGGGGTAACAAGTGAGGCAGAAAATAGTAAGTTTGGTTGAAAGTCTATAGAAGGAAGTTAAAGATATCCTCCCCTGGCCTAGGCATCCAAGTGAGTAATTATCCCATACCTAGGCGGACAGAAAATGAACAATCCATATGAAAGAGAAGAATCAAAGTGGCCCTAGGCTTGTGGAACTGAGGAATTGCCCAGGTAGGGAGGGAGGCGCTGTACTGAAACAAAGGGATTAAGAAACAGTCCATATTTTGAATGGTGCTGACACCCTCCCCCCACCCTTCTATGTTCTAGTCAGGAGCTTAGAGGTTTCTTATCTGGGGAAAACTGCAGCCAAAGAGAAAAGAGCTGCAAACGAAAGGACTAAAGTCCACTTTTCAGCCACCATACACACAGAGCTTTCATTCTGTCAGCCAAGAGTTACAGTGTATTTGAGGAAAGCTCACAATGTAAAAGAGATTTTTTTTAAAAAACATACAGATAAAAAGAACTGTGAGGAAACAAAGACTGTTCAGGAAGATGAAAGCTTAAAAAAATTATAATGAATATTCCCCAATACATTAAAGAAGCAATTTATAACATCCAGGATACTATAAAAATGGACATTCAGGGAACTCATAAGAACTTTTGAAAGATTATTATAGCACAAATCTTCCAGAGTGTAAAACAAATTATCAAAGAGAGGAGAAGATTTTTTTTTCAAAAGGAGATCAGTACAGGAGGTCTAATTGGAATTTTAAAGACCTGGGGAAAATGGAGAAACAATAGAGAAGAGGAACTTATAAAATAAGTAACGTAAGAAAGTTTTTCTTAATTGATAAACTTAATTTTCCATATTTAAAGGGTTCAGTGGGTGATCAGCAGAAGGCATTCAAGATTATTCATATCAAGGCATGTCTGCCAAAAGTTTTAGGACACCAAGGGTAAAGATTCCAAAAACTTTCCAAAAGGGAGTGGAGAAAGGTCATATACAATGTCACGGGAATCAGCATACACTGGACTTCTCAAGAGCAACGTTTGAAGCCAAAACTCAACTAAGTAATGTCTTCCAAATTTTGAGGAAAAATTACTACTTTCTACCTACAATTCTTTATATAGCCAATTAATCAGTTAACCTACAAGAACAGATGTATAGAGGTTTTCAGAAGTACGAGATCTTAAAAATATATCTTTAGTATACTGTTTCACAAGAAGGTCCTAGAGGACATATTTTGCCAAAATGAGTGAATAAACCAACAAAGAATGGTTAAGAATCAGAAAACAGGGTACACGGGAGAGGAGAGGAGAGGAAACCTCTGGAGAGAAATATATTGCTGACAAGTAATAGAGAAAACAGAAACATGAAAGAAAATGATTTTCAGTGAAAGAAGCCAATAGGAATTTAGATGATGTACATATAAGTGGAACGCTCCCAGAAAAGCAAACCACTCAAGATCTCTGAACACTTGCTGTATGTTTCTGCCTTTTCTGTTTCTTCTTGACATGCCCTTTCTCCATCTTCATTGTTGCTACACTAGTCCTTAAGAGACCCAACTCAAGATGTAATCTTTGCCAAAATGTAGGGGAGCATCTCTATGTCTTTGGTTAAGGAAAGCTTTCTTAACATAGATACAAAATACAGCCATAAAAATAGAAAGTAAAATCTGACCACATTATAATTTTAAACTCTTGTGAAGCAAAAAAATTTCATAAACAAGTTTAAGAAGGTGACAAAATGGAAAATTGTATTTCCATTGGTTATCATGATAAAAACTTGGTACATAAAATATATCAAGAATTCCAAGTCAATAAGAAAGATACACAATAAAATAAATTCATGCAAAAATGGTCAAAGTTGTAGCATATAATTCACAGATGAAAAAATCCAAATATGAGAGGATGGGCAACTTCACTTTTATTAGTGCAAAAGAAATTAAAACAATAATGAGTTATCCGTTTAACCCATCAGATTAATTTTAAAATGTAATTAGAAAATCTGGTTATCAGTTGTTGGGGAAAATGTGGGGAAAATTGTTAGGAAAAATGTGGGAAAAAAATTATACTCTCAGATGCTGCTAGTGGAAGTATAAATTGGTGCTGGGGAAAATTGTTAGGAAAAAATGTGGGAAAAAAAATATACTCTCAGATCCTGCTAGTGGAAGTATAAATTGGTGCAACCATTTTGGGGAACTATTTGGCAGTAGCCCATAAAATTGTAAAACTGTATGCTAGGATGCATATATATATATATATTTTGTTGCATAGCATATAACAGCAAAAAACTAGGAGCAATATGTCAAAAGGGAACACCATAACTAAAACATATATTACAGAATACTAAACAGCAAAGGAAAGAGATAAACTAGATTTCTCTATATATCAACATCAGTAGATACCCAGAACATAAACTTCAGGTGTGAATAGAAGACCCCAGAATGTTATACACAAAGATAGATGGATAGAGTGACTGATTGATATTTATATAATAGTAATTGATAAGTTCAATTAAATACAGCCCGAAATTATAATAGTGGTTGCTTCTGGTAATTGGGAAAGGGAGTCCTGGTCATGGTTTAAGGGGAATTAAGCTGTTTTAGTCATGCCTTATTTCTTTAAAAATAATTTGAAGCAAGTATGACAGATGTTAAAGTTGATAGATCTGGATTGGGGTGAGGTACATGTATATTTTAAGAAATATTATTCTTTGTATTTTAATGAGATTTTTTTCTCAAAGACAAAATGATGCCTTTTCCGTGAAGCCTTCCTTCATCTCTAAGCCAAACATCACCTCTGTCACTCCTGTCTCTATAGCTCTCTTATGAGTTATGCTATTCTGCTTATTGGGTTTGTCTCTTACATTAAATTGAAAAATTCCTTATTGAAAAAATGGTGTCTTGTTCCTTTTTGAATCCGTCCACAACACCTGGACAGATAGCTGATACATAGTTAACACCCAATAAGACTATTAAACAGAACAGAGAAAAAATAGGTTGGTTTACATAGAAATACTTGCCTCACTTTAGGTGACGCTAGAAAATTTTCAAATTTTCAACTTTTCTGTACTTCTCTTTGCATAATGGACCTATGTTTTCTGCCAACTTCAATTGACATTCTTTCAGAATAGATCTCTAATAAAAGTGAAATTACAGTGTTTTATGTTCATATGTTCCTTAGCATGTTGAAGATGCTCCAGACAGTAATTACCAAAACAAACCTAGGCTAGCATGGTGATTAAAAGCATCTGCTTCAGTTTCTCCTTTCTCAGAAATACATATTCTTTTTCCTAATGCTGAGTTCTAGACTGTTGAATGGGATGTGGCATTTTTCTTGGTTACTCTTTTGTGTCACTTTGGCTCTGTTGACCACTTTAGTAATGTTAACTTCTGCCTGTCAACACTAATTAACAATTTTTTTTAACATATACTGAGTCCACAACAGAATTTCAGTTTCCTGCTGTTCATTTAGAGTCTACTTGTTAAGCAAAGCTTGAATACAATATGGCATTTGCTTTGCAGTGTTTTTTTTTTATAATTTCAAGTTTCAAGGCTTCAGTTTTTCCACTCTCATAAATAAAACATAACGCTTTTATTTTTTTCAAAGTTATCAGAGTTTGTGCAGTTGAACAATGCCCAACTTGCACATGAGTACTTTTGAAAATACATATGGTGGATATATAAGTACATATGTGAATTCATTTGGCTCCGATGTGAATTTATTAAATGTGCTATGCCGAGTTATCTTTTATCAAAAGAACTGTTAGTAAGTGAAGATATCAAGTGCGCTTCCTCATACATACATAAAATGCTAAATTTAGGTTTTAATGCTGGCTTTTAAAGTGACTTTTTTGCCTGCTACTTATACTAAAAGACTGCCTTTATTCTTGAAAGTGAAATGTGTTTTTAAAGAATACTTTTCTTAATTTTTTTAGATTCCTTTTGTTGTTGTTTTCAGCTTTCTCTGCTGTTTCAGACTTAGGACCAGATATGCCCAACTGCAATGGCCCCCTCAACCATTATCTGGCTTTCCTTTGAGGCAGTACTTTGCACAGAGCGTGTTTTCTTAGCTGGTTGACTCCTGTGATTGCTGGACTATATGTGCTGTGTGATGTGTCTCACAATTGGATCTGACTAGTGATCCTGGCACTTTGAAAGTGTTCTTTTCAGGTACCTTTTCACCCATACACACAAAAGATGTGCTGATGATAGCACTGACTTTTCAGAGTGATCTTTTCATCATAATTAACATTAAAAAAATTCCCTGAGTTGAAATATACAATCCCGCGTGGCTTTGATGCTTCTGTAGTTAAGAAAGGCAGGAACAGCCTTGGGGAACACTTGCTGACTTGGCAGCATAAAGCAAGTCACATGTACCTCCAGATGAGCAGAAAAACAAGCTGATTTCGTTCATTTTACCCCCCTATATTACATGGACTGGCTGGTCATTTACTTATGTTGTCAAAACTGACCCTTAAAGACAATTAATCTGGCTAAAATTCAAGTACTTTATACCCATAGTATTAGATATGCTTCTGAAGTTGCTAGGGTTTTAAGGCAGGAGCTATATTATGGGTGCCTGGCATTTTGCAGGCTCTTATGAGCACACTGTTAGGCATTCAGGTATTAGAAGGGTTTTGGAAATCCTGCTCAGCCCCTGGCATCTTATCAACCCTCTCTCGATCGCTAGTCCAGCTGTTCAATTAAAAGAAATGAAGCTGAAGAGGCATCAGCGTGGCTCCAGCTGGTGCTATGGAGGTTGGCGTTATGCTACCAGATAATGCACGCATTCTTTTTACTGATGTGGAAGGCTGCTTTGCTGTGTATTTCTCAGGCTGTCAGAAAGATTGATTCTTGAAATAGTTTGAAAAAATGCTAAGTACTAGCTACTTTGGGTATTTACCCAGGGGCATTGCAGCTGCCTGACATTGCTGCATGGCAGCTGAGCAGTAATCGGTGCTATTTCTCTGATTTGTTTGTCTTGGTCAGCATCTGAGAGGAAGGAGGTTCAAACCCAGAGTGGGGCCCTCCTCCCGCAGTGATCTCATCCAGGCCATGGCTTTAAATATTCTCTGAGTTGCTAATGACTCCCAAATTCATTTCTTTGGCCCTGATGTCATCCGTGAATCTCAGACTCATACATCCAGCTGCCTGCTAAGTAGCTCAGATTTGATGTTTAAGAGGTATCTCAAAGTGAAAATGAACAAAACCAAGCTCCCGATCTGTCCATCCACATGCAGCCCCAGTTGCTCCTCCCAGCATCTTCCCACAGCAGTAAGTGGAAACTCCTTTCTTGGAGTTACTCCAGCCAACGCCTTGCAATCAGCCTTGAATCTCCCCAACCCTTTACCTCGTGCCCCGCATTCCAAGGATCTACCTTGAAAGTAGAGTCAGTACGTGAACACTTCTCTGCCTCTGCCACTGCTGCTGTAATCCAAACCAACAAATCTCATCTGGACTATTGTGATTGCCTCCTAACATGTCAACCTGCTTTCCCATCCCAGCAGTGGATTTTCCCACAGCCGCAAAAGTGAACCCTAAAACATGAGTTCGATCATGTTATTCTCTTCTTAGAAATCACCAATGACTTTCAATCCCTAGGTCCAAACCACATGTGCAGAGCCGTAAGTGATCTGGCTCTCTGGTATTTCTCTAACTTCACACCGTTCTGCTGTTTCCTTAGCTCATTTCCTCAACTCATTCGCCTGTGTATACAATGGAGTCTTCACTACTCCTCACATATTCCAGGCATGGTCCCGCCTAAGTGTTTTTGAAATTGCTCTTCTCTTCACCTGGAATGCTGTTCTCCTGGATATTTACATGGCCTCTATCATCACTTCCTTTAGGTTTCCACTCAAATGTCTCTTTATCAGTAAGGATCTTCCCTCACCAGCCTTTATAAAAGACAGCACTGCTCTCCATACTCTTACCTTGCTATATTTTCTTATTTGCCTCTGTAATCTCCCTGTGTCTTTCCCCTCTGCATGCAGGCTTTGTTTCGTTCACTGCCAATTCTCCAGCACTAAGAACAGTGCCTGGTGCACAGAGGTCTTCAGTGAGTATGTGCACAAAGCACACCCATCGGACTATTCGTTCTACCTCAGTCTCCACCAGCTGTAAAATAGTACTTAAAGTACCTGGTTCTTTTGTTATTTTCATGAGAATAGCTCTGCGGTATCTTAGCTCTTCAGTAGAAAAGCCCATTCAAATCCAAGCGCTCACGGAGCTCATCTCTCCATCTCTGACTTGACTAGTCTGTGCTCTGGAAACTGGGCTGTGAAAAGCAGGTACTGCTGCGTCTTGCGTTCCTTGGATTGCCTAGCACTTAGTACCAGAGTGATAATGCCTGCATAACAAAGGTTTTTCCAGTGACTTAAAATCATTATAAAGAAAAGACACTTTCTGTATCTTGGGGAACAACTTGAAAGTTCACAAACACTTCAGTGCTACCAATTTCCTAGACTTGCCGTTTGCTTCCATCCACTTCTCAAATAACCATGGTGTCTGCAATTCATCTTCTGTGTCCACAACAAGCAACTCGCCTTTCCTCTTCCTCCTTGTCTTTTTGCTTTAACGAGAAAGAAGACTTCCTACTCTTCTTTTGTCTTAAAAACTTGTCCTAAGATTTCAACATTCTGCTTTGTGATTTATATTGCCAGCAAGTTTCCTAGTTCTTTGGGGGTGCAGGAACCATGAAATTCAACATCAGTGTTTGTCATAACACTTTGCAAAAGCCTTAATAGTCAGTGATATCTGTCAGCTTGGGTTTTAGCCTTTTTCAAATACCTTTGACATTATGATTACCTGTCTTTTTAATTAGAAATACAAACCTGATTAGTAATTGTTTTTCAAGAGGACCAGACACTATACTTCTCTGATGGTGTGGGACTGGACATCAGCTAAGGCACAGCTTTCCAACTGATGTGCAGTGACACATGGCTGTGCCCCAAATGCATTTCAGGTGTGCTAAGATACCAACTCCTCTAAGCTCTTCAGGGCAGCTGGAGCCCCTAGACCGATCACTTCTGACCACAAGATTTTTTACCCCAGGGTGCCCTACAAAAATAATTTCCAAATGTGTCATGGCATGAGAAAGGTTGAGAGTAATTCTAGTCCATCACTGCATAAAAGAACTTTCTGCAGTAACAGAAATGTTCCAGATCTGCCTGTCCAATAAGGTAACCACAAGACGTGGTTATTGAGCTCTTGAAATGTGGCTAGTGTGACTCAAGCTACTGGTTACTATATTGGATACTGCAGCTCGAATATAAACTCTAAACTATATAATCTATTAGGAACCAAAGATGAAAAATAAGCACAATTTAGCAATTTATCAGGCTCAACAAATATTAATTTGAAGTGTTAACAACCCATTGTGGGACCAGCAGGCACAAATTAAATTAATGGAGCACTAGCTTGAGAATACAGGCATCAAAGCAGACCTGATCTTTTAATGTGGCTAACATAGTTGGATATTTGCTGGCTGACTCTAGCTGTGCTCCCTTGTTGTCTTCTTTTTGTTTGATAATGTGGTGATGTGGCAAATGACAGTGTCGTTGCCCGAAAGTGGCTTCAAAGTCATACCTGCAGGCCTTACCTTATCGAGTTCAGGTCAGTTGTGGCATTTACATTGTTCTTCTAATGGGGCCTGGAGCAATCTAATAATTTGCCTTTAGATCCTACAGACCATGTGGTGTTTACCATCCACCTCTCCATCTTAAATGAGCTGACAGTCATTGATGAGGCCAGGGCTCTGTGTTTAGCAATGCTTTTATGCTAGGTTAATCAGTATGGAATTAACTATTGCTTGCAGCCATTGTCTTTGAAGCATTGTTTAATCTAAGCAAGAGCATTCTGGAGTATGTAGATGTATGAATCAAAATTCACAACCTAATTCCAATTTACAGTGAGGAAAAACAGATTAGATAATCTATTGTTTATTTACAAATTAATCCTATAGCAGATGATTAATAACTGGCCTTTACCTCATGATTCCTATATTTGTTCATTCTTTCAAAAAAATGTTTTTGGAAGTGCCTATTTGCCCATATTTCTCGAAATGACTCATTAACCTCTCTGCTTACATGATATATCAAGTCCAGCTCTGTTTCTTTATTCATGCTGCTCCCTCTTTTTGGAATGACCTGTTCCTCCTCTCTTCTCAGGTACATTTTATCCTTACTTCTGGAGGTCTTCAAATCCCTAATATTAGTGTTAATGCACACTAGCAGTTATGAAGCACATTTTCTGTGCTAGGCCTAATATCAGCTACCCTTACGGGGTAGCTCATTTAATCTTCACGACACACCTTTAAAAGATCAATTTCTTCAAGAAATATACTTTATATCTACCTTAGAGATGAGGAAACTGAGTTTCAAACATGTGAAGCAATTTTCATAAAAAGTTTATAATGGAGCAAAGCCAGGGGTGGAACCTAGGACTTCCTGACTCTAAATAAAGCCTTTGACTTTTCCATTGCAGATACAGAAGACAAAGAGGTCTAGTAAAGGAATCTAATAAAGGAGTCTATTAACTATTAACCTTGTACTCCTTGGAACACATTTTCTGGCTTCCTTGTTTGACTTCTTGATTTCCATTCCTTGTTTGCATTGTGCTGTCATCTTACTTCCTACGTCACGGTGCCTTCTAATACCAACAGAAAACCAATTATTTGCCAAGTGTGTGAGAGAGAGCACGGTGGACAGGGAAAGTCTTGGTCTTTCTGGGTAGTCTAGTTCAGGTACAATTATCTACTCTACCTATTACATGTTGCTCATCCATGGATCTCTCTCTGATTAATATCCTATTTCTTCCACCCCTTAACTTAGAATTGTGATATCACCCATAGCCAGGAATACAGAGTTCATCTTTTTATTAAATAGGGTCTTTCATTTGTTGTTGTGTTACTGGTCATGTATCTTCAACCAGAGTGTAAATTACTTGCGTGTATCTTGTTCTGTACTTACTTGGCCTTGCCCTATGGCACCAACCCAAATGCTAGGCTAATCACTGGCATACAGTGATTACACACTGTTGACTGAGTGATTATCTTCATCTTTACATTATAAGTGGACAAAAAGAGACATCGTAAAATTAAAATTCATTCCCCAGAGATGAGAAACATAGCTGAATATACTAACTCCTGGTCATAAATCACTCAAACAAGGATGACATATTTCTCATATAACTATACAAATAGTTGGTACTTATTATTTTTAAAGGGTACTAATAGTTATTTTCTGGATTCATGTAGTGTATTTTCTAGATAAGTTTTCTAAACTAACTGAAGCTTGTCTCAGCCATCGAAAATGTATTTTTAATGAACAGTTTTTAATGTAAATCTTCAGGAAAAAAGGAGCATACAATTACTGCCTTTTAAAATAGAATGCATGAAATACAGTTACGTTTTTCCTTAAGTCATTCTACAGAAGTTTTTTGAGCATCCACTATATTCTACCTGTTATAGAAGACACTAAAAACATTAGGGACATGAAGGTTAAAAAAATTTTTTTTTAACCACCATAATCCCTGTTCTCAGGGAGTTTACACTTTCAAGAGGAAGTCAGATGTGTAGAAGGAAAAGTTACAACCCAGCCTCTTAAAGGTTGGATAGACGTGAGGAAACTAGCCTGAGAATTGATACCTGTGGTAGTTATGGAAAGTGAGTTAGGATTTAAGAAGGAGCAATCTGACGTTCCAGAATGAGCATAGGAGGCACGTTCCAAAAGAATCTAAGAGAATGGTGAACTGGAAGAATGGTAGACTGTTCAGTGTGCTTGATGCAGAGCAGCCTGAGGCTAGTTCTAGACTAAAGGAGCATAAAAAATCCACATGGGATCATGTTCCTTGCCTCCTTACCTCCATTGATCCCAAATCAATTACTGAATAAAAGTCTTAACTTGCTAAAGTATCTAAGAAATGTAAGCAAGCCCAGCCCAGATGAGCAAAGCCACATGTTTGACCGGGAATTGACCACAGATGCGTGAGTGAGCTGAGCAAAGATCATTCCAGCTTGGGCGAGATCCACTGAACCCCCCATGTGTCTCATAGACTCACGAAAAATCACTGTTTTAAGCTACTAAGATTTAGGGTAATTTGTAACTCAGTAACGTTTAGCTGATAAACTGTATTAGTGCTTTTTTCCTAAAGTAAAATGCCTTTGCTCTATTTATTATAAACAAAGAAATGGGAAGACGTATAGAAACAAATTTTGCTGAGCAAATAGCGCTGTGGTATTGCTTTGAGCTGGCATAGATACAGTTCAATTTCATTTCATTTCTTGTTATAAACTTGGCTCAAAATTGCTCATTTATACTTCACTATATGGATATATGTAGATACATGCACATATTCATGCTATATATAACATTCAAAAAATTTACCAAACCAAACCCTAAAGTTTTCATATCCGTGATATTTTTGAAAAACTGTTTTTATTTTGGATAATTTCAAGCATAATGGACACAAAAATAGAGTAGCATAATGAAATTCCATGTACCCGTCGCTCAGTTACAGTAATTATCAACATCCTGTGGATGTTGTTGTTTGTAACAGGCTTTTGTTTTGGTACTCATTTTCTTTTCGAGGATATGAGTGGTGTTCAATGCAACTAAGAACAAATTTGCAGTTTGTTCCTGCACTGCTGAAAAGAAAATTCTTAAAATGACTAACCCCAGTTTGTTGCCAAGTAACCCTTAGCTATGCACTGATAGCAAAAGTAATATAACAGCATTTGCAGCATAATTAGATTTTAATAGCAAGTTTTATTTAAAGAGTGCCTGATCTTATTGCTCATAGGCATGCTTTTCTTTCTTGGATTTCTTTTCTTTTTGGTGGTAATCACGTTTTTAATGACTTGTGATAGACTTTCCTTTTATGAAACAACAGGAAACTGCCATAGGAGCTTTTTAGTAAGCGTTTAGACGTTGTTGAAGCTGCTTAGAATCCTTTTAGGTAGGAGGTTATTATTTGGCAAATAACCGTTTTTATAAAATGATTTCTGCAAAAAAGATGAATTCCCACCAGTGTTATTTGAATGAATGATACCAGTCTAAACAGGAAAAAGTGATGATTATGTAGCCGAGTAAGTTATAGCTGAATAAATGAATAAATGGAAATTTAGGTTTCTGTTTTTTCACTGTAACCAGAATAGAGAAAACAAAACGCTTTTCCTTCAGTCTGCCTTCCAGATGGAGTTCTTGGGAAGGAAGGAAGTATGATATGAAAGGAGGGAGGCAGGGAGAAGAAAAGGAAGAAAAGAAGGAAAGGAAGATAGGAGGGAGGGTAAACAGAAAGCAGGGAAGAAAAAGGAAGAAAGGGGTGGAAGGAGAGAGGCTAATTATCTGTAGGCGTATTTCTTTAAGCAGTCATGTCATTAAATATCACAAGCAGCCTGTAACTTAGTATACAGTATTTATATTACTATATAATATAAACTGTACAGAAGTTAGATTGGATTCAAAGACTATCAGAGGAAACTGTTATCTCCCAGTGCAACCTTATCATTGACAGAGGTCAAGAAAGTTAAAGCAAGTTCAGAAGTTGAATATATCAGTGTTTGACAAATCTACTGTTACTGTCCCGTAAGAAGCTGACCACCAGTGAAATTTAATTCATCGAGAAGAATGCAATTCAGCAATAGTAGAATTGTTTGTTTAATTTATGTTTCCACATTTTATGCAAAAGTGATGTTATTTTTTACAGGATATGGGTGGTTATAAAGTCACTCTAAAGGAATTCTCTAATATTTTATATAATTACTACAAAAATTTAAAAATTTTAGTTCATATATATAAACCTTGGATTTCAATGGAGAATATGCTTTTGAAGGTTCATTTTCTCTTTGGTAACAATTTTAATGGGATTTCTAGAACGCTTCCCCTTATTTTGGTCCACCGTCATAATGAGAGCCTCAAATTTTATGTCATCATCAAGTTCTGTATTCAGTAAAGGGTTCTGCTTATGAGAGCCAATGACAGATGTAATCCTCTCTTCTAATCTTAAGAAATCAGTGTTAGGCTTATTCAAATTCTACAGTAAAAGCTTCATGATTGTGAAATACAGTTGAGTCCTAACACAGACCTTTCCGTCTCTCTGTTTCCAAAACCCATCAAAATGTTTTTCCCCAAGTCTTCCCCATATCATCAGAAACCCCAGGAAAAAAATAAGGTGTCTAATAGAAACTACATTAGAAATCACAAATGTTGGAAAGTAGACTACAGAAATGGAAAGCATGTGACCATTAAAATCAAATGACATTGGTTCAGATCTTGGCGTCTGTCCTCACTGGCTGTTGGTTTGGGGAGAAGCTTCTAGATTTTTTCATTGTAGCAAATGGATGATCAAATGAAATAATGTAACTGCACACCCCAAAATAGTGTGTTAATTTTTCTTACACATATGCTTATTTGCAATCTTACATTTATGTTCTTGTGTCTTAAAAGCCTTCAATTTATGCTGAGAGTTCCAGCTTACCTTTCAATTTAATAGTTTGTGAATGAAATTAAGCAAAGTATGCTATGTTAGCTTTTAATGATAAATTGAGATATTACATGGGCTACTTTGTTTTTACTCCCTGGCTAGATCCCTTGAATACTTACTGCCACTTATCAAAAAAAAAATGTATATATAATATGTATGTATACATATATATACTTTTTAGACTACCTTCTCTTGGTAAATATGTGTTCAGTGATTGCAAACAACTTTCAAATTAAGTGAAGTATAATAGTACAATATTAGGAAGATTTTGCTGTGAAATAATTATGTAATATTTCATCACCTAAATGTTTTATAATAGGTTCGAATTATTTCTGCAGTTCTGGGTTGCCTCCACTACTCTGCGTTAGATGGTTTATTCTATGTCTTTAGAGAAGAACCTCTTATTTTTTAGTTGTTTGGGTAGGGACAAGAGGCCTTGGTGGTGGTCATCCTCGCTATAAGGGTTTGGAAGGAGGAAGAGGTTACTAATTCTTTATATGGACTCTCACATTAATTCTTCTCATTTTGGCCTCCCGTCTCTCCCTTGTACCCTGTCAGACATACCTGACCTTTCTGTGTGCTAAGCCTATGCAGACTTTCATACACCCTTCATGGCTCTCTCGATTGCTGTGGTCCACTCTACGGTGACCCAGACTACAGCTTCCTGCATCCTATTTCATCAATCCTCATGTTTTCAATAGCTTTCTGTCTACTAGAAAATTAAAGTCTCTTGTCCAATTCAGGCTTGAAATACAGCATTCAGGCTTGAATATGGCATTAGCCTGAAACATGAAACTTTTTTTTTTTAGACCATTTTCTCAGTCCTCTGGGAGACCAGAGGAGAAGATGAGTCGTCAGCCAGTGGCTTGGTTTTTCAAAATATAAATCATTGATCAGTAGTAAAATTCTCTAGCCTCTATGCATAATTGGAGGTGACTGAATTGATTTATAAAATCGTGTCTCTTGATTCCTACTATCTTATAAAACTACCCCTCTTTAAATATATGGTTATCATAAGGCAGGGCTTCTCAAGCTCAGCATTATTGATATCTGGCACAGGATAATTATTGTGAGGGGCTTTTATGTGCACTGTAGGATGTTTAAAAGCATCCCTTGTCAAATAGTACGCCCCTCGCCAGTTGTGACAACCGCAGTTGAAAACCACTGTCAGAGAGCCATACCAGTGAGTAATCGTGCAAGATACTATAACATGAAGAAAAAGCCAAGAGGTGTGAATATCTTCTACTTTGAAGTATAAATAAACCAACCCAATATAATTTGGGAGGACTTTAAAGTACATTACACTATACTATGGAAATGTGATGTCTTACTGTGATATTCCAAGCCAAGCAGAGAATAAAATGTTTTCTGACTTTCAGTAGTAACATGGTGCCTTTTGTGTATTCCACAATTTCCCTTAATAAGCATTTCCAGACAGCCTGGGATTTATTATTTTTGTTTCTTGAGGGCCTTTTATCTAGTAATATAAAAAGAAAAAAATGATATGATAATTTTGCTTACTTTCTCATTACTAGGGAAGAGATAGTTTCCCTCATAGGACATATACTTTTTTGGAATTGACTATTGTCCCTAGAAGCTAACTGGTGACCGTTAGTTCCTTCTTTGCCTGTCAGCAGAAGTGAAAACAGTAGTGGACATGCTCACCTACTTGATTACAGGTATTATATCAATCAGCATTCTTTTCCTAGGGTTCATCATAATTTCTGCAGATAATTATGTATTGTTTCCTTCTTCTCACCACTTTTTTGCTTTAGCTTTGACTACACACAGATTTATTTAAGATGGTTGAAATCAGTCATGCAGTCAGAATTTATCCCCACAGCAGTTGTGCAAAATTCACTGCAGCAGTTGTTTTAAAAATAAGAATTAAAAATATTAAACCACCTTTATTTATTCTGTCTACCTGTGCTCTCTTTTGTTTGCCCTTCATATTCTTCTCAGCTCATTAGGTCAGAAACAGGGTGTAGTGGGTGACTGAATGAGTTCTAGAATCGACCATGAGTCTTGGTGCAGCAAGCAGGACTGCAGACAATGGAAGCTGGGAAGCGGGGCTTAAGAGACAACCATAGAAGGTGGCAAGTGAATAGAAAACCTGAGCCCTAACATTAGCTCCATGTTAGTTAACTTTTCCTATGATGTTCTTAAGTGATTCAATTTTAAAAACAAGTATTGAATGAATGTAATCTTTTCATTGCTTATGTTACCTGGGAGGTTTATCAAGATAATGGGAAGTGATGAAATATAAATTCCATAATGTCTTTGTTAGTACTTCACAATTAATATTTTTAAATAAGAAAAAACTAAATTATATATGATATTAAATTTGCTGATTGAATATGTGCCACATATCATTGAACCAAGGGAATACTAGACAGTCGTTCTTATTATCTTGACTAAGCGTGCTCCTGATTCTATTAGTCAAAAATAAGTTTGGTGGTATACATATTTTTTTATGAATGTTGTTAAAGCAAAGAATAGTAGAGGTTAGCCAAGGTTTATCTCATGATAAGTGAATATGGCATTAGCCTGAAACATGAAACTTTTTGTTTAGACCATTTTCTCAGTCCTCTGGGAGACCAGAGGAGAAGATGAGTCGTCAGCCAGTGGCTTGGTTTTTCAAAATATAAATCATTGATCAGTAGTAAAATTCTCTAGCCTCTCTGCATAATTGGAGGTGGCTGAATTGATTTATAAAAACGTGTCTCTTGATTTGTACTATCTTATAAAACTACCCCTCTTGTACTGTCCCCCGTATCATTAAGTAGCACTGCCCTTCAGGTGTTTGCTCAAGTTCATAACTGGGGATCTCCCTTAATTCCTAGATTTTCATTTACATTCCATATCAAATCCATCAGTAAATTTTGTCAGTTCTACCTACCAAGTAGGTATTTAAAGGAAAAAATCCTACCATTTCCAGCAGCAGCACTAATGTATCATCACCATTTGGTGTACTGCTTCAATACCCTCCTTACTGGCCTTCTGCCTCCACATTACTCTGTCCTCCTAGACATGAACACCAAGGTGCCAGAGTGATACTTTTGGCATATAAATGCTATCAGAAGCTCTCTCCGCAAGTCTCCAGTGCATTCTCATTAGGTTTAGAATAAAACCCAAGTCTTTTCCATGTTCTACAAGGCCATGCCTGAATTGGCCCATGACTATCTCTGAACTCATTGCCGCTCTTTCCTTTTGTCAAGATAGCTATAATGATCTGTGCCTTCCCTCAAACATGCCAAGTGCACTCCCATTTCATGGCCTTTGCACCTTCCTCTGCCTGCCATCATCTTCCTCTAGGTATTTCCATGACTGGTTCCCTCCTTTCACAGAGATCTGTTTCAAAGATCTTTAAAGCAAACTTTCCTGGCATTCCTCTAAAATAGCACCTGCGCTAGCTGCTTTGTTTTCTTTTTCTTTTTTTATAAATTTATTTATTTATTTACTTTTGGCTGCATTGGGTCTTCGTTGCTGCACGCAGGCTTTCTCTAGTGCTGCGAGCAGGGGCTACTCTTCGTTGCGGTGCGCGGGCTTCTCGCTGCAGTGGCTTCTCTTGTTGCGGAGCACGGGATTTAGGGGCATGGGCTTCAGTAGTTGTGGCACATGGGCTCAGTAGTTGCAGCTCGCGGGCTCTAGAGCGCAGGCTCAGTAATTGTAGCGCACAAGCTTAGTTGCTCCGCGGCATGTGGGATCTTCTCGGACCAGGGCTCGAACCCATGTCCCCTGCATTGGCAGGCGGATTCTTAACCACTGCGCCACCAGGGAAGTCCAGGCTGCTATATGTTCTACAGTACTTAGAACTACCTGATATTATGTTATGCATATATTCATTTACATGTATAGTTTCCATCTGCCTCTCTGGAACGCAAGCTCCATGAGAGCAGGAGTTGTGTCTGTCTGGTTCACTGTTATACCCTCTAGTAGCTAGAAAACTTCCTGGCAAAGAGAAGATGTTTTAAAAATATTTGTTGAAATGAATGAATGAACATATTTTTTAATTTGCATTGTAAGCTACACTTATCAAACTATATGAATAAAATATTAAGTATCAAAGCTAGTCAAATTAATTTTTGATTTTCCTGAATACATACATTTTGATAGATTATATTAAGAGTTACATCCCTGGGAGTATTTGCTTTATCACTTTGACATGACTTCTAGATCAAGGTTATCATTTATATGGTGTTAGTTTGTTCATAAACCGCTTTCCCTGCACTCTCTGCTCAGTTGATTTGCCACTCCTTCCTCTTTGAGGCTTCTGAGGCTCCATGGCTCCATTGGGAGTTACCATAATTGTTTGCAACAGAAAGGAGAAATTTTGCCAATCCCAGTGCATTAGAGATAAGTGAAAAGTTAAGCACCTTTCTTCCCCCAAATGGCTCCACCTAGTATACACTCATATTTTCTCCCATCCGTTCATTTTTTTTCTCCCAAGGAACATGAGGTTTTGTCTACTTGCTATATATCTCATGAGTGCTATGCTCCACTATTAAGAACTAATGTTAAAACACTCCAGACCGGGGCTTCCCTGGTGGCACAGTGGTTGAGAGTCCGCCTGCCGATGCAGGGGATGCGGGTTCATGCACGGGTCCGGGAGGATCCCACATGCCACGGAGTGGCTGGGCCCGTGAGCCATGACCCTGAGCCTGCGCATCCGGAGCCTGTGCTCCGCAATGGGAGAGGCCACAACAGTGAGAGGCCCGCATACCGCAAAACAAAACAAAACAAAACAGAACAAAAAAAACATTCCAGACCAAAGAAAGCAGAACTGAAATCCCATTTTGAATCATTGAAGCTCTATGAGTAATTCACATTCCGTTGACTTGCTAGGACAATAGGCAGTTGGTTGTCAAGTCTTATAAGTTAAAAAAAAGTACATGCAGACAGCAAAACAAACCAAAAATCTCCATTGTAAAATGGCGCATGTTGGTGGGATTGCCACAGAGCGTGTTTTATTGTCAGCTGAATAAATCTGTGAGTATTGTTTTGTGACCAGATTTAGCTGGTAGATTTAAATAGGGTCATAAAGAAATTACCTCTGAGTATAGCACTCATTACAATGCATCATATATGCGTTCTCATCTCATACATTCTTATGTATAACTCCATGCCTTATTGGTCATTTTATTTGTAATATAGTACTTATTATTTGCAGGTACTTCATAAAGGCTCTTGAAACTGACTCGTGGAGTTATATTTTAATTATGTATCTAGGTTGTAAGCTCTGTGAGGGTTAAAAGCTGTGTTTTGTTTACCTTTCTTTGAGTCCTTTACAATCCCAGTACCTTGCTTGCATATCTAAAAATCTTCAAAATGCTTTTGTTGAATTGTGTTTTTGAAGGATGGACCAGTTCTCCTGCTATGGAAACTAATGTAGGAAATATTAATGATTCTTAAATTCGGAACTTAAATGCCTTTTGAACCCTTATCTAAATATCCAGTTCATTATTTTACAAACAATATTTTTTTTTTCTTCTCAGGCTACAAAGAATGCTAAATGCTATTGTCCCAAACTTCGATGGATATCATTAGTACAGATGTATTTTCCATCTAATATATCCAGGCATTTAATCTGTTATCCTATTTAATCCTCACACCAAGCCATAGGGGAAAATGTCACATTTTTTATATAAGGAGACTGAGACTCATAGAGTTTAAATAACTTCTCCAACTTGCCAAACCAACCAGGTCTAACTTCTGTCAGAATTTATTAGACCCATGTCTCCCTGAAAAATATGTGTATTATCTTTCTTACCTTACCATAATGCTTCTAAGAAACAAAGCAGAGAAGGCACTACTTAAAATACATTTTGAAAAGTATCTATGATTTTGAAAGAACAGATTTTGTGGTAGGACAACTTTAAGTATCCAAGAAATATTAATTATTCTCAAGAGTATTTGAGGGACTAAACTTAAATTTTAGAGGGATGTCAAAACAAAGATACACTCATCCTAAATATCTCATATTTCTCTTCTCTTTAAGAACATTAGAAAAATTCGAGAATACTGGCCTCATTGCCCTGGTCTCTTGTCACTTTTGCTTTGGAAAATTGGATCCTCTTTTTCACTATTCCATAACCCAAGTGTACATGGCATGGGGAAAAAAGAGAGAGACTTCATCTCTTCATAATTATTTAGGGAACGTTAACATAGGAATTATTCCTATACACAACTTTGTGTATACCACCTTCCAGATGTTTCTCTAACTAGCAGCTGGTAAGCAAAACAAACGTCCTTTAAATTGTTCCTTCTACTCTGAAGAACGGTTTTGTCGATCGGGACATATTAATAACTCTGTAAAAGATTTTTATTTTAAAATAGAAATAAAGATTTTTAATTTTAAAATAAAAACACTTTTAAAATAACTATGTTATCTTTAATGTTGTCAATGGGATATTCTGAAGAATAAAATGAGAGCTTGAAAATATTTTTGTTGGTGGATTCATAGAAATATTTCAATGCATAGGTAGCCAGAGAAACATCTCTACTATAATTGTTGTGTATTTTTTTTTGTAGACAAAATGTGATTAGGATTTAAAATCAGCCTGTGCTTCATGTCACTACTGTCAGACTTGCTTTATTTTTTCAACGATTTCAGCTTAGTGAGTGTGTGTGTGTGTGTGTGTGTGTGTGTGTGTGTGTGTGTGAATGAGAGAGAGAGAGAGAGAAGGAAAGAAAGGGTCCCAAAAGGAAAGATGTTTTCTTGACAATAAAATGTTAGTTGGTCTAGTCATGGTCTAATGCTTATTACTTTGCTTTTTATTGTAACTAATTTGTTTGAGTTCCTTCCAGTCGTACTTTTGCCCATGCAGAAAATGAAGAGGGCTTTGTGTTTGTGTGTTCATTTTGTTTGGTCATTACCATTCCTGCATTTGTTTGCCAGTTCTGTCTTCTGTCAGTTCGATTCAACTGATATTTGTTAAACACCATAAAGTGTCAGAAACATTCAAATAATGGATAGTTCAGCAAATGTCTTTTCTTTGTGGCAACACAATTGTTTGCCCTCAAATGACTGGACCTATGTCTTAGTTTTAATGGTCACTCCATTTCACAGTCATGTGTCAAATCTGTAGTCAGCTCTTGTGTTCTCTGACAGTTTCAGTTCACTTTTATCAAAGACAAGTGAATCATACAAGAAACATGCCTCAACAATATCCCTCTAGAGCATAATATCAGAACTTAGAGATGACAGATTGCACAGTACAAGCGCTCTGCTGTAGGTTATAGTCACTTATTTGTATGTTTTTGCTCTCCTAACAGATTGCTCACACCTTGAGGGGAATCATTGCACAGGACTAGTAGTTGCTTGACAGAACTGGGAGGCAAAGATCTAGCAAGGACTCTAGCTTGAATTTGCTCTTTTACCTTTGGCAAACCAGTTGTGCTTTTTACACCTCGGATCTTTGACCTCTAACACAAGGGAGTTGAATTATAGATTTGTCTGGGTATATTCCCAGGAGTGGGGTTGCTGGGTCATATGGTAACTCTATTTTTAGTTTTCTTAGGAACCTCCATACTGTGTTCCACAGTGGCTATACCAACTTACATGTACAAAACAGAAACAGACTCATAGACAGAGAACAGACCTGTGGTTGCCAAGGGGGAGTGGGGACAGAGAGGGGTGGACTGGGAGTTTGGGGCTGGTAGATGCAAACTATTACATTTAGAATGGGTAAACAACAAGGTCCTACTGTAAAGCACAGGAACTATGCTCAATATCCTATAATAAACCATAATGGAATAGAATATAAAAAAAGAGTGTATATATGTTTATAACTGAGTCACTTTGTACATCAGAGACTGGCACAACATTGTAAATGAACTATACTTCAATTAAAAAAAGAAAAAATGTAAAAAAAAAAAGTAAAAAATTAAGTAAATAAAACAAGAGAGTTGAATCAGCCCAGAATTGTTCACTATTGCCATTATTTTTTAACTTCTGATTACTGTAAGATGTAAAGGCAGAAACCAAAGATATTCCAAAGCCACTATCACGATACCTAGCACATTATAGTGTCCAGTATACATCAGTTGAGTTGAATTGGATTTGGGGGGTTAAAATCTTGGACGGAATACTGATGTATAAGTAAAAGCAGAGCTACTTATATCAAGAGAGGGGTAGGCAGTACAACAAGGTATGGAGTCAAGGCCCTCAGTCCACCCCTTATCTGTATCTGCATGTCACCTGCCCAGAGGGGTGCTGTAGAAACCATAGGGCTTTAGGGAACACAATTTAAAAATCAAAGAATTTAATAAGCTTATAATTTTTTTCTGGCTTGAACACTCTGATTCCTCTGTTAACTTGAACTTGTCCCATGAGGATAATATAGAAAGATCTTAAGGATGTAACATTATGCCATGGGGTGGGTGGTGTGTTGGGGTGGAGAACCACACAACCATTTTATATTTCTGAACAAATGTCCTATCTATGGATTTTATTATCTTTCTCTACAGATATTTTCTTTTATTATAAATTAGTGTGAGATGTGTTTGAACAGGGAACATTTTTCTCAGCTGCTTTCTATAACTGTTGAATTGTCTGCTTGTGACTCTATAATCACAAGCTTTTATAAATGGAGTTAATTTACTGAAGAAACAGGTTATTTTGATGCCATATTGCTTTTGAAGTTACCTGAAATCATTTGATAACCAGAGCCTAGGAAATGTGGCTCTTTGACCTATTAATGGTGAACTGCTTTGCCAACATTTAGTGACTAACCTACTTATTTAGCTATTAGGAGAATAAAAATCTGTTAAGATCATTTTAGGCAAGACATACAAGTATTTGAGGTTAATCAGAGTGATGTCAAATTCTTTGAAGAATTTCAAAGTGATTTATCTCATCTTATTACCCCAACTATCCTTTCCCCTTCCTTCCCATCCCTGTGTTAAATATTAATGAAGATGAATGAATAATGCATTCAATTAGTTATGAACAAAACCTACTGATCCTATGTGAGGTTGGTCTTCCAAACAAGGACTCTTAAAACTCATTCCTGTTTTTCGGAGCTGGGATGCATCATCCGTTTGCACTGACTGTGTTTTCTGTTAAGGAGAGATAGAGGTGAGCTTCCGAAGCAGATTGCATTCTTGAATCCTCTGGTGATGAGGATTTGTGGCCACAACTCCGGGCATAGCTGTCTAGATCAGCCTTCTGGTTGTCAACCAAACTGGCGTGTCCTCCTGGCAAGGAAGGAAGCCCGCAAAGCAAAATCATTTAATTTTTCAATCAATTTCAGCAACCCTTAATTGATCATTTCTGTACTTCTCACAGAGTGGAAGTTGCAGTGACAGATTTCACAGGGACCTGGGCATTTCAGTCAGAGAGGGTGAGGAGGGAGTCTTTAATGAAGGATCACTGACTATTTGTCTAAAGTCCAGATAGTCTAGTTAGCTAGGAATGAAGTATGCAATGGGAAACCTATCTTCAAGATGCTTAATAGCCAACTCTTAGATCTGTACACTGATCATTGATAAATTGATAAGTGCACAGAGCAGTAATGTGTAGAAGCTAAAAATCAAAGACAGTATATCATGCAAATTAGTAATAAGTACTATAAAATGTCATGGATAATAGTAATAAGGGGTTCTGACTAAATGAAAAGTATTACTTAAAATATACCTTGGTGACTACTTTTATGCATGTTTGAATATGCTGCTTGTATTTGTAGTAATGTAATGCCACATTGCTGCCTCATTTATAGGAGATGTATGTGAGAAATACTTAATCTAATTACTAAATTATGGGTTTTGAGGCAATGTGATCCAGGGTAGGGAAACTAGGAATGGGATTAAGAAGAAAGAGGCAATATTATGCCCCCCCAAAAAATCATTGAAATGCACGATACAGATATCATGTGTATCTTTAATTAACATAGAGAAAAGGTAGGGTACCCTTTAAAAAGGAAAGCAAGGTGAAAATTGAAAATATTTGGTGAAGTACAATCATACGTTCTTAAGGACTGACCAATCCTGATTCTGTACTGCAACAGTCTCATGTGACTGCCAATTTGGTAGTGTTATATTTCACTCATGTATAATCTAATAGCTTTTCAACTCGCCTGAAGGTACTACCTGCAATATGTAAGTCATTACTTGGTAGAATGCTTTGACACACTACTCAGAGAATGAAAACTACTTGGGAAAATAAACTGTGTTCTATCCTTCAGTTTATTCAGCATAACTATAAGTCTGTATTATTATTGTTTTTCAGCCCCTCTGACTGATAAACCACCCAAGCTTCTGTATCCTATGGAAAGTAAACTGACAATTCAGGAGACCCAGCTGGGTGAGTAATTCCTTAATTCTAGTTAATACACTTTTCTCGTTACATTCTGACTATTAATAAGCCTAGATTGTAACCTGGGGTAATACTCTGAGCTAAGCCCATGTTTATTTAAAGGGAGCAAAATTAGAAAATACCAGCAAATATGGCGTATTCCATCCCCCTGGTGCGTGCATTAGGACCAAGCTGGACATATGGATGTAAAAACTTATGTGTTAGTTAGATGGTTGTTGAAAAATTAGATGGACTGAAGGGTTTGCTGATGGTATTATTTTGTCATTTTATAAGGCTTGAATTGTTGGGTTATTTAAATTTATTTTACTTATTTATTTATTTTTGGCTGTGTTGGATCTTCGTTGCTGTGCGCGGACTATCTCTCATTGCGGCTAGCGGGGGCTACTCTTCGTTGCAGTGTGCAGGCCTCTCATTGCGGTGGCTTCTGTTGTTGCAGAGCACGGGCTCTAGGTGCGTGGGCTTCAGTAGTTGTGGCATGTGGGCTCAGTAGTTGTGGCTCGCGGGCTGTAGAGCGCAGACTCAGTAGTTGTGGCGCACGGGCTTAGTTGCTCCGTGGCATGTGAGATCTTCCCCAACCGGGGCTCGAACCCATGTCCCCTGCATTGGCAGGTGGATTCTTAACCACTGTGCCACCGGGGAAGCACTTGAATTGGTTTTAAAACAGGCAGTGTGGAACTGTTTGACTTATAATACTTATTATAATACCCAATAATATGTTAAAATACAATTTTTTAAAATTGGGGGAAAGGGTAGAGATTCATTAAAGTAAATGACACTGTTACAGTTAAAAATCATTTTTATCCAGCCAAATATAATGGACCCTGTGATAGTTAAGTTATGGATAATATATTCATAAAATGTGAGTGAGTGGCTTTTGGTTAAAGGACTGAAACATAAGAATATGTACAGAATATTCTGCCTTGGTAAAAATATCTAGTCCACAAATAAGAATTTTAACATATTTATCTTAGAGTTAAGTCTAGAATTTCTTAGTCTGATTTATCTATCTATATTTAGTTATACCAAATTATGGGAAATTTCCCCTCTTGTTTATAAATATATACAGCACATTCAATTATATTTTTTATTTGAAATATGATATGCATGTATGTATATATCATAAACTTTAGCGGAAAATTAGTTGTTTTTAGTGGTTTGATATAAAAGGTTATCAAAAGTATAATTTAAACCATATATTCATGTTTGTTAAGGAATTTTTTCTTACATTAACCATTTGAAAGTAGAAATGCATTTAATGAATACAACTAAAAAAAATTCATAGTCCATCCCTTATGTTATCAATGTTATTGTCACTGGGGAGAGTTTAAATCAAAATTGTAAATCTGTCTTCAAAATGAAGATTACAGATCTGATAATCTTTACTAATAGCACATCCACAGTTATAGTGCAAAAAGATAAGATGATGGTTTTAGAGACTATAAAATTATTGTAGTCAACAGATTTCCAGCATTGGAAATATTCACTCACTTTGAGGCATGAACATATGTAATTTTTATACAAGTCAGGGTTTTAATGTTTCTTTGATGATAAACCTAAGGCTTTGGATTAATTCCATATACATGCAAGTAGTTTTATAATTGTCATTATTTTGAGATGGGAGACCAGAAGCAGCACTAAAGCCATGCTGTATATGAAACAAACGTATTAAAATTGTATCGCGCTCTTTACTCATGCTGTGGTATATTGAGATATATTAGATGTTATTGCTACTTTGAAAAGAAATTTTGAAATATAAATTTTCCTAAGCGGCCATTCTCATACAGACCTTTCAATAACTCCTAGGAAGATATATTTCTAAGAAGTTATGCAAAACTATAAATATCTTGGACCAAGAGGGAGTGGTTTATTGTCCCAGTTATCTGTAATGAGCATAGCCAAAATGATATTAATTGTATCTCTTTACTTGAAAAAATGATTCAAAGAATTTTACAATAGATGGTTGCCCATTGGGTTTCCTTATATTGTCCCTGAATTTGGAATAAATCAAATTGTTCTGTCTTCTAAAATGTTTTACAAAATGGAATAAATAATTTGTAAAGCTTTCCTTTTTTCAAAAATTACTTTTTCTTGAACAAAAATTATAAAAACAAATCAAATTGAAAATATGAACATTTCTTATGCAAATTGGAAGGTTTGGCTGTATATTTGTTTGAAGAAAGATGGGCATGTCTTGATAACAATCAAAATGCTCCAGAAAATACTCTAATTAACTCCTTTATTGTCACTGCCGAAAGGAACACCTTTTAAACACCAAGTAAACCATAGACATCAACCTGGGACTTGTATTGTTTTAAACAACTTTCGTTTTATTTTCTAACTCCACTTCTCAGTGTGATACATCATTTACTAGTTTGAGAAATTTAACCTTAATCCATGAATTTTTGAGCAACAGTTGATTTGAAATAACTACCTTTTAGTGTTGCTACTTTAATAGTATTGGGGTAGGTGAACAGCTGATCACAAAGGATAAGTGAAAATAGGAAATAATGTTAAGGACCAAAAAAAAGGAAAGACTCGAGATGCCTAAAATATGTTTGTTTTCTACAATATGTACTTTGATTTTTCACCTCCTTTGGGATTTAATTTTTGCCCTTTCCAGATTTGAAAAAGCTATTAATTTCAACAGGCTCAAAATGTGTTGTCAAATCCTAAGGAAGGGAACTGAGTGAAGAGTCATGGGCAGGGGAGTAAGGAGGGTGGCCAGGACCAGTGATAGGGAACCTGTAAGTGGTGCCTACTCTCATGAGATGGTGAAAATCTCCAACAGAGTTTCATTTATCAAGAGCTTGGGGGTCTGACTCAACCTTGTCCTAAATTGAGGGTTAACCTCAGAGGTTAATAAAACTACTATGTGAGTTAATTATAAGAACAATCATTAGAAATTACACAAAGCTGAGTTAATACATGGCTGGTGACCTAACATGAACATCTTGGCTAAGTTAAACACATATCCATTCACCTGTCCTTGGTAACTAAATCCATCAAATCTCCAGTTTGTGTATGAATATATAAAACATATTAATAATGAATTAGATAAAATCATGAAATGCATAGATTTGTTTTCATCTCCAAATTCTCCTTTCTCTGCCATTTGCTAGCCATGCCTACCTTTCCCTTTCCACATCCCTTTGTGTCTTCCTTTTCTTACAATTCTTTCATCTTCTCAAAACTGGAAAGATTCTGATAGTGATAATTTAAACTGTTTCAGTATAGAAAGCAAAAGGCACCAAAAATCAAAGTACTTAGGAAAAAAATAGTATAATAGTAACTAAATTCATATTAACCATGTAAATTGGTGGTTTTGAATTTCAGTCAATATGGGGTTATAGCCTAGTATTTTCATTTTAAGTGGCATCTATATGTTATTTCTAAATGTGAAAAAAAACCAAAAACAACTCTGTCCCTTTTAAATAACTTTCAGGCATCAGCGAATATGTGGACAGAACTTTCTTGGGCAAAAGGCCCAGAAATCACACTGTGCAATTCTGAAGGTCAATCCAGGGGGTGAGCCTGACTTAGTCTTTTCAGGTGGTTGTAGTCAAGGGAATCAAAAGACAGACACCAGTGTCTTGCTGAACTTGAGCCCTGAGGATGTCAATCAGATATATGGCCTTCTTATGGCTAGGAGCCCATTTTCAGAAACTTCTAGTACAGAGGATGTTATATTCATCATTACCAGACTTTCAAAGAGTAGAAATTCATTCCACCCTTGTCCTAGTAAGACACATTATACTTTACAACGTAGAATTTACTGAAAATTATCATTAATTACTCATTTAGATATGGGTATTTCTTTATTTAAATTTTGCTTTTTGCTTTAAAAATAATTTTATAGGTTAGTTTTACAGGTTAATTACAGGTAGACCTTTGGGGGAAATACAGAAAAGAATCTTGTTTCTTATACTTTATGTTGTAGAAACATTCTGCTCCTATTAAATATGCTGAGAAAATACTCCTTTAATGGCTGCATGACATCCATGTGAATGTCCTATAATTTCACGTATACTGCTGGAAATTTGGATTTTTCCAAATTTCATTATCATAAATAATGATGCAGTTGTCTTTAATCATACATTTTCTCTTGACCTATTTCAACAGGACAGATTGCTAAAAGGAAATGGGTAAAAGGAAATAATTTCATCAAAGTTTCTTGCTACATAGTTTCAGAATTCTTATCAGAGTAATACAGACTCTCACTAGAAGTATGTAGTGAGTTTAATAACTTTTCATTTTTTTGATACAATGCATACAATGATACATCTTTGTAACATAGAGCTCTTGAAGGAAAACTCACTTTCCTTGGGTATCAGAATCACTTCTTCCTTCCCCCCCTTAGCTCCTTCTCTTCATTCATTGAATATGAGTGTGGCCTCTCTTTTTCAGGATTATCCTCATTTGGAGGGTTTCGAATAAATCTAATCCATATTGTTGAAGAAATATAGAAACCTAATCAAATGTCTGCAGTCTCTATCCATTTTTTTTCTCTTGCTTATCCTAATGCTCAACTGAAAACTTCCTCTAGGGCCTGCGTTTCTTAATATAAGTACACAGGAATTTTGTGATGTGCTCTGGGCATAGGGAATGTCAGTAAATACTAATTGACAATAAGGTATACATGCCACAAAGGACACACATCTCCAAATTTTCTGTAAGAAAAAAGTAATGAGACTGAACTGAATAAGCTGCTCAACAGTGCTTTTGTTTTTCTTTAATATCCACTTTCTTTTGTTAAGTTTGTTAAAAAGAAAACACATGTATCTGAGTTACAAGGATTCACCAGATGTTAACATCTCAGGGAAAGTGGTTGATGACAGTATTGAAACCTCAAATTTTTAAACATCTGTCCTCGTAAAGGACACACTACACATGTAACTTTATTCAACTTAATTACAGGCTAATTAAAATGTCACACTAGAACTTAACTAACACATCTTGCCCTGTTACACCATATTATAGTTTGCAGAATTTTAAGTTTCAAGCAGACTGAGGGAAAAATGTCTATATAATAGATCCTGATTGATAATTTAATAGGAAAACTTTTTGCCATGAAAATTTTATGTTTAATTTACTGTGTTGCTAGAGTAATTAGTTATGGAAATATATTCTACTTCAATCCTTTATATGTTCTGGAACTGTATATATGCATACATATATACATATAGTGCATGGAATGTGTTGTATTACAAATATACTAGTTGAGTTTTTAATCCAAGGAAAGTATATAGGGAATTATTTTATGGAGTGAAAAATAGCCCTCTAACATTTACTATCTAGTTCTATATTTTCATAGCTGTTATTTTCTTGAAACAGAACACATCCTTTCTGAATAGTTACTTAATTAGGAGGCCTGTTTGTTTCCTTTCTGGAGTAGGGAAGTACTTTATGTCAGTATCCTAGAAACAAAACAACTCAGGTGTTGAATTTGATACCTAATTCTGAAAATGACATACAATATTGATGATGCTAAAGAATACTTTGTTGCTGAGTTATGCAAGTGATGCAAATATGACCTTCCTTCCCAGAGGTAAGGAAGTCAGGATTGACTGTTTGGGTTTTTCCAGCCACAATTGCTCTTCTGGTTGTCATCAGCAAATGTAATGCTGCTGACTTTGGTTTTACTGCTCCATGTGGAAGATACAAAACATATTTTCACTGACAAACTCATATGAAAAACCATAAAACTTCTCTTTCACTCTGGATAAAAACATTTGTATCCAAGTCTTGATTTTAGATGACAAATGATGTACTCGTTGCCCACTTAAGAAAGACATGCAGATCAGCATAGTTCTACTGCCCAAAATAAAGCTTGCTAGACATAAATTAGAGCTTCTGGGCAAATAGACATCATAATTAAAGCATGTAAAGGCAAATACAGACTGGTGTTATAATTATTTAAACTGATGACATTCAGGTGTACTCAGTCCAAATTTATTGTGCCAGGATGAATGAAAGTAATAACTCTTGACAGCTGTTGTATTTTACTTTTGAAACCAAAAACACCTTAAGAATTGTGATTCTAACCTGAAGAGGAATATTTTGATATTAGTATTTATTTAACATTTCATATCCTTAAACAAAAGATGAATCAAGTAATGAAAGCTAGTATTCATATTCTTAGATCATTATATGGCCTAGCTTATATGATAGGAATCTCACAGATTCTCAAAATCAGTCTTTCCTTATGCTAGAGAGGAAGATTAGGTTGGGGGAAAATGCAGCTTTGCATGTTTGCTTTAAAAATTACTAGGTAAAAACTCACAGATATAGAGAACAAACTAGTGGTTACCAGTGTGGGGAGTAGGGGGAGGGGCAATATAGGGAAGGGAGAGTGGGAGGTGCTGCAAACTGTTGGGTGTAAGACAGGCTCAAGGGTGTATTGTACAACACGGGGAATATATAGCCAACGTTTTGGAATAACTGTAAGTGGAAAGTACCGTTTAAAAATTGTATAAAAATTTTCTTAAAAAAGGTAAAGAATGGCTAAGTAGCAATGATGAGAACAAACATACACTATTTTTTTAAATAACTTTTACTATTTTTAATGTTAAGTAGCTTATTGCAATTACCCCTCAATCCAGAAAAAAAATCAAAACAAATATTAAAAAAATTGCTAGCTAAGCAGAAGTCAGACTTCCTTTTTAAGTGTTACATGCTCGAGGCCTAGTGCTAGGACAGGCTTGAAACCCAAAGAAAGAAGGAGATGAAGGTTACAGCGGCTCCTATGGGCCATTGATTTCTGAACGTTTGGAAGCCAGCTGAAGCACTTGTATTTAAAAACTAGAATAGAGAAAATGTGAGTCTGCTGGTTCTTACTTTGGAAAAGGGCCAAAAGAGAGAAAAGAAAGGAAGAAAGAAAAAGTGCAAGAAAGAGTGTTGTCACAAAACCAGAGTCTTTTGAAATTCCCAACTCCTGGTGTAGTTCTGGTCTAGTTTGTTGGACACTAACATGAATCATGCAGATTGCTCTTTTGCTACAGCACTGAGAGTACAGTTTTGTTTGTCTGTGGCCAACTAAGAAACTAGATATGTAACTCTTCACAATTCTAGATTTAGAAACCTTACGAAGTGGAGGGACTTTGATAGTTATCAAGTCAAATTCTTCTCTTTAAACTGATGAGAAAACACAGATCAAAAATGGCTACATGTTTTTATATCACAAAATTTTCAAAAACAAACATCATCATCAACATCATCATTTTTCTTCTTCATTATTATTATGATTATTATTATTTTACTATTTTGGTTACTTACAATAAAGAGGCAGCATATAGCAGAGGTTCCAAATTCAGGTCATTCTGTCAGACAGACCTAGGTGACAATCCAGCTCTACCACTTAGCTCTGCTGTAACCTTAAACAAACAGCCCTCATTTTCCTAGTCAATAAAAAAGACACCATGATAATACGTAGCTCTGTAGAGTTAGTATGGGTATTTAATGAGATAATGCATGTAAAGATTAGTACATTGCCTGTATATATTAGGTAGTCAATATGTGCTTGCTGCTGTTAGTTGAGATATTTCAATGCTACACATATATGTATATATGGTGTAGGTATAAATATATAGAGATATATAGAGAGGGAGAGAAAGAGGAGAGAGATAATGCTGTATATACAAGATTTCTGAGCTACATTTTGAATGTCAATGATTGTTTGATCATGTTTATGTTCTTATTAGAATGTAAGTCTGCTATTGTACAGGATGGATAATATTTTAGACAATTTCCATCTAAGAACAAAATATGAATACTAAATTTTTCTACTTAAATGAGACTTTATCTTAAAGAAATTATTGATTTTAGATTACTTAATTGTTCAACAAATCTATCCAAATGCATACAGTAAGTACTTAGTCATAGCAGAAGAAAATGATACCCATCCTTTAAAAAATGACCATGTAATGGACACTATGCCGCACGAATTTGTTAATAACCATCAAGAAGAAAGACTGAAAAAATTACTTTTTCAACTAAAGAACTTCAGATATAGTATTTCTTAAGACAAGGTACATGAGAATAATTTTACAAAGCAAAGCATCAAACCATTATGCCTGTCAAGTTCCTCCAGAAGGTTTTGGCAATAGCCTTATTCATTTTATAGAAAAATACTGCTTTTCCTCTGACAAGTACTATTATCTTGAAAGTACAGAGCTTGAAAATGCAAAGCTTTCTGAGTTGTTCTTAATGATTGAAGTTTACTGCATAGAAAAATGCAGTGAGTATCCTATGTTAACAAGAACTTCTGAATTTGCAAAGTAAATGCCAATTTATCAGAAATAAACCTATCAAAGGACATAATGGTGTAGAATATTAAAAGAGGTTTCAGAATAAGAATATGTACCACATGACTGATGTTCATTAAAATAGAAACTATAAAAAGACCCACATCATTTAAAATTTGAATATAAAGAGAGATGTTCATCCATAAATTTCCTCTTGAATTTTGGCTAAATAACTGAGCATTCCTAAATTATATGCAGACTCTTCATGAAAAATAACTCATGCTTGAATATGATTATAAAAATAGGATACCAGTATTTTATGGTCTAACGTTAACACACTTAGCATTCCAGTCATACTTTACCAACTTAGTATGTTCCTACAGATTTGTGGGTAAATTGAATCATCATAATTTCAGAGAAGTGTTCCCTTCATTTTTGATTGATCTTTAATTGGTAGTGGCTTAACATGTCAGTTTTAAGAGGCTCTGACCCCCAGTTCTTTTAAGCAGCTAATGATCAGTGAAAGATTTATATGCACAAGGGAAGTACTCTATTTAAAGAAACTCTGTGGTGAGTAATTTTATATAAGAATCTTTTTTGTAATTGAATAATCACCCCTATAACTCTTCTCTGTGTTAGTGAAGATTTTTACATTTTCATAAGATGTGGTTCATTGATATAAAACTGGCAAGTGGTATTTCTAACTAACCCAGATAAAGGATCATCCACCTATCACTGCAATATGGCTTCCTCTTTATCAGTGGAAACTGGTGTCCCCATTGTGACTTTTTGCCTCCTCTGAGGAAATATTAAATTTAATTCACCAGCCTCAGATCAACAGAAATTCATTTTAATTTAATTCTCAAAAATTGATGTGGTAGGGTAGATTCTTTGAGTAACCAGACTATCTCATGTTCATTTATGACTAAACAGTTTATTTTCATAAGAGGTACATTTTGAAGGCCATCGTACAATCTTATCTGCCTTGATTTTATTGAAATGTATCCAATAGAATGACTGTCCGTGGTGTCATTTGTTTTTCCATAGCTATAACTGTTGTTATTTCCAATTTTAAAGAGAGCATTTTGTATTTTGATTCTTCTGGAATTTATATGGACCTTTTCATTACATCATTTTGTTGATTACTTCCTTTTTTCTTAATGTATTCCTATGCATTTAATAATGTTTAACTTTTTAATATGAAAGCATATACAATGAAATTTGATCTGTTACTTCATGAATGCTTAAACGTTCACATTTTAAGATATGCCTAAATGTATGCTCCAAAACATGCCAGATAAGGGACTTCTCTGCTGGTGCAGTGGTTAAGAATCAGCCTGCCAATGCAGGGGACACGGGTTCGAGCCCTGGTCCGGGAAGATCCCACATGCCTCGGAGCAACTAAGCCCGTGTGCCATAACTACTGAGCCTGCATGCTGCAACTACTGAGCCCACGTGCAGCAACTACTGAAGCCCACGGCGCCTAGAGCCTGTGCTCTGCAACAAGAAAAGCCACGGCAATGAGAAGCCCATGCACCGCGACAAAGAGTAGCCCCCACTCACCGCAACTAGGGAAAACCCACGCGCAGCAACAAAGACCCAAAGCAGCTAAAAATTAATTAATTGATTATTATTTTTTTTTTTTAAAACATGCCAGATAAGCCCAATGCATACAGTATCCAGAAGGTTTTAAAACCTGCGCCTCACAGCAAACTCTCAAGAAGAGGCCTCCTTTGCAATTCACCACACACAAGCCCAATGTTACTTTCTCAGAGACACTAAGGATTTTTTAAAATTTTGTAGTTAAGATATGTGAATTTTAATTATAGCATATATTATCCAATTGAATAATTAAGAAAAATAAAAGTAAAAAGCTTGATAAAGAGTTTTTAATTTTCCAGTGGTCTGAAGATATCTCCCACTTCCACTTCTGGTCCACAGTGAGCATGAGAGAAAGATTTCAAGTTGCCCTGAGGCATCCAGGAAAGCCAGTACTTCCCTCTCCCCTCCCACTACCCCGCAAACTTACAGGCAGGCTACAGGCTTTCTCACTCTTGGAGAATTTTTGTTTCCAGTTTAATAAAAGCAGGATACTTACCTCAGACTTGCCTGACAAAGAATTGTGTTTATAGAAACTTGGCACCTCTTTGAGTAGGAAGAGAGCAAAGGAAAGTGCATTGCTTTTCTGGAAAAATTAAATTAAATTCATCCTGTCACATCAAGCTATCCTTAGAGATAGGATACTTACAACATGACTTGTTCTAGGAAACATTTGCAAGGCATTTTCATATGTTGTCTCATTTCGTCTTTTCAACAGTCTGTGATGTTTGTATTGTGCTTCCATTTTACAGATTGTGACCGAAGCTTACGTGCTATATACTTCTTGAAACATTTCTATACACTAGCGTATTGATTATTGTTTCTTTCTTCACTCCTTTGTTAAATTCTAATTGTAAATAAATGCTCTCTTAAATCCATGACCCTTCTGCAATATTTAGAATGATCTCATCTTATCCTTATGGACTACAATATTTAGAATGGTCTCATCCTATAGACTGCTTCATTTTATTTTATCCCACTGTTAACAGATTCTGTGTCTCATCAAATAGCACATCTAGTAATAATGCAATTGAATATGAACTTGTCCTTGAAATGTTTCTCAGGGGTTTTTTTTTCCCTATTCATTTGCATGTCTCCTCGATCTGCTTCAGTTCATCTTTGCCTCCTATTTTCTCATTCCCATTTTTTGGTACTTCTGCTCTCTCAAGTACATTTTAACAGACACTTTTCTTCCTCTACTGATCTTCAAGCATGAAATTTCTTTTCAAGGCACTTAAGAAAATGGGAGTACTTAGAACATTCATGAACAGAATGTCCCGTGAGCTGTAAAAGTTAATGTGAAAAAAGCAGAAGAGTCAGTTAGTTCATCAGTTTTTACTCTTTAAAAACAGCAAGTTATAGTCCTTTCTTAAACAGCAAGCAGAAAGCAAGTGTTCTCATTTCACTTCTTAAAATAGACAAAGTAAAACTAATAATTGACTTGTCAGTTTACTGTGACTATTAATTCCCTGTGCCCAGAGTTGGTTTTTGTAAATTTAGGATTCACATTTTCTTTCCGAATATTATTATCTGACTCTACATAGATAAGTAATTTAAAGACTACTGATTGTTTGAGCATTTAAAGTTAAAAACTATGTAGACATTGGTAAATTATCCGTTTAGAAAACCTGTAACAATTGGATTAAAATTAATGTTAACCCAGAAGTTAAATTGGACTTATGGTATTTTTATGACATTTACAGTGCATCTTGCACATGGCTTGTAAATATACGTTAACTTTAAAGAACTTGGTAAGATTTTTATAGAAATGGAGATTCTTTTATAATGTAAATGCATGCTGCATTAACATAACAAAGTAATTTGCAATTTCTCCTATGGGCTGACATTTACTAGGTCAAGGCCCCACAAACAATGGTATCAAAAAACCTCCACCAATTGTAAAAATGCTTTTATGAATGAAAGTAGCATAGTAACTAAGTTAACACTCTGTTTTAAACTTCAGTGACTAAAAGGACCTAAGCATTAATTTATTTTATTTTCACAACAGCAGAATATTGATAACAAGATGGAAGTTGTCTTTATTCTAGCGTATGAGAACAGTTTCTCAATGGGGAAATAAGACTAAGATTCTCAAAGGTTGTTGAAATAATGATAAATTCTCTTAAATGCAGATGAGCATTTTATGTTCAGTTTAGTAATTTGGAACACACGTATTTTAATTATTTTAATATTATAGGTTAACATTTTCACTTTTAATTTACATTTCTTCCTCTAAATAAAGAGGTCCTTGGCATCATGGTACACTGACACAAACCAATGGGCCTGTCTTGCCCCTGACTAATTAAGTGAGAATCTCAGTGACCTGAAGATCTTCATCGCCAGATGAACTGTCTATAGCAATGATTTTTAATGCGGAATGAATGACATAAATACCTGTAGAGCTTTTACAAAACACATGCGCCTGGTTTTCTAGCTCTCCTGCCTCCCCTGTACTTGAAAATTTAACTTATTAGATCTGAAATGGAGGCTGAGAATCACTGTTCTCTGTCCTGTTGGGACTTTTAAGTTCTGCAAACAGAACATTCTTATAATTATGTCTCTATATCTATATATGTCTATGTCTATACCTATCTATATCTATATCTCTTCTGACCTGGTGGATCTGATGTTTTCGTAGTCATAATCAGGATTTCTGTACTTTCTGGAGCTCTTTGCAATGCGTATGAGGAAGCTAACAGACACAAACACATCTGGGTTATCTCATCAGTCAGGTTGTTATTGTCAAGAAAGAGAGACTCTCTAACTCAGGCACAGAAGGTACAAATGAGATCTGTATGTCCTTCCAAGTGGAAGCTATGTATGATACTGAGGACTGAAGGTGGGAATGAAGTAGAGAAAGGGAACTTCTCAAAGCCTAGTAGAAATTCAGCAACAATTTGCGTCACTTAACCTTTCTGAAAACTTATCTTAGTATCTTTATTAGTTTCCTGTGGCTGCTGTAACTAAGTACCGCAAACTTGGTGGCTTAAAACAAGAGAAATTTCTTCTGTCAACAGTTGTGGAGGCCAGAAGCTTGAAATCAAGGACTGCACTGCCTCTGGAGGCTCTAGGGGAGAATCTTTGCCTCACGTAATGAATGTCGGGAGGCTGTCAGCCTCCTTGACTTGTGGTCCCATCACTCCAATCTCTGCCTTTGTGGTCACCATTGCCCTCATCCTCTTCTGTGTGTGTTTGTGTGTATGTGTGTTTTGTCTTCTGACTGTCTCAAATCTCACTCTGCCTTTCTTTTATTAGGCACTTGGCATAAGAGTTAGGGCGCACATGGAAAATCAAGAGAGATCTCATCTCAAGAGCCTTACTTTAATTACATCTGTGAAAAATCTCTTTTTCCAAATACAGGCACACCTTGGAAATATTGCAGGTTCAGTTCCAGACCACTGCAATAAAGTAAATACTGTCATAAAGTGAGTCACATGAATTTTTTGGTTTCCCAGTGTATATAAAAGTTATATTTACACTATACTGTAAGTGTGCAATAAAAAAACAATGTACATACCTTAATTAAAAATACTTTATTGCTAAAAAATGCTAACCTTCAGGAAGTGGCATCAAAGATAGCCATAAGAAATGTAATAAAAAAGTTTGAAATATTGTGAGAATTACCATGTGACACAGAGACACGAAGTGAGCAAATGCTATGGCAAAAAATGATGCAAATAGGGTACCGATGCAGGGTTGCCACAAATCTTCAATTTGTAAAACAAACAAAAACAACCCACCATAACTTCGAAGCACAATAAAGTGAAGTACAATAAAATAAGATATACCGGTAAGGTGATATTCACAGCTACCAGAGATTAGGACACAGACATATCTTTTGGGGGCCAGCATTCACACCAGTATGGTATATATCACATGTTCTACTACATTCACAAAAAGTGTGATATTGAGTAAAAGTTCACAAGATGAATTAACAGTGAAGTGTCGACAAGAGCCCTCATTCAATGATTATCAGGGCCTGCTCCTCTGTGTGTGCCCACAGGGTGCATGTGTGTGAGTGCACGTACATGTGTGTTATGTCTTGTGGTGTTTCTTTTTCACCTGAAGAATTCTTTGTAGAGGTAGCCCTTGAGGTTAAATTGGGAAAGACACCATTACGAGATGTCCAAAGCACAAGAGTTTTAAAGTGCCCAATACACAAAGCAAAGGGAACCCTTTCCCAAGAAGAAAAAACATGATCGTCCCGTAGTTCTGAGAGAGCAAAGAAAGTTTGACTGTGAATTAGGCGATATTCAGTTGTCCTTTTACATTTGGCAAGAGTTGATTCACCTGTATTAATTAGAAACGGATGACTGCCGATAAGTGGATTGGTGATTATGTCTACTCATGGAGAGTCGGATATTGTTTCCAAACAAAGTGTTCACAAATAAAATGTTAGGAGTAATATGTCCCTCTCCATTAGTAGACATCCTGGTATCTAGCCGTAACAATTATAGGCATAACTTCTTAAAACTACGGAGATAGTCATTTACCTTGTACAGCATTCTAAGACTTATGATTCATGAGCAGAGTTGTAATATTAAAAGTTTTCAAGGTACTAATAAGAAATCATTCGTTTAATCAAGCACTTGTTGAATACTTGTCATATGACCAGCATAGTATTAGGCAATGCAGTAAGTAAAACTAAGAACGTACTGTGTGAATTTAAAGAAGAGCTGTTTTCAAAAGCAGGATCAAGTAAGGCCTCATTGTGAAAACATTAGATGAGCTATACCTTAGTTTAGAAGTAAGATTTCAGCAGACAGATATGAAATAGAAAGGCACTGCTGAACAACCAGTGTTAGGAGAGGCAGAGAAATGAGGAAACATATGTTGACTTTACAAGCTGGGCAATATTACAGCCAACTGAAGCAGTTGAGCCAGCTGACCTGATGAAAAAGAGTAGTGCCAGAAAAATTATGAATTTAGATACATTTTCACTAAAGTGAAACCTTCACGTCACTGAAGCCTTAAAATTTTTTAAAAAGAGGAAAGGAGGAGAGCCCAGTTGGTAAGTTAGTCTCAGACCATAGAATGAGTAAGAGAAAAAAGAAGCCAGTAGCCAGAGAACCAATTGGGAAACTAATTGCCTAGGTGAAAAGTAATATTAGCCTCTGAAAAAGGTCAGATTTCAGGGGGATCAGAGAGAATCGGAGGTATAAATCTTGTTAATGTATCAACTTATAGGAAGTAAAGTTGACAGACCGAGGAATTAAAAAGAAAAGATATTAATTATGGCTGACTGAAAAGGTATTAATTATGGCTGGCTGGGAGGAAGGTAATGCCAATAACAACAAGAATGTCAAAAATAGGAGGAGTATTTGAGGGGAATATGTTGACTCAAACTGTGGTTATAGGAGTGGTACGTTTTTGGCAAGGCTTTCCCAAAACTGGAAATGTGGACATAGGTTGAGTAAGGAGTCTGAGCTGGACAAGCATTTGGGAGATCCTCCTAGAGAGAGAGTCAGACAATTATCGGCCTGAGAGATTACTTATTTTTCTCACCCTGTCTCAAATTATTATTGTAATATGTAAGTATACTAATTTCTGAATGTCTTATTTTCCTCTTGAGCATGGGATATTTTATTTATCTCTGAGTAACCAATGGGGGAATTTTGTTCAATAAGTTCTTGTTGAATGACTGAAGGTTAGTTGCAGTGTTTTTGAGAGTATCTTTGTTTTTCCAAGTAAAATGGAAATTGTTTCATATTTACTATTGTGTCCTTTAAAAAGCATTTTTAGGAGTTTTGCTACAATCGTATTATCATATCATTGTCTAATCTTTCATGTTTCCAAGTATTTTAACTTACTTTAATTATTTCACAGCCTAATTATAAGATATAACTAACTGATTATTTTCGCAATTGAATTGTATCCATTCAAAATCACTCATCCCCGAATACTAATTATCAGATTATTATCCCAATAGAGATACCATAAATTATGCCTTTTCTTTTTGCTACTGCTTAATTTTCTTCTTCTGTCCAGGAAAGAAAGGTACTACATATACATATTATTACAATATTTAGTAACTGAATAATTTAGGCAACATTTTAAATAACTGGGGATATGGTAGGAGGTTTTTAAAAGATAATTGACTCAATTTTTTTCAACAATTTCTTTAAAATATACAGACAGACACATATTTGAATGTTATTGATTTGGAACTGTGTCTATTTACATTTGAATTCCTGTGACCTGCTTACCAATTTTAGGTTTCATATTGTTTTATTCTTCCTTAGTCTATCTTTCCATGCTATATTGATTTCTGAGTGTTCAGGGAACTTCCATTTTCCACCTCATTTAAGTGCATTTCATCCTACTGTGTTGGTCACCAGCAAGTCACAAAAATGGTACACAAATGGCCATATAATGCAATGTGATTTGAAACAAAGGGGAATTGCACTTGTCTACGGGCATGGGATTTTTATCCTGAGTTGTTCAGTGTAGTTAGAAAGTAAAGAGTTATTGGGGTTTTTTGTCTTCATAAAAAGAATGAGAAGTTTGAATGCCATTTAGAGCAGTGGTTCCAAAACATATAGATTTCAGGAACCAGGTGAACTACAGGAAGGAAGGAAGGGAGGGAGGGAGGGAGGGAAGGAAGGAAGGAAGGAAGGGAGGGAGGGGACCATCACAAAGTTGTCAATGTATTTAGTTTGCCAAATTATATTATTAAGAAAATAAAGAAGCTAACATCTGCTATTAGTGTAATTTATAATTTCTTAAAAGGGCAATTTAAAATCCAAAACTGTGGAAGTTCTTCAGAGAAAACACCAGTCATTTGAATTGAACTGGTCATTTGAATTAAAATTTATATTTATTTTTTAAACTTACTATATTATCCTCTCTCTCCCCCCAAATTTTGCATCTAAGAGTATCTCAAGACTGTTACTGATCATGTCCTGCCTCCAGGAATGACTATAATCATAATACCTCTTAATTTTTCCACACTAACATAAAACATTTGACAGTGAAAACTAATTAAAATGCACAATTGCATTTCTTCTGTATATTTGGAAGTGGAATATCTTCATTGATATGTGTCTTTACATATTTTATTTGCAATGCAAGTGAAACTATTTTCATCTCAGTTACATGTACTTACACTTTGGAGTCATGTTATGAAAGCCATCTTATGTAAAATACAAGCACCCCTACTACACAACTGTGCATCACCTGCTTGCCCATCCTTCTAGATGGTAATTTTGGCTTCATCACCATCTGCTGGTCGCTTGTGACTATGGAAACACTAGTGAAAGTTGAGCCACTCAGCATAGTACTTTCCATCTTTTTCTCTTTTTGCCTTACTTTCTGGAAGATTTCCTAAACTTTATCTTCCCACTCTCTTACTGATTTTTTTTTCTTTTCTGATACATACTTTTAATTATTAAGTGTTTTTTCTTTGTTTTCTACATATATCTTTTTCTATAGCAGCCTGTTCTTGTTGTGTGGAGGCAATGGCATCTCTTCTCTCTCTGAGAGTATTTAAGTTAGATCTTTTGGGGGTTTTGTTTTGTTTTGTTTTAGGGGCTTTGTTTTCTCTATATATATTATCTTTATTCTCCCCAAGTTCCTATTGTCTGTTTGTTTGCATGTTTAAGTCTCCCTCCTGTTAAAGGCTTCCCTCAGTGTTTTGGTGGTCCTTGGTTGTCCGCTTATTATTAAGTGTAAGGCAGTAAAGAGATGCTTGGGAACTCTTCACAGCTAGTTGACTTGGGACTTCATGGTTTGTTTGTCTGGCTTATTGGGAAACCCCTGCTCTCAGTGTCTTTGGGTCTTTTGTCTTGCACTGGTCAGATTCATAGAGAAGAATCCTCCAGTATTCTGCCTGTCTGTCTGCATCTGATAGATGAGTGGGAAAAGATTTTACATTCAGCATAAAAGCACACCTTCAGTTGTGCAGAGACTGTCTTTGACCCTCTCCACGGAATAAACTTCTAGTCTCTGCCATGGTGGAGGGAAGAATTGTTATCTAATTTTCTTTAAAATATTTTTGAACAATCCTCTTGTTTTCGCCCCATTCTCATCCTCCCTTCCATAAATATCTAGTATCATCAGTTCCCTAGCCTTCGGGGGGTTCTGCGTTGGTAATCATGTTGTTCCTTGGCATCAACATCTGTTAGATTAGGTTTCAGCTTTTGCAAGTCTTCTAAGTGAGTTATTACTTGTTCACTAACTGTCTAGCTTCTAAAATTCTGTTGCTGTGGTTCTCTCCCCTGTCTCCTTTGTGGGTTTGTGGCTAATTAAAAAGCCCTTCATTTATATTTTCATGTGTACTCCGGAGGGAAAAAAACCCTGTATTTCTGTGTTCATTCTACCATCATTACCTGATAGTCTGCATGTAACTTTAGGAAATTGTTTTTGACATTTTGTAAGATGATGGAATAAAAATAAACTGTCAAGAAGTCTTCATAGAAGATTTATGAGCTTGAGCAATAATTGTAATACTCTCTATTAGCTAACCTGGCACAACTCTGAATTAAAGTGAACCCAGTCATGTTTGCTATTGTTGATATGCTGTGAACAATGTGAGTGACACTCATTTTTAATTAGTCCATGGATAATTGCAGCCATGTACCTAAGTCCCATTAGTGGTCACTTTTTAACATTCGTAAAATAGAAGTACTGAAACCACTCTTTTCTTTTCTTCTTCTTTTTTTAATGTGGTGGAGAAGGTCAACCATGTTTTATGGGTTGGAATTATTGATAGGATACTTTTCTTTGGCTTAGCATTTTCATATCTTTTTAGCTTAACTGTCCACTGTGAGACTAAGCTTATTACTGTCATGTAAGATTTGTTAAGCAACACTAGTCATACCTAAAATCCACCATGTGGAGTGATTTATCCTCATTTCAGAAAACCAATATACCAGATATAATAGGGAGCTATTCTTCTTTTTAACCTTTTGATACATATTATAGACAGTGGAATCAAAACAGAATCTGTCATCTCTTTAGAACCCAGGCACTTCTGTACACTTGGAGAAAGTGTACCCTGGAATCACCTATAAAAGGATCCTTCTGAGTTCTGCTTTTTCTCCATCATCTTATCCTGTTAAACATGGGACTTTTCTCCTCTTCAGTTTCTCAATGATAAAGGTTTAATTTCAGCTTGTAAATTCAGTTTTATCCTTTGTAACTAGAGCAAGATATCTCCTAGTACTGATCCTGTTTTCACATTTATGTAGGGCCCTGTGTGCCTGTCATATACATACAGATATCAATCAGGAAGCACGTCATTCCAGGCAGGGACGCTGATGCTTGCATGTGTATGTATATATGAATGATAATATAGTGTGAAGGATATGGATTGAGCTCTTTAGGGTATGTTATGGGTAGAGATCTTTAAGGACACCGTAGATGGGAAGGCTGTGTATGCTCACAGGGGCTAGAATTGAGCTCTTTAGGGTATGTTATGCGTAGAGATCTTTAAGGACATTGTAGATGGGAAGGCTGTGTCTGCTCACAGGGCCTAGACAAGCCCCTCTCAGGCAGGCAGTGTTGACTTTGAGACTCAAAGGATGAGTTTAATTTCTCTAGGTGGAGAAATGCACACTAGACCAAAAAAAAAAAAAAATAGTATCAGCAAATACTTATGAGTAGGAGGACCTTTAAGATTGCGGAAGAGTAAGACGCAGAGATCACCTTCCTCCCCACAAATACATCAGAAATACATCTACATGTGGAACAACTCCTACAGAACACCAACTACTGAACGCTGGCAGAAGACCTCAGACCTCCCAAAAGGCAAGGAACTCCTCACGTACCCGGGTAGAGCAAAAGAAAAAACAGAGACAAAAGAATAGGGCCGGGACTTGCACCTCTGGGAGGGAGCCGTGAAGGAGGAAAGGTGTCCACACACTAGGAAGCCCCTTCGCGGGCGGAGACTGCGGGTGGCGGAGGGGGGAAGCTTCGGAGCCACGGAGGACAGCGCAGCCACAGGGGTGCGGAGGGCAAAGTGGAGAGATTCCCGCACAGAGGATCAGGGCCGACCGGCACTCTCCAGCCCAAGGGGCTTGTCTGCTCACCCGCTGGGGACGGCGGGGGCTGGGAGTTGAGGCTCGGGCTTCGGTCGGAGCACAGGGAGAGGACTGGGGTTGGCGGCATGAACACAGCCTGAAGAGGGCTAGTGCACCACAGCTAGCCGGCAGGGAGGCCGGGAAAAAGTCTGGACCTGCCTAAGAGGTAAGAGACTTTTTCCTGCCTCTTTGTTTCCTGGTGCGCGAGGAGAGGGGATCAAGAGCGCCGCTTAAAGGAGCTCCGGAGACGGGCGCAAGCCGCGGCTAACAGCGCGGACTCCAGAGACGGGCATGAGATGCTAAGGCTGCTGCTGCCGCCACCAAGGAGCCTGTGTGCGAGCACAGGTCACTCTCCACACCTCCCTTCCCAGGAGCCTATGCAGCCCGCCACTGCCAGCATCCCGTGATCCAGGGACAACTTACCCAGGAGGAACGCACGGCGAGCCTCAGGCTGGTGCAACATCACGTTGGCCTCTTCCGCCACAGGCTCGCCCCGCATCCGTACCCCTCCCTCCCCCCGGCCTGAGTGAGCCAGAGCCCCCGAATCAGCTGCTCCTTCAACCCCGTCCTATCTGAGTGAAGAACAGACGCCCTCAGGCGACCTACACGCAGAGGCGGGGCCAAATCCAAAGCTGAACCCCAGCAGCTGTGCAAACAAAGTAGAGAAAGGGAAATCTCTCCCAGCAGCCTCAGGAGCAGCGGATTAAATCTCCACAATCAGCGTGATGTACCCTGCATCAGTGGAATACATGAATAGACAACGAATCATCCCAAATTGAGGAGGTGGACTTTGGGAGCAAAGATATATATTTTTTTTTTCCCTTTTTCTCTTTTTGTGACTGTGTATGTGTCTGCTTGTCTGTGTGATTTTGTCTGTATAGCTTTGCTTTTACCATTTGTCCTAGGGTTCTATATGTCCATTTTTTTGCTTTTTGGGGTTTTTTTAGTACACTTTTTAGCACTTGTTATCATTGGTGGATTTGTTTTTTGGTGTGGTTGGTCTCTCCTTTCTTTATTTCTTCTTTCTTTTCTTAAATAACTAGTTTTTTTTTATTTTAATAACTTTATTTTAATTTATTTTATGTTATCTTCTTCTTTCTTTCTTTCTTCTTTTTCTCTCTTTTATTCTGAGTCATGTGGATGACAGGCTCTTGGTGCTCCAGCCAGGAGTCAGGACTGTGCCTCTGAGGTGGGAGAGCCAACTTCAGGACACTGGTCCACAAGAGACCTCCCAGCTCCATGTAATATCAAATGGCGAAAATCTCCCAGAGATCTCCAACTCAATGCCAACACCCAGCTCCACTCAACGACCAGTAAGCTACAGTGCTGGACACCCTGTGCCAAACAACTAGCAAGACAGGAACACAACCCCACCCATTAGCAGAGAGGCTGCCTAAAATCATAATAAGTCCACAGACACCCCAAAACACACCACCAGACGTGAACCTGCCCACCAGAAAGACAAGATCCAGCCTCATCCACCAGAACACAGGCACTAGTCCCCTCCACCACGAAGCCTACACAACCCACTGAACCAACTTTAGCCACTGAGGACAGACACCAAAAACAATGGGAAGTATGAACCTGCAGCCTGCGAAAAGGAGACCCCAAACACAGTAAGATAAGCAAAATGAGAAGACAGAAAAACACACAGCAGATGAAGGAGCAAGGCAAAAACCCACCAGATCTAACAAATGAAGAGGAAATAGGCAGTCTACCTGAAAAGGATTTCAGAATAATGATAGTAAAGATGATACAAAATATGGGAAACAGAATGGAGAAAATACAAGAAACATTTAACAAGGCCTTAGAAGAACTAAAGAGCAAACAAACAGTAATGAACAACACAATAAATGAAATTAAAACTTCTCTAGAGGGGATCAATAGCAGAATAACGGAGGCACAAGAACAGATAAGTGACCTGGAAGATAAAATAGTGGAAATAATTATTGCAGAGCAGAAAAAAGAATGAAAAGAATTGAGGACAGTCTCACAGACCTCTGGAACAACATTAAACGCACCAACATTTGAATTATAGGGGTCCCAGAAGAAGAAGAGAAAAAGAAAAGGACTGAGAAAACGTTTGAGGACTTTATAGTTGAAAACTTCCCTAATATGGGAAAGGAAATAAGTCCAGGAAGCACAGAGAGTCCCATACAGGATAAATCCAAGGAGAAACACTCAAGACACATATTAATCAAACTATCAGAAGTTAAATACAAAGAAAAAATATTAAAAGCAGCAAGGGAAAAGCAACAAATAACATACAAGGGAATCCCCATAAGGTTAACAGCTGATCTTTCAGCAGAAACTCTGCAAGCCAGAAGGGAATGGCAGGACATATTTAAAGTGATGACAGAGAAAAACCTACAACCAAGATTACTCTACCCAGCAAAGATCTCATTCAGATTCGATGGAAAAATTAAAACCTTTACAGACAAAGCAAAAGCTAAGAGAATTCAGCACAACCAAAGCAGCTTTACAACAAATCCTAAAGGAACTTCTCTAGGCAGGAAACACAAGAGAAGGAAAAGACCTACAATAACAAACCCAAAACAATTAAGAAAATGGTAATAGGAACATACATATCGATAACTACCTTAAATGTAAATGGATTGAATGCTCCAACCAAAATACATAGACTGGCTGAATGGATAGAAAAACTAGACCCATATATATGCTGTCTACAAGAGACCCACTTCAGACCTAGGGACACATACAGACTGAAAGTGAGGGGATGGAAGGAGATATTCCAAGAAATTGGAAATCAAAACAAAGCTGGAGTAACAAGTCTCATATTAGACAAAATAGACCTTAAAACAAAGACTATTACAAGAGACAAAGAAGGACACTGCATAATGATCAAGGGATCAATCCAAAAAGAAGATATAACAATTGTAAATATTTACGCATCCAACATAGGAACACCTCAATACATAAAGCACATGCTAACAGCCATAAAAGGGGAAATTGACAGTAACACAATCATAGTAGGGGACTTTAACACCCCACTTTCACCAATAGACAGAGCATCCAAAATGAAAATAAATAAGGAAAGACAAGCTTTAAATGATACATTAAACAAGATGGACTTAATATTTATAGGACATTCCATCCAAAAACAACCGAATACACTTTCTTCTCAAGTGCTCATGGAACATTCTCCAGGATAGATCATATCTTGGGACACAAATCAAGCCTTGGTAAATTTAAGAAAATTGAAATTGTAGCAAGTATCATTTCCAACCACAACGCCATGAGACTAGATATCAGTTACAGGAAAAAAGCTGTAAAAAGTACAAACACATGGAGGCTAAACAGTACACTACTAAATAATCAAGAGATCACTGAAGAAATCAAAGAGGAAATCAAAAAATACCTAGAAACAAATGACTATGAAAACATGATGACCCAAATCCTATGGGATGCAGCAAAAGCAGTCCTAAGAGGGAAGTGTTCTGCCTATGTTTTGCTCTATGACATAAATCACAGCAAGAACCTTTTTGACCCACCTCCTAGAGAAATGGAAATAAAAACAAAAATAAACATATGGGACCTGTTGAAACTTAAAAGCTTTTGCACAGCAAAGGAAACCATAAACAAGATGAAAACACAACCCTCAGAATAGGAGAAAATATTTGCGAATGAAGCAACTGACAAAGGATTAATCTCCAAAATTTACAAGCAGCTCATGCAGCTCAATATCAAAAAAACAAACAACCCAATCCAAAAATGGGCAGAAGACCTAAATAGACATTTCTCCAAAGAAGATATGCAGATTGCCAACAAATACATGAAAGAATGCTCAACATCACTAATCATTAGAGTAATGCAAATCAAAACTACAATGAGATATCATCTCAGTCCGGTCAGAATGGCCATCATCAAAAAATCTAGAAACGATAAATGCTGGAGAGGGTGTGTAGAAAAGGGAACCCTCTGGTACTGTTGGTGGGAATGTAAATTGATACAGCCACTATGGAGAACAGTATGGAGGTTCCTTAAAAAACTAAAAATAGAAGTACCATATGACCTAGCAATCCCACTGCTGGCCATATATCCTGAGAAAACCATAATTCAAAAAGAGTCATGTACCACAATGTTCATTGCAGCTCTATTTGCAATAGCCAGGACACGGAAGCAACCTAAGTGTCCATCAACAGATGAATGGATAAAGATGTGGCACATATATACAATGGAATATTACTTAGCCATAAAAAGAAATGAAATTGAGTTATTTGTAATGAGGTGGATGGACCTAGAGTCTGTGATACAGAGTGAAGTAAGTCAGAAAGAGAAAAACAAATACCGTATGCTAACACATATACATGGAATCTGAAATAATAAAAAAAAAAAGGTCATGAAGAACCTAGTGGCAAGACAGGAATAAAGACACAGACCTACTATAGAATGGACTTGAGGATATGGAGAGGGGGAAGGGTAAGCTGTGACAAAGTGACACAGTGGCATGGACATATATACACTACCAAACGTAAAATAGATAGCTAGTGGGAAACAACTGCATAGCACAGGGAGATCATCGGTGATTTGTGACCACCCAGAGGGATGGGATAGGGAGGGTGGGAGGGAGGGAGACACAAGAGGGAAGAGATATGGGGACATATGTATATGTATAACTGATTCACTTTGTTATAAAGCAGAAACTAACACACCATTGTAAAGCAATTATACTCCAAGAAGGTATAAATTATACTTAAAGAAGGTAAAAAAAATACTTATGAGTAGCAATAAATCTGAGTGACTACAATAAAGAAATGCCCTGGAACATAATGAAAATTCACCATCAGATCTAACTGTAAAGTAGCTAGCATTGACTGAATATTTCTTCTGTGTCAGATACCGTGTTAAGAGCTTCTCCTGAATGATCTCATTTAAAACACAAACTATTTTATCAATCACATTATGAATATTGAGGAGCTTGAGGCACAGAGAGGCTTCCCAGTTTCACACAGTTACTGATGAATATGAGACTTGAACCCAAGCAGTCTGATGCTAAGACGCATGGTATTCATCGCTGTGCTAACAACTGACAGAGACACTTCCTTCTGTGAAGTATAATTGTTCTTGGCCTCCAATTATGTAACTGGGGGATATGGGGTACCCAGAGAACCATCGCATTTGGGACTGTGGTTGACTATGGTGGTAAAGATGCTTAAACTCTCAATTCTCTTAGTGCTAAAAAATAACCACTCTTTACATTTTAGTGGAATACTTCACTATAGATGGCAATGTTTATTTTCATAATAAAAATAAATTTTTTAAATCTCATTTGGTAAGTTTAAATACCTATTAGTCAAGTGGGTAATTTATGGAATGCCTTATGGATAAAAATTTCAAGCAAGTTCAGACCTTAAAATAGGTTTCTCAACCTTGGCACTCTCGTTGTTTTGGGATAAATAATTCTTTGTTGCGGGAAGAAGGGTGTGAACTGTAGGATATTTAACAGCATTCTTGGCCCCTACCCACTAGATCCCAGTAGCATTCACCCAGTTGCCTCCAGACACTGCCAAATATCCCCTGTAGGGTAAAAAAGCTCCCATCACTCAGGTTGAGAAACCACTGCCTTAGAAAAATCTAGTGCAATTCCTCAACTTTACACAAGAAGTGTATTGAGGTGCTGTAACAAATGTCACACAGCTAAGTAGTGGCAGAATTTTGATAGATCTCAGGTCTCCTAATCCCAAATCCATAATTCACATACAACAAACTGCCTAAGGCGATATCTGCCATTTAAAGCGATACCGTCAGGATATATGGTTTTAAAAGTGCACACACATCGTCTGTAACAGCTCAGTAAATAGGTCAGACAGGTGGTGTAAACCCAATTTTACCAGTGAAAGTGCATAACAAAACATGTTATGATTTTCCAAGATCACACATTTAGTAGGGAAAAGAGCCTGGACACAAGATTTCAGACGTCAACCTTGTTGCTATTTCCAAAATCGACACTTGCCCCAGTGGGTGGGCATGGGCTTGATTTGAGAAAGGAGCAACAGAAAAACTATTGGGGAACATTTCTACATCATGTTTTCGTTTCCAGCACTCTGATCCTGTATCTTTTGCAGGCAGAAAAATAGCAAATAGTCTTTTCTAAATTGGTAGGGAGAAGGGAGTCACAGTATCTTCAAAGATGTTTACTACTTACTAGCTTGTATCTAGCTATACTTTTTCTTATATCTCAATGATTAGAGAACAAATGACCTCAAAAACATAAAAAATAAAATTAAGTTATTTTATATTATGGATGCCTCAACCATAGAAACCTAACTACTGATGATTTCCAAAGACTTATAAAGAGATACGGATGAAGTCATATTTCAAAACTTCTCCTGTCTTGGATTTTGTTATAGGTCTCTATCATGTAGTGATATGAAATCTAAATATTTAGCTACCCGCCTCTTTCCATTCATCACTGCACTGCCAGAAGAGAGGCCTTTATGGAGATAAATGATCTCTCCTTCGTCAAAAACCTAGCAGGTCACCATGGTAAAGTCTCAGCCGTCTTTGAGAAGTGAAGAGTAAGCAGTTCTGAATAGGCCTCTCTGCTGTCACTCTGCATGTGTGATTGTTTCTCTATGAAAAATAAAGTTAGTCTGAAAGTTTAAATTCTGTTTAGTTTGTGTAGTGGCTTACGTGAAACTATGAACATGATTAAAAGAAAGAATTAAGAGCAATGTTTGCACATCTGCATAATAATGTTTTAATTTTTAAAATGGCCCTAAGCTAACACAAGACCTGTCGCTTATGTTTTTAACTTATTATTGCTATCTGTGGGCAAAATGTGTGTGTGTGTGTGTGTGTATTGTCTGTGAATATTGGGTGTAAAACTAAAATTGGTCTAATAAAATGAAATTAGCATCTGTAAATATCTGGAATAAATTCAGAAATGTTCTGTATATACTTCAGAAATTTCAAAATAAAGGGATTTAAAAATTCCTCTCTGCAATTATCAGTTGTGGAGCTAATGGAACAGTATGCACATCTGACCCCTTACATCTAATGAATCACCAAGTTCTGTTGACAACATTTCCTAAATATATCACAAACCTCCTCACTTCTCTCCTTCACAGCCGACATGAGCACATTAGCCAGTGTCAGCATCTCATTAGGAGTACTGCAGTTGCTTTTTAATTGTTCCTCCACATCAACTCTTGCCCACTTCTAATTAATTTGTCCCAAAGCAACCAGAGTGACCTTTATAAAGTGTAATATGGACCATCGCATCATCTTTCTTAAATCCCTTCCATGGCTTTCCATTGCACTTGGAATAAAATTCCAAATTCTTCACACAGAACATAAGAGCTGGTATAACCTAGCTCTCCCCGATCTCTTCTTTGGCCATTTTACCCCTTCCTCACTAGCTCCAAGGACACCCCACCATGCCTCAGGCTCTTCCCAATTAGAGCCTTTACACATGGTCCTTCTCTTTGGAATGTTATTTCCCCATGCTTTCATTTGGCCAATTTTTACTCATTATTCATTTCCAAGCTTAAATATCATATCATCTAGGAATCTTTCTATGATTTTCCCAGAGTATGCCGGATATTCACTCTTAGCACCTTGTACCCTTTCATTGTAACAGTAATCTCATGGAACTCTGGAATTGTTTGTTAAATGTCTGTCTTCCCCAGTAGACCCTAAGCTCCAGGATGGCAAAGTTATAAATCCTGTTTTGCTCATAGTGCATCACTAGTGGCTAGCACAGTGCCTAGCATATAATAGGCATGACATAAAAGCATGTTGGATGGATCAGGAGGGTGGGAGGGAGGAAGTTAGGAGTGGGAAGGTCCTACCTTTAGTAGTCTAACTGTAAACGTCTTTCTTCAATTTTTATTACTTTCTCCATGCAGACAGCAATCCTATATAGTACAATGAACATCCCTAACTTCATAACTGACACAACTTTCCGAAATAGGCCAACAGTTTAAAGGTTTGAATATAAAGTTAGAACAAATACTATCTGTACATATAGAACCTATAAAAATAGTCATATTTATTATTAAGTATAGAATTTCTGGTTTTATTTTATTTTTTAAAATTTAATTCATATTTTAAATACATAATTCTTTTGCTAGAACATAATTCAAAAGTTCTGGAAAGATATCCAGTGAAAATTTATGTCCCAACTCCAGCTACACAGTTCTTCACCCTAAAGGCAACCAGAGTTTCCAATTGCATGCCAAAATTTGATTTTGATTTAATGATTTCTGAATTAGTTTACAGTTTGGTTTCCTTTCTTATTCTCAGTCTTGACTTCTGTCAGCATTGAAATAGTTACCTTAATGATAATTACTATTATATTTCTTTCTTGTAAAATATAGCGTTAAATATAGCGTTACAATTACAGGAAAAAAACTGTAAAAAGTACAAACACATGGAGGCTAAACAATACACTACTAAATAATCAAGAGATCACTGAAGATATCAAAGAGGAAATCAAAAAATACCTAGAAACAAACGACAAGGAAAACATGACAACCCAAAACCTATGTGATGCAGCAAAAGCAGTTATAACAGGGAATTTTATAGCAATTCAATCCTACCTCAAGAAACAAGAAACATCTCAAATAAACAACCTAACCGTACACCTAAAGCAATTAGAGAAAGAAGAACAAAAAAAAACCAAAGTTAGCAGAAGGAAAGAAATCATAAAGATCAGATAACAAAAAATGAAAAGGAAATGAAGGAAACAATAGCAAAGATCAATAAAACTAAAAGCTGGTTCTTTGAGAAGATAAACAAAACTGATAAACCATTAGCCAGACTCATCAAGAAAAAAAGGGAGAAGACTCAAATCAATAGAATTAGAAATGAAAAAGGAGAAGTAACAACTGACACTGTAGAAATACAAAGGATCATGAGAGATTACTACAAGCAACTGTATGTCAATAAAATGGACAACCTGGAAGAAATGGACAAATTCTTAGAAATGCACAACCTTCTGACACTGAACCAGGAAGAAATAGAAAATATGAACAGACCAATCACAAGCACCGAAATTGAAACTGTAGTTAAATGTCTTCCAACAAACAAAAGCCCAGGACCAGATGGCTTCACAGGCGAATTCTATCAGACATTTAGAGAAGAGCTAACACCCATCCTTAAACTCTTCCAAAATATAGCAGAGAGAGGAAAACTCCCAAACTCATTCTACAAGGCCACCATCACCCTGTTATCAAAACCAGACAAAGATGTCACAAAAAAGAAATCTACAAGCCAATATCACTGATGAACATAGATGCAAAAATCCTCAACAAAATACTAGCAACAGCACATTAAAAGAATCATACACCATGATCAAGTGGGGTTTATCCCAGAAATGCAAAGAATCCAGTGTATGCAAATTAATCAGTGTGATAAACCATATTAATAAATTGAAGGAGAAAAACCATATGATCATCTCAATAGATGCAGAAAAATCTTTTGACAAAATTCAACAGCATTTATGATAAAAGCCCTCCAGAAAGCAGGCATAGAGGGGACTTACCTCAACATAATCAAGGCCATATATGAGAAACCCACAGCCAACATCATTCTCAGTGGTGAAAAGCTGAAACCATTTCCACTAAGATCAGGAACAAGACATGGTTGCCCACTCTCACCACTATTGTTCAACATAGTTTTGGAAGTTTTAGCGACAGCATCAGAGAAGGAAAAAAAATAAAAGGAATCCAAGTAGGAAAAGAAGAAATAACACTGTCAATGTTTGCAGATGACATGATACTATACATAGAGAATCCTAAAGATGCTACCAGAAAACTACTAGAGCTAATCAATGAATTTGGTAAAGTTGCAGGATACAAAATTAATGCACAGAAATCTCTTGCATTCCTGTACACTAATGATGAAAAATCTGAAAGCAAAATTAAGGAAACACTCCCATTTACCATTGCAACAAAAAGAATAAAATCCCTAGGAATAAACCTACCTAAGGAGGTGAAAGACCTGTATGCAGAAAACTATAAGACACTGATGAAAGAAATTAAAGATGATACAAACTGATGGAAAGATATACCATGTTCTTGGACTGGAAGAATCAGCATTGTGAAAATGACTCTACTAGCTAAAGCAATCTACAGATTCAGTGCAATCCCTATCAAACTACCAATGGCCTTTTTCACAGAACTATAACAAAAAATTTCACAATTTGTATGGAAACACAAAAGACCCCGAATAGCCAAAGCAATCTTTAGAAAGAAAAACAGAGCTGGAGGAATCAGGCTCCCTGACTTCAGACTATACTACCAAGCTACAGTAATCAAAACAGTATGGTACTGGCACAAAAACGGAAATATAGATCAATGGAACAGGATAGAAAGCCCAGAGGTCAACCCCCACACATATGGTCACCTTATCTTTGATAAAGGAGGCAAGAATACACAATGGAGAAAAGACAACCTTTTCAATAAGTGGTGCTGGGAAAACTGGACATGTACATGTAAAAGAATGAAATTAGAACACTTCGTAACACCATACAGAAAAATAAATTCAAAATGAATTAAAGACCTCAATATAAGGCCAGACACCATCGAACTCTTAGAGGAAACTATAGGCAGAACACTCTATGACATAAATCACAGCCAGATCCTTTTTGACCCACCTCCTAGAGAAATGGAAATAAAAACAAACAAATGGGACCTAATGAAACTTAAAAGCTTTTGCACAGCAAAGGAAACCATAAACAAGATGAAAAGACAACCCTCAGTATGGGAGAAAATATTTGCAAATGAAGCAACTGACAAAGGATTAATCTCCAAAATATACAAGCAGCTCATGCAGCTCAATATCAAAAAAACAAACAACCCAATCCAAAAATGGGCAGAAGACCTAAATAGGCATTTCTCCAAAGAAGGTATACAGATTGCCAACAAACACATGAAAGGATGCTCAACATCACTAATCATTAGAGAAATGCAAATCAAAACTACAATGAGGTATCACCTCACACCAGTCAGAACGGCCATTATCAAAAAATCTAGAAACAATAAATGCTGGAGAGGGTGTGTATAAAAGGGAACCTTCTTGCACTGTTGGTGGGAATGTAAATTGATACAGCCACTATGGAGAACAGTATGGAGGTTCCTTAAAAAACTAAAAATAGAACTACCATATGACCTGGCCATCCCACTACTGGGCGTATACCCAAAGAAAACCATAATTCAAGAAGAGTCATGTACCACAGTTTCCATTGCAGCTCTATTTACAATAGCCAGGACATGGAAGCAACCTAAGTGCCCATCAACAGATGAATGTTTAAAGATATGACTCAGCCATAAAAAGAAATGAAATTGAGTTATTTGTAGTGAGGTGGAGGGACCTAGAGTCTGTCCTACAGAGTGAAGTAAGTCAGAAAGAGAAAAACAAATACCGTATGCTAACACATATATATGGAATCTAAAAAATAAAAAGGAAATGGTTATGAAGAACCTATTGACAGAACAGGAATAAAGTTGCAGATGTAGAGGATGGACTTGAGGACACGGGGAGGGGGAAGGGTAAGCTGGGATGAAGTAGAGAGTGGCCTGGACATATATACACTACCAAATATAAAATAGCTAGTGGGAAGCAGCCACATAGCACAGGGAGATCAGGTCGGTGCTTTGTGACCACCTAGAGGGGTGGGATAGGGAGTGTGGGAGGGAGGCTCAATAAGGAGGGAATATGGGGATATATGTATACGCATAGCTGATTCACTTTGTTATACAGCAAAAACTAACACAATCAATGTAAAGCAATTTTGCTCCAATAAAAATGTTAAGTTAAAAAAAAAAACAGAAAAGAAACACAAGGAACTAGAAAAAGGAAATTACTATAGGTAAAATATAGTTAAGACCTTAAATTAATTAAAAATAAAAATCAAAAATTAAGGATAAATTGTATTTCTCCTTTTTACTTCACTCTGTATGACAGACTCTAGGTCTATGCACCTCATTACAGATAACTGAATTTCATTTCTTTTTATGGCTGAGCAATATTCCATTGTATATATGTGCTGATTCACTTTGTTATACAGCAGCAACTAACACAACATTGTAAAGCAATTTTACTCTAATAAAGATGTTTAAAAAAAAACCTTTAGGAATATTGATTATAAAGAACATCCAAGAAAGGAGAAGTGAAATTTCATGTTATAAAATTTTTATACCAACATATTTAATCCATTGTTAGAGTTAAGCAAACATAGGGTCATTTTTATATCTTATATTTAAAAGAAAATAACCATTTATTGAGGCATGTAGAGGCAGATTATCAAAGTGGTTAAAAAGACGGGATCTGGAGCCAGACCACCTGGTTTCAAATTTCATCATGTTAAGTGATTACTTAGCACCTTGCTGAGATTCAATTCATCCATCTTGAAAATGCTGGTAACATTCATGTTTAGTTCATAGGATTGTTGAGAGGATTAAATAGGCTCATATGAATAAGGACAGAAGAATCATGATGAGAGCAAAGCAACCATATCAAGAAATTTTAGTTGTTGTTGTTGCTGTTTGTCGTTCTTACTAGTATTATTTAATAGGATGTGAAAATTGAAGTTTTGCCTGAAGTGTCAATATATGATAATTATCTGATACCCAGCTGAGTGTGAGACAGAATATCCTGGAGGAATCTTCAAAGTGGATAAATCAGAAGAGATTCCATGGCTGTTTAACCTTTCACCCACTTTGAGAATATAAAAGAATGTAGAATGGATAGGCAGAGAGGAACTGGAAAGATTTCTTTAGAGAGCTGCTAAGGTGTCTCCTCTCCCTCTGATGGGGTCAGTGGTCTACCTTCTTCCCTGAAATTCTGAAGGGTGGAAGTTTTAGGGGGACTGCTAAGAGAAGTTAACGGGTATTTCCTGGAGTACAGAGATGCAGTATACTTATGTCTCATTCACATCTGTGAAAGGTGAAGCATGTATGCGGGGGCGTGGGAGGGGGTGCTGAGAGGGAGAGAGAAGAGGAGAGGGAGAGAGAGGGGGAGAGAGAAGGAAGGAGAGAGGATAAAGGACCGGAAAGTGATACTCCTGCAGGGAGTTGGGGGGAGGAGAAGGGGTAACAGGCATGAATGTTTCCCATGGAGCAAATTTGGTCCACATGAAAGAGAAAGCCTACCTGGAGAAGTTGTTGTTGTTTTTTTTTTAAGAAGATGTTGGGGGTAGGAGTTTAGTAATTTATTTATTTATTTTTGCTGTGTTGGGTCTTCATTTCTGTGCGAGGGCTTTCTCTAGCTGTGGCAAGCGGGGGCCGCTCTTCATCGCGGTGCGGGGGCCTCTCACTATCGCGGCCTCTCTTGTTGCGGAGCACAGGCTCCAGACATGCGGGCTCAGTAGTTGTGGCTCATGAGCCTAGTTGCTCCACGGCATGTGGGATCCTCCCAGACCAGGGCTCGAACCCGCGTCCCCTGCGTTAGCAGGCAGATTCTCAACCACTGCGCCACCAGGGAAGCCCCCTGGAGAAATTTTAAACCCTGCCCAGGAAGAGATGAGTCCCCAGAGATGCTTGATCTGAGGAGACGGTGACCAACCAAAGGGGAGGCTCTCACCATCTGAGCTTAGTTCAAGCTGGAGAGCAATGCCAAATCCACATCAGTAACCTTAAATGAAAGATTCAGCTTTACACATTTGCCAGTCACCAACCAAATAAGAACAGTTCTGCCCTTATGTCTCTTTACTCCTCCCTGCCCCTTTGTACCTGGGTGTGGATATGACAAGAAAGACAGGTAAGCTGGTCACATAAGTCACCTTATATAAGACGTGTCCAGGAGGATGGGAGAGCTCTTTAGCTTTGATTGAAGATTCTAAGGTTGATTACTATGATGATCTTAGACCGTACACTAAGGTAGTACTTATAACTTAAAGTGACTGTATGACCAAACTTTTCCTAAGAGCATGGAATCATGGGAATTTCTGAGTTTTCATTCAGTAGTAGGAGAAATTATCCTAGAAAAAAATAGTCCTTAAAAGGAAAGAAGTCAAAAGTTCCCCAAATTTTGAATTGCTTATGCTGTTCTGCTGGTTTGTTACAACAAAAGAGAAAGGAACCCTAAACTATACATACAGAGGACATAAATAAATAGGAAGGGTCATGGCTTAATACAGCATTGATAAAGTAAATACTTACATGATTCAGTACCTAGGCTACCACATGAATTAAAAATGACCATGTGTAATAAATTAATTTCCAACATAAATAGAACAAAGAGAGAAAATAAACCTTAACATCTTTTTACCTTATGTGAATACAGAAGAGGTCAGTAAGATACGACATTGTTTCCGGATGATTAGAATGTGTTGAAAATATAGTGTATCAATTATAAGTGGTCATAATTTGCAAACTTTCTACTGGATTTTATGTACATGCACAGCATTAAACATTTTAATTAGTATTTTCCCTCCACTTTTTGAAAGCTAGATCCCAAAATGGGGTATTGATCTAAACAAGATCTAGTGAAAAATATGTATTGATAGATGACGTTTAGCACAGGGCCTTGCACATGGAAGATGCTTTTTAATACTAAGTTTTTATTTATTTTAGCTTGATTTTAAGTTCAGCAGAAATACAGAATTCATATATTTGCTTATGTAAAAAGGATTTTTCACTCCAAAAACATGAAACAATGTGTACTGTAGTTTCCTTTGGGATATTAGAAGTGTTGAACCTAGAAGCCTAAATCTTGAAAGTCATAAATATTTTTGTCATAAAATATTATCTGCAGGAATAATTCTAAATATCAGATTTTTTAAAAAACTCACTATACTAGTTTTTATGATATTGAGTTTTATCGTTTTAATTTTACTTGTTGATATCTTAAAAGTTTCCTCTTACATTTTAATAAAATGTATTATTTATTAGTGCTTGAAGCACATGATATTGATATTGTTTATTGGAAAATCTACTAACATGTTAAAAGATCCAAACAAAAAACCTGCCTTAGAACTATAGAAATTTCAACCAGATTGAACTAAATTAGGTTTACTTTTCCTCTGTGTACTATAAGAGAGATTGGACATCAGAAATTTTCTTCAAAAATATTAAAATCTGTTTTATTATATGTTGTATTGTCTAAAAATAATATCTGCTTTGATCCAACTCATAACTATAATTTCAATTTAACCTTATTGCAACTCAGTGAGCAAAATATTCTACCCTTCAAGTATTAAAGTAATAGTTCAATTTCAATAAATTTACTATGAGTCTGTAAATCAATATTAGAAGCATCAATCTTAGAAGATCCAATAGTAAGGAATGATAAAATAGTAGAGTAATAAAAATAAGCACCTGTGCTTTAATATCCTGGACTGTCCTTTGTGGGATATATGAGTTGCTAATGTCATATTCTACTCTTTGCTTTTATCTTAGTTAGATTCTGGTTGCTTTTTCTATCATTAATATTAATGTAATCAAATTCATCTATCTTTTTAGTTTATGCTGCTTTTTTTTCTTTAAGAAATGCTTTCATTCCTCAGGATTAAAAATATACTCACATATATTCATTTTAAAACATAATATTTTTTCCTTCACTCTGAGCCTTTTTAATGTGAGATTTATTTTAGTATCTAGTGTGAACTTAGGAATACACTTTTGCATTTTTCATGTAGATAGTTAAATGTCTCAGAATCTTTTACTGAATAGTTTTTCTTTTCTTATTTTTTTGTGACACCTTTATTGCTTAATAGGTTTCCATATAAGTGTGGATCTGATCTTGGGTTATCTATTTTTTTGTCTATTTGTCCGTTTCTGTGTGCATACCTCACTACCTTAATTCATACAGTTTCATGTTAAAAGTTTAAGTAAATCTTGATATCTGATAGATATTGAAAGAGTTACTCTTTGGTAGTCTTCTTAATTTCTTTAACTTTACTATCAAATATGATTTATTGTCCTTTCATTTTACTGAAGTATAGTTGATTTCCAATATTATATTAGTTTCAGGTATACAACATAGAAATTCAAAATATTTATAGATTATATTCCGTTTTAAAATATTGGCTATATTTCCTGTGCTGTACAGTATATCCTTGTAGTTTTTAAATTTTACACCTGATAGTTTATAACTCTTAATCCCCTACCCCTATCTTGCCCCCCTCTCCCCATTGGTAGCCACTAGTTTGTTCTCTATATCTGTGAGTCTATTTCTGTTTTGTTATATTCATTCATTTGATTTATTTTTTAGATTCTACATACAAGTAGTAGCATACAGTATTTATCTTTCTCTGTCTGACTTATTTCACTATGCATAATACCTTTCAGGTCCATCCATGTTGTTGCAAATGGAAAAATTTCATTCTTTATTATGACTAAGCTGTATTCCATTGTATGTATGTATATATGTGATATATATAAGGTTGCTTCCATATCTTGGCAATTGCATATAATGCTGCTATGAACATTGGGGTTCATGTATCTTTTCAAGTTAGTGTTTTTGTTTTTTTCAGATATGTACCCAGGAGTGGTATTGCTGGATCATATGGTAGCTCTATTTTTATTTTTCTGTGGACTGTCCATACTGCTTTCCATAGTGGCTACACCAGTTTACATTTACACCAACAGTGCACAAGGGTTCCCTTTTCTCTACATCCTTGACCATCACTTGTTATTTGTGGTCTTTTTGGTGCTAGCCATTCTAACAGGTATGAGGTGACATCTCATTATGGTTTTGATTTGCATTTCTCTGATGATTAATGATGTTGAGCATCTTTTCACATGCCTGTTGGCCATCTATGTGTCTTCTGTGGAAAAATGTTTGTTTGGGTCTTCTGCCCATTTTTTAATAAAGTTGTTTGGGTTTTTTTGATATTGAGTTGTATGAGCTCTTTATATATTTTGGATATTAACCCCTTATTGGTCATATCATTTACAAATATTTTTTTCCCATTTAATAGGTTGTATTTTCATTTTGTTGATGGTTTCCATTGCTGTGAGAAAGCTTTTAAGTATAATTAGGTTCCATTTGTTTATTTTTGTCTTTGTTTCCTTTGCCTTAGGAGACAGATCCGAAAAAAAATATTGCAGCAATTTATATCAAAGAGTGTTCTACCTGTGTTTTCTTCTAGGAGTTTATGGTTTCCAGTCTAACATTTAGGTCTTTAATCCATTTTGAGTTTATTTTTGTATGTGGTGTGAGAAAACGTTCTAATTTCATTATTTTACATGCTATCAATTAGCTATCAATTAAATATGAATTTTAAGACCAGTTTATCAAATTCTGTGAAAATTCCTATTGAAATTATTATTGAATCCAATTTATATATTGATTTGGAGAATCTCCATCTTTACAACTTGGGGTCTTACCATACCCTTCCCATGTTATGTGTATATAGATAAGATATAGATGGATTTAGTAATTTAAGCTTTTGGTATATCTTTGGTAAAATTGTTTGGAAAAAATTTAGATGTCCTTTGTTCACTTCATCAGGTCCAAGGTTTCTCATTTGTAAATTGAAGATAATTTTTTTCCTGCCTACATTTCAGGGCTACTTTGAAGCAAAAATGAAATTATGCTTATGAAATAAATACATAAATGATAAGATTTTGTTTTTTATTATTTTTAGCCAGAAGTGTTGGTATATTATATGCTTAATGATACTCCATGATTTTCTGAGATTCTGTTTAATTAATCTCTTTTCCTCCTAGTGTAAAAGTTTGGATCTTATAATTATTTAAATAAAATCATTGTTCTGTTTAATGATTTCTGCAATGCTCTGTGAACCATGACTTTTTATTCATTCTGTGAAGTCTTTGATTAATGAGGAGTATAAAAGTTCATTTCATCAAGTATTTATTGTATCACATACTGTGTTGCTAGCACTGAATCAGTTTTGAGATAATTATTTTCATTTTAGGGGACAAAATGCAATAAGGAGTTTTGGTGACCTGTTACCCATCAATATTTTTTACGGTTATCAGCCTAGAGTCTCTAGTAAACATGGAAGTTTTAAGTATTATTTTTATTATTGTTATTTTTAGGAGAAATTGATCCCAAGTTTTAAGTTTTTCCTTTGTAATAAGTGAATTGAAATATAAAGCTTATTTTTCTATTGTCTTCTTTTAATTAATCATTTCAATAACATGTACTGTCTAACCTTGCCAAATCAACTATATAATCACTTCTTCCTTCTAATTTTATCAGTGTATTATCTGAAAATAAGGTAATATCAGAAAATATCCACTTGTTGAATGAGTGAAAATGAATATATATATTCAAATCCAGAGAATTCATAGAGAAAATACAAGATTCCAAGGAATGAAACCATACACAGATAAAATACTAAATAATAAATACTTTTAAAATAGGACAAGATACCTCATACATTGGAACATGGTATCAAGATACAAAAATATTCTAATAGATTAAAATAAGGAGTTACATCTAGTAAATGAGTGATCTGTCAAGTCTAATTATGAAGTTCTACACTCAGGTTCAACAACTCTGTTATATAAATGCACACTTAAGTGTATTAATATTGTTAGGCGTTAGTTGATGATGACCATATGTACATGTGCTGTGTGGACTTAAACATTTCATGGATACTTAGGTCATATGAATAGAAGACGTTTTCAATCAAAGGAGAGGGTTTTTTGATATTAGCCTTTCTGGCAGGGGTGAAGTGGTACCTCATTGTGGTTTAGATTTGCATTTTCTTGATGATTAGTGATGTTGAGCATTTTTTATGTGCTTGTTAGTCATTTGTATGTCTTCTTAGGAAAAATGTCTGTTCAGGTGTTCTGCCCATTTTTTTAACATCTTTAAAATGGATTTTTAAATATTAAGTTGAATGTGTTCTTTATATATTCTGCATACTAACCCCTTATAGATATATGATTTGCAGATATTTTCTCCCATTCAGAGAAATGGGAGAAAATATCATCATCTTGTTGATGTTTTCCTTAGTGTGCAAAAGTTTTTTAGTTTGATATAATCCCATTTGTTTATTTTTGCTTTTGTTTCCCTTGCCTGAAGAGACATATCCAAAAACATATTGCTAAGACCAAAATCAAAGAGCATACTGCCTCTGCTTTCTTCTAGGAGTTTTATGGTTTCAGGCCTTACATTCAATCTTTAATCCATTTTCAGCTTATTTTTGTATATGATGTAAAATAGTGGTGAAATAGATGAATGAATTAAGAGGGAGAAGTGTACAGTTATAAGATAGATAAGACATGGAGATGTAATATACAGAATAGGGAATATAGTCAATAATATTGTAATAACTTTAAATGGTGACAGACGGTAACTAGACTTATCCTGGTGATCATCTCGTAATGTATTTAAGTGTCAAATCACTATGTTGTACACCTGAAACTAATATAACGTTCTATGTTGATTTTACTTTGATAAAAGTAAACAAACAACAATAACAACAAAAAAAGGTGAAGGTATTCCTTGTGGATCGTGCATTGGCATGCTATGTTAAAATATAAGAACATTTTTAAGAGGGGTATTGAAAAATTAAACTGTGTTCTGATGTAAGTAACTAAGTTGATGAAAAAGATCTGAAAACTCTTCCTTAGGAATGGGTTGGAGGTCTAGAGGATTTTATGCTGAGAAGGGAAGACTCGTGCATGGACACAGGAGATCAAATATTTTAATAGCTGTTTCATGGAACTAGATTAAGTTTAATTTATTCTGTAAGTCAGAACCATCAGACTTTTATTTAAAGTTCAGTTTCAGCTCAACCAAAAGTTATTTTTAGCCAATTAAATTATCTAAACATGATAAAGCCTCGATTATAATTAGTGGAGGAACTTCCTGATTTGAGTGCAAGACTGAACTACATCACTCCATCAGCCATTCATTTTAAAGTATGTATTGGGACTTCCCTGGTGGTCCAGTGGGTAAGACTCTGCGCTCTCAATGCAGAGGGCCCGGGTTCGATCCCTGGTCAGGGAACTGGATCCTGCATACATGCCGTGACTTGGAGTCCACATGCCACAACTGAGAGTCCGCATGCCGCAAGTAAGACGCACTGCAATCAAAATATTTTAAAAAATAAAAAATAAAATAAAAATATGTATTAAGTACCTACAATGTGCTAGATGTTGAAATTTTTTTAGGAAATCACTGATCAGTAATAATATGTGATTCTAGATTTTAATCTATGTTTCTGATAGACATTTAACACATAAATTTGATAAAGAACTTGTGATACTTATTAGAATATTACATATATTAGGTAGTGTTGAGTGTATACTAAGGCTACAGTTCTGCACCAAGTAGAGGGAGTAATCTGAAAATACTGACATGAGAAGACAGTACTGGATTAAATTTTAAGAATGGATTCAGCAGTTGTATTAATTTGTCTAGAGCAGAGGATTTTCTTAGAAGAAATAAGAAAAGTGACCTGATGAAGTGGCAGTTAAAGAGAAGCAAAGAATGGGATAGAACAAGGGTCCCGAAGTGTAGCCTCTGGACTGGCAGCATAAGCATTACCTGGGAACTTGTTAAAAATGTAAATTCCTGGATCCCCCTCTAGACCTACTATATCAGAAACTCTGGGGGTGGGGCCCAGCAGGCTGCAGTTGAACAAGCCTTCAGGTGATTGTAATTCATGCTCAGTTTGCGAACCACTGGTGTAGACTGCTGGTGTGAAGTCGGGTTTAGATACGCTTTGGAAGCCAATTCATCATCACTGCACATCAGTGGAAATAAAGGATGCAGAGATCCCATAGATTATAGTAGCCATGTGATTGATTGGCTAACTTATGTAGGCATAACCCGGAGAGCACTTACAATAGCAAATGTTGAAACTCTTGCTTTGAAAAAAAAATTCATGAAGGTTTTTCTTTATTTTAATTTTACATCTACCATTTTACACGATAGAGCTGGGTATCGTCGTCTGCCAGAAACAAGGCCTGTATATTTTGTTTCACAGATAATGAATTCTTTCTTCCTCTAAAACAGTGTTGGGTAATGTTCCAAAAAAGTAATCACAGGCCAGTTAGTAAATATATGCTGGGACGGTAGAGTGCCTGATAGCAACAGCTATGTCTGCCGCTGCTGATTAATCACCTAGAGAACAGACCTATTTTTTGACTTAATACGGAATAGGGACTCCATTAAGGACAGAATCTGCATCTCAGTTACTAAACATATTCCCCCACTGTTTTCATCTTCAAAGGTGTATATTTTCTTTTGTTGTCTAGTAGAATGACAATCAGGGCTGCACACTTTTTACAAATTGTTCCTTCCCCTCCTGTCTTCCTCTTTTATTCAATCAGCTTGTCAAGCTGTAAGGGATTATGAAAGTTTGGGGAGTTAGAAATCACAGCCAGTTCAATCTCATTTTCATATAAACTGAACAGTAAGTTATTATATTGTAACAGCTTATCACTTTGGACATAAATTACAGCAAAGTAGTTTGTAAATCCCGTAACAGAGATAGAATAGTCCATTTATGTAGGCATGTTTCGTACAGTTTGCTGTAACTTTCAGCTTTAGCTCATTTTATATAACATTTTAATATATTGGTTGGAAAGATATAGTCATGATCTGTGGGGCTTTCTGATTTTGCTTCTCTCTAACATTAATTGCTGAAGCTAGTTAGAGACCCGTTTTAGGTTCTGCTGCTTCATCTTCTAGGATTATTCCTGTTTTAGGTCAAAGGAAATACAAGAAGTGCTATGTCTGGAAATGAAAGTGGCCATTGAGTCAGCCTTGCTCTTTGTCCTCCTCTTATGTTGTACCCTTGTCTGATAATTAGATTCTTGCCATATTACTTGTGATCAGACCTTTTTCTCATACTCAGTAATTGCTCTAGAGCTCTACCTTGATTCTAAGGCTTTTCCTCTGTTTATTTAAAACATACTAGGGAATTCTTGCCATAATCCCCAGTCTCACTTCCTCCCAGTCTCTGAGTACCTGTCCACCCAAACAGGTATTAGAGCATTCTGAGTACCCCAATTTGATATGCATGCACATTGAGCCATCCTGCTTTGTGGTCTTAAGGATTTATGTGAGTATGATCTTTTGTTGGCTCTTAGAAAATTCCTTGATCGTCACCTATGTGGATGCTGTTGGTACCCTACCTAGATGCTCTTAACCTGCAAGTACACCCATTCTCCATCTACTGACAGTATTGAGTTATAACTCACAGCTAGCAAAAGCATCACTATCCTATTTTATATATAGTAGTGTGTAACAAGGACCTGCTGTATAGCACAGGGAACTATACTCAATATATTATAATAACCTATAATGGAAGAGAATGTAAAAAAAAGATATATATATAACTGAATCACTTTGCTGTATACCTGAAACGAACACAACATTGTAATTCAGCTATATTTCAATAAAAATTTTCAAAAAACAAAACAAACAAGGAAAACCCACCACCATCCTTCTGTGGAGAATTGCCTTAGACCAGTGGTTCTCAAGCTTTAGCTTGCTTCTGAATCACATAGAAGGCTTGTTAAAACAGCTAGATGGGCTCAGCTCCCAGGTTCTGATTCAGTATGTCTAGGGCAGAGCCTGAGAATTTGTATTTCTAACAATTTCCCAATGATGCTGATGCTGTTGGTCTGAATAACAAACTTTGAGGGTAACTGGTCTAGTTTAAATAGGAATTTCTTTGTCCCTGGAGGCTATGTGTTCCATCTCCTCTCCTCAGGGCAGATGATGATCAGTGACAGATTGCCATCAGTTTTTAAAGGGCAGATTCTCCTGCCTCAAGGTGGGACTATTTCTGTGTGTCATTCATGCTCCATTGCTGCCTGGTGGGATCAGAATTAAATAGTCACCATCAGAAACCACATTTTGGCTTAGCTTTTTACCCCTACCATACCCTACTTCTTTTACTCTCCTCTTGAAGGCACTCTGTGAGTAAATTACCTGAACAAAATCTCCATCTCAGACAGTGCTTCTAGGGAGCACAACCAGAGACTTGTATCTGTGGATTTCTGGTTTCTAGTCTCTTTAGTTCAATTTATTCAACAAATTTGTATTGAATGACTTTGAATGCCCCAGGCAATATATGGTATATGGGAAGTAATTAAGACCCAGTCTCTCTCTCCCAGTCTCTGTCTCAAACAGCCCACTATTAAGTTGAAGACTGGATAAATAAATGTACAATTGAAATACAGTATGGCTGATGCTATGCTACACTAGTGCTGAGAATTTGAAGCTATGAAAACTTTTATCTGAGCCTTGGAGGGTATCATAAGCCGGGTTCTTTGGGGAAAGAGACTCTGAGATGGAGATTTGTGAGTAGGAGGTTTATTGGGGCATATTTTGGGCAACACCAGTGAGGAAGTAAGGGAAGCATAATTGTACAGATGGAGAGGTTGGATGAGACCTCAGGCAAACCCATGGGGAACTCTGGAGAGGTCCAGAATTAAGGAGGAAAGGAATCAATCACTAGATGCAGACTGCCTACTGGAAGAAGCAGTTTTTTGGCTAAAGGATGCTCAAAGGGTGACTCAACTGTAAGGTACCATTAGCCAGTTCTCCCAGCTGCTGGAGAAATACACATGTCAGTCCTGTAGTAGGCATCTGGGTGGAGAACCACAGCAGCCAGTACAGAGGGCAGATGGATGCAAGGAAAGATCAGTCCTCAGCCACTTTATCCCAGGACCATAGAAAGTAGGTTGGACCTCATGAGAAAAAGTTTGGGGATCCAGCATGAAGAGTATTGCAAACACACACACACACATACACACACACACACACACACACACACACACACGCACACACACGTTGGTTCCTGGAGAACTGTCCTTGTGATCATCTCAGTTAATATATACTGGCTTCATTCAAGCCAAACAACCAGCAATCCTAGTACACCCAGTGTGAATTTTTTTTTTTTTTGCGGTACGTGGGCCTCTCACGGTTGTGGCCCCTCCCGTTGCGGAGCACAGGCTCCGGGCGCGCACGCTCAGCGGCCATGGCTCACGGGGCCAGCCGCTCCGCGGCACGCGGTATCTTCCCGGACCAGGGCACGAACCCGTGTCCCCTGCATCGGCAGGCGGACTCTCAACCACTGCGCCACGAGGGACGCCCCACCCAGTGTGAAGTTTAATTGAGTCTGTTCTTAAGCACTGAATTTCTCAAATATCACAGATGCTAAATGCAAGATAAACCTGAGATTTCCTGAAAATATATCCTGTAGACAGACCTGAAAGAGTTCTAAACCTTGTTGAAATGACTCTGAGGAACAGTTGCAGCAGGTAACAAATCTGCCGACAAGCAGCAATCTTGAGAATAAACATATGTGGGCCCAGAGTTCAGAGGCTAAAGTCGATTTAATGAGAAAGCTGTTGCTATTCTTTTTTATGTAAATTAAATGTATTCCAAGTAGCCAAAGTCACAGCCTAACGGTAATGGTCTGGCTGCAGAACTGAGCGTTTGTTTTATGCTCTTCTCAGGGTCACCTAAAGATGCATGTGAGTTACCTGGATTGAACAGAATTCTATCCGGTGTATTGTAAATGTGTGGTGATAAAATTCGAGAACCTAATTAAAGAGAACTGATTTGAATGTAAAATTGTTTATTTTGCAATTTATCTATGCCAAACATTGAAAATTTTCCATTGAGATAATAACAGCACATAATTTGTAAAGTGGAATATAAAGTCTTAGTGAATAAAGGGTAGGCTATTAATGTCTTCATAAAGTTAATTACACAATGTTAAGACAACAGAAGGAAGACTTGAGTAACCCCCTACCTATCCAGAGTAAATGTCGTAAAAATTCACACATTTTATTTTCTGTATTTAGTGCCAGAAATCCAGCCCATGCAGACACACACAAAAGAATGAAATAGGTCTGCATCTATCCCTGCAGTAGCTGAAATCTGTCCTGATGGAATGGCCTCTGGCAGTATTATGAATCAGCATGAAAGAATAGCAGACCTGGTCTCTAGAAACTATCCCCTCGCTGAAATGTGCATTTAAATTACCGCATGGCAAGGCCAGTGACATTCAAGGATTGAGAATGAGGCTAGAAAAATGGAAATGTTTCTCTACTTCAGGGAAGGCCTTTTGCCTGATCGACATTATGTAAACATTTTGCCAAAGAAAGAGTAGTACCAAAGTTTTGCAGCCAAATTATTATAGAACAGCAAACCGCTTTTATGCCCCCTATGCTCTAGTCCAAGGGTTGGCAAGCTGGCCCTTGGGCCACATCCAACCTGCCACTCATTTTTGTAAATACAGCGTTGTTGGAACACAGCTATGCTCATTTGTTTATGTACTGTCTGTGGCTGTTTTTGCGCCACAGTGGCAGAGTTGAGTAGTGTGAAATAGACCATATGGCCCACAAAGCTTAAAATATTTACTATCTACCCCTTTACAGAAAATGTTTGCTGACCCCTGCTTTAGTCTCTTCTAGTTCAGTGTATTCCAGATTTACTGATGATAAGAATCGCCTGGAGTACTTGTTAAACCTACAGCTTCTCAAGCCCCTCCTTTGGAGATCCTGATTCAGTGAGTCTGCGTGAGACACAGAAATGTATATTTTTAACAAGTACTAGAATTTTTAAGAAACATCGGTCTAGTTCTTTTACTCCCCAGTTCTTCTGCATACCTTTTTATGCTCATCAAGTCCACATTCTTTTCTTCAAGCTCTTCTTCCTCTCCCCACATAAGTGCTCGCACAGACCAGTGTGCTGTGTGACATTGTCGTGGGTGGGGTTTGCTAAAAGCAGAGCTTATGACAGGGATTTGGGTGTGTATTGTTTATGGACAGATCATGCCTAGGAGCAAGGAAGTTATGGAAGCAACATATGATATAGGAGAAACAAGCTAAGCAAGGTTGTGGTCTCAACTGGAGATGTACTTCAGCCTGATCCCACGAGGACCTCTGCAGCATGAATTGCACTACAGGCTTGTTCCCACCTTGAGGCAAGAGGTCTGGCCTTTTGTACACTCTCCCTCATGCCAACGTTTGGATGTAGGGTGCTCTTGAACAGGGGATAGCTGAGAGCCATTAACAGCAATAACTGAGGCACACGTGCACCTTCAGTAAAGGAGGATGGGGGGGGGTGATGTACAGTATCCAGTGCAAAGGTAAACCCCCAAATGAATGAAATTTAGATAAGCTTGGAATGTGCCCTCCAGAAAGTCATATCTATGATAGTCTTTAAAAGGTAATTTGAAATATGTTTTTAAATTAATAAATCTTTAGAAGTAATAAATGTATTTGCTAGAGTTGAGGTCTTCAGCCTTCTACCATCTCTGAAAAGTAAGAGGAAATTATGTGTCAGAGAGAAGTGACTTTTCCAATAAATAATCATTGTTTTGTTGACCAGTGTCTTTGACCAGATACTTGGTAAGATCTTTTGGTTATGATCATCTCTGTTAGGATGACATGGGGTTCTTATGAATTTGAATGCATGCAAACATTGCAGAGGCCTCTTGGAATAGTACTCCTGTCCTAGAACATCTTTTTTCCTAGTCCCCAACATCTCATAGTAGATCCACTAGCATCCTAGAAGAATCTATCAATGAAAGGTACATTATGGGAATGTAAAATGAAGTTCATCTCTCCATAATTATGATTTACTTTCCAAAGAATGGCAATAGCTACCACTACTAGCAAGTAGCAAATTAACTATTAGTAACTATTAGCAAATCCTCCCAACTAGCAAGGTAGGCATTATTTTCCCCATCCTCATGTTAAATCACATAGCTAGTCAATGGTAGAGTTGAATGTTCTGAAGAAAGGCTGACACCGACCCTATTAAAAAGTTATCTTGCTTATTTCTCCCAAGTTGTTTGAATAAAATTGGAACTCACAAGCCTAGGACAAAGACTCTTTCAGACATTTCCAAATTATTAATTCTTGGATTTTGCAGTAAATACCCTTAAAGCTCTCAGGAGAAGTTGGTCGGGGGAGGAAAGGAAAATGTAATATGATGAGAGTTGTGCTCTTACTATTCTGACCAGTTCTCACTTTCATACTGCTCTTTCTGAAAGATGGGCAGAGAAAAGACCTGTGACCCCATGAGAGGTTGTATGACCTGAGCACCTCCCAGGGTCCTCTCTACAGCCCTCCCTCTGTGAATACAGTGGGGGCAGCTCAGGCAAAGAAGGTGGAGAGTATTATACTGTTTTATAAACTTGGCAGAATCAAGTTACAAAAAGCACCTAGAATCTTATCTCATGGTATTCTGCTTTCCGTGTCCTCGAGGCAGAGTTGCTTAACCTTTTCTTGAAATAAACACTGTGTGAAATAAGAATTTTTCCCCCAAACAACTTAAGGACATTTTCAACAATTTTTAAACAGAAAAACAGCTAGCAAGATATGGTTACTCAGAGTAACTGTGTTTTTGTAAGTTGGTGACAAAAATAGAACTTTGATTTTATCTCATGTATTTTGGGGAAAGAGCAAAAGGCAGCATGTAATGGTGAGTGAAAAAAAGAAAGAGAGAATTGGCAGGGTCCAGGATTTTCCCATGATTCTGCTGTGAACTTGGGATTCCAAACCAAATCCAGCTCATTTCAAAGCCAGTTTTCTTTCCAATTTGCCATGCCAGTCTCTTACAACTCTCCTTAGACTAGGGCCAAAGAGTGGCATCCCTGAAATTGACCCTCATGAAGGGATGGCTGAATATGGGCACCAGTGAACCACCTCAGGGAACAAAACCAAAACACAAGGATCAGGGTCAGCTGCTGGGTCATCTCACCCATGAAGCCTTTCCTTCTCTCTTCAGAGAGATTTTGGTGGATCTTTTCTTTCTGTATATCTGTAGTACTTGTACTGCATTCCTCTATTTTAGAACTTGGCACATGGTTATACCTTTTTTTAACCTCTTTTTCAAATGTGCTAGATTAAGAGCCCACCAAAAGCAGGTTTTCTGTTCTGTTCAATTTTGTATGTTGTGCTCCATGAATTCAGGCATTCATTCAAAACCCATTTATTGAGTGCCTACAGGTATTGTTTTAAGTGCTGAAGATACAACAGTGAAAAAAACAGACCAAAATTCTTGCCTTTAAGGAACTTTCAATTTAGTGATGGAGATAATATATTGTATATTCTATATAGCTGAGTGCTGAGGTCTAAAATGGAGGCTAAATGGAGACTTGAGTGTTTGGGGGAGGATTGACATTTTAGACAGGATAAGGGGAAGCCTCACAGAGAAGGTGACATTTGATTAAACGCTTAAGGAAATGAGGGAAGTAGTCTACAGATATCTGGAGGAAGAGAAGTCCAAGGAGGATAAAGGTAAAGACCTGGAGTTAGGAGCATGTCCAGTGTGTTCAGGGAAAAACAAGGAGGCTTTTTAAGTCTGGAGTAGTAGCCACAAAGGGGAAAAGTGATAAGAGATGAGATCAGAAAGGAAAGAAGAAGGTGGGGGCAGAGATCACGTATGACCTTGGAAGGTACAGTGATAACTTTGGCTTTTGCTTTGAATGGTATTAGAAGACATTGAAGGAGAGCTATCTGAACTTTCAGTTTTTTTGGTTTTTTTTTTTTTTGCGGTATGTGGGCCTCTCACTGTTGTGGCCTCTCCCGTTGCGGAGCACAGGCTCCGGACGCGCAGGCTCAGCGGCCATGGCTCACGGGCCCAGCCGCTGCGCGGAATGTGGGATCTTCCCGGACCGGGGCACGAACCCGCGTCCCCTGCATCGGCAGGCGGACTCTCAACCACTGCGCCACCAGGGAAGCCCTGAACTTTCAGTTTTAACAGGATCTCACTAATGTTGAAATAATTAATAAATTACCTAATTAACATGTATTCAAGAAGTGCACAGAAACGCTAGAGATTGGGTTGAATTGGCACAATGGATCAGATCAAGCCTAAGTGCACATTCCTAGAAGCTGAGGGTTCAAGATGGAGCCATGAATCTCATCAAGTAGACAAGGAGAAGGCAGCCACAAACAGTGAACATGAGATAAGACCCATTTGCCCTGAAAGTCTTGCATAACTCCTACTTCTATCAACATATGGAATAATTTTCTTGGGGCAACGTTAACTTACGTTAGGGAGTGTGAGCAATTCCTACATAGCAATAAGCTAGGTGAGGAAAGTTGTGATACCTGTCTCTCAGTACCCAAGACTGGCCCCTATATCCTGGCTTATATAGAGAAGCTCTATACCATTTGGGTAAACATACTTAATGATATGCTGAGTCCTCTTTTCTTTAAATCATTGTTGAATAGTAACCTGGCCAGCTCACAGTATAAAACCCTTTAGTACACACTAAAAAAACATTGTAAGCTCCCAGAAATATTCACAGGTCAGAAAGAATTAAAGGATGAAAAGAAACTGAATGGCAACAATGGACACAGACTCCCAGCACCACAACCATGGGAGATGATCAAGTTAAAGGAATCTCAGTGAATTAGAAGATGAAGCCAGTTATGACCCCTACTTTATGTCTGATTTCACTCTTAAGTCACAAGGCTAATATCTTTCATAGAAAATATTGATTAAACCAGAAAGTACAGTGTCTTATATGTATACATTTACAGTATGATTAAAGATAATCAGGAACACTTTTACTTTGAGAACATATGAGGTTTGAAGAATGTCAAGACAAAGTTTTACTTTAAAAAAGGTCAAAGTATGGAATTTAAAAAACCTTTGTAATAGTAAAACTTAAATTCCATAATTGGAATTCTTGGAATGTTTATCCAAGATTTTTTTAAATCAGTCTTTGTTTTAAACACAACTTTCCATTACTTAGACTGAGCATCTTAGGTTTTTAATTTTCTTTTCTTTTTTTTTGAATCTTATTTTATTTATTATTTTATACAGCAGGTTCTTATTAGTCATCCATTTTATACACATCAGTCTATATATATCAATCCCAATCTCCCAATTCATCACACCACCACCACCCCACCCACTGCTGCTTTCCCCCCTTGGTGTCCATACGTTTCTTCTCTACATCTGTGTCTCAATTTCTGCCCTGCAAACCGGTTCATCTGTACCATTTTCTAGGTTCCACATATATGCATTAATATGCGATATTTGTTTTTCTGACTTACTTCACTTATAATGACAGTCTCTACGTCCATCCACATCTCTACAAATGACCCAATTTCGTTCCTTTTTATGGCTGAGTAATATTCCATTGTATATGTGTACCACATCTTCTTTATTCATTCAGCTGTCGATGGGCATTTAGGTTGCTTCCATGACCAGGCTGCAGTGAACATTGGGGTGCATGTGTCTTTTTGTGTCTTTTGTGTCTTTTTGAGTTATGGTTTTCTCTGGATATATGCCCAGGAGTGGGATTGCTGGGTCATATGGTAATTCTATTTTTAGTTTTTTAAGGAACCTCCATAATGTTCTCCATAGTGCTTGTATCCATTTACATTCCCACCAACAGTGCAAGAGGGTTCCCTTTTCTCCACACCCTCTCCAGCATTTGTTGTTTATAGATATTCTGATGAGGCCCATTCTAACTGGTGTGAGGTGATACCTCATAGTAGTTTTGATTTGCATTTCTCTAATAATTAGTGATGTTGAGCATCTTTTCACGTGCTTCTTGTCCATCTGTATGTCCTCTTTGGAGAAATGTCTATTTAGGTCTTCTGCCCATTTTTTGATTGGGTTGTTTGTTTTTTTAATATTGAGCTGCATGAGCTGTTTATATATTTTGGAGACTAATCCTTTGTCCATTGATTCATTTGCAAATATTTTTTTCCTGTTCTGAGGGTTGTCTTTTCATCTTGTTTGTAGTCTCCTTTGCTTTGCAAAAGGTTTTAAGTTTCATTAGGTCCTATTTGTTTATTTTTGTTTTAATTTCCATTACTCTAGGAGGTGGATCAAAAAAGATCTTGCTGTGATTTATGTCAAAGAGTGTTCTTCCTACGTTTTCCTCTAAGAGTATTATAGTGTCCGGTCTTATATTTAGGTCTTCATTCCATTTTGAGTTTATTTTTGTGTATGGTGTTAGGGAGTGTTCTAATTTTATTCTTTTACATGTAGCTGTCCAGTTTTCCCAGCACCACTTATTGAAGAGACTGTCTTTTCTCCATTGTATATCCTCGCCTCCTTTGTCATAGATTAGTTGACCGTAGGTGCATGGGTTTATCTCTGGGCTTTCTATCCTGTTCCATTGATCTATATTTCTGTTTTTGGGCCGGTCCCATATTGTCTTGATTACTTTTTCCCTCAAGACTGCTTTGGCTATTCGGGTCTTTTGTGTCTCCATACAAATTTTAAGATTTTTTGTTCTAGTTCCGTAAAAAATGCCATTGGTTATTTCATAGGGGTTGCACTGAATCTATAGATTGCTTTGGGTAGTAGAGTCATTTTCACAATATTGATTCTTCCAATCCAAGGACATGGTATATCATTCCATCTGTTGGTATCATCGTTAATTTCTTTCAACAGTGTCTTATAGTTTACTGCATACAGGTCTTTTGTCTCCATAGGTAGGTTTATTCCTAGGTATTTTATTTTTTTTGCTGCAATGATAAATGGGAGTGTTTCCTTAATTTCTCTTTCAGATAGTTCATCATTAGTGTATAGGAATGCAAGAGATTTCTGTGCATTAATTTTGTATCCTGCAACTTTACCAAATTCATTGATTAGCTCTAGTAGTTTTCTAGTGGCATCTTTAGGATTTTCTATGTATAGTATCATGTCATCTGCAAACAGTGACAGTTTTACTTCTTCTTTTCCAATTTGTATTCCTTTTATTTCTTTTTCTTCTCTGATTGCCGTGGCTAGGACTTCCAAAACTATGTTGAATAATAGTGGTGAGAGTGGACATCCTTGTCTTGTTTCTGATCTTAAAGGAAATGCTTTCAGTTTTTCTCCATTGAGAATGATGTTTGATGTGCGTTTGTCATATAAGGCCTTTATTATGTTGAGATAGGTTCCCTCTATGCCCACTTTCTGGAGAGTTTTTCTCATAAATGGGTGTTTAATTTTGTCAAAAGCTTTTTCTGCATCTATTGAGATGATCATATAGTTTTTATTCTTCAGTTTGTTAATATGGTGTATCACATTGATTGATTTGCATATATTGAAGAATTCTTCCATCCCTGGGATAAATCCCACTTGATCATGACGTATGATCCTTTTAATGTGTTGTTGGATTGTGTTTGCTAGTATTTGGTTGAGGATTTTTGCATCTATATTCATCAGTGATATTAGTCTGTAATTTTCTTTTTTTGTAGTATCTTTGTCTGGTTTTGGTATCAGGGTGATGGTGGCCTCATAGAATGAGTTTGGGAGTGTTCCTTCCTCTGCAGTGTTTTGGAAGAGTTTGAGAAGGGTGGGTGTTAGCGCTTCTCTAAATGTTTGATAAAATTCACCTGTGAAGCCATCTGGTCCTGGGCTTTTGTTTGTTGGAAGATTTTTAATCACAGTTTCAATTTCATTACTTGTGATTGGTCTGTTCGTATTTTCTCTTTCTTCCTGGTTCAGTCTTGTAAGGTTATTCCTTTCTAAGAATTTGTCCATTGCTTCCAGGTTGTCCATTTTATTGGCATAGAGTTGCTTGTAGTAGTCTCTTAGGATGTTTTGTATTTCGGTGATGTCCATTTTCACTTCTCCTTTTTCATCTCTAATTTTATTGGTCTGAGTCCTCTCCCTCTTTTTCTTGATGAGTCTGGCTAATGGTTTATCAATTTTGTTTATCTTCTCAAAGAACTAGCTTTTAGTTTTAATGATCTTTGCTATTGTTTTCTTTGTTTCTATTTCATTTATTTCTTCTCTGATCTTTATGATTTCTTTCCTTCTGCTAGCTTTGGGTTTTGTTTGTTCTGCTTTCTTTAGTTCCTTTAGGTGTAAGGTTAGATTGTTTATTTGATATTTTTCTTGTTTCTTGAGTTAGGCTTGTATAGCTATAAACTGCCCTCTTAGAACTGCTTTTGCTGCCTCCCATAGGTTTTGGATCGTCGTGTTTTCATTATCATTTGTCGCTAGGTATTTTCTGATTTCCTCTTTGATTTCTTCAGTGATCTCTTGGTTATTTAGTAACGTATTGTTTAGCCTCCATGTGTTTGTGGTTTTTACGTTTTTTTCCCTGTAATTGATTTCTCATCTCATAGCGCTGTGGTCAGAAAAGATGATATGATTTCAATTTTCTTAAGTTTACTGAGCCTTGATTCATGACCCAAGATGTGATCTATCCTGGAGAATGTTCCGTGTGCACTTGAGAAGAAACTGTAATCTGCTGTTTTTGGATGGAATGTCCTATAAATATCAATTAAATCTATCTGGTCTGTTGTGTCATTTAAAGCTTGTGTTTCCTTATTTATCTTCTTTTTGGATGATCTGTCCATTGGTGTCAGTGAGGTGTTAAAGTCCCCCACTATTATTGTGTTACTGTCGATTTCCTCTTTTATAGCTGTTAGAAGTTGCCTTATGTTGAGGTGCTCCTGTGTTGTGTGCATATATATTTATATTTGTTATATCTTCTTCTTGGATTGATCCCTTGATCATTATGTAGTGTCCTTCTTTGTCTCTTTTAACGTTTTTTATTTTAAAGTCTATATTATCTGCTATGAGTATTGCTACTCCAGCTTTCTTTTGATTTCCATTTGCATGGAATATCTTTTTCCATCCCCTTTCAGTCTGTATGTGTCTCTAGGTCTGAAGTGGGTCTCTTGTGGGCAGCATATATATGGGTCTTGTTTTTGTATCCATTCAGCCAATCTGTGTCTTTTGCTGGGAGCATTTAATCCATTCACGCTTACGGTAATTATTGATATGTATATTCCTATTACCATTTTCTTAATTGTTTTGGTTTTTTTTTTTTTTTTTTTTTGCAGTACGCGGGCCTCTCACTGCTGTGGCCTCTCCCGCTGCGGAGCACAGGCTCCAGATGCGCAGGCTCAGCGGCCATGGCTCACAGGCCCAGCCGCTCCGTGGCATGTGGGATCTTCCCGGACCGGGGCACAAACCTGTGTCCCCTGCATCTGCAGGTGGACTCTCAACCACTGTGCCACCAGGGAAGCCCTGGGTTTGTTTTTGTAGGTCCTTTTCTTCTCTGTGTTTCCCACTTAGAGAAGTTCCTTTAGCATTTGTTGTAGAGCTGGTTTGGTTGTGCTGAATTCTCCTAGCTTTTGCTTGTCTGTAAAGCTGTTGATTTCTCCATCGAATCTGAATGAAATCCTTGCCGGGTAGAGTAATCTTGGTTTTGGGTTCCTCCCTTTCATCACTTTAAGTATATCATGCCACTTCCTTCTGGCTTGTAGAGTTTCTGCTGAGAAATCAGCTGTTAACCTTATGGGAGTTCCCTTTTATGTTATTTGTCATTTTTAAAGTCTGTGTTATTTCCCATTTTGTATGTATCTTTTACTTTAATCACTTTCAACCATTTTGCCCACCCCCCAACCCACCATCTCTAGCAACCACAAATCTGTTCTTAGTATCTATGAGCTCATTTTTGTTGTTCTGGTTGTTGCTGTTTTTCAGATTCTACATGTAAGTGAGATCATACTGTATTTGTCTTTCTGTGTCTGACTTAGTTTACTTAGCTTAATGCCCTCAAGGTCCATCTACCTCATCGCAAATGGCAGAATTTCCTTCTTTTTATGGCTGAATAATATTCCACTGTGTCCATTCATCTGTCATTGGACATTTGGGTGGTTTCCATATCCTGACTGTTGTGAATTATGCTGCTGTGAATATGGCAGTGCAGATATCCTTTTGAGATAGTGATTTTGTTTCCTTTGGATAAAAATTTTAGTTTTTCATAGGTTATATTGATTGATTAATATGAATGTTTATTTGTATTTAATTTGTAAATTGCCTGTTACTATCTTTTTGCCCACTTTTCTGTTGGCATGCTCATTCTTATTGATTTATATAAATATTTTATATTTCAATGGTATCAGCAGTCCATTACAAAGATTTTTTATTTGTCTTTTGCTTTTAAAGTTTACTTTAAAAATTAAATCTATATTTTTTAGATAAATTTGGCCTTTGAATATCTGTTTAGAAAGCTTGTTTTTACCTCTAGATGAGACAAATAAACACCTATGTTTTCTTCCAGTGCTTTTAAAATTACTTGTCATATATCTGAATTTTTTTGTGTCTGGATTGTTTTTCTTCTTTATTATTTTCCCACATGAGTTTCACCTTATTTGAGTGGTAAATCCCCATCGATGCGAGGTGCTATATGTAGTGTTTAATAAGTTCTTACGTATGTTTGGCCTGTTTCTCTACTTTCTCTTATGCTTGACATCTCTGTTCTTGCACCAGTAGCACATCAGGAATGTTCTTTTAATTATTATACCTTTGATTTACATTTTGAAGTTTGCCACTTCAAGCCTAACAAAACTTTCTTGGTTATTCTTGCATTTAATTCGTCCATACTTTTGGCAAGAATTTCAAAATGCCTTGGGGATTTTTGTTGAGAATGCAGTCAAATATTTTTATTAATTTAGGAATAATTGGCAGTTTTCCCATATTAACTTTCCATACAGAGCATATGCTTTCTCTGTTTCTCCAAGTCCTTTAAAAATTTCTCACTGTGAATTGTTATAGTTTTCTTAATGTAGATCTTGCACATTTCTTATTAAATTTATTCTTATTTATTTTATAACTTTGTTACTATCATAAATGGAATTTTTGGAACCATATTTCTAACTTTTATTGCTGGGTGTACAAGGAAACTATAGCTTTATATATCTTTATTTATTTTAAAATATTTCATCAGATTGGAAGGAATGAGGATCCTGCTGATTTCAATGTGACTGTAAATAGAACATTAGCACGCTTGCATGTTCTTTTACATTCCCAAGGATTTTAAAACAGTATTTCCTTTGATAATGAGTTATTCCTGAGAGCTTTCCATATATCTCTGCATTCCTTTTTGTGAATATTTTGCCTCCTATCTGTGGCTGATAGATCAAAGGAAAAATGAAAAGTAATATGATTAATGCTAGAATTGACCATCAGTTTTTAGAAAGCTATACCTTCCAAATGAGATAATTCATGTGTTCTAGATAATTTAGCAACCAGCAAGTAGGAAATAATGAAGTAAATAAACTTCGTTTTCATTATGTTGGTATTTCAAGTTTTCTGAGTCAAGCAAGCAGTGTAATATGTATTTACTATTAATTAATATGAAGATATTGATATGCGTGAATGACACCCTCCCTGGGGTTGACATAAAAGTTACAAATCAAACATGGATCCGTTTATTCCCCTATTCTCTTCGCTGTACCCTTGCTCAAATTTTCCCCCTGACAGATATCTGAAGACCATTGAACACCCCCTCAGGAAATCTCTGGAGCTACATACGCACCAGACGTCAGTAGAAATAAATTGTAAGCTATACTTCCAGCTCTCTAATTAGACTTTCCAGTCTAATTGCAGGAAATGAAATCCAGGGAGATCAAATTTACCTAGATGACAGACTTTAGAATTGTTACAAAGAAATACATTGACAAGTACAAAGCCAGCATGCTCCTGGGAATAAAACTGAACCTTTCTCTGCCTCATCAGAGTATCAGATGGGGATAAGAATATCTTGTCTACCTGATTCACATGCTTGTCCACCTGTTTTTGGAAAGAAAATGCAAATAAACTTGCTGCAATGCCGTCCATGTAATATTTAATTATTTTGACTCTAGAGTTTGACCTTGATTCAAATCCTGACTCCACCACTTCTAAACAGCTCACCAAGGACCAGATGTCTCTAACTCCTTAAGCCTCCACTTCCTGTCAGAAAAATTAGGATAATTATAGAACCTACTAAATATGGTTGTTTTGATGATAAATGAGATTATATCTATATACAAGTTTTAGCCTAACACCTGATACATAGAAAGCATTCCATAATATTATATATTGTTATGTTTACCTTTGCTAATTTCCAGGTTGTTTTAATTAAAGTATAAAAGAATATTTTAAAGAATATTTTTAAGGAATATAGATGATTATTCAGATAGGAGTGAAATTCTAAATAACTGTTTTCCTGGAAATTAATTTTGAAAAGAATTTTTATGAAAATCTTATATTTAGAGTGAGGAAAACAGTCAATTGTAAAGATATCTATATATTTATATACCTTTACATATGTGAAGGTATCTATATCTACCTATCTATTTATCTATCTCTATCTATAGTATGTACTAGAGACACAAGTCAATCCTATGGTATAAGAAGTGTTGAATTGGGAGACTGGGATTGACATATATACACTAATATGTATAAAATAGATAACTAATTTAAAAAAAGAAGTGTTGAGAAAAATGTTGCTCCTTTATTTCATCTTAAACTGATTTGGTCTCCTTCATGAGTCCTCATCCATTATGTAATAGAAGATAAATAAATTCTCACTCTTATTTAAGCTTTTTATTTAGGGTACAATCTCTCAGAGGTAGGAAGGCCCAGTCTCTCATTCAGCTTTTCTCTACTTCTGCTTATTGCAAATAAGATGTTGCTCAGATATATGGGGTAAAGGGGAGGCTTCCTAGGCCCAAACGTTTACGAGGAAGAATCAGTGCCCGTGGGCATAATGTTCCTTGATTTCTGAGATAATATCCCTTATTCTCTAGCCATTGATGAACTTGTCAGCTGGTTGAATGCATAATCAGTCTCCTAACTGGATTAATTAGTATCCAACATCATTCTCTGTTTTACCTGGATTCCTTTTATATTGGAGTGACTCCAGACCCCCAAGTCTCTGCTATGTTTTCTGTGCAGCCTTCTGGCCAGTGATCCAGCCCCAGCGTCCTCCATTGGGCCAACTTGTTCTGCCACTGTAAGCCCACAACAAGCCCCTTGGCAGCATCCAGCTAGATAGAATTCACTGTCTGTAGATATGCATGTGTGTATGTGTGTGTATATGTATGCATGAGTGTATATTTCCATCTTTACCCATGTATGTATCTATACACTAGACTGTCTCACAAAATTTATATGGCAAATTTTGTTCCACCCCAGCTAGGGAAGATTGTGAAATGTTCCAAAGTAGAGATTATTTCTCATTCGTTTGTGACTCACCAGCACCTCACCTGATATTTGGAACAAATGTAAATAATCAGTGTGTTTTCTCTTCATGACTGGCAAAATTTCTCCATACTTATTGATGGTGGGTTTGTGACTACTAGTATTGGTGTGAATGCACAAAATATTGATACAGTAGCACAAATGGAAAATAAAAAACATTGAGGGACATGTTGGGATAATAATAGATTTTGGAAGGGTTCTCTAGATACCGTTTGATCCAATTTCTGAATTTATAATGTAAAACTGGCATCTGTGCTCAATCAGCTGCACTAGTCTGAAGAATTATTGGGGTGATTCTGGACCCAAACTCAAAGAACATGGTGAGACCGGCCTAGTCTCCTCTTTTGGCTCTAGTGATTTTTACGTAGCGTTGAACATATAAATGGTGCTTTACAAAGTACAGAAAGGGATCAAGAAGTTGATCTCAAATACTTACATAGAGAGGCTTTAAAGATATTTGTTTTACATTTCCTAAAAAAGGAAGGAAGGAAGGGAGGGAGGGAGGAAGGAAGGGAGGGAGGGAGGAAGGAAAGGAGGGAGGGAGGGAGGAAGGGAGGGAGGAAGGGAGGGAGGGAGGAAGGAAGGAAGGAAGGAAGGAAGGAAGGAAGGAAGGAAGGAAGGAAGGAAAGAAGACCTCCACTGAAAAGGAGTGTGTGAGGAAAAAAAGAAAACAACGAGAAGGAATTCAGAGGCGGGTTGACGTTTTGCGTTTAGACTGAAATGATGCGTTCATTGCAGTGAGCACCTTTGACATGTCGAAGGTGGTACACAGTCATTGATGATTACTACATTCTCTCTGGCTTTGGGTTCACAGTGCTTTGCAGTGCTATATTATTCAGAACTAAATAACTATTGTCCCTGCTCTATAATTTGGCCATGAGCTATCTGGTTACTTTCAGGCAAAAGAAAATGTCTCATAATAATGGGGTTTTGTATGAGTCTGCTCTTAATTTCAGAAAAAAAAAGTGTATTTGAGGATTTATCTCTGTTCACATTGAGGAAGAAGCTTTAAAAAGTTTTACTCCTCCCTCCCTGTAGCAGTTTTCGTCTGGCTTTCCATCAGGGAGAAGTGTTACCTTCAGCATATTCTGCGTATGATATAGACAGTGCCAGATGCTTCAGATGGTCATAATTGTGAAGGATATGGAAAAGGAGGCATCTTCCTACTGTGTTTCATTTCACTGTGGAGGGGAAAAGCCCTTTGGGTAAATTAACACTTGGAGGATTTAGCAAAAGTGAATTAACTATGACAGAGTCCTCTATCCCATCTATTTGATGATTTTGTGAGTCTTATTCCCAGTTACCTGGGATACTACCATGCTTTGGGATGCCATGGGGTCATTAAAATGTGAGACAGAGTCTCTGTAAGAGAAAGAACAGATGAATCTTGACTTGCAGACAGTACGTCTTGCTAAATAGCATTTCCTTTGATCAGCCCTACCTTTCCCTTGGTGCTGAATTTCTCTTTCATATGCTCATCTGAAAAAACAAACAGGTGATTGTGAATTTCAGCTGCCAAAACCAAAAGACTGTTGGGAAGACTTTGTACAAGCAATTAGCAAGTGTGCAATCAAAAAATCTATATATAGGTGATTTTTTATTTGTAAATTGGTATGAAAAGCTAGCCTCTATTATGTCATAAGAATAGGGAAAAGGGAAATGAATGCAGAAGCATGTGATAGAAACGTATATGAATATGAGTCTACTATCCCTTACACACAATTCCTTATATATGATCAAAAATAGCTATGGAAGATTTAGTGTCTTTGTGGTAACTCATTCAACCTGACTTGGATGGATTTGGTGGCTAAGCCTTACCTGATCTACTGTGAATTATTTATCTTTACTTCTCTTTACTTCCCTTGATGTAATTATTCACATGCTTCACTGCAGAAATTTTAGCACATTTGATCCACGGGACTGTTGAGGACCCTGTGGAGGGACCCCTCAGCAGGGTCTTACAGAATATGTATAATGTAGCTTTCCATAGATATGAAAAATTCTGAATTTTGGAACAGAAAATTTTGAATATTGGAACAGACAATATCTATCCTATATGCTTTTCTTACTACTGTGTGAGGCATTGTGCTAACTGCTTTACAAACTTTATCTCAATGAAGGCTCACAGCCTCTATCGGAGATAGACCTTGCAGTTTTTAGATGAGGAAACTAAGGATTAGAGAGGTGAAACAAGTTGCTCAAGGTCACTCTTCCAGTTATCTACTCTTACGTAACCAACATCCCTGAAATTGGGCAGCTGAAAACAACATTTTGTTGTTATCACGCACATTTCTGTGGTTTGTCCGGGTTCAGCAGAATGGTTCTCGACATGTGGCTACTGTCAGAAGCTGGGAATGGAATCATCTAGAGGCATCTTTGCTCACACTATCTGTCCCTCAGCTGAAACACCTCAGGGCTGATCAGGCATCTCACTCTCCATGTGGCCTCTTTGTGTGACTTCCCTGGTGGCGCAGTGGTTCAGAATCTGCCTGCCAATGCAGGGGACACGGGTTTGAGCCCTGGTCTGGGAAGATCCCACATGCCGCAGAGCAACTAAGCCCGTGCGCCACAACTACTGAGCCTGCACTGTAGAGCCCGTGAGCCACAACTACTGGAGCCCGTGCACCTAGAGCCCATGCTCCGCAGCAAGAGAAGCCACCACAATGAGAAGCCCATGCACCTGAGTTACTCCCACCAGCATGGTGGCCTCAGCATAATCAGGCTTAGTACATGGTGACTGGCATTCCCTAGACTAGAGCAAGTGTTCCCAAAGACAAGAAGTGTAACTTGCAAGTCTATTAAATGCTGAGCTCGGAAACTGGCACAGTGTCATTTCTACTTTTTTTTCTATGGGTGGAAACAGTCAAATATCACCCGGAGGGGAAATAGACTCCAACTCTCTAAGTAGGGATGGAGGCTGCTTAGCTCATAGGTGAACATCTGGGGCTTGAATGTAGGTCTACCTAGTACCAAAGTCCATTCACAAAGGAGTAAAGTCTGCCTCTCACCCCTTCTTCCTTCTGAATGCCATCCCCACCTTGAGGTCTTTTGCTGCTTAATACTCCATTTTTCCCCATCATTTTCCTATGTTCTCCTACTTCTGCCAGGCTATCCTGTAAGAAGGATATGTCAATGTAGAGAACTGTGGCATATTTAAGGGGGTGGGTAGGGAGAATCCTCTTTTCTCCACATACTGCTCTTACCTCATTGATCCTGACTTCATCCCATTTTTTATTTATTTATTTTTTTTGTGGTACACGGGCCTCTCACTGTTGTGGCCTCTCCTGTAGCGGAGCAACAGGCTCTGGACGTGCAGGCTCAGCGGCCATGGCTCACGGGCCCAGCCGCTCCGCGGCATGTGGGATCCTCCCGGACCGGGGCACGAACCTGTGTCCCGTGCATCGGCAGGCAGACTCTCAACCACTGTGCCACCAGGGAAGCCCCATCCCATTTTTAAAATCCCCACCTCAATAGGAGAGAATTTGGAAATAACAAAGAAGAATTAATGTGAGGAAGGGACAGGAGGAAAGGGGAAAGGCATACATTCTGGAACATTCCAACTACAGTGAGCACCTTTACTCCTCCCTCTACTACCCCTGTACCCCCAAACTCTAATGTATTCCTCCTACTAAAATATAACACATTTCTTGTGGATTCTTGTCAATATTTGCTCCAGCTCTAGCACAGTGACTGGCATATATTAGTTCTTCTTTCTGTGGCAGAATTGCATGCATAAAGCTCTGTAGACCTGTGGATATGCTTCCCAGACATCTCACTTATGACCTGTCTCTAGGTCTGCCTTCTATCCAACCGGAAAGTAGGGGGAAAAAATAGCCAAGGTGTGCTTCTTAGCTGACAAGGTTTTAGTTTGCACTATAATGAAACCTTGAGCTGTTTTTGCCTTTGTGGGTTAAGCTTTGGAGTCCAACCAATCTGGAGACAAATAAAGGGGGCCTTGAGAATTGAGGTTCCATACTGATTTATGGAGGAATAATCACAGTGTTATTTAGAAGGAGAGTTGATGCACTTGAGGTTTCTTCAGGGAAAGTCAAAGCTTCACTGGGATTTAGCTAACTGGCAGTCATGATTTTGAACTCTATCCCCATTTGGCCAAACTTATCACATGTGTCAAAATGACACGGTTCTTTCAGGGGGCTTTTGGGAGTGAGACCCACAGCACGCAGCTGTGCTGAACAGTACAGCTGAACAGAAGCACTACATTAGTCAGCCTTCCTTAGAGACATCTGGCATCTGCTTTCCATCTCCTTTCCCTCCACAGCCTTGCCTCCCTAATGCTAAACATACAAGCAGCCTTCTTTGCCGTCTTCCCCTACTCTCCCAGTAAGTACACGACTTACTTCCTGTTTCTTAAACAAACTCTATGGTTTTCTGATTCCTTCCAGGTTTTCTTGTGAAATGAAAACTATTGATGGCTCCTTCCTACAAATACAAATGTAACTGCCTGGAACATTCCTGAATTCCAGGTCATTAGCACAGGGGCATATATCAAGTATAGTTTTATAGGGCTTACTCCTGTTGTTTGAGTGAAGATGGTACAGTGGCCAAATTTTCTGAGAGAGAATAATGGTCCTCAGGGCCAAGTATTTAAGCCCAGTGGTCATGGTTGCTATGCGACAAATACCAGGAGCGAACTTGCTGCCACCTCAACATGGGAGGGCCTTTAGGGTCTCCTCGTGCAATTGCCTCATTTTTCCTGTTAGGAAATTGGGACCCAGGTAGGCAAAGCCATATTCCCAAAGATCTGCAATGACACAGTGAGGCTATAACCCAACCCTCCTGGCTCCTAGTTTAGTGACCATTCCACAATGCTGCGTTCATATCAGAATTTCTGCCTTTGTCCATCACCATATCCTGAGTGTTTTATTCTGTCCTACACTTCCACACCCCTGTGATTTATACTTCTGTCACCTCAAAGCTATCTTTAAATTTCTAGATCTCCTATAATGAGCGGGTACATTGGTCAAGAGAGCTTTCCATGTTCTCATTCATTTGCTACCAACACGTACTTTCCTGCCCTCTGTACTTATTGAGCAGGTGAGCCCATGTTGACAGGGAAACTGGTATGTCTTTTGGCCAAAAGACAAAAGGGAAGAGAATGAGGTCAGGTCTGCTGGTCATCATATAACCTTCCTTTTAGTCTCACCATGCCTGGGTGATGGAGGAGCTTTGCCCCCTCAGCAAAGATTATAACTCCAGCAATAGTGGATTGTGTTCCCAATTCTACAGTAGCTCATGAGGAGACCCACCCAATGTGGAAAAGTCCCTAAGTACAGTGTAGCCATCTTCAGAATCTGTGACAGAATCCCATAGATTAGGGCACATATCAAAGACATCTGATGTGGAGATCTACTCCTCACTCAGGATCGGAAAGACAGTGACTCTGGTCCAGGTGTCTCCATGGCAGTCTCAGTGAGGGAGCTCCCAGGAAGCAAACACAGTGCGGGGTGAAAGTGGGATGCTCCTGCCTTTGACCTTTCACGTAAATCTAATAAACTTACCTTTCTCAGGAAAAGAGGTTGGAACTGACCTTTTGTTTTTGGCAACTGGGGTCAGCTAGTATGTCCTCTGACAACAAAACTAGTGTTTCACCCCCCAGCTGGGAGCTGAAGGGGAAGCCCGTCTTCTACACGTTCTTAGCATGCTTGAGAAACATTAAGCTGAACACTTTTCAGCAACTTTTTCCTGCAACTCATGTAGAGAGCAAGGGCTGAGGAAGGAACATTGTCTAGAAAGGAATTTCTTCCAAAGGTCTCAAGCAGAACCTCAAAGCGGAACCTGGAAACACTAGAACTGCAGACATGAATTCTTTCTTTCTCAGCAAAGAAAGCTCATGCTTTTAGTCAGTAGAGGGTCCTTTACTTCCTTCAGCCAGCTAATGACCTCAAGAGGTCAGGGGATTTTATTTTCCTTACTCTACTAAATTTGAGTGGCATATTCTTTTTTAAAAAAGGATATATACTATCCTCAAAATGACTGGCAAACTTAGAAGGACAAGGAGCAAGAAATGGCCCGAAAAGGCTTAAAATAACATATTCCACTAATGGAGTGCTACTGTGTGGTGGAAAGACAGACGAGGAGGATTTTGTTAGTTGTCATAGTTTTTCCTCCACTTGCCCTCCCCCCAAACAATTGTAACTGTTATGGTAGCTAGAACCAGGCAATATGGGATAAAATCATTTTTCTGACCATAACTTTACTGGTTTTCAGTCCTTATCTCAAAATTTGCTACAGTATAAGGTCAAGTTCCATTTGTACATTCAGAGAAATGTATACATATCACAATATCACCTTAGTCTTCCTCTCAAGCATAAACTCATGGGTACTTCCCTTTGATCTACCCCATCTCTGCCCTAACTCTCCCAGACTAACTGAAAAATGCTGTGGACTTTCAACAAATGGCACATGCTCCTTCCTTTAGGGGAATGTACATTTCCTTTGCTTTTACTAGTAAACCATTACGTGTCCTGGAAGTTCCATCTGACTTACTTCTCCTTCTGCCGGACTCTTGTTATGGACCGTATCATGTCTTTCTGCCACATCTTTATGAATCGACCTTGGAAAATGTCTCCTCAGCTGATCTCAGGCTCAAAGCAGTTTTACCTCACCGAAACAATTGGTTTGTATTTGTGAGCTCAATACTCAATAGTGACACCCACCCGTTTTCCCTTTTAACAGTGGTCACCAGAACTTTCCAAGCCAAAATTGTAGCCCATCTACATTCAACAATATGAATTTTTCCAACTACATTCCTTACTACATTTTATGAGCTGAACTTTGCTTTTCTTTTACTTTCAAATTTGGTATTTTGCCTTTAATGTATCATTTTATGGAACTACTTTCTGGAACAAGGTGGCTAGGAAGGGAAGGAAGGGGATAGGGGAAAGAATCCAAACTCAAAAGGTAGTTTACTTATGATTCTTTCACCTGGAAAAGTTAATAATTTTCCCTCTGAATTCTCCTAGCACTTGAAAGAAGCCTATATTGTAGCATTTATATCACGATGTGTCAATTGTTCATTTTCTTGGATTTCTTTCCTCCTACCTGACTGCAAATTTGTTAAAAACAATGATTACTTCTTACTTTTCTTGGTATTCCCAGCTTCTGGCTCTGCTCCTGGCTCAAGTAACGGCTCGATATATGTTTATTGAGTGAACAGTAGCTGAAAAGTAGCTCCAGAGATTTAATCCAATCACATAAATTGATTTAACTAATTGGAGTTCTGTTCAAGATTGAGATTCATTCTCTGAATCAGACTTCTGACCTTCAGAACTTTATATGTGACTAGTCACAGTCATATTTTTCATTGTACTTGTCTCCAACTGACTTTTAGCAAATAACCAGCAGGTTTAATACAAATAAGATCATATTAAATATAATTAAAAATCTCTCCATGAAATAGGATAAGATCCCATTGGGGCAGCACAAAACACAATTATACCTTCATAGCATATGCTCTTTTTAAGTAAATCTATTCATGAATATTAAAGTCTGAAAATCTTTTCTCAAAGTTTGTATCATCCTATAAATAACACCATACATCAAAGGAGAATTAGGAAGCCGTTGTATTATCTCTATCCTGGATTATTTCTCTAAGCAGAATCATCAACATTGATACATACCAGGGCTTTATTTGAATTTAATGGTAAATCAGCTACATCGGTATAACAGCTAATTATATTCATTCTCTTTAATAGATGATGAAATTCTACAATATGTATATCCCAGTGAGCACAGGGCTGGTACAAACTTCCTTTATTTGCAAGTTGAAACAAGTTTGACCACGAGAACATTTATTCATTTAAATCTGCCAGGTCATTGCTAGGGCAATTGCCTGAAATGTCCTTTGAAATGTTAAAATAGAAACAAAATAGTCTGAAGAAATTATTATTGATTCTGATTTTCTCTCTGTTATTTGGAGAAGTCATAGGCACAGGAAGAAAGAAGAGAGTGTTTTTAACTGGAGAATGGAGAACCTTACACATTGTTTATGAAGTTGGGAGAATAGAAGGATTTGACAGTTTCTTCAAACAGTCATGGACACATTGTCATTTAAATAAAGAGACAAGTGAAAGAAAGTGAATTAAGTATTCACACAGATGTGCGTTACATACCCATACATTCACACGCATAAGCACATGCACTTGTGGGTCAGAGCTGCATCCAGGTAAATTGTAATGATCTCACAGTAGTCACCAAAAGTGACCAGACACCAGAACAGAGTGTTAGACAGTACGACCTCTTCAGCTAGTTCCAGCTCCCCACCTTGCTGACATGCTGCCTTGCCGAGATTCACTCAAAGAACAGGAAAAGTCATCAATATCTGCAGCTGATGGTATCTGGAAATTTACTTCCTAATCTAGTCAATAATTGTAGTCCTTTCAAAGATGCATAATTTTCTTGACAAGATATCTCATCAATGACTTAACTCGGAAACACCTCCTTTCAGTTTAGTGTCCAGTGTTCTCAAAATATCAGCTGTTTCAGCCAGATAAGGGCAAGTCACACCTCCTTTGTATTTTTCTTCTTCCTTGGTCTCAGCACCATCAAAAACTGGAGGGCAGGGTAGAGATTATAACTGAAGGAGGTAAAACCCAAGGTTGTGTGATAAATATGACCATTTTGGCCCCCAGATTCCTTGGGGAAAGCACCTATCTTACACCTTTCTCAAGGGGCCTCCTTTAGATTGCATCCTTATTTTCTCCTCTTGTTTCACATTCCTTACAATTAAATCATTCTTCTAAAGTGAATATTAGTTTTCTATTGCTGCTATAACAGTTACCCCAAACTCAGTGATTTAAAACAATACCAACTTATTATTTTACAGTTCTGAAGGTCAAGTCTGGAATAGATCTCACTAGACTCAAATCAGAGTATTGACATGGCTGCATTCCTTTCTGTAGGGTCTAGCGAGGGTTGGTTTACTTGCCTTTTTCAGCTTCTAGAGGCAGCCCACATTCCTTGGCTTATGACTCCTATGTTTAAAGCCAGCAATGGCCAGGTTAGTCTGTCTCATGCTGCATCCCCCGCACACTGACTCTCCTGCTTCCTCCTTCCTCTTGTAAGGATCCTTATAATTACATTGAGCTCACTCAGATAATCTAGGATAATTTCTCTCTCTTAAAGTTAGCTGATTTGCACCCTCAAACCCATCTGCTACCTTAATCCATCCTTGCCGTGTAACATAATATATTCACAGGTTCAACAGATTAGGACATGGACATCTTTGGGGGGGGCATATTCTACCTAAAGCAGCATCTTCTGGAAGAATTACCTTCTACTCAAATGGACAGACCTCAATCTAGGGGCCACTCCTCCTCATTTGTGAATTTTTTCAACTGGAGTCCTTCACTCATTCAGTATGGAGTGGGAGTAGGCAGTGGCAGTTCAGGAGGCTAAAGGTTGCTGCCATTCCAAGCTCTACAGAGGTAGCGTTTGCAAGGCGCTCTAGGCTTGTGATCTTTGTCTCTTCAAGCCTAAGAATTTAATCAGGGATCTCATTTATAAAAGTTCCACCAGGATGTCTTCATTTTCTTAGAATTTTTTGATAACTGTTGGAGTCATTGTCAGTTACATATTTGCGCCCACTAGAAAATTAGTTATAGAAACAGAGACTGCACACAGATAGCCATCAGGCAGAATATGTTGCTTTAAAATAAAGGGTAAAAAAAGCAATGTAAAAGTACAAAGGTATAGCAGACAGTGTAGGGCTGGTTCTGGACATAGGGCTAAATTGGTAGGTATTTGGCAACTGTGCTGCAAAACCAGTGAAACTATTGTGGTCAGCTAGATCATAAGGAGAAAGGAAGCCTATAAGAACATAGACACTTAACTCTGTGTCCACGAAGAGTTGATTCTAAAGTGAAGGGTATTCACCCTCAAAATTACTCAATCTAACCCATTGGAGAATGGGAAGACAATGTAAGCATTTCTATACCCATATCTCTACTTTAAAAAAAGAACTTAAGCTTTACTAATACTTAAAATACAAATTGACACTCTCATGATCATTTGGTTTGCACTTTAGCCACTTACATATCACATAAATTAAAACATTTGTTTGAGAAAGAGTGGGAGTCCCACCCTGCAGAGAGGTTGACCAAGGTATGGTCACTCATATGCTGTTACCTTAGTGTGACTAATTGCAATACTCATGAAACCACTAAGTGGAGTGATGGTTATACTGTCTTGTTTTAAGTAAGCTAACCCTCACAAAATGGACAAGTAGCTTAAAAATAGGTAAGTGTTTAAAGATTCCTGTAAGAAGCTATGTATGAAGATAATACTAATAAGATGAACATGGGTGAATAGCAAGCAAATAGAAAAAAATGGTGTTTCTCTAACCTCTAGTACTCTGTTCATCAATCACAAAAAATTCCCATCTGGTCAGATCTGACACATTCAATTTTGAGCAGAAATTTTTTTTTTTGCATTTTGAATGAATACAGTAAATAAAAATTAATGCAATAAATAAAATTACAGAAATTAAATCATTTTGCATTAATAACTTATTTCTTCTTCAACTCTGTTTAAATTTCTATTCAGTGCATATCTTACATTTGTAATATATGAGTACAATAGGCTATGTTTGTACTTTATAAATATGTACACATATACTGAGTATATGTATTAACGTTTGTTTTATGGATAAGGCTGCATTATCAAATTGTTTGTAGACTGCTTTTCTACAGGACAGAGCTTTCGGAGGGAGGCAGTGAATAGCAAAGAAAAGGTTCGACATGGAGGAAAGTTTAAAAGGTCATCAAAAGAGGATGTATGAGGGAGCTCCAGTATAGGTCACAGGACATGCTTACACTAAGCTGTGAGTTTGTCCAGATCTGGCACTGCCAGGAACTTAAGTCTTATACTGACCTTTGGGTGGTACTTCTATCCTTTAATAGGGTCCATGACTTATTTGATAAAGAAAATAAGTCATAAAGGTCTCAGTGAGATCCTTTAAATTTTAAATATCCTCTTTGTTTTCATTGCTTAGAAAATGAACTGCTGCAAAGGTTATAGCAAAATAAGTCCTTTCCTATTACTCTGAGCCATGAAGCATCTCAGAAATATATTCATTCCAACATTAAAATATCAATCAAAATTTTCTATGAAGTGGATTTAATTGGCAACTTAGCTACAGCTAGCATACAATGAGTCCTTCTAATAATCAGTAGTTCTCCCTTCTGGACACAGTGATCTTGCATTCAGCTATTTTTTATTAACTTTACAAAGTATGTAACTATGCATTTTGCAGCAAACAACTAGAGAATTTCAGCTACAAAGTGCTCCATCCTGTGAAGGTTGATTATTTTATGGGTTATGAGATTTTCATAACTTCTGTTCCAACACAACACAGAGGCATCCTTCAGAATGCTGTCTTTAAGATCACAGAAGCTAAGAGATTTAAATTTCAAAGTGAATATTATCCATTTCCTGTTCCCTTTTAGCACTCCCAGGCAAGCTCTCTGATGCACTCATCGTTTGTTTAATGTTTTTCATTCTTCCAGCTGCTTTGGGAATCAATTTCAGATCACAAAGGAGAAAAAACCTTTTTCCTTCCTTCTGCCCCAAGCTCACCTTCCCAGACAAGATTTTTGTCTGCATTAAATAGATTCACTGACCCGGGACTAGCAACCTACCCATAGCAGCAGCTTCTGTGGTGCTCAGTGGAGCATGGGAAAGGCTCATAATGCCTGATTAAAGCCATCAGTGAAGCCTGAGATCATTTTAAAGGATTCTGGGGCAGAATGGCCCTACAAGCCATTCTTGTAAGTCCGTGTCATTTTATTACCATTAATACTTTCCTCCAGCTCTTGGTCCTAATGCGGAGAATCATGGGAATTTGAACAGGGTTCACATGAAGAGTAGTACATTCTATGTTCTGGGACAGAAAGATAAACTCTTCTTCCCTGGTAAAATGCTCTGGCAGAAGTTCCTGCAGGTGTTTCCTCCAGGCGGTATCACATCAGTAGTTGCTTTAGAGATAATGTTTTGGATTGCACCAAAGAACAAAGTATTTGGTCAGATAATCTAAAAAGAATAACAGCTGACCTGAACATTGATGCGGTTCTTCCATGTTATCACATTTCATCCTCACAGATCAGAGAAACCCAGTTAGGTAGTATTTCCCCACTTCATAGACCAGGAAGGAAATTTCTGAGAGGTTAATTGATGTGCTGAAGGGCACATGGTAAAATACATGTCCCATAGTCCAAATTAACAGTCCCATAGTCCAAATTCCTTTTTAGTTCTTCTACATTATGCTGCCCATTCTAACTGGATTATTAGGTTGATAATGCTACTGTTATTAATTCTGCCCAAATGGTGGATAACAGACAGATCATACATTTAAGATGTTGGCATTTATCTCAATTTTATTGCCATCTATGACTAAAAATATTCAAAACTTTTTGATACTAATAATTTTTGGAAAAACATAACTTTTCCTTAGATATTGTTTCTTCATTAGTTTTTTCCATTAAATATTTTCCCCCTTTGGCTATCACAATCCTTAAGATTGATTCTCTCTGCTGAAGTTGTAACTCTCTTTATTTTAACCAGCAGTCGCCTTGGAAATGCTTGTGCTATATGTCACACTTCCTTAAATACGATTACTCACAAGATGCAATAAATATATGAAGTGTATTTATTTGAATATTTACTTGTTAAAGTCACACAGCTGTGTTTGCTTTTAAGCCATCTTCTCACACCTCTGTGGTCATAGCTACATAAAGTGCCAACCTTTCTTGTATCCTGGTATTAGGAAGTGACATGTTACAAATGTAGAGCACCTTGCTCTGAGCCAGCTGTAAATATTAATTCCATAGGAAAATATCTTCAGCCAACTTGCACGCACCGTGCATCAAATTATGCCTCTTGTCCCAGTACACATAACACATTAAAAGTCCAATGTGATATAGTAAGTGCTTTCTCTGTTGGAGATCTGATATAATCTCAGAATTTAATCTTTCACCTAAAATTTACTCTTAAGTCAGATTCTATGGCCTAGACAAGTATCCAGAGCTTTAGTTCCTCATCTCTAGTTTCCTAGGAGAAATAACCAACTGGATGTCCCACTGTCCCCTCCAATTCAACTTGTCTAAAATCAAACTCGTTATCTTTCCCCCAGAATTAAGCTCTTTTAGAACTTCGTTATTTCAGTATTCAATCTGATCGTTCTCTTAGTTACTCAGGCTTGAACTTTTGTGAGGCTATAGTCTTTTTTTTTTCTCATTTTCTCTCATGTCCTATGTCCTATAAATTATTCTGAGCTTCTAACGGCCTTTCCATTTCCATTGCCACCCTCATTACCTTGCTGGGCCTACACTATAGTGACTTTACCAGCCTCCCTTTCCCTCGCTCTCCTCCTTTTGTCTGCCTTCCAAACTACTCCATGGTTATCTCTAAGTCAACAGTTTGCCTATACCCCTAATCTCCCCAAAACCACCACTCCAACACCTACATTGCTCCCCGACATGATGAGAGCTGAACGAAGCTCCTTGCCCACACGCTATCCTCATGTCCCTTCTGGTTCTTTACTTATGATTTGTGCGTTGACAGCACTCAATTTTCCGTTGTTGGTAGTTACATGGATCTTTGGGGGAAAAGAGATACTATACAAAGATAGTCTAAAGAAAGAAAAAGAGACATATTCTAAACATTAGCCTTCTTATATCTGTGTTATGTCGCTACTAAATCAGCTTTTGTTTGAAATAAGAAGGTATAGGTTTATATATTAGTTTAACTTATAAAATTTGATAATTTCAAACAATTCATTTATATCACTTTGATTATTCTTCTGGAACCTGGGTAGTTTTCCAAAAGTAAAATTAACATTCCATGTTTTGCCATAAAGGAAACTTTTCAGTTATGTTCAGGTCAACAATCATTAGAAAAGTTTTAATTTGGGAATTAAAGAGAGATCTAATATTGTCAATCCAGCTCTTCCCTGGTGGCGCAGTGGTTGAGAGTCCGCCTGCCGATGCAGGGGACACGGGTTCGTGCCCCGGTCTGGGAAGATCCCACATGGCGCGGAGCGGCTGGGCCCGTGAGCCATGGCCGCTGAGCCTGCGCATCTGGAGCCTGTGCTCCACAATGGGAGAGGCCACAACAGTGAGAGGCCCGCGTACTGCAAAAATAAATAAATAAATAAATAATATTGTCAATCCAGCCAACATTCCCTTGAGCACACAACTGGCCTTATGGCCATCATTTTAAGCAATGATAGGTAGGTTGACTTCAATATTTTTGTCCTCCAGCTGTTATAAAAATGAAGCAGAGATCTAGGGTCTGGCATAGTAATCTTGAAAGTGAGGGATTCTTAACTGAGAGTGACTCTGGAAGCTTCTCACCTCTTTGGGACTTTTCTGCAGTCACAGGTCCAAGGAGGAAAAACTCATGTCTCTTTTCTGGCCACCTACAAGCTTTTAATTAGCACAATGTTGTTGCATTTCAGCCATCTCACAAAACTGCATTTCTATTCTGAAATCATTTTACTTTTCCCAGAGAGATTGATGGACCAAACAGATTCCTGAGTTCATACCCGGGTGCTTGCATATTATTAGGAAGCTAGTAGGAAAAATATCCTCATGCAAGAGCTATAAACATTATTTGGGAATGAGGAAAATCATGTGTGTGCTAAAATGAAATGGTCCCTTTGACGCTTCTGTCTGAAAAGTATGAGATTAGATCACTCCCTAACACCATACACAAAAATAAGCTCAGAATGGATTAAAGACCTAAATGTAAGGCCAGAAACTATCAAACTCTTAGAGGAAAACATAGGCAGAACACTCTATGACATAAATCACAGCAAGATCCTTTTTGACCCACCTTCTAGAGAAATGAAAATAAAAACAAAAATAAACAAATGGGACCTAATGAAACGTAAAAGCTTTTGCACAGCAAAGGAAGCCATAAACAAGACCAAAAGACAACCCTCAGAATGGGAGAAAATATTTGCAAATGAAGCAACTGACAAAGGATTAATCTCCAAAATTTACAAGCAGCTCATGCAGCTCAATAACAAAAAAACAAACAACCCAATCCAAAAATGGGCAGAAGACCTAAATAGACATTTCTCCAAAGAAGATATACAGACTGCCAACAAACACATGAAAGAATGCTCAACATCATTAATCATTAGAGAAATGCAGATCAAAACTACAATGAGATATCATCTCACACCGGTCAGAATGGCCATCATCAAAAAATCTAGAAACGATAAATGCTGGAGAGGGTGTGTAGAAAAGGGAACACTCTTGCACTGCTGGTGGGAATGTGAATTGGTACAGACACTATGGAGAACAGTATGGAGGTTCCTTAAAAAACTACAAATAGAACTACCATATGACCCAGCAATCCCACTACTGGGCATATACCCTGAGAAAACCATAATTCAAAGAGTCATGTACCAAAATGTTCATTGCAGCTCTATTTACAATAGCCCAGAGATGGAAACAACCTAAGTGCCCATCATCGGATGAATGGATAAAGAAGATGTGGCACATATATACAATGGAATATTACTCAGCCATAAAAAGAAACGAAATTGAGCTATTTGTAATGAGGTGGATGGACCTAGAGTCTGTCATACAGAGTGAAGTAAGTCAGAAAGAGAAAGACAAATACCGTATGCTAACACACATATATGGAATTTAAGAAAAAAAATGTCATGAAGAACCTAGGTGTAAGACAGGAATAAAGACACAGACCTACTAGAGAATGGACTTGAGGATATGGGGAGGGGAAAGGGTAAGCTGTGACAGAGCGAGAGAGTGGCATGGACATATATACACTACCAAATGTAAAATAGATAGCTAGTAGGAAGCAGCCGCATAGCACAGGGAGATCAGCTCGGTGCTCTGTGACCATCTAGAGGGCTGGGATAGGGAGGGTGGGAGGGAGGGAGACGCAAGAGGGAAGAGATATGGGAACGTATGTATATGTGTAACTGATTCACTTTGTTATAAAGCAGAAACTAACACACCATTGTAAAGCAATTATACTCAATAAAGATGTAAAAAAAAACACCTAAATTATAATGAAAACTCAGGTAAATGAATTTGTAATGACTAGAGAAAAAGAAAGAGGACCATAGGTGAATAAGTACTGAATTTCTATTCAGGTCATTTACCTTTAGACCCTTAAAAAACATACTAGCTACTGGAATTGGTGGCCAAACTATGGTGTAAATGGAGCTACGATCAGAGTTAAATTCTGTTTGGACCAGAAGAAAAACCTGGCTATGGCCATAGTTGGTACTCCTCAACTAATTCACCAACTCTTTTGTGTTACAAGGTGTATGATTAAAAAAAAAAAAGACTGATTATTTTTTTAAAAAAACCTTAAATAGCAAAACACATGTCTTACAGTGGTTAGGTTTGTTGCAATGGCTTTCTATAAAACAGAGCAGAATGGAAAAAACATCAAAGTTATGCACTGAACTAATGAAACATACAGATTGGGTCAGTATTGCAACCAACTGAATACCCAACTTTTGATGGTCAGTAATCATAAACATTGTCATCACAATTAAAATATGAATATTCAGTCTGGGTTACTAATATATAAAACCACTCTGTATCTTTCCCATTTTTTTTCTGGATTTGACAAGAAAAGAGGTTGTGGCATGGAGGAAGACCAGAGGTCTTAAAGAATCTCAGATTTAGGTTCCAGTTCCAGTTCTGCCCTTTCCTAGCTGTGTGACCTTGATCACATCAACTAACTTCTCTGACTCCTATCCCTTTACCTGAAAGTGGAAAAGTAACAATTTATAAATGATCATTTTATATATATAGGACGTATATATGACATAATACATATGTAATATAACAATACTTAAGATAAACTCCTTATATATTCTATATTAATGTAATACAATGTATATTAACACAAATGCATGTATATTAGTTTAAATATATAATAATAGTTATATAATATTTTATATATATATACAATTGCAGTATTCTTCTGTGACCAAATACACATGACAAAGCATATATGTAAGTAGTATGTCTATACATACCTATGTAATGTGTGAGGGGTCATAGAAGAGTACTGTATTAATTATTATGTTCACTGGGAACATTACAATCAAAAGCTTCTTAATCAATATTATTAGACTATAGGCACATTGAATGCAGCTGGCTTCTAAAATAATTTACTTTAGAAGAAGCCATTGATGAGATGATCTCTCTGTTTTCAACTTTGTTTTCAATACCTGGCTTGACTTCTATGCTATTATATTAGGTAAGCATTAATTTTCCCCTGGAACAAATTGCCACCAAGCACACACATAGACATAGTGCAGTGAGGAGAATGGAGCCAGTGGTGAAGTTCTTTTTCTGGAAGGTAATAGTACAGCTTTTCTTATTACTGCAAGTGCATGAATGAATGAACAAAATTACAGGCACAGACGTTCCATACATTATCTCATCAAACAGCCCCATCACTTCCTCAGTCCTGTTTTTTCTCTTCAGCATTAACTGATTTTTTCCAACAATTGAGCTTGTTTGCAATAAGCTGAATCGGAGCATAACCTTCCATTAATTAGAAAAAAATATATGGGTATTAGCTTGAGGAAACAATAGCAGTCCTTGTGTGTTTTCTAGTGCAAACTCACAGTGATATTTTGTTTGATTGCTATTATTTCTTTTTCCCCTTGTGACAGTGTTAAGTCTGATGCAGAAAAGTCTGAAAACTTTTAAATAGTTTGTGCTCATTCCAGAGAGAAAAAGACCTACCAAGTTCAGCTCTGAATGGATGTGAAACTAGCATCTTAGAATACAAATCTGTGCCATTACCCTGTCTATACTTCTAAGCCTTTTTCATCACTTACAATTGTTTTTACACTCTAGTCTACATTGAAAGCAAACATCTTAATTGTCTTCTTTGTTTTAACTACAGAATTTCGAAAGTATTCCTTGATTCATATTTATATTCCCTTGGTAATTATCACTATGAAATCATGTTGGACTAAGAAGCTAGGCTTATATGTGATTTGCTATTTAGTTTTTCACCGTTTCTGGTCAGGCTGATTGAATTAGCCAATGCAGATTTCTTCAACTCAGCAAAGCTTGATTATGTAAGTAATTTAATTATATAATAAATAAAAGCCACTTTACCTCAGCATATCCACAGTGATCTATTTTTGCTGCACAGTGATTAAAAATGACTCATTTTTCTTAAACTTTGAAATCTGAAAGTATTACTTGAATGAAATAATTTATGGTAGAAATAAATTGAAAATGAGGACAAGGGTCACTGAGGTACAATCAGATGCAGTAGACTAAAGGTAAAATGCAACTTGGAATTATTGACCAGAAATCAAGGTGCCTATACAAATATGAATTAGAAGTTGTTAGGGAAATCTCTAGTATGAAAAGGAAGCCACAGATCATCGCATTTGCATTACCATGAGATGTCATCCTATTTCTTTAATGTAAAGATAAGATCATCATAACTTCTCCATTTATATGGAGACTAAACAGGTAATGGTCTTGAGTCCATCACCTTTTGAAAACCTTAACTGCATAAGATGGGTATTTGGTGGATGTATTCTTGCCTGAACAGAAGTTCTCATGGTCAACAGGGCACTATCATTAAACAACAAAAGTGCTGAATCCCAAGAATAAATTAGTGCCTCCAAATTCCATTCCCTCATTCTCTGAAGATCATTCTCATAAAGGGGATTCCATGTGTGACATCTGAAAGCAAGCATGTTATTAGTTGGACAACCAGTGGCTCTGTGAGAATGAGTAGCAGGGGGAAAATGACCTTCTCTGTCTTCTCTGAGTTTCCGATAGCTTTGGTCTTCACTAGTGTTACTACAGGGACATACTTAAGTTGACTGCCAATGAGGAGTATAAATCCTATTTTAAATGTATGCACAAAGCGAAGGTCTCTGCTCTTTGCCATGCCAATGTGGGTTTTGGTCACCATTGGGTTACTTTAGTTCTCAGGGAGTAACTACCGTATTCGTCATGATTTCTTCCTATTGACACCCTATCATTATTAAGAAACACATTATTTGAGGGCACCAAAATTCCTAGTCTATTATTATTATTATTATTATTTTTTGGGGGGGTATGCAGGCCTCTCACTGCTGTGGCCTCTCCCGTTGCGGAGCACAGGCTCCGGACACGGAGGCTCAGCGGCCATGGCTCACGGGCCCAGCCGCTCCGCGGCATGTGGGATCTTCCCGGACCGGGGCACGAACCCGTGTCCCCCGCATCGGCAGGCGGACTCGCAACCGCTGTGCCACCAGGGAAGCCCCCTAGTCTATTATTTTATGTCAAATTAGCACAAAGGACAAATGTATGTTTCTTGACCTACTTTTCTTTTTATAACGTGAATTCCCTACATAAAAAATGATGGTAGCATGTTTTGGCACTTGTGGAACCAACTGGCAGTATGTAAATTTCCAAATAGCGTATTGTTAAAATGCTTCTATTCTTCAAATCCTAATAATTTTCTAAGAAATTATAGTACTACATCTTTAAGGAATTTTTGCTCAGTGCACAGAGAACTTTGAAATATTAATACTTTAGAAAAACTTATCATTTAGAGAAATAATTTTATTATAAGAAAAGTTTAAAAGTTGATAATAAGCATAATCTAATGAATAATTTTCTGTGGTGAGTCATCATTTCTTTGTAATAAAAAAAATTTTTCTCTCTGTGTACGCATGGAGCAAGTTTCTGCTAAAAGAATCCAAAACTTGGGAGGAGAAGAAGCCAAGGGATTACCAAAAACTATTCTTAGAATCTTTTAAGTTTTATATTATATTTGATAATACATTGAATGGCTCTTTGTGAAACATTTAATAAGAGAGTGCAGGAGAAAGGCTATTATTTATTAATCATGACATTACTTTTTAAAGTAAACAACAATAAGTCATTAGGTTGGTTTTGTTCACTGATATAGCCAAAGCACCATAACAGGGCATGGAACATAGTAGGACCTCAATAAATAATTGTTGAAATAGCCATCTGATTAGTCTCCATACACAAAGGCTGAAGTGAATTGTTGGATGGAAGCTACTGGCTAATCAAGCACATAATGCTGGCCTTAATTATGTGTCTATTCCAGAGTTGAAAGACATCCTGAAGCTTTGGCCACTGGGCTACTTGGATGGCCATGGGCTTTTTGCTGTTACTCCACTGTGGATTTTTGGAGCAGAGGCAGTCTAATTAGGCATGGAGCAGGTATTATAAATATGTAGTGAATGCCAGTGTTTCATATAGTGATAATGTTTCATACCGATTAACAGTAAATTCCAAATACTATGCCAATGAAATTTCAAGTACCATTATTCCATTGGCTTGTCCATGAAGGCAATAATGCATATTTATTTCTTCACCAAGAGGGTCCTTATTGAACACACTGAGCTGTCTATGCCATGTGCAGTGTACCAACTCATTAGGAAGATTTCATGAAGTAACAATGGAGTCACTCTGAAATGACTTCATTTCAACACAAATTCTGTGTAAAAAGATTTTTGGTAAACAATCTTTCTTCATGGGGTTTCAGTTACCTTTTAGGAATTGGAAACTAATGGATAAAAAATACAGGAACACGTTGATTTTCCAAATAATTTCTCAATCACTTCTAATTTTAAAAAGGGGAAATAATGGCTTTAAGAAAGAAAATAATAAATTAATTATCAAGCCATTTTGTGTGATATAGAAGACATTTAAAGAATAAATGTATCTAGGTGTCTTATTGTGAGCATTTATCTCCATATTTGACTTCACTGGCAAATGTGACACCTTACAAAAGAAATTAGGCCATTTCAGAATTCAGTGCTACAGAGCTTGTTTTTTTTCCCCAATCTGAAGAGACTTCATGAATATTTTAATGTCAGATTTTACAATTTAACATATCAAGACTTGATTACTAATGACTGATAATCCTTGTCTCTGCTACTTCCCCAGTTCATTACTGTCATGCACTCTTGGGACACTTCTAAAGCCAGAATCAACAACTGTAATACAGTGTGGAGCACTAGATGCCTTTAGTTTCACTGCTCACAATATCAGTCATGTTCCAGAGTGTTTGTTGAATAGCAGCATGCCTCTAACCTTCATGAAGGTATCCTTTTTCCTTTATTTTTCTTAAAAAGATATTGTCCGTGGCAGCTAGCATAATGAACAGATCACTCAGTAAACACATTTGATCACCAAATATATTCCAGACTCCAAAATCTTTCTGGGCACACACAGCAGAGTTTAAAAGTCACAAGAGGACTAGACATGAACATATCCAACTATGTTCCAATAAAATGTACAATAATAGAACTATGCAATTAGTGCATTGGAACAGTTCACAATGCCATTAATTTTGGGGGGAAGTAATAAATATAACAGCTAATATTAACTGAGTAATTACCATGGGTCACATTCTCTTTTTTTTTTTTTTTTTTTTTTTTTTTTTGCGATACTCGGGCCTCTCACTGTTGCGGCCCCTCCCGCTGCGGAGCACAGGCTCCGAACGCGCAGGCTCAGCGGCCATGGCTTGCGGGCCCAGCCGCTCCGCGGCATGTGGGATCTTCCCCGACCGGGGCACGAACCCATGTCCCATGAGTCGGCAGGCGGACTCCCAACCACTGCGCCACCAGGGAAGCCCCACATTCTCTTTTAAGTGCTTTACATACACTACCAGAAGTAAGAGTGAGTGGATGTTATCTCCATGTTTTTAGACCCTAAATGATGATGCATCTTGCCCAAGGCCATAAAGCTAATAGACAGTGTGGCTAGGATTTGAACTCAGGAAGCGTGGGTCCAAAGCCAATACTCTTGATCCCAGACCACACTGCCTGTCTGTTTTCTTTTGGCGTCATAAGGGAAAGGGTCAGAAACAAGTTCATATCTGAGTTAAAAGCCAAAATAGAATGATGACTTTATCAATTATAGAGAGAAGATAGAGAACTTTTAGCAAAGGAAATATTATGAGCAAAATCAGGAAGAAATGAAAGAGATGAGACACAGGTGGGAAATTTCCCAAAGTCTGAATTGCTAGATAGGGGGCACGGCAGAGGCAGTGAGGGAATGAGATTGTAAAGGTAGGAGCCCTGATTCAGAGTGGTCTGGTAGGCCATGAAATAGAATTTGGGCCTTATTCCATGGGATCCCTTAGGAGTATTGTTACAGTCACTCTGAAGATTATACTGACTTCCGAGCCAGGTCAAAGTACAATTTAAGCTGTCAATGAAAATTATAGGCTTTAAATTTTGTCACCATTTTTAAAGTGCAGTACAGTGTTGAATCAATCAGCCACATGCTATAGACCAAGGAAGACATTTTACTCTAAATAAGCTGTTTGAATACTGAATGGTCTAAGTGTATTCCTTTCACGTAATTTATATAAACTCTCTTTGAAATAAGGTATTAAGTAATTTTATGTTAAAAGTTTCAATACTTTAAAAAATTAAAATGTTCTTATTGAAGCCCCCAAGTCATATGCACCATATGTAATCTTTTGTGTCAGAAATACCCATGATAAAGGAAAAGAAAGCAAACAAGACACCGCAACCACAACTACCACCCCCACCAACAATAAAATCTCACTTCGCTTAAGACTTCATGTAGCTTTCAAATAGCCAGATCTTCATTAAAAGTATTCAGTACAATGTTTAGAAATCATTGTGGTGAACAGAAAACACCATCAGCTAATATTAAGTTTGAAAGTTGCATGTGGTGACCGAGACACTGTAATGTTCCAGTCTCTTGGAAGCTTATTTATCATGAGTAGTGCTCCATCTAACTCCCTTGTAATCCATATGGTAATACGTGGAATCTTCCTGTCTCCAAAGCCACTGGACTTCTGTCCTCATTCTTATCCCCAGATATCCTGTAGTAGGGCCCCTTTTCCTGACTTTGGAGTTGGGCTTTCTAGCTTCTTTCACTTTGTTTGGTTTTGTTTAGTTTTGGGGTTAACTGCATCTTTTCTTGAGCACATCCAGAATCTTCTCAGAGAAGCAACTGGTGCATTCTTTCCTTGCGGCACCTCAGTATTCCATCCCCTCATTCTAATTGAAGCATCCTTTATCTAGGGAAGTGTAAGAAGCAACAAAAAGCCTCCTTTATGTGTCATTTTCCTTTCAAAATTATCTTTTGATTCTCAGAAAACTTGTAGCTACTTTCCATCCAAGGTGAAAAACCTCTTATCCATGTTTCTGTTTTAAGAGAAGCTGGGTAACTTAACATGACACATCAAGAAGCAGATGGACAATCTGTTAGAGACAAGGTGTTTTGTATTTGCATCCTCTGTCCTGTTCCCCACTTTTTTTTTCAGAAAGCAAGTCCATGGCTTTGAACTCAGATGTTTAGGAAACAAATTATTGAGAATAATTAGTAATAATAATAGGTTGTATTTCAAAAGATATTTCAATTTTATGTCTTAAAATACAGATGGCTATAGTACAGTTTTGAGGAAAATCATCTTTTACTCATTACAAACAATTATCAATGGTCTCACTAAGAGAGAAAAGAATATGAGCCTCATAAAGGATCCACTGTTTTGAACTATTGAAGGGTGGTTCCATATTTTACTAGGTCACCCATCTTTCTCTCATTAGATATTAACATATCTATATCTGTAATGAAATGTGACACTTAGAATTTGCCACAAATAATTGAAGTTTGTTTTTGTAAACCATTTATTTTTTAACCAAATAGAATCTTTTAAAAATTATTCCTATAATTACATTTTCAGTCTGTTATGTGTCATTTTTCATGTGTTTGAGAGATGGAATTAGAGCCACAGGCTAGCTTATCTAGTAGGCCATGAAATTGAAGCATATGTGCATGCCATTCATCTCATGTGACTCGGTGGAAAAAAGGGTGACAAAGGCTGTCCAGAATAGATCACTGAGCATCATAGGTATGCTTAGATTCAGTTCTCGAGCTATGACTTTAGATCATTAGAAGTCCACTGTTTATTGAAAGCTATACATGGAGAGGTAAAGTAATCGAACTCCTCAACTCTAGTCTCTGCTTATTGCTATATATAAAGTCAAGCCCTTACTTCATTCTAAAAATCATAGTTTTATATATATGTGTGTATATTTTTTTAAGCAATATAACATGAGTATGTGGTTCTGTCAGAGCAAGTGAGAATTTAAAACTAGATTCTAGTTAATATTTCGGGAAGTATTAACTAAAAACCTATGTGGTCACAAACTGTTGATAGAGATATAATCAAATTAGACATGATCCCTTCTAAAGTATTCAGTGTACAATGGAGATTGGCTTTAAATAAATCATCATGCACTTGCCAAAATAAATAGATGATTATCATTACTGGATCTCTGATGTTCTTGCAAAAACAATTTGGAAAAAAACTCTAAGGATAAATATGCTTCAGAATATGGTAGGGTATTCACCCTCTAAAATGAAATCTACCATAATAACTTACGGTTGAAAATATATTTTAAAATAACATAAAGTAATACATGCTTTGAAGTAAAGATTAAACTTTCTAACAAGTGATTTTATTTTTGATCATGCAATTTCAAAAATATGGAAAAAATATGAATCTGAATGTATATATGTAAACTTGTTCCATAGGTCAAAAATATTTTTGTATGCTTTTATTGTAAATAAGCATTACTGGAATCAGATATCAAAAATATTGTGATATTAAGACTTGCTAATTGTTAGAAGGTTTACTGAGGGAAATCATCAAATCCGCTCCTCTAATTAGGTAAGATTCTCATTCACTGGGGCTCATTCCTTTGGGAATACTTGAAGGCAAGGGAGTGGATGTTCATGTTTTCTTTGAATGTTGAATCAACCCTTCCCTGAGTAATTTTGCTTCCATGGTCCTTTCACACTTTAGAGTTTGTTTTACGTCCTCAGGTATTTTACAGTAGTTGTAATCTCTCCGCCAGTTGGTTTAGAAATAATACACAGGACAGATAATAAAATTAACCAGTTTAAATATGTCCTTGATAGCATCTTTTATGTGTTTCTAAGGGAAAAAGAACTGAAAATCAAACAGTTAGCTTTACGGAGTGACCTCAAACAGATCAGTTAAGGTATACAATGAAATCTATAATAGTCCAATATATATTTTCCATTAGCATCATTGATCTAGTGCCTGTAAGGTTGGGGCTTCATAAAATGAGACCCTGTAAAGAGAGGAATACCATACAAAGAGAAGGTAAATTAAAATGTGTGCTTTGTGTCATAGTTGAATAGAGGGACAGTTAACTGAAAATCAGGTAATTCTGGGTAAAATGACTTAATCTGCCTAAAACATTCTAGTCATTTAAAAATAAGTGGTAAGTAAAAACATGGAAATCACAAAAGTTATTTATCAGTCAAGAACACGTAGAATAATTTGATACCATTAATACCTCATTCAAGCAGGTGTTTCTCAGAGGCATGCACTTCATTGTTTATTTGTCATCGCTCCTAATAAACATGTACTTGAGTTTATGTCATCTTAAAATAATTGGCATGCCCTACAGAGACATGGAAAACTGATGTAGGCATATGCCCGCCCAACATTTAATGACCTTAATCTATCTCAGTGACTTGCCTTTCTATTCAAATAACCAGTTTGGGATGTAATTTACTAAAATCAACTTTTGTAGTATTACTTCAACAAAGGACAGCCTTTTGTGTGACAAGCTGTAATATTTAGCTACTGAAAGGCCTACCATATTTCTCTCCCACTGAGAACTATTTGTTATCTAATGTCACTTATAGGCTGCCTGTAAATCAAATTATTATTTCCGGCTCTGCATGGTGCAATACTGATTAAAAACTTGTCAAGCTATCAGAAGAATAAGGCCATTTCCCAGCATGGAATGATGTTATTTATTCTAGGCCCAATGATTGGTACCAGGACCAATGCCTAATAATAATATCTGTGACCAAGGGGAGAGAGTCATTTAAAAATGATCACTCTTATCACAATCCTAAGGCATTTGAAATTCTGACAATGCTCAAATAATTGTGCAACTTTAAGGAAATGTATAAGAAGGTAAGTAGACTGTCACTGAACTCACTGAAGTCAGCAGAGACAATGGCTTCATGAAAGCATTTAACACTGTTCGCCACTGTCCTCTTGACATGTTCTCCCACACTCTCTTGGTTCTCCAACTTTTTCTGTATTATTTCTCAGTTTCCTTGGCTGGTCCTTTGTATTCTATTCCTCCATTAAATGTTGTTGATTCCATGATTTCTCTCGTGTTCTCTTCTTTTTTTCATTTTAGTTGCTTCCCTTGAAAATTGTATGTCTTTGTGTGTGTTTACTGCTCCCCCAGATAGTCTCCAGGCATGATCTCTTTCTTTACCTCCAGGCCCATATATCAACAGACCATGAGACATCTCCCACTGATAACTGAAATTCAACCTGTGTAATCTCACTCTCTTACACCCCAAACTGGCTTTTCCTAATCTGTGGCTCCAAAATCCATGCAGTCATGTGGCAAAATTCCCAGGAATCATCCTAGAGTATCTTGTCTTCACTCACATTCCCATTCATTGAAACCTGTTAAGTCAAGCTCTTAAACACTGCTCAACTCTATTCTGGGTCTTCTCTCCCCACTGCTCAGGTCTGTGTTCCCCTCAGCTATGCACCATCACTATCCCCAAAGGCTCCCTGCCTGCATGCTTGCACATCTCTAATCCTGGCTTCCAGAGGGTGTGTCTCCCCCCCCCCCCCCCCCCCCCCCGCTGCAAAACTGAACTGATTATGTGATTTCCAGCCTTCAATAATACCACACCGCCTGAGGGCCAAGCTCATGAGCATGGCATGAGTAGCCTTTGTGGTTACATCTCGGTCTGCCTTTCCAGACTCAATCTTTAGCCTGAACACCTTTATGTTCTAAGTTTCAACAAGTATAACAGAGTACCAAGGCATAGCAAGATGTATCACACTGTGTCTCTCTCTCTGTGTTGTGTGTTTTACACAGTTCTCTCAGCTTATAAAGTCTACTGTATTAGTTATCCATTGCTATACCAAAAATTACCACAAACTTAGACTTAAAACAACACACATTTATTATCTCACAATTTCTGTAGATTAGGAATCCAGGTGAGGCCCTGCTGGGTCCTCTGCTTCAGGATGTCTTGAAAGCTGTAATTAAGGTGTCAGTCAGGACTTGGGTCTCAGCTGAAGGCTCTGCTGGGGAAGGATCTACTTCCAAGCTCATTCAGTAGTTCTGACAGTTCAATTCATTGAGGCTTAAATTCTAACTGGCTGTTGTCTGAAGACTTCCCTCGGGTTCCTTGCCTCATAGGCTTGCTCATAGGCCACTCCTTTACAAATAGAAATTCATCAAAGCCAACAGGAAAAGAGTCACAATCTTATGCAACCTTATCATATAAGTGACATCCATCACCTTATTATATTGGGTAGAAGCAAGTCAGTAGGTTCAGCCTACACTGGAGGTGAGGAGATTACACAAAGATATGAACACCAGGAATTGGGATTGTTGGGAGCCATTTCAGAAGCTGCCTTCCACGTCCTCCAACCCTAACTTCCTCCACCTGCATCCACCTCACAACACTTGTGCAAATTTTTGAAGACTCATCTCAATCATCAAGACTTCAGTTCCATTGTAAAACAATTATTACTCCAATAAAGATGTTTAAAAAAAAAAAAGACTTCAGTTCCTCAGAGACGATTTCCCTGACCAAGCCACCCCAAAGTTGATTACTCTGGCTTTTTATTACTCACACTGTACATCTAACATTATTTTTAAATTATTTGTTCATCTAGCTTTCTCCTCCACCAGGACATTGAAAGCAGAATTGCAGTTTGTATTTTCACTCTCTGGTAGGTTGTCATTCCAAAGAAAGTGCTCATTAAATGTAAAATAACAAGTGTTTAAAAATAAATGAAATGACAGATATTAAGTACATGAAATTAATCTGGAAACATAGTATCCCCTGGGGATATTAACATCAAATAATCTAACATCTGAGCATTGCATTTACTTTAGTTAGGGTACGAAAGGCAATCTTCTTTGAGTGACATCGCAAAGTGACAAATTTGTCTGTTATTTTTAAGTTCCTTCAAATAAAAGACAACTATAGGGCTTCCCTGGTGGTGCAGTGGTTGAGAGTCCGCCTGCCGATGCAGAGGATACAGGTTCGTGCCCCGGTCCGGGAAGATCCCACATGCCGCGGAGCAGCTGGGCCCGTGAGCCATGGCCTCTGAGTCTGCGCGTCCGGAGCCTGTGCTCCGCAACCGCAGAGGCCACAACAATGAGAGGCCCGCGTACCGCAAAAAAAGAAAAAAAAAAAAAAAAAAAAGACAACTATAAAATGAAATGCCATGTGGCTAATATGGGGAAGGGGTTAAGATCATAGGCTTTAACATCAGACTACAGGATGAAAACCCAAGTCTTCCACTTACTATCCGTGTAGCCTTGGACAAATTATTTAACCTCTCTGTGCTTTGGTTTACTGGTCTATAAAATGGGAATAGTAATCAGACCTACATCATAGGGCTGCTTCAAATATTAAATAAAATCATTCATGGTAAGCAGTTAAAAGAAACCTGTCATATATCGGACCCTCAGTGAATATCAGTCATTATTATTTCCTACTGTACTAACGTGGTAAGATGTCCGTGGCATGTAATTAAGTGAAAAAAGCAACTTGGAGAACAGTACGTAGAACCTCAATTACCTTTTTTTGTTTTTGCGGTATGTGGGCCTCTCACTGTTGTGGCCTCTCCCGTTGCGGAGCACAGGCTCCGGACGCGCAGGCTCAGCGGCCATGGCTCATGGGCCCAGCCGCTCCGCGGCATGTGGGATCTTCCCGGACCGGGGCACGAACCCACGTCCCCTGCATCAGCAGGCGGACTCTCAACCACTGCGCCACCAGGGAAGCCCTCAGTTACCTTTTGCGAAAAAAAAAAAAAAAAAGTACATAGTTTATCTCTATGTCTATATATAGGGAATATTTGGGAGTATACACATTAGACTTTTTTTTTTTTTTTTTGCGGGATGCGGGCCTCTCACTGCTGTGGCCTCTCCCGTTGTGGAGCACAGGCTCCGGACACGCAGGCTCAGCGGCCATGGTTCACGGGCTCAGCTGCTCCGCGGCATGTGGGATCTTCCCGGACCGGGGCACGCACCCGTGTCCCCTGCATCGGCAGGCGGACTCTCAACCACTACACATTAGACTTTTAACTATGATTATTTCCAGAGATTGGGGGAAGGGTGAGAGTTTTACCTTCATTTGTTACTTCGCAGACTTTTGCGCTGCTTGAGGTATGTTAAATAAGCACTTACTACTTTTATAACTTGTTAAGGGCTGAATTATTTCATTTGAAATAATATGTTGAAATCCTAACCCTCAGTACCTCAGAATGTGACCTTATTTGGAAATAGGGTCATTGCAGATGTAATCAGTTAACATGAGGTTACAATGGAGTACAATGGGCCCTTAATCCACTAAGACTACTGTCCTTATAAGAAGAGAAAAGACACACAGACACACAGAGAGAAAGCCATGTGATGATGGAGGCAGAGATTGGATTTACACAGGTGCAAGCCGAGGAATGCCAAGGATTGCTGGCAAAACACCAGAAGCTAAGAAGAGGCAAGGAAGGATTCCCCTATGGGTTTCAGAGGAAGCATGTCCCTGACAGTGCTTTCACTTTGGACTTACAGAAGCACTTACAGTGGACTTACAGAAGCACTTTGGACTTACAGAAGCACTTACAGTGCTTCATTTTGGACAACAGAGTTTTGGATGAAGTAGAAAAGAATGGCTTTATTGCTTTGCCAGGCAAAGGGGGCCACAGCAGGCTCATGCCCTGGAAACTGTGTGTCCCAGCCCAGATGTGGAGGGACAGTGAGGAGTTTTATAGTCAGGGTTGTTGATAAGGATCAGGGTGCCTTCAGGGCCTGCATTCCTCCAATTAATAGCAGTGACAGGCTTCTGTTGTTCTCAAGGTTGTCAAACTGTGACCTTCTCTCTGGGAAGAATGCTTCATTAAGTAGTTTACATCTCCTATTTGGTGGAGGTTTCAGTATCTGCAAAACAGCTCAAAGACATTGTTATGGGTATCCCTTGAGAAGGAACCAGGACCCTGCCCCAAGGCTACACTCGTTTCTCAACTCCTCCTCCCTTGTCTCCGCATCCCCTCCCTACCCTGAGTAGCAACTGTTTGAACCTGCCCTTTGAAACTCAGGGAAGGTCAGGAAGGCTGAATGAAGCCTATTTCCTGCAAACAAGAAACGAGGGACACAGAAAGAATTTTGTGCCGAGGAGCCCCACAAGGTCCTGCTTGGTTTCAATATTAGGAAGCAGAATAGGGTGAGAAATAAAGAGCTTTTTCTTTTCTCAACGTGTTTGTAACCATGGAAGATAGCAGAAGGGAGTGAGAAAAAATGCAATCATTTTGATTAATAAAATGAATGGAGGGGGACTTCCCTGGTGGCGCAGTGGTTGAGAGTCTGCCTGCCGATGCAGGGGACACGGGTTCGTGCCCCGGTCCGGGAAGATCCCACATGCCGCGGAGCGGCTGGGCCCGTGAGCCATGGCCGCTGAACCTGCGCGTCCGGTGCTCCTCAGCGGGAGAAGCCACAACAGTGAGAGGCCCTCGTACCGCAAAAAAAGAAAAATGAATGCAGGAAGCAGAGGAAGTGGTAACCCCAAATAGTGGGACATATATTATTATTTATTTTCTTTGCCTATCTCTTTCTCAAATATCTAGCTATTCATCAAGTAGGCTTTCCCTCCAAAGATCAAGGAACTGCCAAAGATTTAAATTTAACTTAATCTATCACTTTCATTTTTTTGTCTGATGGGATTACTTGTTGTTCTTAAGACTCTTCCAAATTAATGAAAATTGTTTAAGGTTGATACTGTCCAAAAACTTTCCTGTCCTCCAATTTAAGAGATTGTAAAGAATACATGAAAATTACATTACAGAATATGGCAAGAAAAATAGAAAAAGGGATGGGAATGAGAGAGAGGGAGGGGTGGAAGGAAGGGAGGAAGGAAACTGAAAATGGAAATGCAAATCTTCTATCATCCATTTACACAAGTGTGAAATATTTGCCATTATCAGTACAGAAAAGGAAACAAAACAAGAAAACTATGTCACAGTTGTCCTGAAAGTAATTACTGTTACTTATTAAGAGAGCAAACCAACAATGTTTTCCTCTGGGACTAATGCAAAGGTTAAACGGCCTGAGAATTACCTGCGCCATGGAAATTACTCTGGGGTTAATAGGCACAAAGTGTCCATCTTTGAGCTATCTTAACTACCCTAGAGACCAAAGATAAACTAAAGGACAGTAAAGAAATATAATTAAATTGGACACGAGTGTCATGAAGAGTTAATTAGGCTTCAGTGGGTCGTAACTTATTTTGAGGATGTGGCATTTCAGAAAACCACCTAGCTCTCTTCATATTACCTTCAGACACTAAAAGTATAATTGTTGTCATTATTGTTTTAATCAGTGCTGCAATTTAATGGCTATATATGTGATTGTCGTAATGTCTTTTAAGCTATTGGGGATTTCAATATTTGACATATAACCTGAAAAAATAATTCTTTCATAGATTTAATATTGCCCTTTGTGGTTGATGATAATATTGCCTTTTTGAAATGGTTATTATTGATAGAACACATGCTTAAATGGCTTACAGGGCTGCCTTGCACTGCACCACATTTCTTTTCCTCGGAGGTCACTAGGATTATCTAATTAGACCAACATTGCCACCATATTTACTCAGTATGTACTGTATGTCAGTATATTGCAAAATACTAAAATGAAGGAAAAAAACACTTGCAGTAGTTTGTACTGGAAAAACATTATAGTTGCTACAAATGATGGCAGGAATCATATTTTATTAACCATAGTTCCTGATTTTCTTGATTGTAAATGCTAGGTACCATATTAGGCACACAGCTTGAAATACATGTAGCACAATGAATAGAAAAGCTTACTTCCCTGAAATATAAAAGGAATGAAGGATAGGTTTTCAATGATCACATTTAAATATTTTCAAGAAGGGTTATTTTCCACCCAGTGGTAGAATAATTGATATATAATTAAAAAGAGGCTATGCCAAGGTTCTTGCTAAACCCTTTATATTGAGCACAGTGGTCTGTACATAGTGTTTATTGGGAAATCCATCATTTCCACTGGGGTAATGGCCAGTTCTTTTACCACTGTAGCAGCTTACATGCCTCTGTTTCTAGATTTTCAGTTAGCTGCACTTGCTAAATCTTGAAAATGGGCAAAGCACGCATTTCTAAGACAAAGACTTAAAGGGCTGTCTTCACCCTTAGTACTTGGGGTGGCTTGCAGCTTGCAAGCCTGGCTTCTGCTCTGAAACTAGCCAGGAAGACACTGAGTGTCACGGTACAGCAGCGGCTCTTACCTAGGCTACATATTAGAATCACTGGGGCGGGGGGTGTCCAGTCACTCTCAGTGATTCTGAATTAAATGCTCTGGATCTGGGTCCTGGATATTTTTTATAAAGCTCTCTAATGTGCAGCCAGGGCATTAGTGATTATTAGATCAGTTGTCAAAATACAGTTTGCTTAGCATTGGTGAATTGTGTCGTGCTAATATTCCTGGTTATGTTATTGCACTGTGGTTTTGTAACAGGTTACTACTGAGGAAAACTAGGTGCATGGAATGGAATTTCTCTGTACTATCTCTTACAACTGCATGAATCTACAGTTATTTCAAAGTAAAAAGTTTAACTTAATTTTTTAAATTGTCTACCCCTGAATTCCATTGAACTCACCTGTAACTCTTAATGCAGAAATGGGGCCCCAGCTGATCAGAGTATTTGTGGGTGGGTCCTGGAATCTACATTTTCAACAAACTCTCCAGGTGATTTCATTGAAACTGCAGAGATTGATTTAGGTCCTTACATGTTTAGATTTTGAGGAATACTGGGCACCTGGCCCGTCCTAGGTAAGGGAGAGTTAGACGAATTGGCATTCTAACATCGCTCCCCCATTCAGTATTCTCCTGCTATTCCCACTTTACTTGTCCAAAAAAAGGGGTGGGAGTTGTACACCAAGGTGTTATGATCATCAGTCATTCATCCCACAGAAGCAGTAAAAATAACCTTTGTAAACCAATCATCTCAGGCATTGTGATAAACTATACACAGATTTCTTATTTAATACTCAAAACCACCCTGGGATATAAGTTCCTTTATTCTTCCCACTTTGTAGAAGAAAACACTGAAACGTAGAGAAACTATGTTGCTTATATATACATTTCTAATGAGTTTTGGATCTAGAGTTAGAATTCAGACTCTGAAATCAGAGGCTGTTTTTTGTTGTAAAATATACATAACATAAATGTTTACCATTTTAAAGTGTACAGTTCATTAGCATTAAGTACATTCACATTGTTGTGCACCCATCACCACCATCCATCTTCAGAACTTTTCAACACCCCAACTGAAACTCTTGCCCATTAAACAATATCAGAGGATCTTTTTCTTAGGCAGTATTCCCTAATCCCAGTCCTTCCTCCCTAAAAACAATCTCTAAAGGTAGAATTTCAGGCAAAAGGTAAAAGAAAACAATTTGGGAGACGAGCCCCTTGCCAGCGTTCCCCAAATCACGCCACGTAGACACGCATCTGTGTGTAAGGCCAGCCTTGATTTGGCTGCATTTTTATTGACTCTAAAAGAAGTAATTATCAGCACTATTGAATATTGATCAAAAACCCAGCTGTAGAACCAGGCTGCCCAGTTTGAAAGCCAAAGTGGCCACTTGTTAGCTGAGTAACTCTGGGTAAATAATTTAACCTATTTGTGCTCCACTTACTTCTCATTTGTGAAACAGACATATGAATGGTGCCAAAGCAAAGTTTTACTGTGAGGATTAAATGATTAACGCATGAGAAACCCTTAGAACCTTGCCTGGCACCACCTAAGTCCCCCTGCCAAAAGTTAGTTATTACTATTTCCCTAGTTGTCAATTTTATGTATTTAATTTCATGTACATAATTTTCTCACATCTGTTTCACTGTTTGTTAATCTTATAGTTTAGTAGTAAACACATCTAACAGCTTAAATTTATTTTTATTACAATTATTTTTCAAAAAATTACAGTAATACATCCTCAAATGTAGGTTTCAAGCAATTTGACTTGGAAAGTTTCTCAGGCACTGAACCCAATCTTGAGAAAACAGTAACATCCCCCTGTCTGTATTTGAGCGCAAGAGAAATTGCTTTCATGAACACTTGTTTCTGTTTTTCTTCCACTTGATTAGAAAATATGCTGTTGATGGCCAATCTAAATATGTAATTAATTATAGGAACAAATTGAAATTGACCAAATCTGCTCAAATTTCTCAGAGCTTTGGAAAAAAACGACTTTTCAAATGGTCAAAACAATTACTTAGAATTTAGGCATGCATTCAAATGCAAGTCAGTGTGCAGTGGAGATACAAAAGAAAAACCAGGCTCCCCATGATATTATAAGTGCTAACCCTGCTTCTTAAAGAAAACTAAAGTCTCTTTCTATTGTCAGTAGCTGTCTTCTAGGACAAATAGTTTGGTATTTTATAAAGGAAAAAAACTTATCAAAAACATTTCTATGAAATGTATCTCTTTTGAAAAATTACTCCTTGAATTTGAGTAAAAGGATTCTTTAGAAGATAAACTATTGAGATGATTCATCTGCACAAAAGAAAAATGCTAATTAAGAAGCATATTTGAAGGCATGTCATTGAAAATCAAAGATGATTTTTATGATTTTTTTTGGCTGCGTTGGGTCTTTGTTGCTGCATGCGGGCTTTCTCTAGTTGCGGCAAGCGAGGGTTACTCGTTGTGGCGCGCAGGCTTCTCATTGCTGTGGCTTCTCTTGTTGCGGAGCACAGGCTCTAGGTGCATGGGCTTCAGTAGTTGTGGCACATGGGCGCAGTAGTTGTGGCTCGCAAGTTGAAGAGCACAGGTTCAGTAGTTGTGACACACGGGCTTAGTTGCTCTGCGGCATGTGGGATCTTCCCGGACCAGGGCTCGAACCCATGTCCCCTGAATTGGCAGGTGGATTCTTTACCACTGCGTCACCAGGGAAGTCCCCAAAGGTGATTTTAAAAATGAGCCTCAAATAGGAAAAAAAAAAAAAGGGAGAGAAATCTATGTTTAATGTTATTGGTGATTTAAGTTTGGTAATTAGTGTCCATTTATTACTTTATTATGTTGCAATATAGTGGTAAACAAAACAAAGCAAGAGTTTTGGTTACTCTACTGTCCAGGAAATTGAAGCATGTATGAAGCTTAGCAACTGATATGAATTTTGCTTTCATGGTAATTATGAAACAGTTAGCAGGGGTTTCACTTCCAGATAAAGATGGACAATGAAGGTCAATTTCTGACCTGCCTTTCTGGATATTCAGTACCAGCACAATTTAATTGGAATCAGGTAATCTCTCAGAAGGCTACACTGAACGCGTTATCATCCCTCAGTGTCACTCCTGCACACCTAGTTATCCTGACGTTGTTTGTCAGAAACTGTCACAAGGGAGTGTGTCTCACTGAGAAAAATAACCCATATGTCATTGCTCAGAGCTTCAAGACCAAACCCTAAAGTGATGAGAAAAAGATTTTTTTAAAGCAAAACTCCCTTTTCTCTAAACTGATTAAATCAACCCATCCTGGTAATATGAGAGAGCATTTTAATAATATAAATTACTTAGGGGAGGTCAGTGATCTTTGTTCTTCTAGCTTTAATGTGATGGTTTCAAATGTCCCTCTTACCCTCTCTTGGCTTTGAAGAATATTACATCAGTCTTGAATATCTTTTGTACAATATTAGGAGTTATGCAAATAAAATATGTAAATATTGTTTTAAGGACTAGTGTTGTGGGTTTTATTTTTATTGCAAATAATCTATCTTTTCTGATTCTTGAAGTAGAGCAGAAACAAATTCATTGTGGCAGTATTTATGCTTTTTATTATAAAAGATGACCATGAGCTCAGGAATTGTCTAATATCATCAAAATAAAAACACTCATAATAAGAGTATAACATAATATATATAAAAGAAATTATTGTGATTTTTAATAACTATAACATTAAATGTTGTTTGAATTGACATTCTTAAATTTTAATTCACTTCTGACTTCTGTCTATTGATGTGAGGACTAAAAAGACAGTAATAAGTATAATATTTCTAGTCCGTTCAACCTAGACAATGAACCAAACAAAAAAGTAATTTGTGCTACATTTCTCTCTGTCTCAGGACATGGTATCAAGATAATTTCTAATTTCGTAAAATGAAAGTAGTAACAAAGAAGCCACCAAGTTTTATTTCTTCAGAATAACTGTACATAATACTATATACACTGTAAACTTTACACAAATATTGGAATGAAAAAGGAGGAATATTACAAATGATAAGTTTACCACTATATATACATAATAGCATTATTTCTCAAAGGAAATACACACATTTAACGTGTCTTTAGTGAATACATGAAAAAAGGAAATACAGAACTGTAAATGTCTCTACAATTAACATGATCGAATTATGTAAATGATAGTTTTAATATATAAAGGCCCTCAAAGCATGTTATAAATGAGGTAGAAAACAAAATCAAATTTAAACTTTGCTAGTATTAAAAAATTATTTGCATAATTCTTTTCCGTGTTGAAGGTGTAGGGATTTTTCACTGACACAAACTTTGGAGAAAAACCTGTTCCAGTGTGTAAGGCAACACACATACAAAACACCACGGCTACTTTTAAAAGGGCTTAATGTCCTCAAGTGTTGTTTGCATTTTTATATGCGGAGAAAATAAGATATGGGTGTACCTGTGAGAAAGAATTGTATATGCAGAGGACTGCTTTCTCTTTGCCTCTGAGTAATAATGAGCACCCAAGTGGTTTTAAGGAAGAAGCACCCTTACTGGCTTTTCCTAGGAGACAGACTTTCCAGCTTGCAAAAAGGTGCAAGTAGTAAAATTCACATGACTCTGATGAGATGGTCACCTTTCTTAATCTGAATTGTTGATATCGAGTCATTTTTAAGGATCAGTCTATACGCAGAGCAATAAGGCAGAGGGTTTCCCAGCCTTCAGCATGAGTTAGAGCTGGAGGACACAAAAAAGGGAAGTTGGAAGCACCGGACACACATTGGTACCTTTTTTCTTTAATATATTTGCCTGGTTTAAAAAAGACATTTTCTTTGTCCAACTCATATGGTGTATTCCACATTTAGCTGTAGTATTAAAATAGAAAAAAACAAACAAACGAAAACAAACAAACAAACAAACAAACAAACAAACGTGTGTTGGCAGGCAGGCCCCTGTTCTGGGCTGCACCCAATGGTAGGAGCACACTTTTTTTTTTTTTTTTTTTCACTCAGAGGCCTGTCACAGTGAGAGAGTCCATTTTATGGTCTTTCTGCCATCAAGAAGTGGATTTACTCTCCCTGGCCAAGTCAGCTCATACCTCTGAACAGAGCTCAACAGCCTGCTGGAGAATGAGATACTCAAGGAGAACAAGAGTATCAACTGGAAACTAATTAAAATTTCTATTACTATAAATGATCCCTCCACTCACTCAAGTGACAGCAAAGCGAAAGAAAATCATCCTTTGTGCTTCCTTTGTTTCATGCAGTGGGTTATATGATACATTCATTATAGCCTTTGTTCTCAAGAGGAATAAAACAGGCAAGTAAAGGAAGAGTTTTCTTCCTTGGCTTCAAAGCAGTTTTCCTTTTTTTAACAGGTACAACTCAGCACTCAATTACTTTTAGGCGTGAAGTTAACAGCAGTGGTTCTCTGCCCCCTTTTTTTTTTTTTTTTTTTTTAATAAATGGCTCTGCAGTCGTCATGCCTGGTTATTTACGTGTGAATGTAGAGGCTGTATTCTCCCAGCTCTTAGACTGCCAGGGCATTGCCATTGGTATAATTTATAACATTACTAATTAAAATGAATTTGCTTGCAGTAACACTCCGTGTGCTATTTGTGGGAAAGAAGTTATTAAAATATTCAGTACAGCAACAGTAAACTTGAATGCAAAGTAATAATAATCATACGTTTTTAATTACATGTTTAATACCCATTTGGCTAATATAGAAGTATTCTGAATATTGCTTAGGCTCAGCATAATGTTTTTGCACTTAGTAGTATTCAAAGGCACCCTTGTGAATGGGCTTAGCAAATGCACTGTCATTGAGATATAGCTGTTTAAAACGAGGACACACATTGTTTTTTTGTGATACTTTGCATAAGCGCAGCTATGATCAATACGAGTTTATTTTGCTTATCGCAGGCATATTGAAAGATTCCCATTTTTCCACAGATTTTTTTGAAAAATTTCAGCCTGCAAAAATTGCAAGACTAGTACAATGAGCAACCATATGCCCTTCACCCAGAATCAATTGCTAACATTTATACTGTCTTTCTCCCTTTCTTTCTTTCTTTCTTTCTTTCTCATTCCCTTTCTTTCTTTTCTCTTTTTTTTCTTTCATTCTTTATACATATATAATTTTCCCAGAACCATTTTAGAGTTACTTGAAGATGTCATGATACTTCACTTGTAAATACTGTTGACCCTTGAACAACAGCGGACTTAGGGGCGCTGACCCTCTGTGAAGTCCAAAATCTACTTATAACGTATAGTTGGCCCTCGTCAACTTTGGTTCCTCCACAACCTTGTTTCCTCCCTTGTCAAGTCCTTTGTTCTTTTAGCTGTAACACCACAAGATGTTTCCCCCTCACTCATTTGGAGGGTGTTTCAATTTACTTGTGGCAAGGTATTCTCTTAGCTCTTAATAATGCTATTGATTAAAATATCCTAATATGAAGAAAAGTATGAAGTGTTACTATTGCAAAGGAAATTATAATATAAATGCTGAAAGGAAAAGGAAACATGGGGGAAATCAGTATAACAATTGAATAAAGTTTAAAATAAAGATGCAACATATGTTACAAGGCAGTTTAGCATTACTTGCTAACTAAATGGTATAGGAAATAAGTCTATATTGTCTGAAATTTATATAATGATTGATTTTTTAAGGCTAATGCAGTACCAGTTGTCCAAAATGGGCAAGAGTTAATGTTGACTTTAGTAATAATCATTTACATAAGTGTACGTGTGATTTCAAGGACAACAAGATAATGGTGGCTCATAAATAGGAAAATTTTTCATTGATCAAAACTGTGCCCATAAACTTCTGGTGTCTGATCTTTTAAACATTGTACAACATTAAAGTAATTAAGAAGAGAACTGAGGCAAATAAGACTGCTTTTAAAACACATCTTTGCGTGATTCTTCATCTTGAATTAGATCATTACAAATGTGATAAATCTCTCTGCTAAGTTTATTGTTTAATAGTTCTAAATTAAAAAAAGAAAACCTCCATTATATTTATCAAGACTTCCAAGCCTTTATTCACCATTCTAAAAAATTTGATTTTTCTACTTCATGACCTCAGGCAAATAGTATACAAGGTTTAACTATAACTCTTTAAAAATTATACTTATTTTTTCTATTATTATGACAAGTGTTACGATGGATCTTCTTTTAGAATTCAGTAACCTAGGAATGAAAAACTATTTTAGATTCAGTGATTCTAACTTCATGAATCTTCTGATTAATAAGCTTTCTCAATTGCATTTTAAGCTGAAAGAAAATTGCTGAATATAAGCTTTTCATTTTGCCTTTTCAAACAAAAAATGAATGTACAATGAGCTCGGTTCTCTTTTCACCACTCAGTGCACAGCTCAGGGCTATAGTGTTAGTCCAGTGCCCTCCTCTTTCTTGCTACCAGTTAGTATTGATTGACTAATAGATTGCACACTTGACATCCATGATCACTAAGATGCATAAACCTGTGTGCAAAGCCTGCCAGGCCGTTGTGTGTGCCTAGTATTTTACTGGAGTTCAATAACAAAACTGGAGATCAATTTCAATCAGCTGTATATAGAGTACAGAATGTGGTCTCTGTCTTCCTATGTATGCTTACTTTTGCTTAGTGATTGTATTTTCCGAGTAACAAATGTTAATTTTATATTAGACAGAAAAGTTATATTGTATTTCATTCTCTCTCTTTTTTCTAAACTTTTATCTTTAAAGAGTCTTTTTTATTTTTGTTATTTAACAGGCACTCATACAGAGCACTCGGCATACTCGAGGCACTGCTTTAAGGGCTTTATAAATGTTAGTTAATCTGAAAGACAGCACGAACAAGCTCTCGTACCCGTCTCTTGTGAATTCAGTAGCTAGTCTGAATTTTAGTAGCGGATGTTTCTGTTTATAGACAGGTCACAGAACCACTGCTGCTCAGGCCCCCTTCATCTGTTTAGTATGGTGTCCAATACAGCCTCCTTCCGGTCTGTCTGCCAACACACTGGAAAGAGTGCATGTACCTTACCAGTCACTCCCCATTCCCTCATCCCCCTGCCCCTTGCAACCACTAATCTGCTTTCTGTCTCTGTGACTTTGCCACTCTGGACATTTCATAGAAATAGAATCCTACAGTGTGTGACCTTTTGTGTTTTCATTCTTTCATTTAAGATAATGTTTTCAGGGTTCTATCATCCATGTGGTAGCATATGTCAGTAATTTACTTCCTTTTATTGCTGAGTGATATTCCATTGTATGGCTATTCCACATTTTCCTTACCTAACTGATAGATATTTAGGTTTTCTCTTCTTTTTGACTATTTTGAATAATGCTGCCATGAACATTCATGCACACATTTTTGTGTGGACACATGTTTTCCATTTTCTTGGTCTTATATTATGGGTAGAATTGCTGGGTCATATTTTTGAGGAACTGCAAACTTTTTCAAAGTGGTTACACATTTTACCTTCCCAGTAAGTATACCTTTATATTTCAACTGACTGATAAAATTGAAGCACACAAAGCATATAAAGAGATTTTCACTTCAAGTTACATCTGAAATATTTGGCCATATTTGAAAGCAGATATTCAGTATTTAACAATAAAACCTAATAACATGCCTCTTTATGTGACTGACATTATTATGCTGGATAGCAACTACACAATCATTGGTGAAGCACAGTCTGAGGGATTCCAGAAATAAAATTGGAGGCATGTGGCCATTTAGCCTTCCAGAGCCCAATGTGAAACCAAATAACAGGTTTTGGTCTAGTACCAAGGTTGAAACTGAAATTTGGTGCGTCTCTCTTTCTTCCTGACTTCCTCCATTCCCATATCAAAATAAAAGAAAATAAACAAAATTCTTCCTTCCAACTTATTTTTCAGTGTAAGGAACAAATGGTATAATGAGAAAGCTAAAGTGCATACCAGTTAGGAAACCTGATATGAGACACATTTTGTCAAGTATAAAACTGTATAGGACATTACATTTATTTAATGCTCACTATATGCCAGACACTATTTTAAGTCCTTTACATGATTATTATAAGCCTATGAGGTAGGTGCTGTTGTTCTCCATATCGCGCAGATGAGGAAATGAAGGCTCACCAAGAGTAAGTGTCAGAGCTAATAAGTGACAGAGCTGGAATTCAGATCTAGGCAGGCTGGCTCGAGAGTGTGTACTTTTTAACTACTCTATCCTGCTAAAATGGTTTCTTTGACCACCATTATCTTATTAGGAACTTTAAATGTGTTTGTGTAACACTTGGCAACTTCACACACTGTAGCATTTTGTATGCAAAATTAAGTACATATCTCCAATATCTAACTTCCTGATTCAAATTTGCAGGTCCATACTATGGATATCTGAAGGGCATTTCCATCCACTCGCAAACTATTGACTTACATCTTGTTTTGTGGGAGAGTAGAATTTATTGAGGATTTCCACAGAATGGAATCAGGATGGAGGGCTGTATGGCGTGGTAATTCCGCTTAAACATTCATAGCTCAAGCAAATTATTGTTTCCTGAGAATGTTCTTCAGACTGTAATTGTATGTGCCTGCCATATCTTTTCCCTGAAAAAGAATGATGACCTTACGGGTTCTAAGGTTTTATGCTACCATGAGTATCACCTCCAAGTTTAAAATATTTGAAGCAGGAGAGTATGTGAGTTTTCAGAAATAAAATTGTGTCCAAAAAATATATGTCCACCTTTGATGGACATGGGTGAGCATGACTGTGTATCATAGGTCATAGTTTTTGGTTCACTACATTTCCTTCCAACAATGTACCATGTTTTTCAAAAGAAAATATTGCTATATCATTTCAAATAAAGAAGGTTGTACTGAATGAGTTTTCTCTAAATAAAAGGGAGGAAAAGGTAATTCTTCCAAGTTTTGTAGATTTAAACCCTGTCATTGACAATATATCTTCACATGAGATCAGTCAAGGCTTTGTAGTAGATAAGATATTTGGTAGGGCTTCTCTGTTGTTTGAATTCCCATTACAGGAAGGAAAATGTAAGAAAAAATAAATGTCTCTTTTCTCACCTGCTCTTCGTTTGGGGTCACTGTTTGGAAAATCATAAGAAACCATAACGGCTTGAATAAATAGTACAGAGCAAACCACTTTAACCTGTGCTATTTATCTGTTTGCTTCTACCATCAATTCCAGCTCCATTTTTAAGAGAAAAATGCAACACGGTATTTCTGACTTAGACCACATCGAAGTACTGGTTTTTTCCATCCTTGAAAAGTAATTTCACCCTTGCCTTTTAAAATATAAAATTAATTCTTTGTCAATTTTATTATATAATTATTATGATGAGATAACTATGATGTGACAGAATCTTCTCAGACAGTATCTGTTCATCCATAAAGGAGATACATATTAATATCATATATTAATGACTGCATCACCCTTACGAACCATTTATGAGTGTTCTTTGTATGTACATCTGGACGTATGTGTATGTGTTTGTGTATGTGCCAAGCTTTGTGAAGGATGCTGAAGTTCTCTAAGTGTCCTTCTGATCTTTTTATTTGAAGTTCTGAGGTCTGTGATCAGAGTCAATGTCAAGGAAAGCCCTTAACTTCATTACTGTGCTTTATACTAAATTCAAACAGTACTGGTTTGTTTATTTCATTTCAAGTTTACATTTTAAATGTTTTTTGTTCAATATAATGGGTAGAAGTTAATTACTATTGTCCATTGGAGGGGAGGAGGGAAAAAGGGGGTTAACAGTGAAATCAAATGCTGATTAGTTTCTCCTCCTCTTGCTTTAGCCCTTGATAACTAGGTACCTTCCACTTTTATTCCCAACACGGTTACAGAGAGAAAGCAGTACTCTTCTCCATTTGTGGGAAATCCCTGTGGGTCACTGTTATTATCATTTCCTCATGAACTCCTTTAAAGGATCCTGCAAGGATGCTATAGTCTTAGAGTAGCTTTACGCCTTGCTACCTATTCAGTACTGTTTCTAGGGTTTTTTTGTTTTTGTTTTTGTTTTAAATCACATGGAAGAGAGAGTTGATAATATTACAAGGGGAAAAATTTCTTTTTCTGCTCAAAATGTGAGAATTTGAAGTAATGCTAGTGGAGGCAACTACAAGTAAATACACAATTAACTCTTACCATACAACTTCACTGAAATTGTGAGGAAATATTCCAAGGCTAGTAAGGCAAAGAGTTTCATTCCTAATGTTTGTCCCTAAGTAATAGTTTCCTTTCTGAGTTGGTTGTCTACATGCACCTAGAGATGGCACTGAGGATAAAGACTCTTTAACTGTGCTCCCACTACTTTTTTCTGCTAGTTTCTAGCGGTGGCACGAGTTTTCATTACTTATTCAAGAACTGGGTGTGCTGAACTACCATTGCTTCTCTGTCTGCACCCACGTGTTTCTGTAGCTCAGAAATTTGCCTTTGAGTTTATGTATGAGGATCTTTTATCTGTCACTGTGTACTACATTTAGCATAATTGCATTTAGAGTTAGAGATTAAAGCTTATAACTTAATTATGAATCCAACTACTTAAGAAAGAGTTTAATTTAAATTTAATATTTTGATACAGCACAGCTCAATTCATATGTGTCGTTATTAAATTGTGTCTCATTGAATTCACCTTTGTCATTACCTTGGACATCAGTGCTTTTTCAGAGTTGCAGGCTGTAGCAAAATAACAATGCAGACCTGACTTTTGTCTGAGCTAATCTTCAGAAAGGGTATAGGCTAATGATGACATAAACATCTTTATACTTCATCTGGGTTAGTAAATGCCTTGTGTGTGTGTGTGTGTGTGTGTGTGTGTGTGTGTGTTTGCATGCACACATGCACATGTGCTCACGTGTATATCTTGCTATGCAAGGGCCTGGACAAATAACCTAATTAAAAATATACCTACAAGGCCTGACCTAAAATGATAAAGTAGATGATGTTAGAGGGTACATTTGGAATAAGAGTGAGGGAGAGAGAAAGACCTGGCCAGAGAGCCCCCGGTGCCTGTTCACGCGCCTCTGAGAGGTTGTACTGGCATGCTTGTGTGTGGGCGTGAGTGTGTATTTGCTGGGACTGGAGCTGGAAAGTTCAAACTAAATTGTTGCTCGCACCGCTCACTGAGACCGAGGCGGAGGCTGCCCAGCTTCTCTGGCCAAGTGCCCTGGTACTCAGGGCCCTTGGCGCAGCGGTGGCCCCTTGGCGCTGCGCTCGGGGATGGGGGTGGTGGCGGCAGCGGCGGCTCGGCTCACACCAAAAGGAAACTGCAGCCAGGGCTGGACTCTCGCCCAGCCAACTCCAGCAACGCTCCCTGCTCAGACTCCTCGCCTGGCGACCGCAGCAAGACTTGAATGCAGCAATCATCTAAATTAGAGAAAGGAGATAAAAATAACCTCTGGATATTGCTCTCTTGTGATACATATTCTGGATGAAGCATTTAGATCACTACTAGAGGTGCATCACTCGTTATTTTACCCACATCCAAGACTTGGGGCAGGTGGACTAAATTATATTTTAAATGGCTGTGTGGCTGACAGGCTCTTGGTGCTCTGGACAGGTGTCAAGCCTGAGCCTCTGAGGTGGAAGAGCCGAGTTCAGGACATTGGTCCACCAGAGACCTCCCAGCTCCATGAAATATCAAACGGCAAAAGATCTCTCAGAGATATCCATCTCAACGCCAAGACCCAGCTCCACTCAACGACCAGCAAGCTACAGTGCTGCACACCCTGTGCCAAACAACTAGCAAGACAGGAACACAAGCCCACCCATTAGCAGAGAGGCTACCTAAAATCATAAGAAGGTCACAGACAGCCCAAAACACACCACCGGACGTGGACCTGCCCACCAGAAAGACAAGATCCAGCCTCATCCACCAGAACACAGGCACCAGTCCCCTCCACCAGGAAGCCGACACAACCCACTGAACCAACCTTAGCCACTGGGGACAGACACCAAAAACAATGGAAACTACGAACCTGCAGCCTGTGAAAAGAAGACCCCAAACACAGTAAGTTAAGCAAAATAAGAAGACAGAGAAATACACAGCAGATGAAGGAGCAAGGTAAAAAAAAAACCCACCAGACCAAACAAATGCAGAGGAAATAGGCAGTCTACCTGAAAAAGAATTCAGTGATGATAGTAAAGGTGATCCAAAATCTTGGAAATCAAATGGAGAAAATACAATAGACATTTAACAAGGACCTACAAGAACTAAACCGGAAACAAACAATGATGAACAACACATTAAATGAAATTAAAAATTCTCTAGAAGGGGTCAATAGCAGAATAACTGAGGCAGAAGAACAGATAAGTGGCCTGGAAGATAAAATAGTGGAAATAACTACTGCAGAGCAGAATAAAGAAAAAAGAATGAAAAGAATTCAGGACAGTCTCAGAGACTGCTGGGACAACATTAAACGTACCAACATTTGAATTATAAGAGTCCCAGAAGGAGAAGAGAAAAAAAAGGACTGAGAAAATATTTGAGGAGTTTATAGTTGAAAACTTCCCTAATATGGGAAAGGAAATAGTTAATCAAGTCCAAGAAGCACAGAGTCCCATACAGGATAAATCCAAAGAGAAACACACCAAGACACATATTAATCAAACTATCAAAAATTAAATACAAAGAAAAAATATTAAAAGCAGCAAGGGAAAAGCAAAAAATAACATACAAGGGAATCCCCATAAGGTTAACAGTTGATCTTTCAGCCGAAACTCTGCAAGCCAGAAGGGAGTGGCAGGACATATTTAAAGTGATGAAAGGGGAAAACCTACAACCAAGATTACTCTACCCAGCTAGGATCTCATTCAGATCAGATGGAAAAATTAACACCTTTACAGACAAGCAAAAGCTAAGAGAATTCAGCAAAACCAAACCAGCTTTACAACAAATGCTAAAGGAACTTCTCTAGGCAAAAAAACACAAGAGAAGGAAAACAATTACAATAACAAACCCCAAACAATTAAGAAAATGGTAACAGGAAAACACATATCGCCAACTACCTTAAATGTAAATGGATTAAATGCTCCAATCAAAGGACATAGAATGGCTGAATGGATACAAAAAAAGAGACACGTATATATGTTGTCAACGAGAGACCCACTTCAGACCTAGGGACACATACAGACTGAAAGTGAGGGGATGGAAAAAGATATTCCATGCAAATGGAAACCAAAACAAAGCTGGAGTAGGAATTCTCATGTCAGACAAAATAGACTTTAAAATAAAGATTATTATAAGAGACAAAGAAGGACACTACATAATGATCAAGGGATCAATCCAAGAAGAAGAATTGTAAATATTTATGCACCCAACATAGGAGCACATCAATATATAAGGCAAATGCTAACAGCCATAAAAGGGGAAAGCGACAGTAACACAATCATAATAGGGGACTTTAACACCCCACTATCACCAACAGACAGATCATCCAAAATGAAAATAAATAAGGAAACACAAGCTTTAAATGATACATTAAACAGGATGGACTTAATTGGTTTTTACAGGATATTCCATCCAAAAACAACAGCATATACTTTCTTCTCAAGTGCTCATGGAACATTCTCCAGGATAGATCATATCTTGGGTCACAAATCAAGCCTCGGTAAATTTAAGAAAATTGAAATCGTATCAAGTATCTTTTCTGACCACAATTCTACGAGACTAGATATCAATTACAGGAAAAAATCTGTAAAAAAAAATACAAACACATCAAAACTAAACAATACCCTACTAAATAACCAAGGGATCACTGAAGATATCATAGAGGAAATCAACAAATACCTAGAAACAAATGACAATGAAAACACGACGACCCAAAACCTATGGGATGCAGCAAAAGCAGTTCTAAGAGGGAAGTTTATAGCAATACAATCCTACTTCAAGAAACATGAAAAATCTCAAACAACCTAACCTTATACCTAAAGCAGTTAGAGAAATAATAACAAAAAAACCCCGAAGTTAGCAGAAGGAAAGAAATCATAAAGATCAGATCAGAAATAAATGAAAAAGAAATGAAGGAAACAGTAGCAAAGATCAATAAAACTAAAAGCTGGTTCTTTGAGAAGATAAACAAAATTGATAAACCACTAGCCAGACACATCAAGACAAACAGGGAGAAGACTCAGACCAATAGAATTAGAAATGAAAGAAGAGAAGTAACAACTGGCACTGCATAAATACAAAGGATCATGAGAGATTACTACAAGCAACTCTATGCCAATAAAATGGACAACCTGGAAGAAATGGACAAATTCTTAGAAATGCACAACCTGCCAAGACTGAATCAGGAAGACATGGAAAATATGAACAGACCAATCACAAGCACTGAAATTGAAACTGTGATTAAAAAATCTTCCAACAAACAAGAGCCCAGGACCAGATGGCTTCACAGGCGAATTCTATCAAACGTTTAGAGAAGAGCTAACACCTATCCTTCTCAAACTCTTCCAAAATATAGCAGAGGGAGGAACACTCCCAAACTCATTCTACAAGGCCATGATCTCCCTGTTACCAAAACCAGACAAAGATGTTACAAAAAAATAACACTACAGACCAGTATCACTGATGAACATAGATGCAAAAATCCTCAACAAAATACTAGCAAACAGAATCCAACAGCACATTAAAAGGATTATACACTATGGTCAAGTGGGGTTATTCCAGGAATGCAAGTATTCTTCAATATATGCAAATCAATCAATGTGATACACCATATTAACAAACTGAAGGAGAGAAATGATATGATCATCTCAATAGATGCAAAAAAAAGCATTCAAAAATATTCAACACCCATTTATGATTTAAAAAACCCTCCAGAAAGTAGGCATAGAGAGAACTTACCTCAACATAATAAAGGCCATATATGACAAACCCACAGCCAACATCGTTCTCATGGTGAAAAACTGAAACCATTTCCACTAAGATCAGGAACAAGACAAGGTTGCCCACTCTCACCACTGTTACTCAACATAGTTTTGGAAGTTTTAGCCACAGCAATCAGAGAAGAAGAAGAAATAAAAGGAATACAAATTGGAAAAGAAGTAGTAAAGCTGTCACTGTTTGCAGATGACATGATACTATACATAGACAATCCCAAAGATGCTACCAGAAAACTACTAGAGCTAATCAATGAATTTGGTAAAGTAGCAGGATACAAAATTAAGGCACAGAAATCTCTTTCATTCCTATACACTGATGATGAACAATCTGAAAGAGAAATTAAGGAAACACTGCCATTTACCATTGCCACAAAAAGAATAAAATACCTAGGAATAAACCTACCTAAGGAGATGAAAGACCTATATGCAGAAAACTATAAGACACTGATGAAAGAAATTTAATATGATACAAACAGAGGGAGAAATATACCATTTTCTTGGACTGGAAGAATTAACATTGTGAAAATGACTATACTACTCTAAGCAATCTACAGATTCAATGCAATCCCTATCAAACAACCAATGGCATTTTTCACAGAACTAGAACAAAAAAATTCACAATTTGTATGAAAACACAAAAGACCCCGAATAGCCAATGCAATGTTGAGAAAGAAAAATGGACTGGAGGAATCAGGCTCCATGACTTCAGACTATATTACAAAGCTACAGTAATCAAGACAGTATGGTACTGGTACAAAAACAGAAATATAGATCAGTGGAACAGGATGTCACATTATCTTTGATAAAGAAGGGAAGAATATACAGTGGAGAAAAGACAGCCTCTTCAATAAGTGGTGCTGGGAAAACTGAACAGCTACATGTAAAAGAATGAAATTAGAACACTCCCTAACACCATACACAAAAATGAACTCAAAATGGACTAAAGACCTAAATGCAAGGCCAGACACTATAAAAGTCTTAGAGGAAAACATAGGCTGAACACTCTTATGACATACATCACAGAAAGATCCTTTTTGACCCACCTCCTAGACAAATGGAAATAAAAACAAAAATAAACAAATGGGACCTAATGAAACTTCAAAGCTTTTGCACAGCAAAGGAAACCATAAACCAGACGAAAAGACAACCCTCAGAATGGGAGAAAATATTTGCAAACAAAGCAACTGACAAAGGGTTAATCTCCAAAATATAAAAGCAGCTCATGCAGCTCAATATCAAAAAAACAAACAACCCAATCCAAAAATGGGCAGAAGACCTAAATAGACATTTCTCCAAAGAAGATATACAGATTGCCAACAAACACATGAAAGAATTCTCAACATCACTAATCATTAGAGAAATGCAAATCAAAACTACAATGAGTTATCACCTCACACCAGTCAGAATGGCCATCGTCAAAAAAATCTACGAACAGTAAATGCTGTAGAGGGTGTGGAGAAAAGGGAACCTTCTTGCACTGCTGGTGGAAATGTAAATTGATACAGCCACTATGGAGGTTCCTTAAAAAACTAAAAATAGAGCTACCATATGACCCAGAAGTCCCACCACTGGGCATATTCCCTGAGAAAACCATAATTCAATAAGAGTCATGTACCACAATGTTCACTGCAGCTCTATTTACAATAGCCAGGACATGGAAGCAAGCTAGGTGTCCATCGACAAATAAATGGATAAAGAAGATGTGGCACATATATACAATGGAATATTATTGAGCCATAAAAAGAAACAAAATTGAGTTATTTGTAGTGAGGTGGAGGGACCTAGATACTGTCATATAGAGTGAAGTAAGTCAGAAATAGAGAAATACTGCATGCTAATACATATATATGGAATCTAAAAAAAAAATGTTCTGAAGAACCTAGGGGCAGGACAGGAATGAAGACGCAGATGTAGAGAATGGACCTGAAGACATGGGGAAGGGGAAGGGAAAGGGGAAGCTGGGACGAAGTGAGAGAGTGGCCTGGACATATATACACTACCAAATGTAAAATAGATAGCTAGTGGGAAGCAGCCACATAGCACAGGGAGATCAGCTCGTTGCTATGTGTCCGCCTGGAGGGGTGGGATAGGGAGGGTGGGAGGGAGACACAAGGGGGAGGAGATATGGGGACATATGTTTATGTATAGCAGATTCACTCTGTTATGCAGCAGAAACTAACACACCATTGTAAAGCAATTATACTCCAATAAAGATGTTAAAAAAAATAAGATGGTACATTTGTGGTCTCCTAATTTTGTGCCTCATGAACGCACAACATATGCATATACGTGGAACATTATACACACAACACACACACATATATGTATACGGTACTTGTAACATTGTAGTAATTATAGGTTTCCAAATATGAGAACCCAGAATTTATAGATAGCGTTCGGTAGTATCTCCTTCCCTATCTCTCCCCACCTTCTCTTCCTTCTCTCCTTCCTTCCTGTTTTGCTTGCTACTTCCCACCCTCCGTTTCTATCTTTGTTACAAAAAAATAATGGCTTAGTCAGATAAATAACTTCTAAACTGTTCCTTTTTAGAGGAAAAATGGACTTTGTAAAGGTATTTTGTTCTAAGTAATAACTGTGCTTGCAGGGCTATGGGGGACCGATCTGTGCATATAAGGCGTTTTATTATCAATGGAAATCTTCCATTTGTCATTATGTTCACAACAACATCAGAAGCAGGAACATATACAGCATCTCAAAGAAAAGTCTAGGCAGCTTTGTGATCTTCGTATATAATTAGGCAAAGAAGTGATTAATACATATTGCAATATATGTGTCAAATCAACAGATTATACACCTTAAACTCACATAATAATATGTCAGTTATTTCTCATAAAGCTGGGGGAAAAAGTGAATAATAGTGAAAGACTTGAATAAGTCCCTTTCATAAACAACGTTAAAGCAACAATAATAGGAATTTAAAAATATACATGAGTATCATGCTAAGGTGGCAACTGTTTATTTTTCTCTCCATCTAGTTAAAATTCTAATTTATAAGGTTTTAGTGGATATAATTCTTTATACATATAAATCCCCCACTAAACAAAGAATTGCTTGTTATAAATTTTCGTGTCAGAAGTTTTGAACTAGATATGTGTTCCTATAGAGATAATGTAGTTCAAACTTCTCCACCAAGTACTAGTGAGGTGCTTGTGCTGGGAAGACATGGAGGCTATGGTGGGTGTCTTTCAATGGCTTAACTTCACACCAAGTAGCTCCACTTCGGTGTGTTTTTTTTGTTTGTTTGTTTTTTTGCGGTACGCGGGCCTCTCACTGACCTAGCCTCTCCCGTTGCGGAGCACAGGCCTAGCGGCCATGGCTCACGGGCCTATCCACTCCGTGGCATGTGGGATCTTCCCGGACTGGGGCACGAACCCGTGTCCCCTGCATCGGCAGGCGGACTCTCAACCACTGCGCCACCAGGGAAGCCCTGGTGTGGTTTTAAATTGTATCTTCTGACATCTCACCAGAAACTAACCCTGAAGGAACCTTCATGTCAGGCTTCCAGCCTCTAGAACTGTGAGAAGATAAATTCCTTTTGTTTGAAAAAATAAAAGTGGAATGCTAGTTGCCGGGGACTGGAGGAAGGAGAAAATGAGGAGTCACTAATCAAAGGACATAAAGTTTCAGTTAATTAAGATGAATGAGTTCTCTAGGTTTGCTGTACAACATTGTACCTATAGTCAACAATATTGTACACTTAAAAATTTAACAGAGTAGGTCTCATATTAAATATTCTTACCACTATAAAATAAAAATTTAAGAAATGAAATGAATGAACTAGAAAAAAAGAAAATAACAGAAACAGTGGGATAAAATAAGGGTAATTGAAACCTAAACATCACTGAGTAGGATTTTTATTTTATGCCTTGAGCATGATGCTTAAGGAGAGCACATCTAATTAGAGAGACAGGAGGCCAGTGAAGATTTTGGTGGGAATTATACACAGACGATTAGGGCATTTTCAAAGGCCTTGAGCTTGAGGGTCATTATATCCTAATTCACTTTCCATTTCCTTGTTGTTACTTTCATTACTCCTACACTTACTCATCATTGGGGTCGTTTGGGAGGTTACAAGTGAGTTAGAGCTGAGAGAGAGAAATCTCCTGTGATGATTAGACAAGCAAAGAGGGAAAAGAAGAAGTTGGGAGAAATGGTGTGCTTTCATGTGATGTGCTTGGGGTGGAAATACTTACCTGTGAGAAGCAAAAGGGAAACACAGACAGGTCATATGCCATTGCTCACAAAGAAACTCACCAGGTATTCATTCACTTACTGAGTATTTCCTGAACAAGATTGTATGAATACAGTGTCCTAGGTAAAGGGTATTCACTGATGAACAAGACCTGCCGGGAGCTTTCAGTCTACTGGAATAACAGGCGTAGAATAAAGAAGCAAACATCTTAAGTGCTAAAAAGAAGTAGAGTGTAAAATGAGAACCTGTGATAAGGGCACCTATTATGATCTCAGTGCTGAGGGAAGACTTCTCTGAGAAAATAATGTTTTAACTGAGAACTGAATGATGAGTGGGAGTTAACTTGTGTGTTGAGGGATGGGAACAGTGTTCCTGATCAAGGGAATAGCAAGTATTAATCTGAGGAGTGGATGTGGTATTTTATGTGTATAAGACATGCTCCTTCTTTGGTCTTCCATGAATAATGTGATGAAATCAGCATCCTTCCAGTTACAAAGCCAAAGACTAAGAGTGATTTTGGAGCCTACCTTCTTTGCCACCCCTGCATCTTCTTTACCCTTACTACTCACCATATCCATTTGATCAACAATTCTTTCCTTTCCTATCTCCAAATCCCCCTTGATCCCTTCTCCTGCACTTCATGCTCAAATTAATTCACATCTCAATCACTTATTGATGAACTTGTTGCTTTCTCACTTCCCCCAAAATTGACTGTCATAAATATTTGATCATGAAATCCTCACCACAAACCTGTTGAATGACATAGCCCTGCCTACATAGTAAGAGCATCATCTCTATATGCTCTCTTTTTTTTTACTTTTATTTATTGTTTTATACACCAGGTTCTTATTAGTTATCCATTATATACATATTAGTGTATACATGTCAATCCCACTCTCCCAATTCATCCCACCACCACCACCAGCACCCCCGCCACTTTCCCCCCTTGGTGTCCATACGTTTGTTCTCTACGTCTGTGTCTCTGTTTCTGCCTTGCAAACCAGTTCATCTGTACCATTTTTCTAGGTTCCACATATATGCGTTAATATACGATATTTGTTTTCCTCTTCCTGACTTACTTCGCTCTGTATGACAATCTCTAGGTCCACCCACATCTCTACAAATGACCCAATATTGTTCCTTTTATGGCTGAGCAATATTCCACTGTATATATGTATGACATCTTCTTTATCCATTTATCTGTCGATGGGCATTTAGGTTGCTTCCATGACCTGGCTATTGTAAATAGTGCTGCAATAAATATTGGGGTGTATGTGTCTTTTTGGATTATGGTTTTCTCAGGGTATATGCCCAGTAGTGGGATTGCTGGGTCATATGGTAATTCTATTTTTAGTTTTTTAAGGAACATCCATACTGTTCTCCATAGTGGCTGTATCAATTTACATTCCCACCAACAGTGCAAGAGGGTTCCCTTTTCTCCACACCCTCTCCAGCATTTGTTGTTTGTAGATTTTCTGATGATGCCCATTCTAACTGGTGTGAGGTGATACGTCACTGTAGTTTTGATTTGCATTTCTCTAATAATTAGTGATGTTGAGCAGCTTTTCATGTGCCTCTTGGCATGTGTATATCTTCTTTGGAGAAATGTCTGTTTAGGTCTTCTGCCCAATTTTTGACTGGGTTGTTTGTTTTTTTTAATATTGACCTACATGAGCTGTTTATATATTTTGGAGATTAATCCTTTGTCCGTTGATTCGTTTGCAAATATTTTCTCCCATTCTGAGGGTTGTCTTTTCGTCTGGTTTATGGTTTCCTTTGCTGTGCAAAAGCTTTGAAGTTTCATTAGGTCCCATTTTTTTATTTTTGTTTTTATTTCCATTACTCTAGGAGGCGGGTCAAAAAGGGTCTTGCTGTGATTTGTGTCAATGAGTGTTCTTCCAATGTTTTCCTCGAAGAGGTTTATAGTGTCTGGTCTTACATTTAGGTCTTTAATCCATTTGGAGTTTATTTTTGTGTATGGTATTAGGGATTGTTCTAATTTCATTCTTTTACATGTAGCTGTGCAGTTTTCCTAGCACCATTTATTGAAGAGATTGTCTTTTCTCCATTGTATATCCTTGCCTCCTTTATCATAGATTAGTTGACCATAGGTGTGTGGGTTTATCTCTGGGCTGTCTATCCTGTTCCATTGATGTATATTTCTGTTTTTTGTGCCAGTACCATATTGTCTTGAGTACTGTAGCTTTGTAGTATAGTCTGAAGTCAGGGAGTCTGATTCCTCCAGCTCCGTTTTTTTCCCTCAAGATTGCATTGGTTATTCGGAGTCTTGTGTCTCCATACAAATTCTAAGATTTTTTGTTGTAGTTCTGTAAAAAACGCCATTAGTAATTTGATAGGGATTGCACTGCATCTGTAGATTGCTTTAGGTAGTATAGTCATTTTCACAATTTTGACTCTTCCACTCCAAGAACATGGTATATCTCTCCATCTGTTTGTGTCATCTTTGAGTTCTTTCATCAGTGTCTTATAGTTTTCTGACTATAGGTGTTTTACCTCCTTAGGCAGCTTTACTCCTAGGTATTTTATTCTTTTTGTTGCAATGGTGAATGGGAGTGTTTCCTTAATTTCTATTTCTGATCTTTTGTTGTTAGTGTATAGGAATGCAAGAGATTTCTGTGCATTAATTTTGTATCCCGCACCTTACCAGATTCACTCATTAGCTCTAGTAGTTTTCTGGTGGTATCTTTAGGATTTTCTATGTATAGTAACATGTCATTGGCAAACAGAGACAGTTGTTTCTTCTTTTCCAATTTGTATTTCTTTTTCTTCTCTGACTGCTGGGGCTAGGACTTCCAAAACTATGTTGAATAAGAGTGGCCAGAGTAGACATCCTTTTCTTGTTCCTGATCTTAGTGGAAATGCTTTCAGTTTCTTACCATTGAGTATGATGCTTGCTTTGGGTTTGTCATATATGGCCTTTATTATGGTGAGGTAGATTCCCTCTGTGCCCATTTTCTGGAGAGTTTTTATCATAGATGGGTGTTGAATGCTGTCAAAAGCTTTTTCTGCATCTATTGAGATGATCATATGTCTTTTTTTCCCTTAATTTGTTATTGTGGTGTGTCATATTGATTGATTTGCATATATTTAAGCATCCTTGCATTGCTGGGATAAATCCCACTTGGTAATGGTGTATGATCCTTTTAATGTGCTGTTGGATTCTGTTTGCTACTATTTTGTTCAGGATTTTTGCATCTGTATTTATCAGTGATATTGCTCTGTAATTTTCTTTTATTGTAGTGTCTTTGGTTTTGGTATCAGGGTAATAATGGTGGCCTCACAGAATGAGTTTAGGAGTGTTCCTTCCTCTGCAATTGTTTGGAAGAGTTTGAGAAAGATGGGTGTTAGCTCTTCTCTAAATGTTTGATAGAATTCACCTGTGAAGCCGTCTGGTCCTGGATTTTGTTTGTTGGAATATTTTTAATCACAGTTTCAACGTCAGTGCTTGTGACTTGTCTGTTCATATTGTCTGTTTCTTCCTGGTTCAGTCTTGGAAGGTTATACCTTTCTAAGAATTTGTCCATTTCTTCCAGGTTGTCCATTTTATTAGCATAGAGTTGCTTGTAGTATTCTCTTAGGATGCTTTGTATTTCTGTGATGTCCATTGTCACTTCTCCTTTTTCATCTCTAATTTTATTGGTCTGAGTCCTCTCCCTATTTTTCTTGATGAGTCTGGCCAAAGGTTTATCAATTTTGTTTATCTTCTCAAAGAATAAGCTTTTAGTTTTATTGATCTTTGCTATTGTTTTGTTTGTTTGTTTGTTTTTCTGCGGTACACGGGCCTCTTACTGTTGTGGCCTCTCCCGTTGTGGAGCACAGGCTCCGGACGCGCAGGCTCAGCGGCCATGGCTCACGGGCCCAGCCGCTCCGTGGCATGTGGGATCTTCCTGGACCGGGGCACGAACCCGCGTCCCCTGCATTGGCGGGCGGACTCTCAACCACTGCGCCACCAGGGAAGCCCTTTGCTATTGTTTTATTTGTTTCTGTTTCATTTATTTCTGCTCTGATGTTTATGATTCCTTTCCTTCTACTAACTTTGGGTTTTGTTTGTTCTTCTTTCTCTAGTTCCTTTAGTTGTAAGGTTAGATTGTTTATTTGAGATTTTTCATGTTTCTTGAGGTAGGATTGTATTGCTGTAAACTCCCTCTTATGACTGCTTTTGCTGCATCCCATAGGTTTTGGATCATCGTGTTTTTGTTGTCATTTGTCTCTAGGTATTTTTTTATTTCTTCTTTGACTACTTCAGTGATCTCTTGTTTATTTAGTAACGTATTGTTTAGCCTTCATGTATTTGTGTTTTCTATTTTTTTTCCCTGTAATTCATTTCTAATCTCATAGCATTGTGGTCAGAAAAGATGCTTGATATGATTTCAATTATCTTAAATTTACCGAGTCTTGATTTGTGAACCAAGATGTCATCTGTCCTGGAGAATTTTCCATGTGCACTTGAGAACCAAGTGTAATCTGCTGTTTTTGGATGGAATGTCCTATAAATATCAATTAAATCTGTCTGGTCTATTGTGTCATTTAAAGCTTGTGTTTCCTTATTAATTTTCTGTCTGGATAATCTGTCCATTGGTGTAAGTGAGGTGTTAAAGTCCCCCACTATTATTGTTACTGTCTATTTCCTCTTTTGTAGCTGTTAGCATTTGCCTTATGTATTGAGGTGCTCCTATGTTGGGTGCATGCATATTTATAATTGTTATATCTTCCTCTTGGATTTATCCGTTGATCATTATATAGTGTCCTTCCTTGTCTCTTGTAACATTCTTCATTTTAACGTCTATTTTATCTGATATGAGTATTGCTACTCCAGCTCTCTTTTGATTTCCATTTACATGGAATATCGTTTTCCATCCCCTCCCTTTCAGTCTGTATGTGTCCCTACGTCTGAAGTGGGTCTCTTGTAGACAGCATATATATGGGTCTTGTTTTTGTATCCATTCAGCGAGACTGTGTCTGTTGTTGGAGCATTTAACCCATTCACATTTAAGGTAATTATCGATATTTATGTTCCTATTACCATTTTCTTTCTTTTCTTACATATCGATATTTATGTTCCTATTAACATTTGTTTTTGTAGGTCCTTTTCTTCTCTTTTGTTTCGCACTTAGAGAAGTTCCTTTAGCATTTGCTGTAGAGCTGGTTTGGTGGTGCTGAATTCTCTTAGCTTTTGCTTGTCTGTAAAGCTTTTGATTTCTGTGTCAAATCTGATTGAGATCCTTGCTGGGTAGAGTAATGTTGATTGTAGGTTCTTCCCTTTCATCACTTTAAATATATCGTGCCACTCCCTTCTGGCTTGTAGAGTTTCTGCTGAGAAATCAGCTGTTAACCGTATGGGAGTTCCCTTGTATATTATTTGTCTTTTTTCCCTTGTTGCTTTCAAGAATTTTTCTTTGTCTTTAATTTTTTCAATTTGATTACTGTTTGTCTAGGTGTGTTTCTCCTTGGGTTCATCCTACCTGGGACTCTCTGTGCTTCCTGGACTTGGGTGGCTATTTCCTTTCCCATGTTAGCTAATTTTTCCACTAGAATCTCTTCAAATATTTTCTCGGGTCCTTTCTTTTTCTCTTCTCCTTCTGGGACCCCTGTAATGCAAATGTTGGTGCGTTTAACCTTGTCCCAGATGTCTCTTATGCTGTCTTCATTTCTTTTCATTCTTTTTTCTTTATCCTGTTCTGCGGCAAGGAATTTCACCATTCTTTCTTCCAGGTCACTTATGCGTTCTTCTGCTTCAGTTATTCTGCTACTGATTCCTTCTAGTGTATTTTTCATTTCAGTTGTTGTATTGTTCATCTCTGATGGTTTGTTCTTTAATTCTTCTAGGTGTTTGTTTTTTAATTCTTCTAGGTCTTTGTTAAACATTTCTTGCATCTTCTCCATATTTGCCTCCATTCTTTTTCCGAGGTCCTAGATCATCTTCACTATCATTATTCTGAATTCTTTTTCTGGAAGGTTGCCTATCTCCACTTCATTTAGTTGATTTTCTGGAATTTTATCTTGTTCCTTCATCTGGTACATAGCCCTCTGCCTTTTCATTTTTTCTATCTTTCTGTGAATGTGGTTTTCATTCCACAGGCTGCAGGATGGTAGTTCTTCTTGCTTCTGCTGTCTGTCCTCTGGTGGATGAAGCTATCTAAGAGGTTTGTGCAGGCTTCCTGATGGGGGAACTGGTGGTGGATAGAGCTGGGTGTTGCTCTGGTGGGCAGAGCTCAGTAAAACTTTAATCTGCTTGTCTGCTGATGGGTGGGGCTGAGTTCCCTCCCTGTTGGTTGTTTGGCCTGAGGCGACCCATCACTGGAGACTGCAGGCTCTTTGATGGGACTAATGGTGGATGCCAGGAGGGCTCATGCCAAGGAGTGCTTCCCAGAACTTCTGCTGCCAGTGTCCCTGTCCCCGCAGTGAGCCACAGCCCCCCCCCCACCTCTGCGGGAGACCCTCCAACACTAGCAGGTAGGTCTGGTTTAGTCTCCTATGGGGTCCTTCTCCCTGGCTCCTAATGCACACACTACTTTGTGTGTGCTCTCAAAGAGTGGAGTCCTTGTTTCCCCCAGTCCTGTTGAAGTCCTGCAATCAAATCCTGCTAGACTTCAAAGTCTGATTCTCTGGAAATTCCTCCTCCTGTTGCCAGACCCCCAGGTTGGGAAGCCTGACCTGGGGCTCAGAACCTTCACTCCAGTGGGTGGACTTCTGGGGTATAATTGTTCTCCAGTTTGTGAGTCACCCACACAGTGGTTACGGGATTTGATTTTATTGTGATTGCACCCCTCCTACCCTCTCATTGCAGCTTCTCCTTTGTCTTTGAATGTGGGGTATCCTTTTTGGTGAGTTCCAGTGTCTTCCTGTCAGTGATTGTTCAGCAGTTAGTTGTGATTCTGGTGCTCTCGCAAGAGCGAGTGAGCGCACATCCTTCTACTCTGCCATCTTGAACCAGTCTCTCTATATGGTCTCTTGATATGATCTAGATCTCTCCTCATCTCCTGCCCCTTTCTTCACATTCTGGCCACATGCACCTCCTTGCTATTTCCTGACAATAGCAGGCACTCAGGGCCTTTAACGCTGCCAGCATGCCCTTCCTCCCTTAATTACCAGTCACAGTTCTTCTTCTATCCAGCCTATTGATTTCCTGGAAACCACTTTTACCTGTCTCTCCCACTCTTCAGCATTTACTTCACTCTGCCTTACATTGTACTGTGTCATTTATCATCTCTCCAAACTAGATTGTAAATTCCATGAATCAAGTAATTTGTCTTATTCACCTTTGCATTCCCTTTATGCCTTGTTTTTATAATTTTCCACAGTTAGAAATAAAAGTTTATATTCCAGACTTGATCAGCTGGGGGTACCCTCAGAATATTGGTTGTTGATAATGACCCAAGTCATCAAATAAAAGAGACTCAGGCTTTGTCTCTATGAGGCCAGGCACTCAGATTTTGAAAAATGAACATTTTTAGCAACCACATTTAAGCCCCTTAATAGCTGGATGTCTGGTGCTAGAGCAGACAGCTTTAAATGCTTGCTTTCAAAGACTTACATTAGGAAAACTGAAGATTTATGATCTTAGACAAGATGTTATTGATTATAATTTATTTATTCATTCAACAAATACTGATTGTTTACTCACTGGGGATCAGGTACAATAAAACCCCAAACTCTTTCTTGGCTTTGGTCATGCTTGCTTTACTTTATTGCTAATTGAGTCTTAAGACTCACACCTGGTCTAAAAATTACCTGACCTCTACTGTTGGCTCCTTCCCTAACCCTGACACTAATCACACAAAAATCCTGAAATGGAGAGCTACCAAATTTTCACCCCTCATGTTTGAGATCTTATTTTTTCCTTAACTAGTCTCTTGTACAAACCAAAAGACATGCAGACAGAATAACAAATGAAAATCCTTTTCAGCCAATAATAAAATATTTCTATAAAAATGGAAGTGTACAAGATAGCAGCCATCTGTTGTTTAAAAACAGCAGAACTATATTGAAACCTAATTACTGTGTAAGGTATGGGCCTTGAAAGCAAGGGCAAAATTGTTTACATTCTTCTAAACAGGAGAAGCTTTTGTGTTCTACTTTGTTCATCTATGCTGGTATCAGATTGGGTAACTATTACTGACAATATAGTTACTCATATTTAATTATAGGCAAGAATGGTTGAAAAAATTGCCCTTTTATTTTATTATTCATGAATCACATGGACATGTCGAACTGGATGGTTCTGATTTTTTTCCTCTTTATTTTGAGTGGCTTGAAATCCAGATGTATTGGCTTAGCAAATCTATAAGAAATCAGTGACAATGGAAATCACTAACAGAGCCTGAACTTCTTCTCATTTTCTTCCCCTGAAAATTTGAAACATATAAATCATGATAGAAATAACAACTAGAATAATTGTAAAAAGTTTTCAATGAAGTACATACTAATGGGAGTTAGGGCCTTACTAAAAAAAATATTCTTCCAGCTATTCAATAAAATTGATACTGTTAAATTATATTGTTGATTTTTTTTTTTACTTATTAAAAATGACTGCTGTGAAAATCTACATTATTCTAATTCTTGGTATATTTTCAATGTTTAATAGAGGAATTGCGTAAGTTAATCTTGTAAAAGGTTTTCATTTGTACCATTATGCTTTATATAAATGAAATATATGAGATATACATTCTTTGAAAAAGATGTTAATATCACTAATACAGCAGATTAAAAATTTTTTTTATTTTATTTATGTATTTTTGGCTGCATTGGGTCTTTGTTGCTGCATATGGGCTTTCTCTAGTTGCAGCAAGCGGGGGCTACCCTTTGTTGCAGTGCATGGGCTTCTTATTGCAGTGGCTTCTCTTATTGCAGAGCATGGTCTCTAGGCACACAGGCTTCAGTAGTCGCAGCTCATGGGCTCAGTAGTTGTTGTGTGCAGGCTCAGTAGTTGCGGCGCACAGGCCCTAGGGCACACGGGCTTCAGTAGTTGTGGCATGCAGGCTCAGTAGTTGTGTTGCACTGGCTTATTTGCTCCACAGCCTGTGGGATCTTCCCGGACCAGGGCTTGAAGAACCCATGTCCCCTGCATTGGCAGGTGATTCTGAACCACTGTGCCACCGGGGAAGTCCCTACAGCAGATTTTTTACAGAGACTAATAAGCTATGTCTAGCAAGCACATACTGCTCACATATGTTTTTTGTTTAATCTGCATTGTAATTTGAAAGCATGTGCATTGTTGCCAATATTTTGCCAACATTAAAATCCAGATTTTTGTCTTCCTTTATAAAGTATGAGAAGCAAACATTGCACATCCAAACCAGGATGTAGGGAACAATCTCAAAATACCTAAAATAGGAAATGCCAGGGGGGAAAAATGTATTGTCCTCTTAAGATGACTGTGCTCTCTGAGGCCATGATTGAAAATGTAAAGCATTTCTACCTGGGTGAGATGACTTATGAGGTAACATTTCAAATTTGGAGTCTCCTTCACTAGAATACAGACTCCATGAGGGCAGAGATTAAGCCCTGCTGTATCCTCTAATCTACCACAGTGCTCAAAAAACATTTTGTTGAATGAACAAATGAATGAATACACTTTCTTTCTTTCACCTTCATCCAATACTTGTGTCTCCTACAATAATCCTCTGTCACCCAGGGTTACTATTCTATTATTTGATGCCAGAAAATCCTCCAATGGGAGTACTCTATGTGCTTGTCTTTAACACCTTTTTTAGCCTCTTCACTTTTATACCTGTAATACTAACAGCAAAGGAGCCAAAAATCCACACACTGAGATGTGGTTCAACCAGAAATATTTAAAATTTAAAAGTGAGTGTATTAAGCCAAATCTATATCTTATAATAAAATGTAGAGTATAGGATGATATTAAAAATTTCAAATAGCATATGAGAAATAATGTGGGGGAGGGAATCTAGTACTAAGCCTTGCTTCCCAAACTTGATTGTTCCTGTGAATCACGTGGAGATCTTGTTAAAATACAAATTCTTATTGGGTAGATCTGGAGTGGATCCTGAGAATCTGCCTTTCTAATAAGCTCTCAGGTGATGCTGATGCTACTGGTCCATGGGCCACACATTGAGTAAGAAGATAGTAAGCAACTGCTTAAATTATTCATTTGAGAACAGTCATGGTTTGAAGCTGTATGTGATAAAATTGATGGGCATTTATCAAACTGCTGAAAAAACTTAGATTGCTGAAAATATACAAATGGGACACGTACTTGGAGTAAGAACTATATAGGAGTAGACTGCAAAGCACCTGAGATATAATCTGTTGCCTCATTTTACACAATGGGACTCTGAAGCTCAAAAGTATTCAGTGACTTACACAGAGCACGCAACCACTTTGATGTTGCACCCAGTTAGAACCCAGGTTTTCTTATTCCCAGGTCCACCCTCTTTTTTACATCATGCTCCCTCTTAGCTATTGGAATTATAGTAGCATTCCTTAAATAAAGCACTAAAAGGTTGTTGAACTTTAAAATATACTTAATTTCACTTACTATTGAGTGCTTCGCTGAAGTCAGTCACAATGAAGGGAAATAGTGCATTTGTTTCATAGCGGTTTTCATTTCTTGTGTGTAACATTTATTAAATTTACAATTTTTAAAAATAGATTTATTTATTTATTTTTGGCTGCATTGGGTCTTCATTGCTGCGTGCGGGTTTCCTCTAGTTGCAGCAACCGGGGTCTACTCTTCGTTGCAGTGCACAGGCTTCTCATTGCGGTGGCTTCTCTTGTTGTGGAGCACGGGCTCTAGGCACACGGGCTTCAGTAGTTGTGGCACACTGGCTCAGTAGTTGTGGCGCACAGGCTTAGTTGCTCCACGGCATGTGGGGTCTTCCTGGACTAGGGCTCAAACCCATGCCCCCTGCATTGGCAGGCAGATTCTGAAGCACTGTGCCACCAGGGAAGCCCTACAATTATTTATCTCCATCAAATATTGAAAATAATACTGAAAAATTTGGGATGCCTTTTATCAAGTATTACTGAATATAAGATGATGAATGACTTCAGTGGACTAGTTTGTTTTTGCCCTAAGAAAAAGCTTAATTTTATGACTAAAAAATATAAAAATTTAGAAAAAAAAAGCAACAAAATACCAAAAAAAAATTTTACTGCTTTTACTAATAAAAGATATGTTTTTACTAAATTGAATGGTTTTTTATTTTAATTTTTGAAAATCTGCACAGATTCCCCTCAACTCCAATGTCAAAAAGGTTTCTGTCTATTTTATCCTATAGTCTTTCACATCTAATCAAAGCCATCTTCCTTTTACTGTATATGTGTATGTGTGTATAAGTGCAAGCGTTACAATTTCTTAAAAGTAGGTAAAAAAGAATTATTTTTACCCCAGTATGGTACAAAATAGCATGAAAAGTGAAGTGATCTAGTGTGCATAAATTAGACACTTAACATTTCATTTGCAGTCTTGTCAAACTTGAAACAATTAGTTGGAGTCAAGATTTAATCAGAGGTTACATATATCCATGGGGACTTAATGGAGCTTCTTGGGTTTTTATGGGACAAAGAAGATATTTTTGTGTAGAGTAGAAGGATCCATCACCAACCCTTCTCCTCTATTCTACCGTCAACCCTCTACTTCCTTGATCCATGTTAACATTATGAAAGTAACAAATGGAAGCTTCTCCTGACACAGGTTGTAAGAGCACATTGCCATGATGTGTAGAGTATAAAGGGAAAATCAGGCAACATAATTGCTGTGCTAATTAGGCTCAGACCATTAAAGATCATATAACATTTGTATTGTTGTTGTTGTTGTTAATATCACCTGGATATTGTCTCGCAGATTACAGACCACTTCCTCGTATGTTATTTTCATGTGATAGATTATGAAATGCTAGCACAATAAATCATAATAATATTAATATTATTTTAATAGTGCATGAATCCTTGATTCTCAGCGAAGCCATCCTGTTTGCATAGTGACTATGAGTAACTAACTGCTATAGATTCTCAATCAGTGTTTTGTTTTGAGAGTTGACAACAAATGCTGGCATTTTTACAAAGAGTAAATTAAATAATCCATTGCATGCTCAGAGAATTGTAATGGTTACTAGGAATTTTTAAAAAGCATAATGATGCTTGGGTGATGCCTAGAATTTTCTGCTATGTATAAGTTTTTAAGAGGCCTACGCAGGCCTCATTTCTAGTCCTTTATCTGGCAATCACACCAATAATTTCTGACTATCGTATATTTATGTCTGTCAGCTAATAGCCCTCTTTTAAATATTCCAACATGCATGAAAATGATAATACATTAAGGCCATTTTATCTACAGTTCTCATTTTGTTGTGAGTTGGTTTAATTTGTTTGCTTTGGCCCAAAGTATAAGCCAAAGTTAGTCCACAGAGAATAGGCATCTTGTTCATAGGGAAAGAGGATGGAGCTGCAAAAAAGTGGTGAGTCCTCAGATGCTACAAGGAGAGTATCAGGATCTGCCAAGAAATAGAAGGGCAGCCGCCAAACCAGATTTGTGTGGGGCCTCTCCTTCCCTCATGCCTGAATAAAACCCATAAAACCTAGATAAAGTATATTATTACAGTTGAACGGTAGAAACTTGTATGTGTGTGGAATTCTGAACTTCTAAACTTATTCTTATACCCCTTGTTAAGTGTACTTTAAAACAAAATAGTTGTTGTAATATAATGTGCCAGTGAATCCGAGTCTGTCTTGCTGAGTGACCCATAACTCTTGAAAGGTCACTAATTTTGAACTTCTTCAGCATCCTTAAAAGAAGTTGAAAACTGACTGCTGCTGGCCTATGTGACTTGAAGATTATTTTGTTTAGGCCATACACTGTTTCTCATTCTGTGTCAACTGGCTGCCCACATTTAAAACTGAGAGGTCTCCTGTACACATCCATTTTTTCCTCTTGAACAACTGAAGATCTAGCAGTATTGGACTTGTGCTCTGCTGAAGCTGAGTATCCTTGTCTCCTTTGGAAGGGACCTTCCCTATCCAGTTTTCCAGGTCCTGGCAAACCTGCTTCTCTCTGTAGAGACAATTGTTTTGGCACCTCTTGGCTTTCAATGTAGAAATGGCATTCCTAAAATTTGACCAGTGTGGTGACTGATTGATTGATTATTTTATAAAGAGTTGAGTGAACCATTTTCAGTTTTATTATTGCTCAATTATGTACATTGAATATGTAAACTGTGGTGGAAGTTACACTTTTAAATGGGCCAGTTTACCACTGTACAATTTTAAAGGCTACATTGAAACAAAAGATAATTTTGAACATGTTCTTCCATTTAAAGATACATGTCTTTATAGGTGTGAAAATAGAAAGGAAAGAAGAAATCGACACAGCTTTTATATATCCTACTGGTCCTACATGTGTGAATATCACATGTTTAAGGAGGAGTCATTCACCAAGATTCTACTCTGTGCCAGAAATACATGCTTCTCCTCTAATTCATGCTAGAGGTATGAATAGGACATGTTCCCTAGTCCTGTACCAACTGCAGAGTCTGGTGGATACAAAATAAAAATATAGCAATAATTAAAATACAGTGTGATTAGGGCTGTAGTACAGGCAGGTACACACTATATGGAAAAACTGGCCAGAACTAATTCTGACTGAGATAGTCTGTGAAGGTCCCACAGAAGTGTTCATTGAGCTTATTCTTGGAAAATAAGTAGAGTTTTATCTGACAAAGGAAATAGGGAAGGACATTCTAAGATGAGGAAATGGACTAAGCAAAGACCTAGACATGTGAAAGTTGATTTTATATCTATTAAAATTTCTAACTGAAGCATATGTTGGAAATGAGGTATAGTCAAGGAAGATGTGGAAGATAGAATAGGTGGATAGTGAGATTTGAAAAGGCTTTTTATTCCTTCTCAAAGAGCTGGAGCTTTTTATGATAGGCAGTAAGGAGTAGTAAATGCTTCAGGGGTGGATATGAGTGATTGGAAAGGCAACTCTAGCGGCAATGCAGAGTTCTGATGAGCAGTGGGAACAAATAAAGTCAAGAGGTTCGTTAGGAAGCTTTGGGTATTGGCAGGGAGAGAAGCTGTGAGTAAGAAAGGAAGTAATTGGCAGGAAGGAGGAATCAGAAGAGAAGTAACTGAAAGCTATCCTTGAAGACATTTTCCTGATTGGATGTGGGTGCTGAGAGGATGAGATGAGTTTGAGGTGTGTAGCCTGAGAAAGAGTGAAGAAATCATACCAAAACCAAAATCATTGTATCTAGGAAGGGAACCATCCCTCGCTACACTTCCCATTGTGTAACTCTCTAATGCAATATATTGAGTGAAGTATGATACATTCCCACTTGCATTGTGTAGTCACACACAGACATATATCTTATATTCGAAATGCAATAGTGTTTTTTTGTTGTTGTTGTTAAAAACATATTGAATCAGAGGTCTTTCCATTGTAGGATTAGCAAAAAATAAGGTTGTACTTTTGAAGAATATATGTGAATATGAAGGATCATGAGTAGCTGTTCTGCTTTGTCAAATTCAGAATTAAAATAGGATTTAAGTGATTAAAAATAGAGGCATTTTCAGTTTATGGACTTATTATCTTTAAAAAAGAAAGTGATAGTAGGATTTCCAGCTGAGAGGAGTGGTTGCAAAAAACATTTTGTTCCAGTTAGTTAATTTTTCCCTACATGTGCTATATTCATCCATTTTAAAAGCAAATGAGCCGTCTCTATCTCCTCTCGCATTTGTGGCAAACTCTTGCTGTGCCAATTTCAGATTACATGTATCTTAGGGAGAATAATATGTTCTAATCTTGATTATAATTTTAAATTAAAAGAATGAAAATAATTCAATATGAGGATATTTCTAGGTTGTGCCAGTTAGTCTGCCTTTGCTTCATCTCCTTGAATTTGAAATTGAGTCTTTTGCAGTTTTTTTAGACATCAGTTCTTAAATGATCAACCCAAAATCTTTATCAGAAATCCGTGATACATTCATGCTTGGTATGTTGACGCTTTGAATCACTAAATAAATTTAAAACAAAAGACCAGTCTTTCAGTTTTCATTAATAAACTTGCCATAATTAACTACATTTATGATGAAGGAAGAAAAACAAAAATAATTTAGGTAACTTCAGTTTATAATCAATCAATTCAGGATGTATTTATTGTAGCTTTTTATTGGTGTATCATTTGTCTCGTTATTTATGCATATGCTTAAAGCAGTGAATATGGAACATCAAATGTTATGCTTTGTTTGTTTTTTGAAGAATTCTATTCACATGAGTTTTAATCCACATTGATGTTGCTTTCTAGTGTTGACTACAAAGGAGCAATTATCTTTTGTGTATGTCTGGGTGTTGCTTTTGAAGAAATTATATTCACGTGAGGTTTAGTCCACCTTAAAGTTTTCTTTTTATTAAGCTTGTGCAAAATTGCTGGAGTAAAATTTCATGATGCCAAGTCACTAAGCAACATTCCCCAAAATAACAACTGTTAAAAGAGCGAACTGAGGGCAATCATAGGCAGTGGGCAAACTGCCCAGTTATGAACCCTGAACTCATTCAACTAAGAAATCTATATATGATACTGGTATCTATTAAACTTGACTTCCTTTTAACCAGCTTTAGTCTAGGTTTCAATTCCCACTTTTTATTCTAAGGTACACGGGAAATAGAAGAGAAGGATAATCTTGTTCTGGGTGATTGGTAACTTTGGAAAAATTAAATTTCTTTGGTATCTTTCTGGCAATAGTTTGAAATGAAACAACTTTTTTTTTCAACAGATTGAAGCAACTTATTTCCTCCAGAGTAATAGTTTGCATTTGACATCAGATAAGTGATTCTTCTAATTTGTCTAGGCTTTCAGCAAACTATTGAAAACAATCCTTTCATTTATTTTCCATCTTTCTTTTGAGTTTTATATATATATATCTTTCAAGGTGTTCTTGGAGATTGGGGGTTGGCTATCAGCTCAGAATAAGAATCTAAGAAAAAAACATACCATTAAGTATTTGAGCTTCTCAAATCAAACTCAGTATTTAACAGCAAAATAATATTATGCAAGGTTTTCTGATCATAAAGAGACAGATAGATAGTGACTTTGGGCAGAATGATTGTATATGGTAGCCACTGAATTAACATTTCTAAGTCTAATACTCCTGATGAATTTCCTTCTGTCTCATATTTTTCTTAGGTATATAGCTCATGAGGCTAAAGCAGTATCCAGTCAGCATAAACATGTTATCACTGCCGTATATTTGGTGACTTTTTGTTTCTTTAAGGGAAATAAAGTTGCTCTTTAATGATTTGGTGAATTTATATGATTTCTTTGGAAAAGTTACCACTAGGATTCACCATGAATCACAACAATATACTTGGTGCTATTCAGAAAATATTTCATCCCTTTCCCTGTTTTTGTGAAGGTTTATTTCCTTTTAATGTCTCTTTAATTCCTCTTATTTAAAGCCTAAGTCTCAAACATTCATGGCTCTTATTACAGCCTATAAAATATGTGCTTAATGCCATTATCCTTTCTAAAAATTGTCTTGAATCCTTACAGTTTAATCACACATCTTGCTTGTAACTAAATTTAACAATATATGTAAATTGTCAGACCTCTGGTAAAACAAAATGACTAAAAACATTAGATAGTGCTGTGGCTTTTTAGCAGTGGTTACATCACTTGTTTTATAAAATTATTTTATTTAGCTTTTAAAGTGATATTTGCCCATTATCTGTATCTAGTAAAATCAAAACAGAACTTAGACGCTGAATATTTTTAAAGCCAAGAACCTTGGTGCCATCCTTGGTTTTTCCTTTTTTCTTACCTCTGACATCTAATCCGTCGAGTCCTATTGGTTATGTCTCAAATTTGGCCCTGTACCTGTTCATAAGTCTTCTGTCACCATGTTATTCCAAGCCTCCTCACCGTTCCCTACAATCCATTCTCCACACAGCAGTGAAAGCCGCTTCTCAAAAGTAAATTGGAGTGAACCACTTTCTTACTTAAAACTGCTCAATTACTTCCTGGAATCAAGTCCAAATTAGCTAGTCCCTATATCAACTGGCTCCGCCTTCCTTCTCTGATCTCATCTCCTGTCACGTCCCTTTCTGGTCACATACCAAGCTGGTTCCCACATCAGAGCCTTGGTTCTTGTTGTTCCTTCAGTTGCCGCAAACCTCTTTCTCTGCTTCATGATTTCTGCCTTCTCATCCCTCAGGTATCAGCCCAGATATCATCTCTCCGAAGAAAGCTCTGACCACCCAGCCCAAAGTAGCCCCAAGTCAAGCCCTATCATATCTCCCAGTGCTATTTATTTCATTTCAGTTAGCTCCATCTGAAATTACTTATTTGTTTGTTTCCTTGTTATTATTCCTTCCCCTCCCCCGAACCCCCTTATAATTTCCAGGAGAGTAGTGTCCTTATCTTAGTGCAATACTTGAGATCCTAGGTCAGAATCTGGAACATAGTTTATGCTCTATATAGATTTGCTGAATGGATCGTATATGAATGTGTCAAAATTCCGGGCATGTATTGAACAATTTTTTTGAAGCATTGATTCTCAAACATTTTTTTCCCACTGTAACCTTATTATTTTTTTTTACATCTTTATTGGAGTATAATTGCTTTACAATGGTGTGTTAGTTTCTCCTTTATAACAAAGTGAATCAGTTATACATATACATATGTTCCCATATCTCTTCCCTCTTGCGTCTCCCTCCCTCCCACCCTCCCTATCCCAGCCCTCTAGGTCGTCACAAAGCACCGAGCTGATCTCCCTGTGCTACACGGCTGTTTCCCACTAGCTATCTATTTTATGTTTGGTAGTGTATATATGTCCATGCCACTCTCTCACTTTGTCACAGCTTACCCTTCCGGCTCCCCATATACTCAAGTCCATTCTCTAGTAGGTCTGTGTCTTTATTCCTGTCTTACCCCTAAGTTCTTCATGACCATTTTTTCTTCCTTAGATTCCATATATATGTGTTAGCACACGGTATTTGTCTTTCTCTTTCTGACTTACTTCACTCTGTATGACAGACTCTAGTTCCATCCACCTCATTACAAATAGCTCAATTTCGTTTCTTTTTATGGCTGAGTAATATTCCATTGTATATTTGTGCCACATCTTCTTTATCCATTCATCCGATGATGGACACTTAGGTTGTTTCCGTCTCCTGGCTATTGTAAATAGAGCTGCAATGAACATTTTGGTACATGACTCTTTTTGAATTATGGTTTTCTCAGGATATATGCCCAGTAGTGGGATTGCTGGGTCATATTTTTATCTCATGAAACTGTCAAGTTGTCTCACTCTACAAGGACTCCCTCCCGTAAAACTGACTCAGTGTTATCAGGCTTTTCTGTTCATTAGTAACACATTTCCTACCAGTGGAATTTAATTTTGGTGAAGTGTTTCACAGGTCTTGAGTTATATAAATCATGTTTGAATTGTCTTCCAAATAAGGAGACCAGGGAAATGACTGACCACATGTTGTGATTTCTAGGGTTTTGGAAAGCATCTGATCACTTCCTTCTACCTCCACCTGCCCATCCTCACTTATACCTGAAAGTCCATGTTTAGAGTTTTAGTTTTTTAGTTTATGTTTTGATGCATGTTAAGATAAAAATACTTCTAGAAGGGTTAACACTTTAAACTCGTCCAGCCACTTGAGTATAAGCTCTGAGGATCTAAAAGGATGTTTTGAGAAGGGAAAAAGGCAAACATTAGAATACCAGGAAGCTGAGATATAGGTGGAAGGAAGCACCCAGAGGGAGTGCTTCCATTTGGGAGCCGCTCAGAAATTATCTGCTTGTAGGGCAGGTGGGGGGATATCCATGGCATTCTGGTCCTTTTCCTGGCTCTGCTGCTAACTGTGTAAATTTGGACATGTTATTCCATCTTTATGGGAGAAATTAAGAGATTCAGCTGGGTGTTCTCTAAATAATTCCAGGTTGGTGATTCTATACTCATTCATTTTACCTGTGATGAACACTCTCCACTTCTCGTGGATAATGGAAAATATAAGAGAGTCGATGTAATTAAAAGCCAATATGGTTTCTATTAATTCAGTAACACAGGAAAAAACAGGAACAGACCTTGAATTTAATTTTTAGCATATGTATTTTATTCCACATATATTCATCGTGTTTCATTATGCATGTATTGAGACATGAATGTGTGTGCATGTGCACGTTCACAATGCACACTGTCTCCTTCACTGAGAAATTACAACACCATTATCCATCCAGAGACACTGACTCTGAGAAGCGAAACAGAAGATACTTCTCTCTTACGCAATGTCCAATAAGCTGCTTCATTTTCTGATATTCCTCATTATATTGCGTTTTATTTATCAGTATTACTTTGAGCCAGAATGCACAAAACCATAACAGATTGAGCAGGTTAGCAAGAGATCATCTGTTTCTTCCTTCAACTCAACTTCCTTTCAGACAACTCATTCTTGGTGATTTTCTTTTTAAATACTTTCCTTCCTTTCACCTACTCCCCTGATTAATCTATTAGTATAGGGTCAATTGTAGGGATCCTGGCAATGTGATAACAATGAGCAATTACTGTGGCAGTAACAAAAGACTTAATATTTTGTGAATATTTTCATTCTCAATCAGGGTCACAATTATTCTTATTACATTATTACACTTAATACACTTATTATTACATTTACAATAGTCGTCATGATCAAAAGTGATCCACTGATTCTCTCAGGAGGCGCTCAATACAGAGTTGGTGAGTGAATGAATAAATGCAATGTTGGAATTAATACACTGTCTAAACATTTCAACAAAACACTTCATTAAAAAGCGTGGGGGGGGGGGAATACGGCATTGGAGGCTGTGCACTGGAACAGTTATATCTTTTTCCATAGCATGAGATCCTGTCCTCATTAAAATACATATAATATGGAGCTATTGCTCCTAGAGGACCTGCTGTGTCCTGTTGAAATTACCCTTGCCAGTCCGTGGATTAACTAGCAGTAGGGGAGGATAGGGCTGATGCTTCTCTGTGCCTGTGTATTTAAATGACTGAAGAACAGAAGTAATAGTGATTAACATTCTGCTTTTACAAGTATAAATATACATTTGACAAAGAGACAACTTTATTTTTAGTGTACTTCATCTGTGCATTATGAATGGTATGTTCAGGTCATGCTTCTTTTGCATTCATTTTCTATTTTTGTGGAATTGTAGCAAACTCATCCAATTTATCAATGAAATTCAAAACTGTACTTGAAAATGAAAGAAGAAGGCATTATTTTTGAAAGAGTAAGTATAAATAAATTATCAAAACTTTGATACTGTTCAAAAAATAGTTTAAAAACATACTTACCTCAATCTGTTATTTCTCCAAGTAGATGCTTTAAATGTTTTAAACTTCAGTTAGAAAAACTAACCTAGACCAATTTGTTCACTCAGCAATTTTCAGGCTCTTGGAGTAAACTTTGTTAGAGTCCTTCATTTAGAGACAGGTGGGAAATCCATGGCAACCTACCAGGTGGTATGCTAAAATTAACACAAGCCTGATACCAAATTGACCAAATTCTGTCAAATGTACCAACATTTGTAGCAAATAAGCACAAAAACTGTTCTTGAGCTTAGGCCTTTAAGTTCTCACTCTCAAGCTGCAGGAACTTCTACTAGTCACCTTGCAAGAAAGGTTCATTATGAGGAAGATCGGCCAACCTTCTGTTCAGATCAGAGGACAGAATCTTCCAAGAAATAGAGTAGAGGGCAGACCGCAGGGAGTTTAGACCTAGACTGAATGCACTTATCTGAAGTTATTAGGCTCCTGGCCTTGCTGAGGGCTTGTGCCTTATTCATGTTAAGGTCCATAAAATCTATCTAGCCATCTGAACATCTTGACCGCCACTTATTTCATCAATGAATAATTATTCTGAGCATCCCTCTTCTTGAATTAATGAAACCTCTAGTGTAGATTTTCATAAGGATACTTGAAATTCTTACATAACCCTTTTATAAGTGTGAATTTTTGACTAGGGAACTAAAAATGCTCTCCACCTTAGATATGACTCAAAGTTAATTTACAGATACATAATTCACAGGGAAGTGAATTTTAAAGTCTACCACCATTCCTGTAACATAATGGCTTTATATATTGATTTATTAAGTATTGTAACATAATAACTTTTTCATTAGATTTGTGCTATAATGTTACATCTCCACCAAGAAGATATTGATTGAAATATGTAACATTTCATAGATATTCTACACATGTGTTTTAATATATATTTCTACTCCTACGATGATAGGGTGATGATCAGATGTATCTGTCATCATGGATGATATATCTGTGATCTATTGATTATCGTAGAAGTAGGAATCACAGAAAACAAGGTCATTTGAGCTAATGTCCCTTGTTTGTGTCACTTAAATGGTCTTAAATTTTAACCATATAAATTATTAAATACTCAAATAATGCAAATTCTACAGGTGTCTAAGGAATCGCTTCCAAATTTTAACTCTTTTTGGCGACACGTAAGTTTCTCATATTTAAGAAAAGGATTGGCTAGTGAAGGAGACCAAGTCTGGAACTCAACTGAGTTCTTAAAAAGGTTTGGAAGGAAAACAGGGACAAGTTAAATGTCTGCCTCTGCCCAGAGAGGAACTCCCTGGATGAAGGCGAGCTCTAAAATTTCTTTCCCAAAGAAAAGTTTAAAAACATAAAACAGGGCCCTAGGGAAAAAGCTCTGGGTGCTTGCCTGAAAGCTAGGTCAAGAAGTAGACTAAGAAGTAAAATTTCAGGGAACCTTCTCTATACAATTGGAGGAATACCTTATGATATTAGTCTGCTTTCCACCTTTCAGTTAACCCTCTGTGAATGAATCAAGTGGTTTGCTTTTAGTCAGTATATTGATTTCCTTTACCCTTGGGAAGATCATCTCTACTCACATACTTGGATCTGTTGTTTCCCTAGGATCAGTTATATATGCAGGCTTTAGAAATCAATAGAACTTTCCATTATATCTCTTTACAGGTAGAATGTTGAGAATAAATCCACCTGAGATTGAGCGCTCCCATGTGGAATCACTGAGTCTCATACTACCTACATATTCTGCTGAACAAAGACTCATATATCCAAATGACTACTAGAAAAGTCCTTTTGAAACTCTGGTGGGCAACTCAACCATAACATTCACAGCAAAAATACCAGTTACTCAGTCCCCCAAATGGCTTCCCAACCATTTTCCCCCATTACAATTAATGTTTACAACACACCCACCATTATTCAAGCCAAATACCTAAGAGTCATTATCCATTCTCTTTATCCTTTATACCCCACAGCCAATCTATCAACACTTTCTACGGGCTCTGACTCACCATCCATCTCTGCTGCTATTCTTCCAGTCCAAGCCTCCATCCACTCTCACCCAGAATGCTGCATTTTCTACCTACTACCTCTCCTTTCTTCTACTCTAGCTCTGCTTCTCTGGTCAACACAGTAACTGAATGACAAGGAAAAAAAAAAAAGATCATATCACTCCTTTGGTTAAAACCCTCTTATGCCTTGTCTTTTTACTCATGGAATGAATCAAAACCCCTAACAGTGGCCTACAAATCTCCCAGAAAATCACTGGCCTCTCAAATCTTCACCAGTTTCCTGCTGACTCTGGCCAAATAGGGTTTTCTCCTGTTCCAAACAGAAAACCAACATAACCCATCCTCAGGACCTTTGCACTCAGCCTTCCTCTGCCTGGAAAGCTCTGGCCCCTGATATTCATGTATGGTTCTTTGATATCCAGACCTCATGTCAGGCACTCTCTACATCCATACCTGCCTTCTATTCTCCAGAGTGTTTTTCACCAACTAGAAGTTTCTTATTTATTTTATTGGTTGGTTTTTGTCCTTCTACTGTGACTATAATATAAATTCTGTAAAATCAAGGATCTTGCCTCTCTTCTGCTCTACTTTATTTGCCTTTGCACATAGTAGGAGTCCAATTTGTTTAATAAAGGATTGAGGACTCCCGCCTGTCAAAGTTCTTCTTTTAAAAAAGGGAGAATCAAAGTGACCTTTTCTAATGTGGTTGAGGTCCTTGGTAATATGCTGACTTGGGAGAGCTGTTCTGTCTAAGAGACCCAGGAAATGGTCCACCCTAGTGAAATCCAACTCTGAATATATTAACTGCCAAGGAGCCACCAGAGGACCAATAGGATCAATCTGAGTGTTTCTTGTTCCCTCAGGCTCCCTCGTCCTTCTGTTTGATAGATCCCTACAAGAGGAAGAGGAGTGGTATCAAATGCAGTGACAAGGATGACCTGTGATAATTTGCATCATTTCCAAAGAGAATTCAAAGCGAGTGACTCAATCTTAGAGCCCTAGGGCAGTGGTTCTCAAAGTATGGTCCCTGGACCATACATATGGTCTCTGGACCATACATACATCAGCACCACCTGGGAACTTGTTAGAGATGCATATTCTCAGGACTTGCAGAATCTGAACCTTTAAATCTGTTTGAGCAAACCCTCTGCTGAACTGTGAGATCTATTGTGCTAGATCTATTGTACTGCCCAACCTCGGTTGCACTTTCTAATCATCTACCAAGCTTTTAAAATTTCTCATGCCTGAGCCTCTTTGCCAGAAATTCTGATTTAGTTGGTCTGTCATGGGCGAGGGCTCTCTTTTATTTAAGTTCTCCTGGGTGATGATGATAGATCTCCCAAGTTCAGAACCACTGCTCTAGTATGGGAGCAGGGTAATTTCAGGTACATCTAGGTACTTGGCAGAAGTTCCTCCTGGAAAAGAATGCAATTTGGAATTCAAAAATCGTTTGCTTCACAATTTTACAGTAGAGGAGAGGGGAAATAACTTGGCCTAAAACACAGCATATGGTTATAATTGCTAGTGTTATATAGCCTCATCCAAAGCATCAATTCATAGGGAAGCACATTAAAGCAATGTAATGTTCAAAACCAAGTTGTGTGGTAAGCATCCGCTATAATAGAATGACTTATTCCAGAAGTGAAGTTTCATTTTGGGGAGCTTATCATGATATCAGATATGTTTTGAGTTAATGAAAACGCAGGAAGCACCAAGTTAATAAGGCAATTTTAGACCATAAAACCTAATTTAACTGCACTAAGAATGACAATGCTCCGCACAGAGAAAGTCTCACAATCTGACTGATCAAATGGAGAATTCCTGGGATGCTCTGTGGCATTTCTTTTGAAGAAGCTAAGTTGGCTGGGAGAGCCAGGCTTATTTAGAATATGGTTATTTACTTCTTAATTAAACACAGAATGATTAAAAAGAGATTTCACTTTAGAAGGCCACAGAACTGCTTGTTTGATAAAATTGTTATCAGCCTCTAGACTCTCATTTTCATTTTAGTATTGATTCCTTATATTTGTTTCAGAAATATTTAAAAAGAGATTCTTCAAGTTCTGTTTATATATTTGCTTTTTTAGTTGTTGTTAGAGGTAAGATAAAGTTTGAATGATGGGAGAAAGAGTGTTTATTGTCACAATAAAAAAACCCTTTGTGTAATATTGAAACTATCCCTTTTGATGTAGATAACTAGATTTTAGCTGCTTAATTTCAAATTGAATTATTTAGTTGAAAAATTAAAAGTCAATACTATTGAAGCAGAGCTGCTTGTCTCTCTCATTTTATGGATATTTTATGAAATATAAAACCAGCTGTTTCATTATAATTTTCCTGAACTGAATCTCCTTAAGGGCTTTGCTGAAATTATATTTGATCAATAGCTCTTTTAAAACTTCCCCTATAAAATTTACTTCTTAGTAGTATTTTCCTTACATATAAAAATTGGCTACTACTGTTGTGGGTTAAGAACTTTTGTGAGGTCTCCTTAATTCATTAGAATGCCATATTATGGTTTGTAAAACCAATTAGACCGTTTACTAAACAGAATATTAGAAACATGCTATATACAAAAAGCATTGTGTTACAAGTGGTTCACTTTTCTAATTTCAAAGTTAGTTTTGGAGCATAATACATTTACAAAGTGAGAGTAGTTAAATTTAAATTTAAAATAATTTAAATGAAATAGTATACAAATTTAGTTCCTCAGTCACACTAGGTACATTTCCAATGCTCAATAGCCATGTGTGGCTAGTGGCTACTAGTATATTGGACAAAATATGGAACACGTCCATCACAAAGTTCTACTGAAAAGTGTTGTATAGGCTTGTTTTTGAGGAATATTTTTTAAAATATTTTTTAAAAGCATTGCTTTATGGAATATTATAGGATAATTTTAAGAATTCTTAAATAGAATCAAATGAAATATTAAATAAATAAGGAAATATTATGACACATGGAATATTTCTTAAAACAATTAACCCTCTAGAAGAAGAGCCCTGAGTGCACTACACACACCATTTCCTATCAGAGGTGGTTGCCTAGAGCTGTTGTACATCTCGGCTCTATAACCATAACCAGGTCATAAGGGTTTTGAAGGCCATATCTGCTCTTCTAGCCAGTGTCCTCACAGCACCAAGAAAGAGTGTTGTGCGTAGAGGGCACTCAATGAATTTTTACTAAAGCAACTTGAAGCAAGGAGAGACTCCATAAATATTGACTTTGAACTTGAACAGTAGTTTGTGACCCCTGACCCAGTCTAGCACTCCACTGTACAGTCATTCTGAACATTACTAAGCCATGACCTCCCTCTGGATCAGATGCTTCCAGGTAGAGTCACAAAAGCAAGTATTCTCTCAGCCAGTCCCTGAACTAGAAGTTACCTAAACTAACGCAGAGCTCCTATTCCCTGTCATACCCTCTTTATACCTGGTCTAAGACCAGCCAATGTGAACAGACACTGGCTCACCTAGTTTCTCATGATTTAATTATTCACCTTGAATTACCATATGACTTCCTCCAACAAAGTTTACCCATCTTTAATTCTCTCTGTTTCTTTCCCCATTATAGGAGATTGATACTCCAAATACACACACACACACACACACACACACACACACACACTCACTCACTCACTCACACTTATACATAAAAGCAGTTGAAATCCCTCTCTAAATCAGCAATATAGTTTTGTTTCAAAAAATTTCAATGCATAAATTTCACAAGGTAGTTTAAAATTTAGTTTAAAAAAGATTATTCAGAAAAAAGTATTTTGGAATATTAGTTTAAAACTTCGAGAAGCACACACAAACAGCTTCATTCCTAGATTCAAGAAAGGCAAATATTTCTAAGTATTTTCTAATCTTTTCATGATTAGTTAACCCAGAATAGTGTATCTCTTTTCCAACTAGACTGCATGTATCTCAAAGGTACAGAGGCTATTGAAAAAGAAGGTAGAATAGGAAATATTGACACGACTTTGGTCTGAAAATCTTTCCTTAATACATCACATGTGTTTTTGAGACAGATGTTTGGAGGACATGTTTTTTAGGGCAGAACCAGCACAAGTGTAAAGCTATGTCTGGACACCTGTTAAGCCCTTCTGTGCCTTCTACTTACAGGAATGTACATATGACCTTAAAAAATGGGTGCTGCTTTTGGAGGTCATTTACTAGGGTTGAGACTACACCTCCAACAACCGTAAGACTTAAAAAGAGATTTATCTCAAAAGGAAGTGTTGTCTCTGAGCATGAGCTCATTTTTATGAGCTGAGCTCAAAGTCCCTGACATTTAGAAATGACAGTGTGTCAGTGTGAGGTTCTTTCAAACAATCCTTCTAAGTTTTATCAGCTTTGCAAAATGTTACTAAGTGTCAGTATTCAGTTTATGAAATGTTTTAACTGTTGAGACTGTGATGGTGACCAGAAAGGGTAGAGTCTTTAGCTAAGATTGATCAAAGATAGTTCGGTGAGTAACTGTTTTATAAGGGGAATGGCGGTGGTGGTGTTTGATGGTTTTGGAGAGAGAGAGAAGGATTCCCTGTTGTGGTTATAAGATATATGCTCAATTTTATGTCTTTTAAAAGTTTTTTTTTGTCATAACATTTTAAAATTGTTGTTTGGAATTACAGTGAATCAAGGAAGTGTCTTTAAAAAGTATTCATAGGGCTTCCCTGGTGGTGCAGTGGTTGAGAGTCCGCCTGCCGATGCAGGGGACACGGGTTCGTGCCCCGGTCCGGGAAGATCCCACATGCCGTGGAGCGGCTGGGCCCGTGAGCCATGGTCGCTGAGCCTGCGCGTCCGGAGCCTTTGCTCTGCAACGGGAGAGGCCACAACAGTGAGAGGCCCGCGTACTGCAAAAAAAAAAAAAAAAAAAAAGTATTCGTAGTTAAGGGAATATAATTCTGCTATCAAAAAAGGAATTTAATGACTTCCAATACATCTTAATGGTAAACAGTTATGTGATCATGAATAGTAATTGGGAATTTTATGAATGAAAATCCCAAGAATGCACATGTTCTTGTGTGTACAGATATGTTTGTCTGTGTTTGATTTAATGGAGGCCATGAACAGATTACTGTCCCATTCATTTGAACAGCTTGCCTCAGTATAAGCATCATTGAAAGAAAATAGGCATGGAAATGTCTAGTAAATAGCTTCTGATAGACTCATCAGAGAAAAATTGTGATAGAGAAACTGAGACTTAAGAAAGCAAGCTTGGTGATGTCTAAGCTTGGTTCTTAGATGAGAAAGAAAAAAATTAATTTAGCTTTTAAAATTATAATAACTTTAGCAGCAATAAAACATACCAGTGATTCTGAAACTACCTGAGGTTAAGTACCAGGTGTTTTGTTCTGCTTTAATTTTCAGTTCCTTAAGGACCAATACTTCAGTAAAATATCATAAAAATCAATAACTAGAAAGAGTAATATAAAAAAAAAAACAGACATAAAAAGTAGCCAAGTATTTTTTATTGTTTCATTCAGACGACATTATCCAGTTGCTATAAAAGTTACTAAATGCTTACCCTCACTTTATATACTTCTTTTATGAAAGAACAATAAAAACAATTTGTAGACTGGCTCTGGTCTGTGAGCCAGGTTTTAAATAGAATTGCTTTACATCACTATGTATTACACTGGGTACATGGGTGTATTCTCAGGGAGTTATGAGATACCTACAGAAAAATATTATCTATATATTAGATATAACATATTTTATTTTGATGATCATTTTAAAAATAGTATAAACGTGTTCTGTAGTATCTGGCTGACCAGAAAGTACTGATGCATGGTATGTGTCCACATCTGTGTTTGTGTTTTCAATCAAGTCAGCAAAAGTAATGTTATTCTAAATGTCAAGGTCTGATGAATGAAGACAAGAGGAAGCTAAAGAATCTGATATTTTGAAGAGTCACCTCTATTAAATGGGAAAGCTGGGCCTTGAATCCAAGGCTTTTAATTCCTACTTTAATGTGCTTCACTTTAGTTTTAAGGCAAATGTATGCTATAAGTGAACTGATTTATGTGAATCTTTCATTTTGAAGCAGATTTTATCACTTCACACCATATGAGAAAGTAATAAAACCAGGCCCTTTATTGGCACTGTTTTTCAATCACAACTTATATAACATTTTCCCCTATACTACTTTTATTTGTATATTTGCAAATTTTAATGCAGAATTAGAAACCAAGAATAGAATGTTTGTGAAATCCACCTTGGACTCACTGTTTTTTAGGACCCTGCAGGGAGAGGTCAAGGGAAGCACATTAAATGTATTAGCTGCATAATCCATATTCTCAAGGTTTTAAATGTTCATTCTCTTTTAGGGAGTGTGTAGGGAAAGAAGAGTTGCAAACATGTAAAATGCAGAATAAGACCTTATGCATCAATAGGCCAACTTGTGTATTTCGTAATTAAATATACGAGGAATTCAGAGAAGAGGAAGCTCAAGCTCAACATGAACTAGCTTCATCAGTGGTAGCCTCACCAAGGAGCCTGACCAAACTTCAGTATGAATTGTGTTTCCCTCCTTTCTTAAAAAAATAAATGTACAGTTGAGCCTTGAACGACACAGGTTTAAACTACGCAGATCCACTTATACACAGATTTTTTTCAATAAGTATGTATGACAGTACTACACAATCTGTGGTTGGTTGAATCCGTGGATGCAGAACCATGGATACGCAGAATCCACTGTAAAGTTATATGCAAATTATTGACTCTGTGAAGGGTCAATGCCCCTAACCCCCTCGTTGTTCACGGATTATTGTTGTTGGAATGATTGTCTGATGCTGAACATCTAAACATTAATTGTGATGCAAAAAATAAAAACTTTTGTAGGCCCCACCAACTTAGTAAGAAAGACCCTGGCAATTAATTATTTTCCTTAATGATTATAGTAAAATGTCATTCTCGCAATGACAAAATATTAGTGAAGGATTTGGGAACATATTAAAGTTACTTAGCGTTCATTGAAATAGTACATGGTGAAACATGCACTTGTATTCGTGCAATATGTCAGTCACCATTCCACCTTGACAAAGGGAACAGCACAAAGGGAACAAGAGTAAAAGTTTTATCAATAGAGAATTTCCAGGGTCACATTGTAGCAGATGGGTTGGGACTGATATAACTTCCCATTAAAATAGTTACACACAAACATGCCCTGGTATGCAGTGTGATGTGCTTGTGTGAGTATGTTTCCATTTGGGGAACTGTCCAGCATGAGTGCTAAAACACTCCACTGACTTTGGGCATATGCCAGGCCTGAATAAGTCGTTTCTCATTGGAAAAAGGGTCTATACCTAACTTTTCTAAATGGTATCTATTAAAATTATTCTGCATTATAAGAGAAAGGAAAGATTTTCCTGAAGGTTCAAAGTAGCAACATATTTCTGACAGTACGTTTCCATTAAAAGAAGTGAAACGTTTAGAGGGTATCTTGGTGTCCTCAAAAAGAAATAAGAATACATGATCACTATTAATTAAAAAGCTGGGGGGCGGTTGGGGGAAGATGGTGGAAGAGTAAGACGCAGAGATCACCTTCCTCCCCACAGATACATCAGAAAAAGCTGGGAGCCCTGGGGAGAAAATTTAATGATGAAGGGCAGAGATGCAAAAGAACTTGTTAAAATGAGAAAGGAATGAGAAGAAAAGCAAATGCAACTAGGACTCTAAAAGCTGCATTGAAAGGAAAGCTGAACAAATTATATGAGTAAATGAAGAAATGTCTCCAGAAGGCAAAGTAAAATAAAAACATATATATATATATATATATATATATATATATATATATATATAGAAGAATGAGTGAGTTATAGGGGGCAGAAAGTAGATATCTAATCTCATAAGTACATCTAATTTAGATGAAGAAACCATAAAATGGAAAAGTGGTCAATATATTTGCAATAAACAATTACAAAGATGAGATAATGGGAGTAATGCAGTCCTGGGATCTGACTGCAATCCTTGAAGCAGCCTTATAACCTAACTTCAATGCTGCTCTACTGTAATCTGAGGCATTCCTGCCCATCCAGAGACCCATCCAAGGGACTAGGCAGAAGCCAGGCCTATGGTCACCCCTGGTAATAGGCCCTAAGACATTGGACACGACTGTGGTCCCTGAAGCAGACTTGAACATGCAGAAGAAAATCAATGACCTTGAAGACAAGTCATTTGAAATTATCCAGCTAGAGGGAAAAATAGAGTGAAAAGGAGTGAAAAAGAGCCTGGGTGACTTACGATGCACCATCAGGAGAACCAATAGATGCATTAAGGGAGTACCAGAAGGAATAGAGAATGAGAAAGGGTCAGAAACCTTATTTAAAGAAATAATGAGGAAAAGCTTCCCAAATCTGGGGAAGGAAATGAACATTCATATCCATGGTGCCCAAAGAACCTCTAGTAGGCTGAACTTCAGTGAGACACTGAGACACATTATATTGTCAAAAATCACAGACAGACTTCCAGTTTCCAGTTCCACATGTAAGGAGCTTGGAGGCTGCCACTCCATCCTAATAACAACTAAAAAGCTGAACAGACTGAAAAACCAACAACACTTCAAGGATCCATAAGAGAGATGAAGAAAGAGTGAAAACACAGACAGTCAAATACAAAGGAGTCACAGCTCACCAGAGCAGAGACTCATGAACAGTAACTACTGCAGAAACCAGTGCTGCGTAGGAAAACTTGAACTATAACTAACAAAAAAGTATCTTTTTTGACCACAATGGTATAAAACTAGAAATCAATAACAGGAAGAAAAATGGAAAATTCACAGTTATGTGGAAATTAAACAACATACTCCTGAACAACCAATGGGTCAAAAAAGAAAAGTGAAATTAGAAAATATCTTGAGATAATCAATCATAGCCTGAAGAGATATCTGTACTCTGATGTTCATTGCAGCATTATTCATCATAAGCAAGATACGGCAACAACTTAAGTGTCCATCAATGGGATGAATGGATAAAGAAAATTACACACACACACACAGAGTGGATTATTATTCAGGTGTAATAAAGAAAGAAATCCTGCTATCTGCAACAAATGGATGAACCTGGAGGACATTATACTAAGTGAAATAATCCAAAGAAAGACAAACACTGCATGATCTTACTGCATGATCTGTATGGCATCTAAAAAAGTCTAATTCATAGAAGCAAATTGTAGAACGGTGGTTGCCAGGGCTGGGGAGTGGGGGAAATGAGGAGGTATTGGTCAAACACTACAAAGTTTCAGTTATGTGGGATGAATAAATTCTGGAGAAGTAGTATACATCATGGTGACTGTAGTTAATAATACTCTACTGTATACTTGAAATTTGCTATGATAGTGTGTCTTAAGTGTTACCACACAAAAAAAAGTAACTATGCAAGGCAATGTATATGTTAATTAGCTGGATTGTGATAATCATTTCACAGTGTATATGTATATCAAAACATCATGTTGTACTCATGAAATATATACAAGTTTTGTTTGACAATTATATCACAATAAAGCTGGGGATAAAAAACAATATGGGTCTAACTTAAGATGAGCAGACAAGTCAATGGATAGGACAAATGGCCCTGAATTAAATAAATTAAAAATATATGTATATACACAGACACACACATATATATAGACATACACATATATGTGTATTTTTATATAATGATTTAGGGAGTTTATATTAAAAATGAAACCATAAGATACGTGGAAAAGTTCCTGGTTAATCTCTAGATAGAGGACAGTTTTCCAAGAATTTTTTTATTAAAAAAGAGATGGTCCTCACAAGAGAAAAGATTTTGACTACATTAAAAAGAACATCTTTTTTTTTTTTGCGGTATGAGGGCCTCTCACTATTGTGGCCTCTGCCATTGCGGAGCACAGGCTCCGGACGCGCAGGCTCAGCGGCCATGGCTCATGGGCCCAGCCGCCCCACGGCATGTGGGATCTTCCCGGACCGGGGCACGAACCCGCGTCCCCTGCATCGGCAGGCGGACTCTCAACAACTGCGCCACCAGGGAAACCCCAAAAAGAACATTTTTAACAGCAAATATCAAAAGATAAAAATGACTAACAAGGTTAAGTATATTCAACAGGCATGAAGGGATTGAATTGTTCTTTAAATTTATTTTTTAAAAGCAGCAAAGCACATAATCGAATGATTAAACAAATAATAAGAATAAATAAAATGGCCAAGAAATTTACGGACTGTATTCAACATCATGAATAACTTGGTTATCAAAGATATGCTAATCAAAATGATAAGATTACAATTTTTCCTGACAGTTTTGTCAAAAGTATTGTAAAATAGACACCCTCATATCCTGCTGCTCAGAATAACATTAGTAAAACTTTTGTGCAACACCTACAGGGAATTTTAGGTCTAATAATTCATAGACTTGTTCTAACAATTCAAATACTGGGAATATACCCTTAAGAAAGTAATTAGACTCTTACAATGACTTCTACATAATAGAAGCTTTGTCACAGTGGTATGTATAGTAGCAAAAAATTTAAATTACCCAAATCAGAAACAATAGAGTAATTATGCCATGATTATTCAATGAAAAATTAAGATGCCTTAATAGTATGCAACATGGTAATTTACTTTAACTATCCCTTTTTTTGGATTAGCATTTTTTTAAATAAGATCTCACATATAATCTTAATATAACAGATAAAAACAACATTGTATTAGGATAAATTTATTTAATGATACTAATCCTTTTAAATTTATAGAGTTGCAATAAGGCTCAGTGTATCACTGTCGTTAATGCTCCCTGTGTGTTTGAAAAGCTTTTGTGTTCTGAAATTGTTGGGTGCATTAGTTTGAGTGAGTTGGTTGTATATCTCAAATTTTAAAATTTTATGTATTGTGCTGTTTGTTTTTTCTACCAACCTATCAGTTGGTAGGAGGAATTTTGAAAACATTTTACTCAGGTGGTCTATTTGTGTATTTCTCTTCACAAGCTGACAAATTTTACTTTATATATTTTGACACTGCATTTTTAGATACATAATTATATAGTCTCAGTATGTATTCTAGATATGTCTTTCTGATAAGGTGAAATTCTTACTCTTATACAGTGGCCCTCTCTATATCTAATAATACCTTTTCTTTAAAGTCTATTTCATGTATTATTGATATTGGCAAGCCAGCTTTATTTTGTTTATATTTGCTGTATATGAATATTTTATATACCATTTTGTGTACTTTTTTTTTTTTTTTTGCGGTACACGGGCCTCTCACTGTTGTGGCCTCTCCCGTTGTGGAGCACAGGCTCCAGACGCGCAGGCTCAGGGATCATGGCTCACGGGCCCAGCCGCTCCGCGGCATGTGGGATCTTCCCGGACCGGGGCACGAACCCGTGTCCCCTGCATCGGCAGGCGGACTCTCAACCACTGCGCCACCAGGGAAGCCCCATTTTGTGTACTTTTAATTTACATGTGGCACTTATGAACACATTTAGTTGGATTTGGTTTTTTTGTTCTGGTCTGAAAATCTTTGTTAACTAGGACTTTTAGTTCATTTTTAATTGTAATAAGTGGTGTTTCGAACCATGGCTACCATATTTTGTGCTTTCTTTTTTTTTTCTTTTTTTTTTTTTTTTGGAGAACTGAAGTGTGACAAATAAGAAAACGATCATCTTTATTCTTTTGATACACATATGCTTACTCAAGAAAATTTTAAAAATCACTTCGAAGTCAAAATATATAAAACTAAAATATATTTTATGCCAACATAGATTTCAATTATGAATATTTTTAGGTAAGTTTTAAAAAAGAATTTACTGGAGTATAGTTGATTTACAGTGTTGTGTTCTACTGAGGTTTAAGGCAAAATGAGACAGTTATACATTTACATATATCAACTCTTTATTAGATTCTTTCCCCATATAGGTCATTACAGAGTATTGAGTAGAGTTCCCTGTGCTATACAGTAGGTTCTTATTAGATACCTATTTTATACATAGTAGTGTGTATGTGTCATTCCTAAATTCCCAATTTATCCCTCCCCCACCTTCGTCATGTTTTCATTATCATTTATTTCTAGTATTTTTTTCATTTCCGCTTTGATTTCTTCAGTGATCACTTGGTTATTAAATAGTGTATTGTTTAGCCTCCATGTGTTTGTATATTTTACAGATTTTTTCTGTAATTGATACCTAATCTCATAGCATTGTGGTCAGAAAAGATACTTCATAAGATTTCAATTTTCTTAAATTTACCAAGGCTTGATTTGTGACCCAAGATATGATCTATCCTGGAGAATGTTCCATGAGCACTTGAGAAGAAAGTGTATTCTGTTGTTTTTGGATGGAATGTCCTATAAATATCAATTAAGTCCATCTTGTTTAATGTATCATTTAAGGCTTGTGTTTCCTTATTTATTTTCATTTTGGATGCTCTGTCCATTGGTGAAAGTAGAGTGTTAAAGTCCCCTACTATGATTGTGTTACTGTCGATTTCCCCTTTTATGGCTGTTAGTATTTGCCTTATGTATTGAGCTGCTGCTATGTTGGGTGCATAAATATTTACAATTGTTATATCTTCTTCTTGGATCGATCCCTTGATCATTATGTAGTGTCCTTCTTTGTCTCTTCTGATAGTCTTTGTTTTAAAGTCTATTTTGTCTTATATGAGAATTGCTACTCCAGCTTTCTTTTGATTTCCATTTGCATGGAATATCTTTTTCCATAGCCTCACTTTCTGTCTGTATGTGTCCCTAGGTCTGAAGTCAGTCTCTTGTAGACAGCATATATATGGGTCTTCTTTTTATATCCATTCAGCCAGTCTATGTCTTTGGTTGGAGCATTTGATCCATTTACATTTAAGGTAATTATCGATATGTATGTTCCTATTACCGTTTTCTTAATTGTTTTGGGTTTCTTATTGTAGGTCTTTTCCTTCTCTTGTGTTTCCTGCCTAGAGAGGTTCCTTTAGCACTTGTTGTAAAGCTGGTTTGGTTGTGCTGAATTCTCTTAGCTTGTGCTTGTCTGTAAAGGTTTTAATTTCTCTGTCAAATCTGAATCAGATCCTTGCTGGAAAGAGTAATCTTGGTTGTAGGTTTTTCCCTTTCATCATTTTAAATATGTCCTGCCACTCCCTTCTGGCTTGTAGAGTTTCTGCTGAGAAATCAGCTGTTAACCTTATGGGAGTTCCCTTGTATATTATTTGTCATTTTTCCCTTGTTGCTTTTAATAATTTTTCTTTGTCTTTAATTTTTTCAATTTGATTACTGTTTGCCTAGGCGTGTTTCTCCTTGGCTTCATCCTACCTGGGACTCTCTGTGCTTCCTGGACTTGATTAACTATTTCCTTTCCCATATTAGGGAAGTTTTCAACTATAGTCTCTTCAAATATTTTCTCAGTCCCTCTCTTCTTCTCTTCTTCTTCTGGGACCCCTATAATTCGAATGTTGGTGCATTTAATGTTGTCCCAGAGGTCTCTGAGACTGTCCTCAATTCTTTTTATTCTTTTTTCTTTATTCTGCTCTGCAGTAGTTATTTCCACTATTTTATCTTCCAGGCCACTTATCCGTTCTTCTGCCTCAGTTATTCTCCTATTGATCCCTTCTAGAGAATTTTTAATTTCATGTATTGTGTTGTTCATCAGTGTTTGTTTGCTCTTTAGTTCTTCTCATTCCTTGTTAAACGTTTCTTGTATTTTCTCCATTCTTTTTCCAAGATTTCGGATCATCTTTACTATCATTATTCTGAACTCTTTTTCAGGTACAGTGCCTATTTCCTCTGCATTTGTTAGTTCTGGTGGGTTTTTACCTTGCTCCTTCATCTGCTGTGTGTTTCTCTGTCTTCTCATTTTGCTTAACTTACTGTGTTTGGGGTCTCCTTTTTGCAGGCTGCAGGTTCGTAGTTCCCGTTGTTTTTGGTGTCTGCCCCCAGTGGCTAAGGTTGGTTCAGGGGGTTGTGTCGGCTTCCTGGTAGAGGGGACTAGTGCCTGTGTTCTGGTGGATGAGGCTGGATCTTGTCTTTCTGCTGGGCAGGTCCACGTCTGGTGGTGTGTTTTGGGGTGTCTGTGGGCTTATTATGATTTTAGGCAGCCTCTCTGCTAATGGGTGGGGTTGTGTTCCTGTCTTGCTAGTTGTTTGGCATAGGGTGTCCAGCACTGTAGCTTGCTGGTCGTTGAGTGGAGCTGGGTCTTGGTGTTGAGATGGAGATCTCTGGGAGATTTTCGCCGTTTGATATTACGTGGAGCTGGGAGGTCTCTGGTGGACCAATGTCCTGAACTCAGCTCTCCCACCTCCGAGGCACAGACCGACCCCTGGCTGGAGCATCAAGAGGCTGTCATCCACACGACTCAGAATAAAAGGGAGAAAAAAAAGAAAGAAAGAAAAAGATTAAATTAAATTTACAAAAAAGTTATTAAAATAAAAACAAAAAATAATTATATTAAAAATGTTTTTAAGTAATTAAAAAGAAAAGAAAGAACAACGAAACCAAAACCCAAATTCACCAATGATAACAAGCACTGAAAACTATACTAAAAAAAAAAAAAGACAGAACCGTAGGACAAATGGTAAAAGCAAAGCTATACAGACAAATTCACACACAGAAGCATACACATACACACTCACAAAAAGAGGAAAAGGGAAAAATATATATGCATCGTTGCTCCCAAAGTCCTCCTCCTCAATTTGGGATGATTCGTTGCCTATTCAGGTATTCCACAGATGCAGGGTACATCAAGTTGATTGTGGAGATTTAATCCGCTGCACCTGAGGCTGCTGGGAGAGAGTTCCCTTTCGCTTCTTTGTTTGCACAGCTGCTGGGGTTCTGCTTTGGATTTGGCCCCGCCTCTGCGTGTAGGTCGTCTGAGGGCGTGTGTTTTTCGCTCAGACAGGGCGGGGTTAAAGGAGCAGCTGATTCGGGAGCTCTGGCTCACTCAGGCCGGGGGCAGGGACGGGTACGGAACCGGACGAGCCTGCGGCGGTAGAGGCCGGCCTGACATTGCACCAGACTGAGGCGCGCCGTGCGTTCTCCCGGGTAAGTTGTCCCTGGATCCCGGGACCCTGGCAGTGGCGGCCTGCACAGGCTCCGCGGAAGAGGGGTGTGGAGAGTGACCTGTGCTCGCACACAGGCTTCTTCTTGGTGGCTGCAGCAGCAGCCTTAGCGTCTCATGCCCGTCTCTGGTGTCCGCGCTGATAGCTGTGTCTCGCGCCGTCTCTGGAGCTCCTTTAAGCAGCGCTCTTAATCCCCTCTCCTCGCGCACCAGGAAACAAAGAGGGAAGAAAAAGTCTCTTGTCTCGTCGGCAGCTCCAGACTTTTTCCAGGACTCCCTCCCGGCTTGCTGTGGCGCACTACCCCCCTTCAGGCTGTGTTCGCGCAGCCAACCCCAGTCCTCTCCCTGCGCTCCGACCCAAGCCCGAGCCTCAGCTCCCAGCCCCGCCCGCCCCAGCGGGTGAGCAGACAAGCCTCTCCGGCTGGTGAGTGCCGGCCGGCACCGAGCGTCTGTGCGGGAATCTCTACGTTTTGTCCTCCGCACCCCTGTTGCTGTGCTCTCCTCCGCGGCTCCGAAGCTCCCCCGCTCCGCCAACCCCGTCTCCGCCCGCGAAGGGGCTTCTAGTGTGTGGAAAGCTTTCCTCCTTCACGGCTCCCTCCCACTGGTGCAGGTCCCGTCCCTATTCTTTTGTCTCTGTTCTTTCTTTTTTCTTTTGCTCTACCCAGGTACGTGGGGGGTTTCTTGCCTTTGGGGAGGTCTGAGGTCTTCTGCCAGCGTTCAGTAGTTGGTGTTCTGTAAAAGTTGTTCCACATGTACATGTATTTCTGATGTGTTTGTGGGGAGGAAGGTGATCTCCGCGTCTTACTTTTCCGCCATCTTGAAGCTCCCCCGTTCTGTGCTTTCTATTTACCTGACATTTTTATGTGTCATTTTCACTGATTTTTTTCCCTTCTTTCACATTGGTTGAGTTTGGAAGTTTTATACTTTATCTCTGTTCTTTTCATTATATCCTAGAAAATTCGTATATATACTTATCAAAGTTCACTTTTAGCTATATTTTTATTCTTTTTCAGGCAAAGTAAATACCTTTATTTCTGCTGCTTCTCTCAACTTTTCTTATTGCTGCTCGGTATCTTAGACTTTTTTTTTTAATTCACAAAAGGTGCACTGTTATTGCTTTATACAGTCAGTATTTGTTTAGATAGTCACTAGACTGCAAGCTCCATGAAGGGAGAAATTTTTGTTGTGGTGGTTATTCCTCGCTATACCTCAGACAGCACTTAAAAGAGGGCCTACCACATAGTCATTGCTCATAAATAAATAATTATTGAATCAGTTGACTGAATATACCCAGGTATTTAACACTTTTTTTCACATCATACCTTCCTGCATCCCTCTGCGATCATTTTCTTAATGCCTGCAGAGTAATTCTGTATGGTTTCCTTCAGTGAGGGCAGGCTGCTACCAAATACAGTCTGTTTGCTGTCTGAAATGTTTGTATTTTTCATTCATGAATGGTACGTTTAGTTCTAAATTCTTTTTTGTTTATTGGGGTATAGTTGTTTTACAGTGTTGTGTTAGTTGTACTGTACTGCAAAGTGGAGTAGACTTCCCTGTGCTCTACAGCAGGTTCTTATTAGTTATCTATTTTATACATATCAGTGTATTCTTTTCAGCACAGTCTCTTCTCTATTTTAAAAGTTTTCTCTTTGTACAAATATATGTCAGTCCCATTCTTTCATTCTTTTTCTCCACTTCTTATGGAACTCCACTTAGAATAAGATATACCTCCTTACTCTATTCTCCATATCTCAAACCCTCTTTTATAGTTTCCATCTCTTTGGTTTCCTTGTACATTGTAGATTGTTATCTTCAGATCTAACTTTCAAATCACTAATTATTTCTTTAGGTGTTTGTACTCAGCCATTAACCTAAACATTCAATTATTCAATCATTTTAACCATCTCCACATTCTATTTTTTATTTCTAAAAGTTATAGTATTTTCATTTCTAAATCTGCTTTGTCATTTTCCATAGTCTCTTGCTTCTAAATCTGCTTTGTCATTTTCCATAGTCTCTTGCTTCTTATTCATATATTCACCCCCTTCTTTTTTTCTTCATAATATATTAAACATACTTTATTTTATATTCAACCTTTAATGATTCAGATATCCCAGCAATTTGTTAGAAGCTGCCATCTGTATTTTCTGCTGGTTCTCAACATGGTGCCTGGAGAGGGCTTCATGATGTAATGTTGAGTAAGCAGAATAACACATAAGCAAATCGTTTACACTATGATAATGATTTTATAAAGATTCAAAGACAGTGAGAGAAGATAGACCAAAATATTCACAATTGTTAGTTACCTTGGAAAAGTGGAACTGCGGGTAATTTTTATTTTCTGTTTTATGCTTTTCTTCATATTCCAGATTCTCTACCATGAATATGCATCACTCCTCTCATAAAAAATAGTTTAGAAAATGACTAAAAGGAACTTTCCCAAAGAATTTCTCTTTTATCTTTCAATAAGATGGCATTTTAAAGAATGCTCTCATAGAGGATTTCAAGCACGTCAAGAAACTTGTTCCAAACTGCTGAGAGTATTGTGGTGAATGTAACAAGGTTATATTCCAGCTTTTGACATGTTCATCATTAACGTTTCGCTGGTCCCTGGCCTGTCTGAATGGAGAGATGAATTCATTAGAGATGGGTAAATAAAAAAGTGATTTTCTCTCTAAATTAATATAATGACACACTTCCATGATGAATTTGCTAAATCATTTTGGGTTATACCTTCCTCTCTGTGAGTTCAGTTATCTTTGTCATAAAAAGTTTTTTTTTTCCATAGACAACCTTTACCCATTTTTCATAGCCTAATTTAACTATAAAACTGTTAACATCCCATTTTAAAGCTGATGATAAATTGCCTTTTAACCTGTTTGAAATTTTTGAAATTAGGTGGTATAATATTCGTAGATATAACCTTACCAATTATGTGGAGAAAAAATGAAAACATAAATATGGCTTTAACCTTGAAACCTGACAGGCGTTTGGATAAGAAAGAGATGAGCCTTTTCATGTGTGTAAATTTGTCCAGACTCCTCACTCTGCGTGTCAGTGTTAGGATTAGTCCTTCTTAACATTTGTTTTCTACTAAATGTGTGAAGAACATATGTTTCCTATTGTTAGTGACTCAATACTGTTTTACTAAAGAATTGCATAATCTGAGAAAGTTTCAGTAATAAAGAAAATTCACGTTAGCATTTCCTGGTTATTTATTTGTATATATGTTTCACTCCTTTCTCTTTGTAGGTAATCAAAATAGTGTGAACATTCAGACTGAGGCTTAGAACAGTGTCTCTTACTCTCAATCCCTTAGGAAAGGTCCCTAAAATTAATCACAGTGGGCACCATATCTTATATATACATATATATATATATATATATATATATTTTTTTTTAGGGAAAATCTTTATTTCAACAGACCCAGGAAGTCTGGGCCCATATCTTATATTTTAAATGAATACCTTCTAACACCTTTTTAATTATACCATGCCATCTACTAGCCAAATCCATGATTCTGACATAAAACAGTAAATAACTTACTTATAAAATCAGAAGAAGAGAATCTTTTAAAAATTCATTTGTTTGGGGCTTTATTTATGTGAGCCATTATTTTCTAGCATTTAACCAGTTCATTTATATTCAAATTATGTGTTGCATTCTCTTACAGTGACTACTTTTTAAAAAGGGCTTTTAATGTGTCTCCTTTTTCCTCTTTTTTCTGACATTTGCTACTACCCCATGATTTCTGTTGTATCTAACCCTAAGCAGGTGTCTTAGGAAATAATCCAGTATCTTGTAAAAGAGGTTCTACAGTGGCCTGTATGTTAATATAATTTATCCTCTGTCTTGTTACCAAGATAATGTGAGGCATTTTATTATATTCTCTCTCTCTCTCTCTCTCTCTCTCTCTCTCTCTCTCTCTCTCTCTCTCTCTCTCTCTCTCTCTCTCTCTCTCTCTCTCTCTCTCTCTCTCTCTGTGTGTGTGGCACATTTGAGAACATTAAAGCCCTAATCAGGCATTTCAATTCCTACATGCCACCTCAAGTATAGTTTGGGAACTGTGGGAGCATATAACGCATTGTCTATTTCTTCCTCTTTGCTTTTTGCACAGTACCTTTTGATTTGGATGGAGTCTTCTATTTGCTGCACAGTTAGCCTAACATTCAGTTTAGTTTCAGGGGTCCCTTTGGCTGCTTTGGTGGTATGTTTGACAGCCTTTTGGCCTTGTAGATTCTAATGCATTTCACATTAGTTATATCTTGGTTGTCCCAGTATAATGTGGCTGGTGAAATTCCACTTGTTTACCAATTTTGTAGAAATGTTTTCCAGTTGATCTGCATTGTACCTGTGGCTCATTTCCCTGTATTGCCAAAACCCTGAACTGGGAGGGGTGTGAGGTATAATGCATTTTTTTGCATGTTCTTCGTAGCAAGTTAGCTCTAAATGTACCGATGCGTATAGTGTATCTCTACAATGATATGTCTCTCTGGGAAATCCCATTTAATTTGAGTTACAGGCAGCAAAGGTAACAGTAATGGCATAAACACAAACTTCTCAGAACTTTTAAGGACAAAGATCTTAGACAATTCATAAGAATTAAGATGCTTTTGGCTACAAGTAACAGAAATCCAGACTCCAACTGACTAAAACAATAAAGAACAAAAGATCTCACTTGACTGGAAGTTCAACGGTGGAGTGGGCTTCAGGGCCGGGTGATTCAGCAATGTCATCAAGGGCCCAGGTGCTTTCTATTTCTCTGCTCTGTAATTCTAAGTGTGGCTTTATCCTCAGTGTAGTAGCAAAATGACTGCAGCAGTCCTAGGCATCATATCTACCTCCATTAATATCCAGGGGACATTCCTATGGCTATCTCACAGTAGCAAGGAATTCTCCCTTACTCCCTGGAAGAATTCCCATTACACTTCAGGTCAAAATGGGGTCATATGCTGGTTCCAGAACCAATCATAGGCAAGATTACTCTTGAAAGAATCCCTTCCTAAAATCGGGGTGAGTTCATTTTCTCTTGAGACATACAGCTACATGGAATTAAGGAGATATCTGATTGAAATTGGAGTTCTAATATACAAAAAAGCGGAGAAATGAATACTAAGTAAGCAACAAATAGTATCTACTACCTGGTTGTATCATCATAATTGAAACCTGAAAAAAATACAGAGGGAAATGAGAGCCCCTGTGGCCAACTTGCTATGACCAGCATGTGTTTCTAAAGCATAGGTTGAAGATAAAAGAAAAGGACAATGAGATTGCCCATCTTTTGGCCTGAGGCTAAAATAATTAATAAAATTCTTTAGTGAGCAGATACTATAGTTTGGCTCACTCAGCATCCTTTCCATCCCCCTTTTCTTGTTCTATAGAGATTAGAAAGTAATGTCCTTGATTTCACAGACTGTAACAGCTTGGGTTGGCCATGAGCAGAGTTGTGGCTAATGAGATTTAGGAAGAAGTCACTGGAGCAGGCTACCTTCCAGGAAATAAATATTAGATTTGGGTATGACATTCAGAAGTTCAGTGTCTGCCTTGAAACCAGGAAAATAAAAGTCACCTATTAAAGAGGGTGGAATTACAAGGAGGCTAGGGTCTCAATGGCATCGTTGAGCTGCTGTTTGAGCCCTGAACTATGCACCCCCAAACTCTTGGTTATGTGAGGAGATATCAGTCACGGTAGTAACTGAAAGTGACAGTAGAAAATATAGAGTATCCAAGTCAATTCTATAAACTTATTCATATTTTATCTCACTTACTTTAGCCTTTCATTGTTTCCCTAAGGCCAAATTAGAGAAACTCCTTAAATAGCATGTATCACAAATATCTTAACTAGTGTGAACCCAGGAAACCAACTAATCATGCTCTTGGTGCCTAAGCAGAGATGATGCCCATTTATATGAATACAACTTTGCATGTGCCACTGCCACCTGAACCACCACAAGTTTCACAAATCAGTCCAGTTTGAGCCCACATGTCAGTCTTATTAAAGCATTGAACGCAACTTAAGTGAACAAAGAACAGTGAATTATATTTTATCATATAAACTGATCCTGAAATACGTCTGAAAACATTAACATGAATGAATGGGGTTGTATAACGGCAAGGAAGTGAAAATGTATATTAAGGATACTTTGTTTAACAATATTTGAACTCCATAACAGTCAAATAGTAAGCAAACTGTCCTTTCTTCTTTTACTTGATTAAAAAACAGATTGTCTAGAAAGTAGAACTTTTGACTACATGCAACCAGATGACAAAAGATGTTAGCTGGAGGGAAATTTGTTCTCTACCAATAAGTAAAAAGTACCTTTAAAATACACCATTATGGTGTGGAAAAACTATGTTTAGTTTAGAATTACAAACTCCTCAACTGCTTTAATACCACAGTTTCATTCCATTTGCCTCTCAACTCTTCCTACTGGGGCTTCTGCTGCAGTCTATTGACATATATAAGGGTTTCCATTACCTTTGAAAAACAAAACCAGCAATCATTTTTCAAAAGACGTTCATGCTGTCAGTATGTAATTATTGCTGATATTAAGCATTCATTATGTTACTGAATGCAATGCACACACAAACTACCTCCTCATTGGGATAAACTTGCATTCCCACAATGGAAAAAAAAAAACCCTAAACACTTAAAAGTAAGACTTAAGAAAAGTTCTCCAGTATAAATATGATCTTAAGTAAAGGTGGGACAAACAGGTCCCTGTGAGATATTTTACCAAAATATTTATGTTAAAGATAAGGTTCTACTGTATTTGGGATCTGGTTTCCATCAAAATACCTCATAATTACCTAATTTCAGTAAAGCAGGAGTAGAAGGACTAGCCTAGATAAATATGAAAGGGCTTTTATTCGTGCCCTGTCATACAGTTAAAAGTGTTCATCTAAGCTGCTGCATGGTATAGGATAGTTTATTCTCCTCGGTAACACCAACCATTAACGTCATATATCATAAGACAGAGACAAAATGCTTAGGAGGATTCAATAATATACTGGGGCATTTGTCACTAATAGACGTATGTAAAATTCAAAGACAGTGACTTTGAAATTTTTTATATTACTGTTTTTAGCAGTGTAACCGTTTCTTTAAGCCAGAGCTTACAAAGATGCCAATGCAGAATACAGATAAGGTCATGAAGTACCTAGGGGTAAGATGGGAGTAAAGACACAGACCTACTAGGGCATGGACTTGAGGATATGTGTGTGGGGGGGGAAGGGTAAGCTGTGACAAAGTGAGAGAGTGGCATGGACATATATACACTACCAAACGTAAAATAGCTAGCTAGTGGGAAGCAGCCGCATAGTACTGGGAGATCAGCTCGGTGCTCTGTGACCACCTAGAGTGGGGGGATAGAGAGGGTGGGAGGGAGGGAGATGCACGAGGGAGGAGATATGGGGATATATGTTTATGTATAGCTGATTTACTTTGTTATAAAGCAGAAACTAACACACCATTGTAAAGCAATTATACTCCAATAAAGATGTTAAAAAAAAAAAAGCAAATCTCATGGTGAAGCAGAGCTGGCATTTAAAATCTGGTCTTCTTAGCTCTCCCACCCCCCTGAGAGGCTCCTGAGGCACCTCTGCAGAAGTATTACAAGCCATCATAAGGACCCAAAGAAACTTGAGGCACTAATGTTTTCTCCTCTATTGTAATAATTGTAGCTATTTTAGCTTCCCCGCGGGGATGATTTAGGTGGTCAAAAACTGAGAAGGACCCCTCTCCTGAGACATGGGAAGAGTCCTGAGTTCCAAACTACACTTCGTATTGTCTCTCTAGTCCTCTTAGGACATCTGATTAGTTGTACAAAGGGGATGTCTTAGGGGTCCTTGGAATTTCCTAATTGGAACTTCCAACTCACGCTTTACTGCTTTCATAGCTGTATAAAGTTGATAGCGCTATCAGATTACTAGACAATAGAGGTCTTTTCCTTTTTTTTTTTCGCTCGGTTTCCTTTTTCTCGTGTATCACATAGCATTGGATATTCTCGTAGTCAGTGTGTGCATGTGCACATGCATGTGTATTTCCTGATCTGAAGTTTAAAACCCTCCAGTTAGCTTTGGGCCAATCCTGAGAAGGCCACAGAGCTTATATTAATACTGGTCTAAAACATAGCTGTTGACACCTATAAAAACAGAGTGGACTTCAGAAATGGAGTGACTGTGCTATTTTGTTCTATTGTGCTAAGTTCCTTTAAGCAGAGAAACTAGCCTCTATGGCATCCATAAGGAACCACCCAAGATGTGACACAGCCACAAATTGCTGTTTTGCTACAAACTGCCTGAAACCCATTTCATATATTTCAAGCCGCCTGGAGTCCCCTTTTATGCCTTTACTTCAGATTGTATACACATCTTCATTTTTCCTGGTTAACACCTGGGCTTCTCTAGGATACACTAGGCTTTTTGTACCAACAGTATACACTTAGATTCTCATGTATTGGGGTGTATTCAGCTGGAATTAGGTGGTAGACTCAATGGGGTCGTGGGGAGAGAGAACATGATGTAGCTGCAAGGGGGGTCTGCCCAACTTGACCTGTGACCTTTCTAAAGGGACACAGCCAAACAGAGGGTGCTCAGCCGAGAGCTGAGAGAATAAATGTCTTGACCCCATTCTTTCGCACTCTTCTGCTAGTACTTCCCATTGGCCATACCCAAACTAAAGCCAAAGTCGTCTTCTGGGGCAGGTAAAGAAAGATTGGAAAGTAGAGTACTAAACAGGAAAAAGGAAAAAAAAAAAAAACTAGCATTCTTGGAAATGCCTTTCCTATCTAAACCTTTGTATCTGGAAATGCCTAATATCAATAACAAAAGCTATTATTTATCTAAAATTTGCCATATTCCAGTTTCTGTAGTAAGCGTTCTGTAGACATTATTTAAAATCGATAAGTACAATTTTTCTTCCCATTTTACCTACAAAGAGAGTGGGAAGTAGAGAGTTTGAGTTATTTTCCAAGGACTTAAATGCAAGTAGATATGAGAATCAGGTCTTGAACCTAAGTGTGACTCTAAAACTCATGCTTTTCATCAATTTTTATGTAGTCTCCCATTGATACCCCAGTAGCATCCTCAGCCAGCTCATTTGGTTTTTCTCTGCTGAAATTCTTGAATTCTTAGACTGCATTGGACAATCCCTTCCTTTATTTTTTTAATTTTATTTTTTTATTGAAGTATAGTTGGTGGACAATCCCTTCCTTTAACATATAAGGTTGAAACTGTAGCGCTACATATTGTCAATTAATTGTGACAACGTTGATGAGAAAACCACAAAGCTTTTGTCTTTTGTGGGAGGATGATATAACATATAGAAGTTTGGGGAGGGGACTAAAGAGATCTAGTAATACCTGCAGATCTAAGCATTTAGCAGTTAAAAATGATGAATGGGTGACCTTCCAGAAACTGAAAAAATCCTTACCTCTTATTCATGCAGGCAAACAATAATGTGACCAACCTGATATTGCCCCATTAGTAATCAATTATTTCTCTCTGACTTGGGTACCATAGAGAATGAATTTTGAAGGTACATCCTTACTTAGAACGTTAGTTTATTTTCCCCAGGTCACTTACAAGACACCATTTGTTTATGACAAATTCCTATCATGACATGACCCATGTCATTAGCATGGCATTCAAGAGTATAGATTCAAGCTATTTCTATTCAGATGGCCAGGGCTAGAGCTATATAGAAAATTAATTTAACTTTTTAATATGTGAAACCATATTCTGCAGCAATAATGACTTTCCATTTCAAAAGAGAAAGTTTTATCTAAAAACACTCATTTTTTCAAACTAGAATAGACATAATCCTATACCTTAAACATTTTATTCTTAGTGCTCTAGATTTCTATTGAATTATAATGGAAGGTAGGATGGCTCTCGACAGGACTTCATTTTCTGGTGAGAGCAAGTTGACATTGATCTGAATTATTTTGTATGCTTGTTGAATATGCCATCCAATCTTCCAGCAATGTGTGTGTGCAACATATAAGTATCAGAGTGAGGCAAAGTTACCTTAGTTATCTTCTAACTCCTGGCTTATAAGCATTCATATAGAAGCCAGAAAATAAAGTCTAAGATTTCAATTTTCTTATATTTAGCATCATTTAGAATAACAATCTGGATACTTAATCTAGTGTTTTACTTCTCAATTTATTTGAAATCATGTGAACATGATTATCAAGAAAATATATTTAATTATTATTGCCTCTCAAGAATTTCTAAAGAAATTCAGATTAAAACATGTGGTCAGTATTTGCAGAAAAGTATTGCATGTAGCAAGCTTGTAATATATTGTACTGTTAAAGAACTAATAGAACTAATTAACAGTGGAGGTTTATCATCTGTGAATCATAGGAGATCAAGAAATTAACAGTAGAACAATGTATATATCTATAATTTATATAAAACAGACAACATTTTTCAAACTTCTTTTGTCTTTGTGTTTTAAAATGTATATATATTTTTTTCTTTTTATGTCTGCATATGTAACATTTAGATATTCTAAAAGTTAATCTGGTAAAGTCTTCTTCTGCAATAGAATTTCCTATTAATTTAATTTATTGTGTTATAAACCAGAACTTATGCTGTTGAAAGTGAGATGGACTACTCATTTATTTATTCCACATATATTTTTTCAGCACCAACAACGTGCCTGACATTGTACCAGACAGTGGGAAGGCAAGGATTAGATTTTATTCAACTTGGCAGCCTCCGTAATGTCTAAAACATTGCTTTAAAAGCTGTTGGTGTTCTGTAAATATTTGTTGAAAGAATGAAGTCAAGGTCCTCGACTTTGGGGAATTACACATGCAGATAATGACAATGTTGTACTACGGTAGAAGGATAGTTCTGACATTTATAGAGCTCAGAACTTCCGGTGGAAGGAACGGGAAGTTTCCACGGAGGGGAGATATTATGAATGACATTTAAAAGATGGGGAGGAATTTGATATGTGGATATGGTAATAGGGGATAGTGTGGCCAAAGGCACAGCTTCAGAAAAGAATTAAGTATGCATTTCTGAAGAAAGAAGTCCAGACCAATTCGGCTGGACATAGTCCCATGTAAAAGGAAACAAACTTGGAAAGGTTGTTGATTGTTTTCAAATGCAGGCTGAGAAGGTTGAGCTCTATTTGGGAGTCACTGGAGGCTTTAAGCATAAGCATGGTAAGATTGAAGCGTCCTTCATGAAGGTCAATCCAGCTGCATTGTACAGGATGGGTTGTCGCAATGGGAGATGAAAATGGGGAAATCCACTGTGAGACTAATGTAATTGTTCATGTGGAAGGTAAAAATAGCCTGAGTGACCAAATAGTGTTCCTGTATTTGAGACTGACTTTGTTTCTCCAAAATGCTTCAAACTGTTTAGAAGAGATTTCAAGGAGTCTCAAGTTCGAAGCAGTCACTGTTACTCTAAAATAGAAACATTGTGTGAAGCTACCTCATTTACTCACTTCTTTAGGATATCAGGCATCCTAAAATGTGCAAAACACTGGAACGCAGTTGTAAATCTGTACTTTTTGCTAGTCTCCATTAGAGACCATCTTAGACCTTCACTTAGGGTCTATTTAAACTTTTAAATACAATCTAAAGAACCATACTACATTGATTTCTATAATATATGAGATTAGAAAAACCTAATCAGAAGGTGACAGTAAGCTATCAAAAAGCATAGACCATTCTGTGTAGGCAGAGTAACACCTGAATAAATTCTGATGCTATTAGTGTACTTTGGTAAATAATATGCAAAACGATAGTAGTTATCACAAAAAGCTTAAACTGTTTTTCACAAGTTCTTTTTGAGAAGGATAGAATATTCACTTTGAGGAAACTGAGGCCATATATCTTGTTTTTGCTTCATAACCAGCACCAATGCCTTGAAGAGTGAAAATTGAAGTTGGAGAGGCAAATAAGACTTTCTATAAAATCATCACTGTTTTAAAGGTGCAAGTCTTCAAAGTACATTTCAGCCTCCTGGAAAACATATTTCCAATGTAGAACTTAATATCAAATAATGATGAATGTTGAGGTGCTGTGACTGCATATTTATGGAAGCATTGTCTCTCCATGCAAATGCCTTAACATATAATTAGAAATTTAAAAATTAAGGAACTTGATTTCATTCACTATCATTTAAGCTCCGTATATTTGTTTGAATTTTTCTCTGAAGAACAGCTGCTCTAAAGTACAGTCAATATTTCTCCCATTGTGATAGCTAGTTCTACTCAAAATTTTGATATCAGCAAAATTTATTGTGGAAGGATGTGTGTGTGTGTACTCATCCTTCCTTCTTTTTCTCACTTTCTCCGATAACCAGCATCCTTATGCCTTCCATCGGTTCTCAAACTTTAAAGTACTTAAATATCACCTGAAACAATTCTTAAAAATGTGTATTCCTGGTCCTACACTCCCTGGAGATTCAGATTCCAAAGTGTGGGGAGCCTGGGATTCTACATTTTGATAAGCCCGACTAGGTGATCCTGAGGCCGGTGTAACTTAAGCTTACTGTAAGTGGCTATAACTTTAGCCCTCTCTTTACTTTTGTGGGGTGGCATGGTCCTGACTTTAAATAGGTGCTATCAGTTATTTAATTCAATTAATGAGTAAAGTCAAGCAGTGTAGATAGCCAGGAAATCTTCTGTACTGAGTCAGAAAAATGGTGTGCCCATATAGAGTCTGGTCGTTAGTAGCATCACCCCACATTGAGAACTGCAGTTTTACACTGTCGGTCCTGAGATGTTTTATAGTAAGTTAAATGATCTGATGTATACTAGGTGCTGAGATACTTCCAAAGACAGAGCACTTCCAAGGGTAGTACCTTTTATGCATTTAATTACATTGGGGTTCCAATCCAGTTCAAAACCATGTCTACAAAGGGTGGCATTTAGTCAGCTAAAGATTTGAATGCTTCTTTGTTCCTAAGGAGGAAAGCACAAGACTAATTTCTGTTCAAGTAATTGCAGGTGCAGGTTATGTTTACAATCTTGAAAAAGGAAGTGTCTCACTGAAGGGAAATTAAATGAGAGGGTTAAGTGCATGACCTGGAAAGGATATTTGAGTCACCTGTGATTTTCCATCCTGTTTTAGAATTCATCTTTCCTTTGAGGTGGGACCACATTACCAGCTATGTTCCTCTTAATAGGAGGAAGTTGGGTACTGGAGGGAGAATAAAAGGGTACAAAACATTAGCCAAACACAATCACAAATTAAGTTTTTTTAAAGCTAGCAGGAAGCATTTAAAGATCTGCACAATAAAGGGATAAATAAAAACACATAATGGAAAAAATAATTGAGTGTTTTCCCATCCACTAAAGATAATCACGTTCCACCTTTAGGTCTCCCTTTACACAGTTCGCTTTGGAATGAACTTTCACAGCTGAAATTTCAGCTGTCATTTTGTTGTCAGAAAATATATCCAAGTTACTCAGTCTGATAAAGAAGTATCTCTGAGGAATATTAACATTAGTAAGACAGATAACTTGAGACCGTTTCCCCTTCAGTGTGGAGACCATGGCCACCTTTGTCCTTCTAACAAGCTCCCAGGAGATGCTGATGCTGCCTGTCTGTGGGTCACACTTTGCAAACCACAGATCTAACATGTACTGCTTACTCCTAGTAAATTTAGTATGCTGTGCATAATTAATTTTCCTTTATATGCATAGTCATTGAGCTGCACTTCAGATATTGAATATGGAGGAAGAATTTATCCCACAAGATTTTACTGAGAACCTGCTACATGCCAGGTGCTATTCTAGACAAAACACATCTCTTAATAACAGAGACAAAAGTGGAGCTTATGTTCAAGTGAGAGAAGATAGACAATAAGTAAGCATGTAACATATCAGGTGGTGATATATGCTGTTAATAAAAATGAGAGAGGGTGTGAGGCTAGAGAGGGGACAGTAGGGAAGAGTAAACTGTCCAGAGAAGGTCTCTCTGAAGAGGTGATGTTTGATCAAGGATTTGGAAGCAGTGAGAGAGCAGGAAATGCAAATTCAATGCACATTGTGGTAAACGGCATGGAGTCAAGCCAGGCAGAGTCCAAAACTTACCACTGGCCCTCTCCTAGCAATTTGACCTGGGACAAATTACCTAACCACTCTGTGCTTCACATCCCCATCTGTAAAATGGGAATAATATCTCTCCCCATAGTATCATTATGAAAATTAAATTAGGTAGTATATTAAAGCATTTAGAGTAGTGCCTAGTGTATAGTATTATAAGAGAGGTGGATTTACTGTGAGAATAATGAAGCTAAAAGTCCAGTCTTCATATGTGCCTCTTCTGAGGCCCTCTATTGAATTTTATATACAAAATGTCATATTCTTTCTCTTAAAAAGATCCCCCAAATTGTATGGGCCCCAGGCCTTACATAACCTGGACCTGCCCCTGATCTTAGCTACCATTTCTTTATCTCTGGGATAAATGATTCCAGACAAAGGCAACAAGATGTGTAAAGGCCCAGAGGCTGGGAGAAAACATTGTGACCAGAGGAAAGTCAGTGAGAGACAAAAAGAGTGAGTGGCAGAGGTGAGTCAGAGGTGACCAGGGGAGGAGATCATAGGCTTGGAGCAGGCCTTGGCAAAGTATTTTGTTATTCTGAGTGATATGGGGAAACAGTCCAGGAGAGACATGAACTGATTCACATTTTAATGGGCTACTCTGACTAAACGTTCAGAGAATAGACAGTTGGGTGGGTGGGGGGGAGGATTGTTTAGGATTAGAAGCTGGAAGTGCTATGAAGAGGCAACAAGCTAGGGAGGAGATAATGGTGCCCAAGACTAAGGTGAAAGTGGTAGCTGTTGATAGTTTCTGAATATATTTTGTTGATGGAACATACAGGATTTGCTGACAGATTTTGTGTGTGAGCGAGAGAGCTGTTACAGATGATTGGAAAGTAACTGACTAATGAGGATCAGGATTGGATACGCGAGTGAAGTGGAAATCAGGAGTTTGGTTTTGGACATACTAGTTTTTGTTTTTGTTTTTGGTTTTTTTTTTTGCGGTGCCGGGCCTCTCACTGTTGTGGCCTCTCCCGTTTTGGAGCACAGGCTCTGGACGCGCAGGCTCAGCGGCCATGGCTCACGGGCGCAGCCGCTCCGCGGCATGTGGGGTCTTCCCAGACTGGGGCACGAACCCGCGTCCCCTGCATCGGCAGGTGGACTCTCAACCACTGCGCCACCAGGGGAGCCCTGGACATACTAGTTTTGAGATGGCCATTTTATATGTAAGATTCTGGATTATTCTTTCCAGGTTATATAGCCTCGATGGACATTTTTCTGAATTGCTACAATTAAATTATTTTATAGTCATATGCCTATTATAAAATTCTGTACAGAATGTACCATATAGGCTCTTTGGAGTTATAACACAGATGACGTTTATGGCAAATTAATTTTCGAAATAGGGTGGAAGTAGCTTTCTCCTGATAAAGGCTTTACAACATTTATCATTATCCCTTGACTTTTTAGGAGCATCTAAAACATTATTACTTTTCCATCTAACACAGCATTTTACGTCCACTATCTTAGGAGCTTCAAGATATTCTGTTTCTTTTGAATTTAGTTCTTCCACCTTACACGGGCTTTAAGGTTTGCCATGGGTATGGGATTTTTAAGAATGTTGCAATACTTGAGGATTTACTACGTCTGAAAGAGCTAAGTTTATTTAAGAAAATATTTATGAAATGATATCATCATTGATCCCAGAGTTCCAAGCATTAGCTGTTCTCTACTCAGAGAAAATACCCATTGAGTTTCTTTTCTTTTTTCTTTAATTAAAAATACTAAATATGTCAAACTTGTAAAAGGTAAAAAGAATGATTTAAAGAATATGCTTATAGTTTCTCATATCTCTTGGCCTTTACCAACTTATCCTCCATGGAACTATCATGAGTCTTTCCCTTTTATGTCACATGATATGGAAGGTTTCCATTTAAAATATACTATCTGGGACGTCCCTGGTGGCGCAGTGGTTAGGAATCCACCTGCCAATGCAGGGAACATGGGTTCAAGCCCTGGTCTGGAAAGATCCCGCATGCCGCGGAGCAACTAAGCCTGTGAGCCACAACTACTGAGCCTGCACTCTAGAGCCTGCGAGCCACAACTACTGAAGCCCACGCAGCACAACTACCGAAGCCCGCGCATCTACAGCCCGTGTCCCGCAAAAAGAGAAGCCACCGCAATGAGAAGCTCGCACACCGCAACAAAGAGTAGCCCCTGCTTGCTGCAACGAAAGAAAGCCCGCACACCTCAACGAAGACCCAACGGAGCCAAACAAAACAGAAAATAAATAAATTTATTTTAAAAATAAATAAAATATCTTATCTAACTAGATAATACTATCCATATTATTAAATATATTTTATTCTGTTAGACCCGAAGGCCCTGAGGAGAAGCGCCATGTTTACTCATCTTCCTAATCTACTGCCTGCCTCTGTGCTTGACCACAGTAGGTGCTAAAGATGTTACATGAATAAAAGTTAAAATAATGTATATTGAGGATGAGCTCTTTGGAGCATTTTATTTTTTTCTAAAAAAGACCTTATATCCATAAGGCAGTGACTATCAATAACAACTTAAGAATGGATCGTGTGTTAAACGCACATGACTTCAAATTCCAAGTCTATCCATTTTTGGCTTTATTAATTTGGCAAGTCACTAATTTATCTGAGCATGATTTGTAAAATGGAATTAGTAGTATTTGTCCTATTTCATAGCGTTGTAGTCAGAACTGAGTAAAATAATATATAGAAAAACATGATCTAGAAAGTACCAAAAATTGTATTTGGTTCTACCTAATCTGGAAGAGTTTTTATTTACAGTGTCTAATCCTTATTCTGAGAATAAGGTACTTCGCTATAGTTTCCAAACACTTTGCATAGAGGTAGTGAAATGGACTTTCAAAAACTTCATTTCCCTTAATATAATTTACAAAGGTTCAGTCATTTAACTTCAACTCCCATTACCATGTGAGAATCTTTTTAGGCTAAATTAGCTCTCTTTTGAGATTCACATGTGGAAAATAATCTTACTGAACTCTTACTGAAAAAGTCCTGTGACATTTGATTTTGAATTTGACATTTCAATGTAATTATTCTGAACTTAAGGTTTGTTAAATCAATGAATAAATTTGGAGGATAAAATATCCCTGTACCTTTGCATATCTTTCATAACCTCTTACACATTAGCCAGAATTAGAAAAAGAAATGATCATCTTCCCTGCCTTAAACTAAAATGAATAGTTGGCACATTTAAACAATAAATGATGAAAATAAATGACATTGATAAAAGTTTCACTGAGTCATTATGAAGCCCATCGTAGCTCCATTGGGTGATCATATGCAAATTTCCATATAATTCAACACTTTATCCTAATTATACTAACATTTCAAACAGTATTTATTCTTTGAATGTATTTCCTTATTTTCCCATCATTCAACTCGTATTGATTCACCATTAACCAGCTCTCAGACTCTTTGAAGAGATGGCTGAATGGAGTTGACCCAGTCAATACAGGTTCCAAAGGGCAGAAGTTGGGAGCTCCTTATGTCCATATCTCTAGTTCTGTAGTGGCAGAGAGGCAAAATCATGTTCAAAAGGACTTCAGGCCTCAAGGCTAGAAAAACTGCCTTTATCCAATCGGATTCTCAAAGCAAGGACAATATGAAGCAGGATTTAGGAGATGGGCTTTGGTAATGGGCCTGAGAGCCAAGGAAGAATGGAATAAGATATAATGTTCTAAATTAGAATTCACAAGGAAAATTAGAGACAATGTCCCTGGAAACCGAGGACCCCATTTGTCTTTTTCACTGCTGTGTTCTCCATGCATAGTACATGGAACATAAATATTTATTAGCTAGCAAAATGCTGTTGTTCAATTATGTTTGTACGTACTCCTGCTAAGGTGCCATGTGAGCAAACCAGACACAATGACTGGACTAAAGAGAGAAAGAACAATGTGCTGAAAACAAAAAGGTGAACAAGGTGGGATTCTTGCCCTCCAACACCAGGCAATTAAGTCTCCCATGGAAGTTAGCTTAGAGGAAGCAGTACATTTCCTGGGAGAGAAGAGTCTCAAAGGATGAATAGAAACCAACCAGCAGACAAAAAAGGACTGGAATCCCAAGAAGAAGCAAAAAGATGTGCAAAGTCTTTGGGCTGTACAAAAGGACAGGTTGTTTGAAAGATGTCTTACAGTTTAATATGAATGTGATGACAAATGATACTGGGAAAATAGACATGAGTCAGATTATGAGCCATCTTCAACGTCGTGCTAAGGAATTTGAAGTTTGTTAAGACTAAGTTAAACCTCAAATACTTAGTTCCAGCATGTTGACATAAAGGTATGACCCAAATATTTTAATCTTTTTATAGGAGAATTTAGCTTGTTAGTAAAAGTATTAAACTGACCTAAAAGAACATACTTAAGTCATGAAAGTGGAGAGCCTTTAGTTTTGAGGAGAGAAAAAATATATATTGTCAGAAGCAATGATAAAACAGTCACCTCTCCCCTCCCTTTCCAACATTATCTACTTAAAAATCTTTTATATCAGCCTGAAGGGATATTAGCTTCCAATATGAGTACGCTCTAGTTTTATTTTATGAGTATTAATAACCTCATGTGTATTTCTGGTTATGATTAACGTACAAAGTGGATTAAATTTATGGTAGTTCACAGTTTTAGTTATTGTTCATATAGTTTTTCATCATGTTGTCAACCTGTTGGACCACTGATGACATTCTCTATCAGGAACCAACATCACAACTAAGAGGGTATGTGAACTTAAATGAGACATGGTCATGAGACGAAAAGAAATGCCATTTTATTTCTCGTAGATTCTTTTCAAGGACTGAGAAAACGTCATATTCTAGGTATACTTGGTGGGAATGATTTTATGTGTGCCGTTGAGAAGGATAGGATTATAGAGGATGAAATTAAAGCCATACTCTATCTGCCTTATGGATAAAATGCCCACTCCAAAATATCTAGCATCCTTATATAAAGAAAAACAGTTACCAAATAATTATTTCTTTCCTACCCACCATATCCAAACCATCAAATACAAGCTCTGTTTTCAGTTTGAAGAAAGAAGGAATAGTCACCAGCTAAATTTGAGGGCGTGAGTAGGGAATTAGGGGCAAAAAAAGAAGAGATGGAAAGATAAAGCTTTATGAACATCCCTGTCTTTCTACTACAAAGGAAATTGAACATTTCATGCATAAAACTAAGTATCTTTTGTTAGGCAGCATATGATCATATCAAAGGAGTAGCAAATAGCACGTGCCACTGACTGACTGGTAAAAAGAAAATGTGCTCAAGTAGGTCAAGATTCACTTCTCAATGCCTCACAAGCTCCCCCGCCCCACCCTTATTTCTTCAGTAAATACCCACGGTCATTTTATTGGCATGCAAGTGCGCACACACGCACATTGTTATACAGCGAATTTCCTTCTAGATCTGTTCGTTGTTTAAAGTCCTCCCTGACTTCTCCTGTAATGCGTGTCTGTTGGCTTTGATGTTCACTGTCAGGGATAAAGAAATTTTACAAATGTTTGATGCATGCTGCTCAAACCTGTGACATTGAACAAGATGTTACTCATTAATAAAAGGTGGGGGAGAAGCTCAAAGATTAATAAATGTTGTCATGGTTGCTGATGGAATAGCATACAAGAAGAAAAATACCCACTATTGCCCTCTTGCGAGTTTAAAGTACAAATATCAAGAAAAAAATAATATGTATATTTAAGGTATTTGGTCTATTAAAATTCTGTTCAGATATAAAGTAACCATTATATTGGTATATACTAAAAAATTTCAACCCCATGAATTTTTCCAGAATTATCTTATATAATAAGCTAGAAATATAATATTCAGATTATATAGGTGCATATATATATACATGCACATATATGTAATAGATAGATATAAATGGATTAGAGATAGATAAGTAGATAAGTAGTCTTCTTTCTTCCTTGCTGCATTAAAGAGGCAGAAAGTGAAAAACTAATTGTATTTAAGTGGTTGTCAGATTTTCATCATATTTAGTATGGGTTTGGTCTATTTTTATTTTTAGGTCCCGGTTATTGTGACCCACACTTATGTTCTCAACCGTGGAGCTGAAGGTTGTCTAAGTGGCCTTACAGTAGCACACCTTCTTACATGAATCCCCGATAGAGCCCTTTCCCAGGGTGTCCCCGAACAGTTCCCAGAGACTTTTAGGAACAGCATTCTACTCTCAACACATTTAAAACTTAGAAATTTATTTATATGGGTTTAAAATCTGCCTCTAGGGCAGTTGGGTTTATTCTACTTGGAGCTCACCTCAGAAATAGTACATATTTCTGAGATGACAAATAGGTTTCATCTCTTGAGAAAATTCCAATTAGTAGTGGCTGGCTGGAGTGTTAGGAACAATTCTAAGGTGTTTTCAGTGTCATCAGGAAGGACTATAGTGATCTATTAGTGATGCCTGCCATGGGCAGGGTATAGGACTGGCCAGGTTTAGATTGAGTCTAATTCTTCTTCCCTATGAAATTCCCTCAAATATGTGGACATAGCAGTCATGTTCTTTTTAAGGAATATCTTTTACCTACATCTGAAATCTAGCTGCCTCACAACACATGGTACAGCATCCTCTCTAGCCTCCCAGCATGGTGTAGCTTTTTCTACGACTGTCCTTCTAGCCATCCCCTCACTCATAAAGCACAGAGCTATTCTGTGCTTGCAGAACTTCCCTAGGAAAAGCTTCTTTTCAGGGTCACAAGTGAAGCTTGAACACCTCTTAAAAGTTCCTCTGAGTTCATATCTATATGCAATTCAGTGTGCCAAAAGCAAACCATCATCTTGTCATTTGACTACTGAGATAGCTTGCCAAAACCATCAAAACTTTGCTTCAAATTGCATTTTTATTTCCTACTCTGCTTTTAAAGGGTATTGCTGATCAGCTACATATTCTGTTTCTACCTTGAAGATTTTGTATCCTTATATGTCTGTATGGACATAGCTAAGGGTATATTGATGATTCTAGTATTGAGTGTAAAAGCACAATTGACACAAAAACTGCTTACATATGTTAAATGGAAATCCAGTTCCGGAACCATCACAGCACAGCCCCTCACCCCTACTCCCTGCCAGGAGGCTGTGAAACAAGCATGAATTTTTTATTTGTATTTCTATTGGGATGATATTCTTTTAAAAGCTAGTAAGACAAGGTGGAATGTTGTCACTTTTAGTTCTACTCAAGTCCAGATTCCACGTGCCCTCATATAATGGACTTCCAGAATAGCCCTACGTCAATCAATAGAACATCAGATAATATACTTTGACTTACAAATCTATCAATGCAAAATGATTCAGTTGTGAATATCCTCCATTCATGCTGCATTACCGGTTAAACACAACCATTTAATGTTATGATGGACTTCCATACATATTTTATTTTTGATATACTGGTATATTTAGGATTTTATCTTTCCATTTTATATGCTGGGTTATCTTGCATCAACAATGTATATAAAACCGGTCATGTTTGCTGTTATGACAGCTGTACAAAGTCCATGTCTCAGAGCTGTATATCAAAGTGGAAAACAATAACAAAACACAGATCTGTTTTGACACTAAGATGCATTTCATGCTTGTTTCACAGCCCCTTGCCCCAAACATTCAAAAACATTGTAGTACCCAGTAAATAACAGTCCAGAAGCAAAATCCAGAGACTGTATCTATTGTTTCAGATCAAAATTGTGAGATACAAGAATGCATACTCCTTTTCTACATTTTGCATTTTATTCTGCATCCTGTGTTTTTAGGATTAAAGTACTTCACTCCCCAAATTCAAAATGTGGCTAAAGGTGAAATAAGAGGTTTCCTTAGAGGTTTCTCTTACATGTAAAACAAACATATCATTGTTTTGCCATCAATCATCTTGATTTCTTTTCAGCTTACTATGCCAAGCACCTTTTCCCGCATTGTTACAAGAATTAGGTTGTTTCAGTCTTAAAAATGACCCTATTAGGTAGATTATACTATTGCTCCATGTCACAGATGAAAAAAAAAGGCTCAGAGGGGTTAAGTGACACACTCAAGATTCCAAAATAGTAATAGTGTGGTCAGGATTTGAACCCGGAAAGTATGGCTCCAGAGCCCACAGAGATCAACATATCATGCTGTCTGGTGTGTAAATTATAATGAAGGGTTGAGTAAAGTACTAAAGTTTGTTGAGTCTCTATTTTATATCAGGAATTATGACAGACTATCAACATCAACAATCTTCCTTATTCCCCACAACAGCCCTGTTTGTTAGGAACCAGCATTACTCCCTTTTGTTAAGTACAACTTGAAAGATAAAACAAATAGGCAATAAAATTAGAAGAGTGAAGACGACCTTAGTTACACAGCTGGTAAGGGAGAAAAGCTGGATGTAGACTCCATTTGCTTGCATCTGAACCAGACAGTTCTTTCAGCTTTCATATTCTAAAAAATCTAACCTTAATAAAGTGGTTGACTAAATTTTCTTACGTCTTTTCTCATCTCCATGATCTTTCTATCTTGAAAGTCCAAGAAACTGAAGGGCTTTGGATGAAGCAGAACGTACCACTGTGTTTAAACATCTCCAAGCCACATTGAAGTCATTTTAGAGTCATCTTGTGTGAAATTTTTCTTGGAAATTGAGTGGCATTGTTAGTATTTTGAAAGGCAGCAAATATATCTGCATATTATATCATAAGAATAGACAATTATAAAAAGAGTATAAGATGAAGTACCTTTACATGAGCTGTAATTGCAGCTGGTAATTAAACTGAAGTGTTTCATTTTCCCAGTCAGCTCATCAGTGACACCAGAAAATAAATAATTTGAAAGTGAAATCCTTAGGGGCAAACAATTGTAATTAATTGCATTTTCCAAGGGAGAAAGCATTCCTAAAGCCTGTTTGGGATGACCTCTTTAGTAACATACACAGTGATTTATGCTGTGAGCAGGAGGGTAGGGTTCAGAACCAGACCTGATTTAATTTGAATATTCATGAAGTCTCCAGCATGATTTATACTTCAAATCCATCTCCATTCTCAAATTTATTGTCCCCTAGGTGAAAAAAGAAAGCAGATTTATATTCTGAATAATTCACATTGCACAATGAGATGATCAGCATAGAAAGACTTTACCGTGGTGGAAACACATAAAGTGGGGCTGCTATTCATTTCTTCCAACTTGGAATCTCCTCAAGTATGAAGAGTATTTTCTTAGAGATGCTTGGGAGCTGAAATGAAAATATTTATGCATATAAATGTGGATCCATATCTCATAATCCTATGGGATTAGAAGCATAAAATTCAGACAGTCTGGTTTGCCACTATTCATTCACACAGAAAGTGGCATTTGGGATTTGTGCACATCTTTTTGGCTATTCAGATCACATGGAACAAATTGCTGTGACTTTTCTGATTCGTGCTGCTTGCTCTGAGACCTGACCTGAAGTAGGCTTTCTTCTGTATAATTTCACATAATTTAATCGAGAACTCTAGTACTCATTTCTCTTCTCTTCTTTCCTTTTACTTCTGATGTGAACATGGCCTTTGGACACAGAGAGGCATGGATACAGAGCCCAGCTCACTAAATCAGTAAGCTTTTACCATGTAACAAAGAACCCTAAAACTTAGTCGCTTAAAGCAATAACTATTTATTTAGCTTATGATTATTCAGGAAGGCAATTTGGGCTGGGTTCTACTAGGTGGTGCTTCTGTTCTAGGCCAGGCTCACCTGATCTGAGGTGGGGCTCACATATGCGTTTGCAAGGGAGTGCCAGGTTGGGTGGGGTAGGGTGGTCTAGGGAGGCTTCAGCTGACATAGCTTATCTCTGCTCCATGTGGTCTTCCACTTTCTAGCAGGCTAACCTGAGCTTTCTCAAACGGTGGTGTGGCAGGGATCCCTAGATCAGTAAAGGAGGGCGAGTCCAAAAACACATGCACTTTTCAAGCCTCCTATTGTCCCATTGGCCTAATGGCCAAGCCCAGAGACAGGGTGAAGGTTACTACCAAAAACTAAGTATACTGAGAGGCATGAACAAATTGGGGGCTATTGCTACAAGAATTGACAACACACACATAGAAGAAACTATGGGCTAGTTTCTCAGTCCTTCCTTCCCAGTTTCAGCATCATCTCATAGGGTTGTTTGGGGGATTAAAATTAACTAATATTAAGTAAATTTAATGGGTAGACTGCCTGGCCTACTTAATAAAGGAAGGATGCTTTTCTCTTTGAGATATATATGTAGTCCCATTTATTAGTTACACAAAGCAGGTATTTTAAATATGAGAGCAAACTGTTAGTGACATGTCACACCACTGACCTCTAGAATTGTTTAGTATTTAGCTGGAGAGGCTAGTATTTATCTCCTCCTTCCTTAACAATTTCATGTCAGTCTTTACTGAAGCTATGCATTAACTTGGAGGATAAACTTCTGCAAAGAAGTATATTTCTAAAATAATATGTGAATGCATGCATGTATGTAAAATGTATTTCCCATAAAAACTAAACGTTTATTGAGCCATTTATTTAAGCTCCTCTTTTATTTCTTTGCAACCTACCAATCAGAGGCCAAACTAGGCCAACACGGTCCATGCATTGCATTGGGGATCATAGGCTAGAAGAGGCCATAAAGGTTCAAAGTTTTCCAACTATTGACCATGGCCATTGAAGCAGCTAAGGTGTTTTAAAGTTAGCTTGACAATGTAAGCAAATAATCAAGAGCCCTTAAAGTGAACTCAACTTTGGCCTGATTGTCTTTAAAATCTGGCTCCGATATTAATGCATGGATGTTCACATCTTTAATTTGGAACTAGGCCACCAACACAATAGAGTAGATGAACTTCTGTGATTTTCAAGTGTACCCATGCTTTTTCCCATTGATCTGTGGGTAATAGACCATTCTATTGGCATCTCTGCAGCATTCAAATACAGTCTGCATAATTCAAAACTGGTCAGTGAATGTACCACTGAAGTACCTTGACCTGAAGATCATATAGATGAAAAGCCATTAAAAAAATCCAAAGAGATCACTGTAGTTGTCATATTTTACTCTGTGAAATACCCAATTTATTTCACCAAAATATATTTCTCGTACATCTGTTATTTTATAGGTCATTAAAATAGTGCAGAGCATATCAGATTTATTTCAGTGTGCAAAGACATCTTGTATGTATCTCTTGGGCCTTTCAGGACTGATGGAACCTCTCTGATCTTTGCTGACTTAAAAAGGAAAAGAGCATTTGGTCAGCATGGGCTGAGGCAAAGAGCTATGTTTATACTTGGCAGTACTTTGATATTGAGTGTTTTGAGGGTAGGGGAGTGAAAGAATTTGAAGACTTCATTGGGCTCATATGTTTATAGGGGACTAGGCAAAAACTACTTTTTAAAATGTAATATTGCATGTGTCAAAATACCATTTTCTATTAGTCCAATAATAATTTAACATATAGTTTTTAATTTTTGATTAATCTGTTTCAGTGAGTCAGGCTGCTGGAAACCAAAGTGATTGATTGGCTTTCTGAGATGAAAAGATTATAATTTTATTTTTGTAGTTGAAGTAATCACTTTGAACCAGATACAGGATTCCAGGCAGTAACTACTTATACTTATTATAACCCGATTAACTCAAATGGATGAAAAACCTACTGTGAAAAATGAACACCAGTTGTAAAATCTTTTCAAGGGGCCTAACAGAAACATTAGCAGGGTCATTACTGCTTTGTGAGCATTTATTAAGAAGTGGAGTTTTAAAACATAAAACTAGTCATGAATTTGCTGAGATCATATCTTAAAATACTACATGAACAGCCCAAGATTTTCTGAGGTGTGTTCTATATTAATTTTATTATTGATCACTTCAGTCACTGTCTCTATGGCAGAACAGTCTTTCTCCAGATATACAGTTATTTAAAAGCAATCAATTTAAGGGAAAATGTAGAATGACAATGCTTTAAAAAGTGTTCACATTCTGATCATAGAAGATCAAGCATATAGGAAATAAAATGGCAATTACTTTTATTTGCTAATTACAGATCATTACAAAGGCCATTCTGAAAGTAAAATTCAAAATTTAAATCTGTGTGGACAGAATATGATCTTTATTATATTGTCTTGTTTTGCTTTATAATCTAAAGTCTGTTTATGTGCTAAATCGTTTGCTTAAGCAAAAATACCTTTAGTTATTAGAAAAGCTAAGAACGTAAGGATGCCAAAATTCATGCTTTTGATTGTATGCCAGTAATTGTATTTGATTCTCTTTTTACAAGTTGCACCTCTGATGACAGTTCAACTGAACTAGTATTTATTGAGCAATTATCTAGTTTATGGTCACTGTGCTAGAACACAGTGATACAGAGATGAATAAAGCATGATGCGTGTCCTCAGAGGAGATAGACATATACACAGCAACCGTAATATATCATGTAAGAGCTATACAAGTGGTATGAATTGGGTTACTCAAAACAGTCAAGGGAGTGATTCTTCTGGGGTGGGAGGAATGGGAGAAGGTGACATTGGAGCTGAGAATACAGGAAGATGTATCAAGGGTCCCCAGGCCACCCCCAGTTTCGGTGATGTACTAGGCAACCTCACAGGACTCAGCATATAGTTGTTTTCATGGCTGTGATTTATTACAGCAAGAGGATACAAAACAAAAACAGCAAAGAAAAAAGGGGCATGGGGTGAATCCCAGAGGAAACCAGGCACAAGGTTCCAAGACTCTTCTCCCAGGCAAGTCACACAGGTTGCACTTAATTCTTCCAGCAAGGAATTGTGACAACACATGTGAAATGTTGTCTGTCAGGGAAGTTCATTAGATTCAGCACCCAGGGATTTTACTGGGGGCTGGTCACATAAGCACCCTGTGCCTAGCACATCAAAATGCCAGACTCCCAGAAGGAAAGCAGATGTTCAGCATAAAGCATATTGTTTGCAGAAACCATTTAGGCACAGTGAGGCATACTTATAAGGGAATGATGGGAGCTCTCCCAAAATCCAAGTTCCAGAGGCCAGTCGAGAGTTAACCTTGTAATCCGGCCTTTCTAGGGATAGCAGTCTCAGTCCTGGTAGGTTAACTCTCTTCTGCACAAGGTAAACAGGATCCGTCCAGATAGAGTTGGTGGAGAAATGAATTCAGACTGAGAAAACATCAAGAAAGGGCTCAGAGGTATGAAAAATGATTCAAAGCATTTCATTCAGTGAGATATTAAAGCCTAAATGCTACCGGAATGACTCAGAATGTAAAATCCACATTCCTCAGGCCCTGAGTGGATTCCAGCATCCCTAAGCAGGCATCATCTTGTAAAGGGGATTAAAGCAGTGATTGTGTTAATTCAAAACACTTTGCCTCCATTGTCTACTTCATTCGTATGATGATGTATTTCTAGTTTGGAATATCTGGATATTTGTCTTGGTTCAGTGGTTTTTTTTTTTTTTTCCACAGTGTGTACAGTTTCTGACCATCACACGTTTGAAGTGTATAGTTCAAGATCTCTGTCACAGTACAATGGAGAGTGTAATGTCCTGGGTGTGGAGTATGTACCATCAGAGATGACATTTCAGAATAGGGTACATTTATAGAAGTGATAGACGCAAAATGTCATTTTTATCACTAGTACTTACTGCATTAACTATAAACTGTGGAATTGTGCTCTTTCTTTTCCCCAGCCAGATTAAGACATGCTTCAATGTCTATCAGATTGTACAATCTAAAGCAGAACCATCCCTCTATTTCACTAAGAGAGAAATGAAAACTGTTAAGCTCATAAATATTTCACCACAGATCGCTATGTATTAGCTGCTCACTGTTGAATTCAGCTGCTGTGAAATGCTGATAATTCTGTACTGAGGACTTGAGGACAACCTCTATTTCAATAAATGGTATGGCCTGTACTGATTTATGAGTTCCATGCATTCCCTGACAGACAAGATGGAATATGTTAGCCTTATTAATGCAATTGGTGTAATGTACTCAAAGAACTAAGTCTCAATTTCAGAGATTTAGCTGCTTGGGTATGCTACCACTATAACATGCATGGGCCTTGGTGGTGTAGAAATATATATCTTATAAAACATTGCACAAATGATATCTCTGTATAGTTTGGAAATATATTAGAAAAAATATACATATTGCTTATCTTTTATTTTGTTAAACTCTTAGGAAATTATAAACGAATTCCAAAACTAAAAAAAAGCATAAAAACAAAGGATTCTTTTCTTTTATTATCTTCTTTATTGAAGGTAAATTAGGACTCTGAAAGAAATGTATTTGTGTCCTATTGCTGGTGTAACAAATTACCAAAAACGTAGTAGCTTAAAGCAACACAAATACATTATCTTACAGATGTGGCGGTCAGAAGTCCAAAATGGGCTCTACATGACTAAAACCAAGGTGTGGGCGTGGCTGTGTTCCTTTCTGGAGGCTCTAGGGGAAAATCTGTTTCTCTGCCTTTTTCAGCTTCTAGAGGCTGCCTGCATTCCTTGGCTCGTGACTTCTTTCTCCATCTTCAAAGGCAGCAGCACTGCACCTTCAAATTTCTCTCTCTCTGTCTCACCTCTGTTTCCATTGTCACATCTTCTTTTCTGACTCTAACCCTCTAAGAAAGATCCTTGTGATCAACTTTGGGCCCACCTAGATAAACCAGGATTATCTCCCCATCTCAAGATCCCTAACTTAATCACATCTGCAAATTCCATTTTGCCATGTATGGTGTCATAATCACAGGTTCTGGAGATTAAGATGTGGACATCTTTGGGAGGCCATTATTCTGTCCATAACAACCCCCATATCTTTATTTTGTGTAATTGTAAATACTATAAATTATTGAAAGCCAATTAATGCTAGTCAACCAAACTTGGGCCCTTCGGTAAGTATTTATTGATCACCTACTATATGCCTTGTAATGTTCTAGATGCTGAGGAACAGCAGTTAACCAAACAAAATGTATTCTTATGGAGATTACGTTCTAGAAGGAGAGATGAATAGATTAATATTTGAAATATTCTGAATATTTGGTACTATGAAGAAAAGTAATTCAGAATTAGATGGGAGAGTGTGATCCTATATGTATCATAAATACTGCTATTTTATCACCGAATGTGGTCGGTGATGAACTCTCTCAAGATGCAATATAACAGGTTGAATAGTGGCCCCCAAAAGATATGTCCAAGCCCAAACCCCTGGTATCTGTGAATGTGACCTTATATGGAAATAACATCTCAGCAGATACAACTAAGGATCTTGAGGTCATCCTGGTTTTAGAGTGGGATTGAAGTCCAGTGATGAGTGTCCTTACAAGAGACAGAACAGGAGAAGACACAATGAGGAGGGCCATATGAAGACAAAGGCAGAGACTGGAGTGACCTGTCTGCAAGCCAAGCATCACCAAGGATTACCGGCACCCAGCAGAAGCTAAGAGAGAGGCATGGAAGGGATTCTTCCTCTCAGCCTCTAGAAGAAACTTACCCTGCTGACAACTTGATTCTGGACTTCTGCCCTCCAGATCTGTGAGAGAACACATTTCTGTTGTTTTAAGCCACCCAGTTTGTGATAATTTCTTACAGTAGCCTTAGGAAACTTAATACTGGCAGTGTTTGAGCAGAGACCTGTTTGGAATGAGAAAACAAGTCATATAGATGTTTGAAGGAAAAGCAATATAGACAGAGTACACAGAAGTGGGAGGTACTTTGTATCATCCAAGTAACAACAAGGGGGGACAGTGTGACTAGAACCCAGAAAGCAAGGGGGGAAAGAGTGTTTGAAGATGATTTTGGGACTGTTGTACAGACCAGATCTCACAGGCAGTACCTTGTGAGCTATAGTAAGGATTTTGGATTTTACTCTCTCCATACCTTAGTATAATTGTGACCTAGTAATAGGTAGTATTCTATATTAAATACTTTAATCTTTTTTCTTGTGCATGACAGTTATTAACTGCCAGAGGAAGTAATTGTGACACAATTCATGATAATCACAAAACCAGATTGTATTCTGGTGGGCTCCAGCATATTCCAGTAACTTAACTATCAAATTTCTAAGTAATATTGGCTTTGGCCTGAACTAAGATTTATCAGTCCCTCCACCTCCACCACCCAATAATTTATTTCCTTTTGTGTCTGCCTGTAGAAAAATCTGTTGTGTTCGGCTCCTTAAGCAGCACTGTTCTGTATACTAGTAGTATCACTGATACACTCTGATACTCACACAAGATAATCCTGCCCATCAGTGAGAACAGAGGACACATTGTAGAATGAGAATCTCGCACAATCTAAAAGCTTTACTTGCTCATCAAAGCTGCAAACTACTAGTAAAATGAATGAATGTTTCACCTCCCCTGCTGGCCCCTGCTAACTCTGACTCTAGAAAGCCATAAAACGTTATCAAGAGGTGGCAGAAGAAATAGACTCAAAAAATAATGAATGGCTTATTAAAAATTGCAACATGTGTTATAATAGTTGCTAGAACTGTGGTAGAAATAAGAAAATTATAATGGAGTAGGAAGTTGTATTTCTAACCAGATGTCTCTATGTTAAGAAATAAAGGTCAAGTCTTAGAAAATGAAAGATAATGTTCTAATGGCTTTAAAACTGTGTAATTGGTAGGATCATCTCAAGGAAATGAGTAGTGCACAGAAACATAATCAATGCGAGCTTGGTAGGAGATGCTTTACTTCTTTAACATTTGCCCCTCACTCTACTATGTACAGTTTAGATATTTGCAGTGTATGTCCATCAATGAAAGTAAAATTAACCATCCTCCAACTTCTGTTCCTATATGTGTATATATACCTTGTATACATACATACAGCGAATCCTGTGGGCAGGAAAAAGATGCATATAAGATTGTATCTCTGCTCACTTTCCCATGCTCCTTCATTTTATTTTTTATCTCATATTAAAATGTTTTTTATGACAAAAGAAAATTTCAGTTGTGGGAAATTAAAGATCAAAAAGGAACTGAATCTTGATTTTAGAATCTTAACTGTTACTTAGAACCTTTCACACCCTTTTTAAGGGAGCACCTGCTAAGTTCATTTGATTCCAATGTGGAAATCTCTATAATACTTTGGGTAGATAAGAATAATCTAGAAATGTGAACTTGAGCAGAAGAATGATAAAAGTTCCATGGAATCAACAAGTTTGAAATATGCTTACAGTAAACATTGCTTTAAAAAGGGCTATTGCAATCCGGAAGGAATCTGTCCATATAGCCCACTAAATTATCCTCAGAAAGATGATCACCATAGAGTGATGCAGTGGTACAGAGTGCCACGGTTAGCATTACAAAGCCAGGATTCTAGATCTGCCTTTATTATTAGTGGAATGACTGACCTCATGCAGGTTATTCAACCTCGCTGTAATTCATGTTCCTTAAATTTAAACTGAGCTGTATGAAAATAAGAAAAATACACATTGTCATTTTGGGCTGTATAAAATATGGAAAATGTTTCATTTTAAAACATCACTGATGTTATTAAAACCATATATCTAGATACCAACAAGTGATCTAAGTACAACATATTCATATAGATAGCATATCTAGACTACATATACTACTTATGTGCCATTTTGAGTGTGAAAGGGTTAGCCAGAGCTGTAAATTCTGTCACTGAGGGAAGTTAAATACCTTGAAGGAAAATACAAATCAGTCTTTCCAATTATAATTTTATATCTAAATCTACCTTATCTTTGGTTTGACATAGTTAAGATTTTTATCCTGTGCACAGAAGTAGAAACCTTACGACCTAAAGACATTTTTTAGTTACTTCTCCCATGCTTTTTCATTCTGTTTGTAGTTTAATATACAAATAAAATGTTTTAGAAAAGTTATTGCCATTTTTTTTTTTTTTTTTTTTTGTGGTACGCGGGCCTCTCACTGTTCTGGCCTCTCCCGTTTCGGAGCACAGGCTCCGGACGCGCAGGCTCAGCGGCCATGGCTCACAGGCCCAGCCGCTCTGCGGCATGTGGGATCTTCCCGGACCGGGGCACGAACCTGTGTCCCCTGCATCGGCAGGCAAACTCTCAACCACTGCGCCACCAGGGAAGCCCCCAAATTTTTATATTTTGACATTTTATTCTGTAAATATGATCCATTCTGCTCATTTCTTTTCCAACACTAGATATTTTTACTAAAAATAATCGGATATAATGAAAAGGAAAGCAGGTGCATGTTCCTGCTCAGTAGACACAATTCTTCAATAGAAGAATTCAGCCCTTCATGAATGATCAGAAGTAAGTTTCATTGAAAAAATGTGAAACTTAAAAAGTCACAGATTTTCAGATGATGACAACTAACAGCAACCGAGATTCTTGCAGGAATATACCAGGCAGGTTGTAGGAGAAGGAATACCTATTATCACACATGTAAATGAAAATTGTTGATTCAGCCTCATAATTTATAAGATCTGTGTAAACTATTTTTCTCCACTTTGGGTTATCTCCAGTTTAATTATTTTTTGGTCATAACTTTTCATTGGAGCTAGTATATACTACTGATTCCTTCCTAATCGTCTGTGGCTAAAGCTTGCCGTATGCTATGTGGAAAACTAAAATCAGAAGTCACCACATATATGCGTTCAAGCTTTTTCTTCCCTTTCCCTCATAGAGCAAGAACGTATTTTATTATTCCATTCCAAAAAGAATAGCCTTTTTGATACATGTGTACACCTGCTCATCTCAGGGGTTTCAAGTAGTGGCACATAGCATGTAGGTGATACAGACTTTATATAAAAGGCTGAAGCAACTAGGTTGTTATGTTTTTGGTTGTACTTAATATTATTTTGGTTTTGGTACTTTAGCCATATTTTTTTCAAAAGGAAGCAATAAAGTTGGATAGAATTTTGGACGGAATGTAGACTGGACCAATCTCAAGAGAGCTGTGCTCTGGTCTGGACTATACCGTTAACTTATCACATACCTCTAGTTTACCTGTCTGAAATACTAACAGCAAAACTTGCTTTTATCATCCTCCTGAGGATAACTACAAGAAAGAACTAAAGTAAGCTGCTAGCAAATCTTTTATATTTAAAAAGTACAATTTGATCTTTTTTGCTGTATTATGAAATTCTCACTCATGTTTCAATTTATATTTAACTTTTAAAACTGTAAATGAAAATTGCTAGTCTGCCTTGAGGCCTGTCTCTGATACCAGAAACTTGAAGGATAGTCCCAATTATACAATCTATATTTTCTGAGATGTAGTATGAGACAGGAAGTCTTCTAGGTGCTGGAATGTCTGATGACCAAGACAAATCAGTCCCCCTAGAACTATGTATTCCGTGGAGTAGACAGACTCTATACAATTAAACAAACGTTTTCTCAGTTGTTGGTAAGTACTCTGAAGAGAAGAATACTGGATATTGAATAGGAAGTGTCCGAGGAAGGGGATACTTCTGTATAGAGTGGTAAGAGAAGACCTTTTTGAGATGGTGACGTATGGGTTGGGACCTGAAAGTTGAGAACAGCCGAGCCATCCAAAGGTCTTAGAGACAAACATTCCAGGCAGAGGAACAAAAGGATCTAAGATTCCTGAGGCCTCAAGGAGCTTGGCAAGATGGAGGAACTTGAGGCTTACTGGACTGGACAGAAGTGAAGCGGGGAGAGAGCCTCAGATCAGCTTGAAGAGGCAGCCAGGGGCTAGATCAGACAAGGCCTTGCAAGCCAGGACAAGGAGTTTGCATTTTATTCTTAGTACAAAGGAAAACCATTGGGAAAATCTGCATATTGTTAAAACAAATTTCCTCAACATGACAGAATTGGGGTGGCGAGTGTTTACTCAGCATATTACCCAGAAAACTTCACCCCAGTTCCTCTACAGATTTCTCTCTGTCCCAACAAGAGTGAAACTGTTCCATTGCCTTCCCCTTTAAACACCTTTTTCTTTGACATTGGCGCACCTGCTCTCAGCCCCCCTGGCTGAGTATAGTTCCTTGGGAATATAGTTTCTCTTCTCTACTCATCTTCTTCCATTGAGAATCCTCACACTCTTCAAAATAAGAAAAATTCTACTGAGCAAAATTCTTCCATTCTGCATACCGTCTACCTACTTAAGCCTTTGTGGTCGTCTGCCAAAGGGCACAGTATTTGTACATCCAGGAGTACTTCCTATTCCTAGCCTCGTGGCCCTCCTCCTTTGGATTTTTCTCAAGGGCCTTTGGAGATGCTTCCAGGTTTGGCATGGCCATGTATTTCAAAATGTGGTCCATCAGTTCTAGCAACTAGCACATAAAGAACTGTCCTTACCAAATCACCTTCGCGTTTAATCAGGACTCCTCCAAGGCCTCTCCAAGAAACAAGAAGATGTGATTAGTGGATGAAAGGACTCAAGGTGCAAGACCACCACAAGTGAGCTGGTATTCACTCTCCCTTGCTGGAGTTCACAAGGCAGTCTGGGGTAGGTGGCAACTGTGGAGGGCAGGGTAATAATACAGTTACCTTCCAGAGGGAATTCACATTATCACCGCTCATGGGGGCCATGCTGATTTGGGGTCCTCTGGCTTCAAGCAGTTGGGGCCCAGCTGCATCCCTACAGAGTTCTCGGTTGGCTCTGCAGCACTTTCTCTTTTTCAGACTTAAACAGCTCTGCAGACAGTGAGAATACAGCCCATGTTCTTCCATTCAATGAAGTCTAAGATTATTCAGTAATACTTGACTATTTGTTGTTCCCATAATAACTTAATCTGGCCTTCCAAACTTGGTGTCCTGTGGCATCCTGCATCACCCTTCATGAGCATTCTTCCAATTCTTTACATGTAGAACAGAACTTTCCCCTTCTTTTTCTTCTCTCTGAGATGAGTTTAGGAATTTGACATCTGAGTCCTAAAGTCTGTCCACATCACTGCGCTATGCTGCTTTAAGTTAGTAAGAAAATGTGCCACCAAAGTTGTATTTTTATTAGTTCCTTGTGGGGAACTGGGGAGATTGCCTAAAGAAAAATTCTGAATCATCTCTCACATAGGCATTTCTCAGTAATTCTAAAGTTAAAATCCTCTTGACCCATATTTCTGTATATCTCTGGTCGTGTTATTAAAACCATCAGGGCTCCTGCCTGATATATCATGCCCCTTTAGATCCTAAGGCTATGACATAAGTCAGTCATCATGAAAATGCACAATTAGCTTAGCTTTTAATCTAAATTGTGGCTGGGTACCTTTGGTCAGTCCTGAACAAGTAGCCCTAAATATCACCTGATTATATAGTACTGCCCCTAAAAGTCCTGTGGAAGCACCCACAAAAACAGGAAGCCATAATTTCAATTCCAGAAAACCACAGAAATCGTGTCGATTCCTAAAAAGAGATTATATGGAGGGTTTTTTTTTTACTTCTGTAGTATTCTGCTATGTATTAAATTTCATGAACACACAACTAAGGAGGGTTTTAATCAATGCATCATACTGAAATTATCCTAAGAATCCTTCTTTAGATATTTGTGACACCCCCCAAATTTCCTTATTCAGAGCAGTCCCTCAAATTTCTCACCTTCTCTGTCATCTGTACCCCTCCAAGCTTACCTCCATTGTCTCTGCAGAGTTCCGCTCAGTTAAGCCTTGATCTGCACACAGGTCAACCTCTGACATGCATCTACCCATGGGAGCTGTGGGTCCTTTTCTGTTCTTTTCTTTATATATATAAATTTATTTTATTTTATTTATTTTTGGCTGCATTGGGTCTTCCTTGCTGTGTGTGGTCTTTCTCTAGTTGCGGCGAGCGGGGGCTACTCTTCCTTGCGGTGCACAGGCTTCTCGTTGAGGTGGCTTCTCTTGTTACGGAGCACGGGCTCTAGAGCGCAGGCTCAGTAGTTGTGGCTCACGGGCTCAGTAGTTTGGCACGGGGGCTCTAGAGCGCAGGCTCAGTAGTTGTGGTGCACAGGCTTAGTTGCTCCGCGGCATGTGGGATCTTGCACAGGGCTTGAACCTGTGTCCCCTGCTTTGGCAGGTGGATTCTTAACCACTGAGCCACCGGGGAAGCCCCCCTTTTCTGTTCTGATTGCTTTTCTTGTGAGCTGTTTCCTTTTCCATCTTCCCACCCTCACCTCCACAATTCTGGTAAAGAAAAACTTAAAATAAAAATAAGAAGCCTTTCTTGGCTTTTGCTTATTGCTAGCAAAAGACTCCATTTAATTCAACAAATATGTATAGACTGCCTATTGAATATTGTGGACTGCAATAATCAGAATTACAAGTTATTCTTAAAACATGGTTAAGCTCTTAAAATATTTTAGCATGAGCTATCTGCTTCAGTTCCAACTCACACAGAAAAATTTCCCACAGGCCCAGGGGCCACTCCTCAGATTTACAGCACTGAAAACATAAATGAAGCTGCTCACTTAGGGGTGACCAAGCTGTGGAGAAGTGATGAATGCCAAACCAAGCTGCCAGAAACTGATTTATAAACCAGAATGCTGATTCATCAAATGAAATGGGAGATGAATCTGGTAAGATAACTGGCATCGATCATTTGAACAAGACACACTCCCTCTTAATGAATAAGTCATTGAAGAGACTAAATTGCAGATCAGGAGGCTTCTTGAGACAGAATTAGAGGAGAAAGGAATGATAAGGGACCTTCCTTTGAACTCAGGTCGCTCAGACACTTTGTTCCTCCCCACTCTGAGGGGCTTATAGTCTGCGAGTCTGGCAGCTGACACTGCCAGTTCTTACCTTCAGCTGGCTTTTGTCCCTTCTCCATTCAGACCACCACCCTTGTCTTAGGACAACAAAGTCCCAACACTGTTAGAAAGATTTAGGTCAGAGTTTACTTTGCATTCATGATATTTAGTCTCCTCTGCTTGTAGGAGATAAACTAGAGAATTCGGTAAAGATATTTGGGGAACACCTTAAACTCATCAGCCACCTTTGTTTTTATTTTATTGAAGTAAAGTTGATTTACAATGTTGTGTCAGTTTCTGGTATACAGCAAAGTGATTCAGTTATACATATATATAATAGTTTGCATCTGCTAATCCCAAACTCCCACTCCATCCTTCCCCCATACCCCCCACCTTTGGCAACCAGAAGTCTGTTCTCTAGGTCTGTGATTCTGTTTATGCTTCATAGATAGGTTCATCTGTGTCATATTTTAGATTCCACATAGAAGTGATATTATATGGTGTTTGTCTTTCTCTGTCTGACTTACTTCACTTAGTATGATAATCTCTAGGTCCGTCCATGTTGCTGCAAATGGCTTTATTTCACTCTTTTTTATGGCTGAGTAGTATTCCAGTGTGTGTGTGTGTGTGTGTGTGTGTGTGTACCACATCTTCTTTATTCATTCATCTGTCAATGGATTTTTCGGTTGCTTCCATGACCTGGCTATTGCAAATAGAGCCACATTGAACATTTTGGTACATGACTCTTTTCGAATTACGGTTTTCTCAAGGTATATGCCCAGTAGTGGGATTGCTGGGTCATACGGTAGTTCTATTTTTAGTTTTTTTAAGGAACCTCCATACTGTTCTCCATAGTGGCTGTATCAATTTACATTCCCACCAGCAGTGCAAGAGTGTTCCCTTTTCTCCACACCCTCTCCAGCATTTGTTGTTTCTAGATTTTCTGATGATGCCCATTCTAACCAGCGTGAAGTGATACCTCATTGTAGTTTTGATTTGCATTTCTCTAATAATTAGCAATGTTGAGCATCTTTTCAAGTGCCTATTCATCAGCCACCTTTTACATAAACCATTTTTATAGTGAATAACCATGTCTGTTTCAGCTTAATGCTTATTAGCTTTAATTTTCAAAAAGGTGACCGTTTTTCCCATTCAATTTAGCAATGACTTACTAAGCTCCTCAAGAGCAAGAAAACTCTCAGGAGGAAACAGAAATGAGCAGGACAGTCCTCTACAGAAGCTTAGAGAAAGGTTCAAGCAATAACAACAACAACAGCAAAAGGCAGAAATTATTATGGTACAGAATTAAGAAATCATATAAGACAGACCTTTCCAGAAAATGAAGCCATCATACATCTGAATGTGAGAACGGGGTGGCTTTTGAGCTGGACCTTCTAGGGCACATGGGGTTTTGCCGAGAGGAATAGGGAAGAGGCTGCTCTGCACAGCTGAAGAGCTACATTCTAGAGTGAGAGCAGCCCCAGGCACATTAAGAGAAAAACGACGGCATGGACCCTATTTAAAGACTGCAAGGAGTACATGTGAAAGACCTGACCTGCCAATTCTCTTATGGCTTTTAAAAATCCAAACAAACAAACAGAAACACTATTCCAAATTGTAACCAGAAGTGATTAAGTTACCTGGTGTATTTTTCTTTACTTTTCTGGGTGACACCTGAATTTGAAAAGCCAGGACAATTAAAAGATAATGATTAAGGCAATAGCATAACATTTAATGATTAATCATGTTAGGAGCGACTTGACTATAACCAGTCATCAACTGCTGATTCATATTTAACCATTCGTTCCTCAAAGTCTATTCCTAGTAAAAAGAAACATGCAAAATTAATATAAAGCCTTTAATTTCTGAACTTTTGGCAGCTGAACTCTGTTCAGCTCTGGAGTGCCTGGTTATATGCCATTTTCTATTATGTAATTTCACTCAGAAGTGCTATCTTTTTATGGTATTTTAATTGCTGAGAAATCAATAGTTAATCAGAAGATAGTTTGAACTATTAAATGACAAGATTGTTTTTAATTCATTATTTTTAACTAATTACAAATGAATAACTTATTTTCTTTTTACCTGTGTCATGTAAATGATGGAAAGGAATCTCACTATATCTAACTTATGACTTTTTTTTAATATCTTTATTGGAGTATAATTGCTTTACAATGTTGTGTTAGTTTCTGCTGTACAACAAAGTGAATCAGCTGTACGTATACATATATCCCCATATCCCCTCCCTCTTGAGCCTCCCTATCCCACCCCTCTAGATCGTCACAAAGCATCAAGCTGATCTCCCTGTGCTATGCAGCAGCTTCCCACTAGCCATCCATTTCACATTTGGTAGTGTAGATATGTCAACGCTACTCTCTCACTTCGTCCCAGCTTCCCCTACCGCCCCACCCCCGTGTCCTCGAGCCATAGAAAATCCTAAAGATGCCACCAGAAAACTACTAGAGCTAATCAATGAATTTGGTAAAGTAGCAGGATACAAAATTAATACACAGAAATCTCTTGCATTCCTATACACTAACGATGAAAAATCTGACAGAGAAATTAAGAAAACACTCCCATTTACCATTGCAACAAAAAGAGTAAAGTACCTAGGAATAAACCTACCTAAGGAGGCAGAAGACCTGTATGCAGAAAACTCTAAGACACTGATGAAAGAAATCGAAGAGGATACAAACAGACGGAAAGATATACCATGTTCTTGGTTTGGAAGAATCAACGTTGTGAAAATGACTATACTACCTAAAGCAATCTACAGATTCAATGCAATCCCTATCAAACTACCAATGGCATTTTTCACAGAACTAGAATGACTTTTTATCTGAGTCTTCTCTCATCCTCCTTCCAAATTTTTGAGGTATAAAAAATGACTCTCTGCCTTCACATAAATTGCCCCTGAAACGTTTCTGTAGTTAGTGACAGCCGTCTTACACTTCCAGGAAAAAGACTATTCACATACTGTTCAGCCCCTTTCACTGGCTTGAGCAGTTTACAACAGGGAAAAGAATGTGACATGATCAAAGACTTCCTTCTGGCTTTTACTGTATGCTGTCGTCGAGAAACACATACTGAGGGGCATGGAGGTGGAGTGAACAGACCAGAATGCATTTACCTCTTGGAGACAGGGGCTTTCTAAGATGAAGTAGGGAAGGTGTTGACGAGGTAAGAGCCACTTTAAGAATAGATGTTTCACTTTAATGACTTCTTATTTTATTGGTATATGGTGTTATTTTCTTTTCATGTTAACTTTTTTTATTGAGGTATAATTGACAAAATAGTATATATTTAAAGCATAAAAAAGAATAAATGTTTCATATGACATATATGTTTATTTTACTTCATTCTTGGTCCAGCTCAAAGTGCAGAAATATTGGAAGAATATTATTCCACCTGGTCATTAGAATTGGCAAGCCACCCAAAGGCAGGACTGTGGGCTGATCAGGTTCTGAAATAAGGTGGCTCACTTGAATCCCAACTTTCCATTCTTACTCACTGTGACTTTGAGCCAGTGACTTACTTCCCTACCATTAGATTAATTTTCTGACTTATCTGATGGAAATATACTTTCTTGGTATTATAGTAATGATTAAAGTAATGGTATGTATAAAACATTAGCACAATGCCTGGCACAGAGTAATCAAGCAATAAATGGTGGTAACTTTTATTAAAAATAAGAGGTATTATTTCTTTATAGCACCTTTTTATTTTGTGTGGGTGGTTGTATACCTCTTTTTTAAGAAAATTTGTCTTTGTAGACTATAGGACACCGATTGGCTATTTCTGAAACACAATTTAAATAGACTCTTCACCACGCACAGTGTAGAAGTAGAAAGAGGAATTTGGGGACTGGTATTCAAACCATTGAATCAGGGAGACAGTATTAGTACAGGAATTGCCACCTAGCAAATTTCTCTCTGTGAGAAAGGTGTCCTTTCATGTCAATGTAGGAGGAGATTCAATACCCATTAATTTTTTAATGAGACAAACAGTAAGCATCTACTGGAATTCACCTACCTAAGTATAGATAGTATGTTCGTGTATGTGTACACACACAACTACAGCACCTAACATGTATGCTCATATATACATGGGATGAGAGAGGGATTGGTTGATTAATTCTTATATCTTTTTTTTTGGAGTATAATTGCTTTACAATGGTGTGTTAGTTTCTGCTTTATAACAAAGTGAATCAGTTATACATATACATATGTCCCCATATCTCTTCCCTCTTGCACCTCCCTCCCTCCCACCCTCCCCATCCCACCCCTCCAGGCGGTCACAAAGCACCGAGCTGATCTCCCTGTGCTATGCGGCTGCTTCCCACTAGCTATCTACCTTACATTTGGTAGTGTATATATGTCCATGCCTCTCTCTCGCTTTGTCACAGCTTACCCTTCCCCCTCCCCATATCCTCAAGTCCGTTCTCTAGTAGGTCTGTGTCTTTATTCCTGTCTTACCCCTAGGTTCTTCGTGACATTTTTTTTCTTAAAATACATATATATGTGTTAACATATGGTATTTGTCTTTCTCTTTCTGACTCACTTCACTCTGTATGACAGACTCTAGCTTTATCCACCTCATTACAAATAGCTCAATTTCATTTCTTTTTATGGCTGAGTAATATTCCATTGTATATATGTGCCACATCTTCTTTATCCATTCATCCGATGATGGACACTTAGGTTGTTTCCATCTCCTGGCTATTGTAAATAGAGCTGCAATGAACATTTTGGTACATGACTCTTTTTGAATTATGGTTTTCTCAGGGTATATGCCCAGTAGTGGGATTGCTGGGTCATATGGTACTTCTATTTGTAGTTTTTTAAGCAACCTCCATACTGTTCTCCACGGTGGCTGTATCAATTTACATTCCCACCAACAGTGCAAGAGGATTCCCTTTTCTCCACACCCTCTCCAGCATTTATTGTTTCTAGATTTTTTGATGATGGCCATTCTGACCGGTGTGAAATGATATCTCATTATAGTTTTCATTTGCATTTCTCTAATGATTAATGATGTTGAGCATTCTTTCATGAGTTTGTTGGCAGTCTGTATATCTTCTTTGGAGAAATGTCTATTTACGTCTTCTGCCCATTTTTGGATTGGGTTTTTTTTTTTTTTTTTTTTTTTTATTGTGCTGCATGAGCTGCTTATAAATTTTGGAGATTAATCCTTTGTCAGTTGCTTCATTTGCAAATATTTTCTCCCATTCTAAGGATTGTCGTTTGGTCCTGTTTATGGTTTCCTTTGCTGTGCAAAAGCTTTGAAGTTTCATTAGGTCCCATTTGTTTATTTTTGTTTTTATTTCCATTTCTCTAGGAGGTGGGTCCAAAAGGATCTTGCTGTGATTTATGTCATAGAGTGTTCTGCCTCTGTTTTCCTCTAAGAGTTTGATAGTTTCTGGCCTTACATTTAGGTCTTTAATCCATTTTGAGCTTATTTTTGTGTATGGTGTTAGGGAGTGATCTAATCTCATACTTTACCTGTCCAGTTTTCCCAACACCACTTATTGAAGAGGCTGTCCTTTCTCCACTGTACATTCCTGCCTCCTTTATCAAAGATGAGGTGACCATATGTGCGTGGGTTTATCTCTGGGCTTTCTATCCTGTTCCATTGATCTGTGTTTCTGTTTTTGTGCCAGTACCATACCGTCTTGATTACTATAGCTTTGTAGTATAGTCTGAAGTCAGGGAGCCTGATTCCTCCAGCTCCGTTTTTCGTTCTCAAGATTGCTTTGGCTATTCGGGGTCTTTTGTGTTTCCATACGTATTGTGAAAGTTTTTGTTCTAGTTCTGTGAAAAATGCCAGTGGTAGTTTGATAGCAATTACATTGAATCTGTAGATTGCTTTGGGTAGTGGAGTCATTTTCACAATGTTGATTCTTCCAATCCAAGAACATGGTATATCTCTCCATCTATTTGTATCATCTTTAATTTCTTTCATCAGTGTCTTATAATTTCCTCCATACAGGTTTTTTGTCTCCTTAGGTAGGTTTATTCCTAGATAGTTTATTCTTTTTGTTGCAGTGGTAAATGAGAGTGTTTTCTTGATTTCACTTTCAGATTTTTCATCACTAGTGTATAGGAATGCCAGAGATTTCTGTGCGTTAATTTTGTATCCTGCAACTTTACCAAATTCATTGATTAGCTCTAGTAGTTTTCTGGTAGCATCTTTAGGATCCTCTATGTATAGTATCATGTCATCTGCAAACAGTGACAGCTTTACTTCTTCTTTTCCGATTTGGATTCCTTTTATTTCCTTTTCTTCTCTGATTGCTGTGGCTAAAACTTCCAAAACTATGTTGCATAAGAGTGGTGAGCGTGGGCAACCTTTGTCTTTTTCCTGATCTTAGTGGAAATGCTTTCAATTTTTTCACCATTGAGGACGATGTTGGCTGTAGGTTTGTCATATATGGCCTTTATTATGTTGAGGAAACTTCCCTCTATGCCTACTTTCTGGAGGGTTTTTATCATAAATGGGTGTTGAATTTTGTCAAAAGCTTTCTCTGCATCTCTTGAGATGATCATATGGTTTTTCTCCTTCAATTTGTTAATATGGTGTATCACGTTGATTGATTTGCATATATTGAAGAATCCTTGCATTCCTGGGATAAACCCCACTTGATCACGGTGTATGATCCTTTCAGTGGGCTGTTAGATTCTGTTTGCTAGTATTTTGTTGAGGATTTTTGCATCTATGTTCATCAGTGATACTGGCCTGTAGTTTTCTTTCTTTGTGACATCCTTGTCTGGTTTTGCTATCAGGGTGATGGTGGCCTCGTAGAATGAATTTGGGAGTGTTCCTCCCTCTGCTATATTTTGGAAGAGTTTGAGAAGGATAGGTGTTAGCTCTTCTCTAAATGTTTGATAAAATTCGCCTGTGAAGCCATCTGGTCCTGGGCTTTTGTTTGTCGGAAGATTTTTAATCACAGTTTCAATTTCAGTGATTTGCACATCTTTAATGATTAATGATGTTGAGCGTTCTTTCATGTGTTTGTTGGCAATCTATATCTTCTTTGGAGAAATGTCTGTTTACATCTTCTGCCCATTTTTGGATTTCTTATATCTTTAAATATGTCTTTAAATACACTTGAAAGTTCTTGAGAGAGTTATCTTTTATTTAGTTATCTTAAAAGTTATCACCACAAAAAATGGTAATTATGTGATGGGGTAGATGTGTTAACTAACATTATATTGGTGATCATTTTACAATATATTCATATGTCAAATCATCATGTTGTACACTTAAACTTTCACAATGTTGGGACTTCCCTGGTGGCGCAGTGGTTAAGAATCCACTTGCCAAAGCAGGAGGCACGGGTTCAAGCCCTGCCAGGAAGGTCCCACATGCTGCGGAGCAACTAAGCCCGTGCGCCACAACTACTGAGCCTGCTCTCCACAGCCCGCGAGTCACAACCACTGAAGCCCACGCGCCTAGAGCCTGTGCTCCGCAACAAGAGAAGCCACTGCAGTGAGAAGCCCGCTCGCCGCAAATAGAGAGCTACTAGAGAAAGCCCACGTGCAGCAACAAAGACCCAACACAGCCAAATAAATAAAGAAATAAATTCATAAAAAATAAATAAACTTACACAACGTTATATGACAGTAATATATCAGTAAAGCTGGAAAAACAGAAACAACAGAAGTATATATATTCAAGTGCCCTAGATTTGATTTTAGAAAATACTGGTCAACACACTCAAGTACTCCCTTGAATCCTTTCTCTTGAATCTTGAGATAGAGCCCAGAGTCCCTGATGTTCTGGTAACTCTTCAGACCTCCTAAAAGTACTTCACTGAGGGAAAGGGGCAGTGTTGAAGACCATCAGCTTCTCAGGAGGGTCTGGGACAAGATGTGGCTCAGAAGTCAAAATTATTTAGAATGTAGTAAGATAATGTGGTGTATCTGGATCAGATACGACATTCCATCCCAAGAGAGTTCACGGGCAGTACCCCATAATCAGTACTATTTCTGAAGCAAAACATATGAATATTCACACTAAGTGTGATAAATAAAGATCATAAATAGCCTTAAGCAGTTTCAAGGAAATTTCTGCCACCAAATGAGTTATGTTACTGAAAAGCAGCTTTCAGTTTTTAGAGCTTCTAGGAATTCTGAATTACAAATAAGGAATTGCAGACCTTAGCTGAAGTCCGGTATCCAGGGAATCAGTAGAAGACTCACATTCCTCTCTATTTCTACACTGTACCTAAAAGATTGTAAATTGCTACTAGAACAGCCCTAGGTGTCTTGTAGTTTATCAAGATGCATAATTTGTGAATGTGTGAATTATGTAATCACAGACTAAGCATCTAAAAATTCATATATGTTGCATTATATTTATTATTCTATATAATTCTTCTTTTAACAGCATTTACCAATGCATCCCAGTAGCGCCACTTGAACTAATATAAATTGCTTGCCTGGCCCAATGCAAACATATAAATCATTGAGAAAAGACTTGAAAACCACAGCTGGAAATTAGAAACCTATCTCTGCAATAAGATATTTTTATGCAAAGAGGAAATGAATTGAGTACTTAAATCTGGAGCCCCTCTCAGCTTCACTTGAAATAGTTTTGCCTGAAAAATTGCATAACATGTGTTCACTGATAAGAAAAGCAATGAGTTTTAATAAAATAAGTATGTCTAAATTTAAACTACCTTTCAGATTTCAACTGGTGCAAGGGAAAAATTTCCTCAAAGGTTTAAAACCTACTGAAAACAGGAAAAGAAATGCGGAAAAGTAACAAAGTGAGCCAAATCTTTATGTCTATATCCTTATTTATATTTATCCATTCACCTGTCTTTAGCTAGCTAGCTAGCTATCATATTATATTCAAGCCACTGCTAAAATAAAGTGTCATCAATGTAAAACTAAAGACGGTTGCTCCCTTTCAAGGAATATCTAACTTTTAGGTATGGAGAATACCTTCTTATGCCTCCTTCATCTTCCATCTATCAAGAATCGATTGGGGCTTCCCTGGTGGTGCAGTGGTTGAGAATATGCCTGCTAATGCAGGGGACACGGGTTCGAGCCCTGGTCTGGGAAGATCCCACATGCCACGGAGCAACTAAGCCCCTGAGCCACAACTACTGAGCCTGCGCGTCTGGAGCCTGTGCTCCGCAACAAGAGAGGCCGCGATAGTGAGAGGCCTGCACACTGCGATGAAGAGTGGCCCCCGCTTGCCACAGCTAGAGAAAGCCCTCACACAGAAACGAACACCCAACACAGCCAAAAATAAATAAATAAACAAATGTGTGGTTTAAAAAAAAAGAATTGATTGTATACCTACTGGTGCTCCAAATGTGGCTTTGTAAAGCTTTGAATCTAGGAGGAGTACCAGAAACACCCTCCTACTAGAAGAACTTCAATCTAGTTAGAAAAGATGCTGCTAGGGTCATGTGGATGAAAAGGGCACACAATACGCCACAAAGTGTTTTGCACATGATAAGAGTTGCTTGATTATCAAGCATTCACATTCACAGCTAGTACCTCAGAACCCTTATTTTTCAATTTGGACTCTATTCAGATCCAGGGACCATATGTACCTTGGCTGAGAAACAAGATTTATTACACTGAAACATATGAAATTGCCACTCTGTAGGTCTGAAATGCTGGCAATTTCATATGGTTCACTATAACGTAAGATGGCGATCTGGAATCTGTTGCCCTAAGTCAGTTAGTCTTTTATTCCACTTGTAACCTTGATCTTGACATCTTGTCCTGGAGCAGCAGCCACTCCCCACCATGAATTAGTCCCTAAAATCTGTGTGCCTCCAGATCTCCCCAGTGCTAACTACTTAACCTGGAGTTTGACCATTGCCTGGGCATCTGGCCAATGGGCTTTTATCTGCCTACTCTTCTCTCCAGACTTGCAGGACCCTGAGAGTGAGTGTTTTCTTAAATCTTGTTCCCTAGGTGCCTTGTTTGACTCATCCTAGTCCCAGACCTGCATGACATCACACTTGATCATCAATCCAGAGCTGTCTGAATTCACCCATCAAAATTCAATTGAAAAGGTCTCACTCCTGGGGAGATATTTTTCACCCTAATCACATTACCTCCTCTGCTGCATTTGACACTATGAGTCACTCTATCCTTCCCAAAGTTCTTTCCTTTTATAAGTTATCATGAAGTAGCTGCCTTTGTTCCTTGTACATCTGTGTTACTCTGACCAGACAATCGCCACTCACCTCTTGGAGCTACCCAAGGCTTGGTCTCCTGTCCTCTCCCCTTTTTACATTCTCTCTGGACAATGTCATCCCAGAATGGTTTTGACTATCAACTATGTACCGATGGCTCTCTAAACTCCACCTCTAGCCCACACGTCTACTCTCCACTGCCATCTCAACCTGAAGGTGCCACAAGGGTCACAGACTCAACTGTCCCTCTTCTTCCAGTGCTTTCTTTCTCAGTTGGTGACACCATACAGTCACCTAAGTTAGAACTTTGGAATTCATCTCTGATCCCTCCCTTTCTCTTGCTTCCCCATGGCCAGTTCACCGCCAAGTCTTTTCTTTCTCTTTTAGCTAAGGATTTCTTAAAACTTTTTGTTCCTACCCATCTTTTCTGCACTTGCAATGGAGTTCACCATAGTTTACCCAAAGTCCTTCTCCTATAAGACCTCTGAATGTGATCTTTCCCCTTTCACCTGAGAACAGCATGAGAAACATTTAGACACTGATGCCATGATAACATGAATGATTTTCATACAGGCTTGTATAAAAATAATTTCCACAGAAGAAATGATTTCCTATATTGACTTTTATTACACATGTTAAAAATTGAGATAAAACGCTTGTCCTTTTAAAACAATTTTGAACAGTTATTCTAAAAGAGGTAAAGATACACCATACACAGTGAGTCCAATTGCCATTGGTTTTTACTATAAAACTCTATTGGTAAATTGCTAATTGCTGGATTAAATAAATGTTTACATAGGAAAGATCTTCAAAAAGAAATCAAAGTGCCATTTAATATCTTCTAAAATTTATATTTAAAAATAAAATACATTTGATGCACTTTAAAAAATACTTTGGGGCTTCGCTGGTGGCGCCGTGGTTGAGTCTGCCTGCCGATGCAGGGGACACAGGTTCGTGCCCTGGTCCAGGAAGATCCCACATGCCGCAGAGCGGCTGGGCCCGTGAGCCATGGCCGCTGAGCCTGCACGTCCAGAGCCTGTGCTCCGCAACGGGAGAGGCCACAACAGTGAGAGGCCCGCATACCGCAAAAAAACAAACAAAACAAAACAACAAAAAAAAACCTTTAATTTTTTAGAGAAGTTTTAGGTTCACAGCAAAAGTGGACAGAAAGTACAGAGTTCCCATTATAGCCCCTGCCCCATCACATGGTAGCCTCCCCCATTATCAGCATCCCCTAACAAAGTGATATACTTGTTACAATCAATGAACCTATACTAACACATAATAATAACCCAAAGTACATAGGTGACATTAGTTTCACTCATGGTGTTGTACATTCAGTGGATTTTGACAAAAGTATAATGACATGTGTCACCAATAATAGTATCATACAGAGTAATTTCACTGTGCTAAAAGTCCTCTGTGCTCCGCCAATTCATCCCTTCTTCCACCTAACCCCTGGCAACCACTGATCTTTTTATTATCTCCACAGTTCTTTCTTTTCCAGAATGTCATATAGTTGGAATCATACAGTATATAGCCTTTTCAGATTAGCTTCTTTCACTTAGTAATATGCATTTAAGTTCCCTCCAAATTTTTTTATCTTTTGATAGCTCATTTCTTTTTAGTGCTGAATAATATTCCATTGTCTGGGTGTACCACCATTTATCTATTTACCTACTGAAGAGCATCTTGGTTGCTTCCAAGTTCAGGGAATTATGAATAAGGCTGCTATAAACATTCATGTATAGGATTTTGTTTGGGCATAAATTTATAACTCCTTTGGATAAATACTAAAGAGAGTGACTGCTGAATCACATGTAAGAGTATATTTAGTTTTGTAGGAAGCTTCCAAAGTGTCTTTCAAAGTCGTTACCATTTTGCATTCCCACCAGCAATGAATGAGTGTTCTTGTTACCTCTACATCCTCACCAGCACTTGATGTTGTCAGTGTTCTGGAATTTGGCCATTTCATTAGTGTGTGGTAGCATCAAAGTGTTGTTTAGTTTGCATTTCCCTTATGACATATGTTGTGGAACATCTTTTCATATGCTTATATGCCATCTATATATTGATATTTTCTTTGGTGAGGTGTCTGTGAAGGTCTTTGACCTATTTTTTAACAGAATTGTTCGTTTTCTTATCATTGAGGTTTAAGAGTTCTTTGAATATTTTGGAAAACAGCCCTTTATAAAATGTATATTTTCTCCCAGTCTGTGGCTTGTCTTTTCATTATATTGACAGTGTCAGAACAGAAATTATTGATTTTAATGAAGTTCATCTCATTAATTTCTTCTTTCATGGATTGTACCTCTGATGTTATATCTAAAATGTCAATTGCCAAACCCAAATCATCTACATTTTTACATATGTTATCTTCTAGGAGTTTTATAGTTTTGTGTCTTACATTTAGGTCTACGATCCACTTTGAGTTAATTATTGTGAAGGGTGTAAAGTCTGTGTCTAGATTCATTTTTTTGCATGTAGATGTCCAATTGTTACAGCACCATTTGTTGAAAAGACTATCTTTGCTCCATTATATTGCCTCTGCTCCTTTGTCAAAGCTCAGTTGACTATATTTATGTGGCTCTATTTCCAGGCTCTCTATTATGTTCCATTGATCTAGTTGCCTGTTCTTTCCCCAGTGTCACACTGTCTTGATTACTCTAGCTTTACAGTACATCTTGATCTTGGGTAATATCAGTCCTCCAACTTTGTTCTTCTCCTTCAATATTGTGTTGGCTAATCTGTGTCTTTTGCCTCTACATATACAAACATTAGAATCACTTTGTTGATATCCACAAAATAACTTGCTTAAAGGGATTGCACTGAATCTATAGATGAAGTTGTGAAGAACTGACATCTTGACAGTATTGAGTCTTCGTATCCATAAGCATGGAATATCTCTCCATTTATTTAATTATTTGATTTCTTTCATTAGAGTTGTAGTTTTCGTCTTGTGGGTCTCCTACCTATTTTGGTTACATTTATACCTAAGTATTTGATTTTGGGGGGTGCTGATGTAAGTGGTAATGTGTTTTTTATTTTAGATTCCACTTGTTCACTACTAGCATATACAAAATCCGTGGGTTTTTTTTGCATTAGCTTTGTATCTTGTAGCCTTGCTATAATCTCTTATTAGTTCCAGGAGTTTTTTGTCAGTTCTTTCAGATTTTCTACATAGACAATCATGTCATCTGTGAACAAAGACTGTTTTGTTTCTTTCTTCCAAATACGTATACCTTTGATTTCTTTCCTAGCTATTGCAATAGCTAGCACTTGCACTACCATGTTGAAAAGCAGTGGCGAGAGGAGATATCCTTGTCTTGTTTCTGACCTTAGTGGGAAAGCTTTGAGTTTCACACCATCAAGTATGATGATATCTGTAGGTTTTTGTGGATATTCTCTATCAAATTGAGGAAGTTCCCCTTAATTCCTAGTTCACTGGGTGTTTTTAACCTAAACGGTTATCGAATTTTGTCAAATGCTTTTTCTGCATCTATTACATGATCACATGATTTTTCTTTGTTGATATGATGGATTACATTAATTGATTCTTGAATGTTGAACCAGCTTTGCATACCTTTTAGAAATCTCACTTCATCATGTTGTATAATTCTTTTTATCATTTGATTTACTTTTTAAATAGCTTTGGTAGTTTAATAAAATACCTTTTCTAAAAATGAGCATAAATGGGAGTATCAGTATGTGAGGGGGGAGGACTGATAAATGGCCTGAGAGGTGGAAATCTCAATACTGATGCTATTTTCTGAACTAGAGTTCTAAGAAAGAAAACTGGAAAACTTTGCTTGTATGAAATATATAATTATTATAATATATTGAGAACTATTTATCAATTATGACTGAAGATACCTCACAAAAGCTAGTAAACATATCATTCTATATCAAATCAACCTTACAGTAGGTATCACTTAAGAACCTACCCAGAAGAGTGATGTGTAAAGCAACACAAGTCACAATGCATTGTTCTTACTCCAAAAGAGTTTATAATTTAATAGTGTAAATAAAACATATAACTAACTATAATACTTTAGCTGCATATGATGTAGGTTGTACAAATTGGTCACAGAGAGTTAAGTGACATGGCGTGCACAAAGTCACCAAGTCTCATTTTAGCCCCTCTTTCTTTAACTTGCCTTTGGAAATCTCTTTTGAAAACCTTTTCTAAATTCCTGTACAAAAAAAAAAATATTGTAGAAGAAAAGATAATAAAGAAGAAGAGTAGGAAGAGGAGAAAGTAATGAACTGTGGTTGAAGATGAAAGCTTTTGTATGGGGGCTAGGGGTATATGGGAAAACTCTGTACCTTCCTCTCAATTTTGCTTTGACTCTAAAACTTCTCTAAAAAAAATTGAGTCTTTAAAAAGAAACGTTAAAGCTTTTCCAGAGGAGCACTTGATTAAAAGTTCCTAGAGAGCTTAAGCGTTAATGTGGATCTAATGCGCACTTGTTAAGTGGCAATGGATGGAAATGACCTCTGGAAAGTACGTTTTTCTTTAAGAGTGGAAAAAAATATTCCTCCAAGTGAATAAAAAGGAATGTTATGCCCAAATATTGAGGACTTGAGGAGCAAACAAGGACAAGAAATACTTGTAGAATGAAGGGATTTTGTTCCCTTTGTTCCTCTGCTTTTTCTTCATTTTAGCAAGAGGTTCTCAGTATTTGAATCATCCATGAGAGCTTTTAAAAAATCCCTGTTCTTGACCTCGACACCAGATTTGGAGAAATTAGATCCAAATATCTGGGGCTAGAACCCAGGCATCTGTATTTTAATAAACTCCCAAGGCAATTCTAACATAAAGTCACAGTGGATACCCATGCCCCAAGAGATCTGGAAGAGAGATGGCAGGGAATACTTAAACAAAGAAGTTGAGAGGAAGTAGATATATCACCTTCAGCTAGTGTTACCTCACCAGCCAATCCTGCTAAGATTGGTAGGAATATAGCAGCCAGAATAAGCAAAGAGGCCCTCACATATTCACCAGTAAAAATGAGAGGTTTGGATTCAGTGATCTCAAAAATTACCATTTGCAATAATAGCATTTTGAGCTAAAACTGAAGAGTTATAGTGAGGAGGAAAAAGTTTTCCTAGCTGTTAAATCCCTGATGTGATATTTCTTCTTCTAGCCTGCATCTAAAATGGCCAGTCTTGGTTCACTAATAAACATACACTCACTGTAACACACATTAAATGATCTAGCCATTTGGGAAGATGGTAATATGAAAAGTCAGCTGTGAGGTTGGTACTCGGATGGATGATTTCAAAAGCTCTTAGCTCCTGATATCAGTAAATGTATTATATTTTTCCTCCCTTATAAAATTCATGTTCTGCTTATTGCTTCCATAGTCCCTTTGAGCATGTAAAGACACCTCTCACTCATTCTCATTCTTAAAATGCGCCAGCTCCTTGGTGTATAAGAAGGAAAGCTACAGTTGGTTATAAAAAATGTGATGGATGATTTAGGTGGCTGTATTCAGCTGTAAGCAATAAGCGCTGAGCTTGGCAGAAAGTACTATAGGCAAAGCGATAGTGATTTACTAGCTATCTAAAGCACATGAGATCTGTAATGCATGAGACCCTCAGGTCCATCGCTTCTCTTCAGTAATGGGAAACAATATTTTGGTGAAAAATGACACATTTAATTTCAACTTTGTGTTGTAAAACAAAAAGGCAGTCTAATTTTCATTTTATTATTTTTTTCTTTCATAAAGCATCTTTGCATCTTATTGGAAGCACAAATGGTTTCTTAAGACACAGAAACAGTAGAGCATGTTAGAAACACTATCTACTGGTAGACATTATTGGCTGCATGTTTGCACATGGTTGGTAAGATCAAAATGAGAAACTCAGAGTGCTGTGACGGATCCGTTGTATTCAGCTAGACTCTCTGGAGAACTGATTCTAATAGCTTAGTGCTGTTTAAGGCAGATGTGTATCCAGGTGATTGCCATGGTTACATATGGATACTGAAAACAGTTTTGGCATTCTCCAAAACAAGAAGGAAAAAGCCAGAGGGGAAAAAAATAGTAAGAGAAGTAATGTTACCCACTGAACTGAGGGTAAAAAAAAAATGTAGTTTCCAAGGACCATGAACTCAAATCCCAACTCTGTTAAAGATATATATAGTGTGAATGCCATAAACTTTCTGCATCTCATTGTATCAGCCTGTGAAATGCTGATCTATTTTGCAATTTCAATGTGAGAGGTAAATAAAACCTCTTCCAAGGCACTTTGAAAATAGATTCTGCATTTCAGAATAAATGTTAAACAACAATATGATGATGGAATAGCTGACACAATGCAAATTTTAAATAGAGCAGAGTAACTTTCTAATTATGGGCTACATTTTATTCTTTGTAACTGTGATTAGAAAGCGGCCATGTTCCCTTAATTAGAAAGTTAATTAGATTGTGACCTCTTTTCCTGTCTTATTGTCTTGGACTACAGGCCAGAAGTAAATTACAAACTCCACTACCGACATGTCTATACCCACCCGCCAAAAAATAAGACTGTTAAACATAAATATGATTACAAGGAATAAATTAGGAGTTACAAGTCAGATAGGCTATGGAATAGATCTCCCATTAGAGAAAAATTGATCGGGATAAATGAAGAAGTTACTCTTCTAGGTCAAGCCTGTATAGTAAGATCCCTAAATTGTGTTCTTCGGGATACTGGTTCTCATACTTTAGTATGCATGCATGAGAATCACCTGAAGGACTTGTTAAAACACAGATTTGTGGGCTCCACACATAGAGCTTCTAATTCAGTGAATCTGGGGCGGGACTGAAGAGTTTACATTACTAACAAGTTTTCAGGTAATGCTGTTGCTGCTGGTCTAAGGACCATACTACAGGAGCTATTCCTTAAAATATTAAGAGTGTTAAGCTGAACTATTGTTTTCTTATCACATAAGTTTGAGAGTTCTTAGAGTTGAACAAAGTTAAGCAAGTCTCTTTACTGTGTGATATCGAGAGTCTTTTTTTTTTTTTTTTGCGGTACGCGGGCCTCTCACCGTTGTGGCCTCTCCCGTTGGGGAGCACAGGCTCTGGATGCGCAGGCTCAGCGGCCATGGCTCACGGGCCCAGCCGCCGCGCGGCACGTGGGATCTTCCCGGACTGGGGCACGAACCCGTGTCCCCTGCATCGGCAGGCGGACTCTCAACCACTGTGCCACCAGGGAAGCCCCTCACAGAGTCTTTCATAGATTACTGTGCTTTAGGAATCTTCAAGAAGAAGGGTAAAGTATGCATTGCTCCTCAAATGTATTTGACCTCTCCACCTGTTAGAATGTCTATAATTTATTTTAAAATGTAATTTGTCAGCTTTGACAACATGACAGGCCTTCAGTATTACCTAGTTTACGCTAAACTCTTAACGGTGGTGAGTTGCCCTTATGGTAATAATTTCCAAAGGAGGTCCCTGCAAGCACTTTGGCTCTCTTTCCTCAGAGCTATACTGGAGGATTTGCTATTTCACATACTGTTGTTAGAATGGGCTGTTAGAAGGATTTGTTAATTAGCATTAACAGCAGAATGTTACAGTTTTCATTGGTGTAATTAGTGATTTCCTCATGTGTGTACTGGTTAAAATATCGTAGAGACACTCCCTACCCTTGCATGAACAGGGTATACAAATCTAGTAAATCTTCATCCTTTAATGTGAGAAATAGTGTTCTAAATTTGATTCCTAATTCTGGAAACTTCTTGATTGCCTGGCTCCTACTAGCCTAATTAGCTGAATTCTTTCTCTAATATTATGATATTTGCCTTGGGTGAAATTTTTATGCAAAATGATGTTGGATCACTTTAAAAGAGATTTTTGACTTCATAGAGTTGACTGGATGTTTTGTGATTGCTTGTTAATAAATGTCTAAAGGAGAATTTGCTTTGAGATTTGCTCACATTACAATTTAGCAGTAAAACTCCTAGAGGAGGAGGCTAACCCCTCTCCACCTCCAGCCAATAGCAGTTATGGATATCTACAAGAAAAGAACATACTAGTTGCGCAAGATGAGATTGCCTTAGGTCAGATCAAAGCACTGTCCCTGCTCCCCACTCCTATTCTTGTTTGAGTCTTTGTGAAGCATTTCATACAACCAGTGCCCTTCAAAAATACTTGGGGAAATGCTGCGTTATTATTTTCAACCTCTTAACAAAGGAGGCCTCCTGTGTCACAGGAAACAAAACAGCATTAGGAAACTGTTCTGTAGCATCTCTGTTGTGTTCTACGTGAAAATTCCATGCAGAGCCAAATAGAAGCCCAAGGATCACATAGAAGCAAACAACTGGAGAAGAGGCAGTGATTTCATGTTTACCTTCTTGGTAGCAGTTTCCTAGGGAGATAATTACTTGGGAGAAATAATCAGTTTGCCTTACTTGGTGGTATAAATTGCATTTTGTCTAGAAAAATAGTGCTCTAGAGCACGAGTGTTTTGGCTAAAAAAAATCGTGCACATACATGACAGTGGGAAATTCAAAGGTACCCTTTTGGTCTGTTCTTATTTTACTTCGTTGAAAGCAAGATGCTCACATGTACATAATCTCAATATTGAGTGAAATTAAGAAATCTCATTTCTTATATGATGTTACATAATAGAAGCTCAGGAAACATCTATATTTGCTTTGGGAGTCATTTCTGTTCATGCACTGTTGTCATTTCAATTTCAACTTATGATGTGAGCTTAGAATATATTTTAAAAGATGGGTATTTTGATAGTACAGTAATCCTGATCTACAGTAGGACTTTGAATGAGTGCCATTTTAGGCCAGAATTAATGGAGTGCACTCTGCTTTGGAGTTAGACTTGAGTTAAATTGTTGGCCATATCACCTAACCAGCTCGGTCGGGAGGAGGGACACCCTAGAATTTGCTTGATTTATTTGAGTTTCAGTTTGACACTCCCCAAATATGACTAATAAAACCTTACCTCATAGGATGACTCATTCATTCATTCAACATTTATTGACTGTCTACACGTGACGGGCACTGTTCCAGGACTGGGAGCACAGCACTGAACAAGCACATTAGCTACTGTCATGGAGCCCCCATCTAGTTGAAGAAGACACTAAAGGCCACCAGCAAATACGTTGTATAGTATCTGGAGATGACGAGCACCATGACAAAAATAAGTCAGGATAAGGGGGCAAGAGAGAATTATAAGGCTGCTATTTTATTAGGAATCAAACACAGCCTTTATGATAAATGGACATTTGAACAGACTTGAAGGAAGTGAAGTCTTCTGTGCTGCAAGGATAAAATGAGGTAGAGCGTGTGTAAAGTACATTGTAAAATATCTGACACAGGATAGGTATGCAGCAAATGGTATATTTTATTTTTATTATGATTTTCATTACCAACGTTATCACTGATGTTGATATATTTTCATAAAGTCATGCCACTGTTCAGTAGAAAAACCTGAGGGAAGAATCCGTAACTAACAAAAGGCCCTCATGAATGAACTGTCACTTAAGGAAGGCACCAGACTTCTTGACATCACTGCAACAGGAGTCTGAGCTCTGACCACTGCTTGAGGTGAGAGCCTTCTTATGATCATCAAAATAGTTTGCGCTCCCTGGATTATTGCTAGGGAAACTGTGTGTGATAGTGGATATTACAATAATATCAGCTACCACCATCAATTACGGATTACTTTTTATGCATCATGCAATGTGCTAAATGCTTTATGTTCACTATTGCTTTGAATTCTCCCAGCAATCCTGTAAGGTAGATATTGTTGGGATGCAACTTGCTCTGGATCGCTGTGACACTTAGGATCACACGTGAGATTGGAGCCTGGAGTGGTGTGAAAACAATGTCCATGCCCTTATTCACCACATTCACAATGTAGAATATATCGGCAAAAAAAAAAAAAAGAAAATTATAAAATTGTATATATTGAAATTGTATATATTCCAGTTAATGTTATGGAATAAATAAGCTTTTGCTCCTGACTTTGGAACCCAGACTTATGCATGTTTTTGCTTGTTGTTAAATGAAAAACATATTTTTGATACTATATAACAAAAATAAAAATTAACTTCTGGAGAACATACTTGTTCACCCAGAACTTCCTAGAGATGACAGTTCTTGGAATTCTAAGCACTGAGAGAATAAACAATGTACTTTGGATTTTTTAAATAGTGAAGCCTCCCCTCAAATCCATATTTATCCATTATCTCTCTCCAGTGTTGTAGGTCACAAACTCTTGAATAGAATCATTCATACAATTCTCAATCATCACTAAGACCTATTTAAGATGCGGAGATTTTATAATTTACATGTTACTTAAGAAACCGAATACCTAACTAAGACAGCTTATTAGATTTTTGAACTTTATTTGGTGGAATGACCTCTGGTGGCATTAATAATATAAATTGGTTTTGAATTATTATTCAGGGTAGCTTGAATAGACAGACAGGTGGCGAATTTATTACAAAGTAAATCCCTCATGACCTACTACTGTTTTTCTTTTCTAGTGAAGTTCTTCAAAGCATAATCCTATCACTTTTGACTCGAATGAACTAGTCACTGTCTCCCGAGCTGAACTATGACATCACATAGAAGTTTAATTTTCTTTTTGTTTAATTTGACCTTTAGCAATCTGTATCATAAAAAGGCAATATGATCTCCAGTTCTAAACTTTACACATCTTGTAACTACTCCACCCAGAATGATTCCCAAGAGATCTCACAAAATTAAAAAAAAGAAATTGGTCAGATTTTCCACCTCTAACTTTATTCCCCCAGATATTTTGGAATCTCTTTCTTCCTATCAGTCAGTGCCTCTCAGACTTGAGTGCACCCAATGGACAACCCTATGCATGGGGGAGAAACTTGCAATAATAAATCCCAAACATCATCCTCTTTGGCTGGATCCCCTGCTCTAATGCTTAACACAATGCCTGGCACATAGTTAGCAGTCATGTGGTGTTAGTTGATTGAACTACTAACTCAGTGAATTAACGAAGCGAACAACTATCCAATACACGGACAACAGAGTTGGCCTTTGATTTTCATTTGTTTGGAGTTCAGTTCAGGGCCAGAGGACCAGTTGGAAAAAGTATTGTATAGAGATATAGTAGCAAATGATTAATGATTTACATTTTCTGGAAACATATCTTACTCTAACTTTTTGTAAACATCAAATTAAAAGAATGCTTAACTAGAAAGTTCAGGTTCTCATTGGCAAAATCAAGAGGGACGCAGTGTGGAGAGGTGACTGCATACGTCTTTTTACCTCCTTTTCAACATCCTAAAGTGTAAAATATGGGTTAGATTTCCACTCAACCAATGGGAATTTCAGATTTCTCAAACTATACCCTCTCTATTTCCTCTTTATACTTTCATGTGCAGATACAGAGTTCATTAGAGAGCATAAAATGAGCACCACCTTAGGTAGAGGATGGACAGGACAAGGGAAGCTACTGAGAGCCTTCTTTTGATGTAATGATTTCTTAGTCTGTGCACCAGTACCCAGGAGTTTATCTATCCTAGAATTTCAAAGTAGTAATTATAGTGGGACAAAACAACATTCATGTGCATTCCAGAGTTTTACAGCACACTTAGAATACATCCATGCCCATTATTTGATCATTGTGAGATTAATGTGCAGCCAAAAATATCGTTGGCATTTGAGTGTTGTGGAGTGTCAAATACTTTTTTCAGGTTAAGACATCAGAAGGCCCACATCCCCATGGGAGACTTCAAGAAGGGGAGCCACTGTCCCTAAGCTTCTCAGTAGAAGGACTGGTGATGGTTAGTGCTTTCGATGAGCAGCAAAATGGAGGTCACCAGAGACAACTTCATAAGCTGTGGTGGAACACAGAGTGCTGGGCCAAGGCTTGTGAGCCATGGGCTTCAGCAGAAGCTAAGAGTCTCATTGTAGAACTCTCACATAGAATCAGACTGTTTTGAGCAAGAATTAGGGTAGTAACATGAGCTTCTTGTTTTAGTCCCCTCCCTGTTGTAAAATTTGTTTCATTTCATGGAGGGATACAACAGCTACTGCTGTTCTATGGGTAACCAGGGTGAGCACTGTACATTATCTGTCAATTACTATGAACTATTTGAGAATTGTTGAGTTACTTGAACTTGAAAAAAAATAGAACAAAAGGCCTTCCTTGGGATAATCTGGAGGATGCTGCATGGAGCAGAAATGGAAAATTGGGATGGAGTGAGGGCTTCTGTAAGTACAATAGAGCGCTCACAAAAGAACTGGAGCATTTTTGTAAATATGGGCACAGTAGATTAGTGTGCCACCTTTGGCTTCATTATGGAAGTGTGATAGAAAACTACTGTGCGAATGAAAGACAGTAGTGACCTAAAGGAGTTACTGACAAGATGACAGCTGCTCAGGGAAGCTGCCTTAGAAGGTGGCCAGTCAGGATCAATTCTGGAAAAGGACTGATGGAAGGTATTCAGCCTGCTGAATGGACATGGCTTGGTGGTAGATTGGATAATGAGAGCAAAAGATAGAATGGTGTAAAACATCATTCAAAGTCAAGGAATCTGACTCTTGTCAGTTACAGAGAGAGAGAGACTAATAAAGGGAAAGTATGAGAAGGAGGAAAAGAAGAAGACATTTTAAATGATTGTTTTCAGTTTCTTTGTTATTTCTTCTGCTTTGGAGTCTTGGGGAAGAGATGGTCCCACGTTGAGGATCCTGACTGAGGCAGAGGGTATTGAGGCTGCTCTGCCCACCCCATTCAGTGGAAGGCTTAACATTAGTTACGGGTATGGGATATGAGATGCAGGTGCTGAACTGCTAAATCTACTCTCCCTCCCCAGGCCTCCCAAATCACAGCTCTAATAGACTGTGCGTTCCACATCACAGGAAACCTCTTCCACCTCCTTTCTAGTTTTCCTGGCTTGCCTTCATCATAATTACCTAAAGAAAGCACCCCTCCTTGTCCTTGTGTTCTGGTGTTAGTGCTACTTTATGGATTGCTCACCTAATGACCCTCACTTTCGATTCTGCCCATTGATCAATGCCAAGCATAGGAACAATTGTGACTTGAGAAGAGTGTTCTTTTTAGAAACTGCATCTTGCCTTCTGGCTATATGTCTCTAATTCTCTATTCCATCACCAGGTCATTTTCTCCAGCTTCTGCCTCATCCTAGAGAGCTTCTGTTGTTTGTAATAGTTACAACCTACTATGTATAACAGTATGTATAGGACTCCCTGATATGTACTCTGCCTGTGTTATCTCAATTAATCTTCATGGGTATCCTGAAAAGTAGATATTATTACTTACTTTTGTAGATGACAAAACTGAGTCTCCCAAATATTAAATAAAATAACTCATATAAGGCAGGAAATAAATAACAGAGCCAGGACTTAGAGTGGTGTCTGTTTGAATTTGAGACTTGCCTTTTTCCAGTGTGCTACAGCAAAATATGGATGGGGAGAGGTGTTAGGAGATAGCTTCCTGCCTGTTGCTACCTGTCCTGTTTGCCAGGCTGAACCATGAGACCTCATATCTCAGGCTCAGTATGGTTATATCATCCAGCTTAAGTTAAAAGTTACTAAGCAATATCTAAAGCTTGATATTCTTTAAGAAGAAAGTGCGACAAGAGTAGGTACAACTAGAATGCTAGAAACATGGATTGGAGATTTGTCTGTATGCAGATTGTATTAGATTCCTATTGCTGCTGTAACAAATGACCACAAGCTTAGTGGCTTAAAGCAACACAAATTTGTCATCTTACAGTTCAGAATATCAGAAATGTGACATGGGTCTCATTGGGATAAAATCACAGTGTCCACAGGGCTGAATTCCTCTCTGGAAACTCTAGGGGAGACTCAGTTCCCTTGCCTTTTCCAGCTTTAGAGGCTGCCCACATTCCTTGGCTTATGGCCCCCCTTCTCTATCTTCAAAGCCAGCAACATCTCATCTCCCTTCTCCCTTCATGGTATCAATTGCTGACCACAGCTCGAATTGAGTCTTTGCTTTTAAGGACTGATGTGATTAGAATGAGCCCACCAGGATAATCTCCCAACTTAAAGTCCATAACCTTCATCACATCTGCAAAGACCCTTTTCCCATGTGAGGTAACATAGTCACAGGTTCTGTGGGTTAAGATGTGTACATATTTGGGAGGCCACCATCTGCTTTCCACAAAGATGTTTTCTGAACCAGTGAGAGCATATGAGAGCCTCATATGCAGTATCCACAAGAGCCATTTTGATACACAGCACAGCCACCCAAATGACAAAGAAGTCCTCTGAGGCAGTGTAGACAGTGATACTCCATCTTAAATTCTGCAGAACTATAGATTTTACCCTATGAGGGCAATGGTGTCTTCCCTCAAAGTGACAGTGACTCACACACCTTGCTAGATAATGCTGCACACTCCAGTTCAGCTCATCTAGCCATTAGAAGCAGACCTTGCTTAATTAAATGAAGCAAAGGGATTTCTGTCATTTTCTGTTGTTCTTTCCATAGGCATCTGATTTTGTGATAATTTGAAATCTAGACCTTTTTCTAAGTTACTGAAGTTGACATTTTTTCTTCCTTGCCAATTTTTCCCCGTTTGGGCAACCATAGGCTAGAAGAAGAACGCATGCCATGCGTTGAATCTTCTACTAGTTGGATCTATAAGAGAATGAGTGTTGGTAGTGTCTTCTAACGCGTTCTCAGATTCACGGGTTATCTGTTTGACCTGGTCATTCATGATATTAATTTGGCATATCCTAAACATCATCAGAGCAGAACATAAGGAATGTTATGTCAGGTAGCTTTTCAGCTACCCATAAATATAAAGCCTATAAATACCCTGCCTTATATAAGAAGGAAATTTGTACCAAATGCTGGGTTGTCAATCATCAGCAAGCACCCAGCATGTCTTGTCTGCAAATTATCCTTCACCATTTCTTTTTCTAACTAATTGTCATTCAGCTAACAAGCTCTCTTGCCTCAGTGAACTGCTTTTCCAAGATTGACTCCCATGTGCCTACACAGCGAATAGCCCAGCATTATTTCAGACATTCAAACTAGGTCAGAATGGATTCAGGGCCTTCATCACAAAACACTCATCTCAGCTGGATATCACTATCAAAAGCACACTTCTAGCTCTACCCCATATTGGCCAAGAGAACAGTTTCTAATTTAAACTAAAAGGTGGAAGAAAGAATGGAAGAGTAACAATATGGAACATAAGCAGCATGTGTACTTATTTCTGCTTCCTTTCTCTTTTCTCACTAATTAAGACAGATAACAGAGCCCTTTGGTCATAACACCCATCTTTGCAGGAAGTTGTCTTTGATGATGCAGTGTCACTGGTGGGGATGTGAGCAGTGATGAGCTGGAGGACTTAGGAAGGCAAAAGGATCTCAAACCATGTGAATGAACCTTAGCAGCAACCCAGTAACTGACATCATGTACCAAAGAGGACCCTTTAGATAGGCTGTCTCTATTTATACAGTATGTAAATAAATACCAGGTGATTCTGCTTCAGCATCTGTGGTCCCCAGCAAGTATGTACTGCATTTTCATTGGTGTGGTTCAACTTGGTCCTCAGGTGGTGTGCCCTAATGTCTGCTATTGGTGAGCTCCAGTGGTGATGTTTCTAGAGCCTGGGTTGTTTTCCTGTCAGTTTAATATTAATCAGGGTAGCAGTGCCCAAAATAGATCCATTCCCTGTCTCTCCTGTGATACAATGTCTCTTTTTCACAAATCAGTATGGATCAAGGTAGAGGTAGATGTTGAGAGGTACTAATCAGTGCCTTTCTAGTCTGCCCTTTATGTTATGGTAGTCTTTTATGTTAGAGTCATCTTCCTATATACTATGAACCAAATACCTCATAAAAGCAATGTACAAATTCTAGCCCTTAAAGGTTATTGCTCTGAACCACAGTTTTCCTCCACCCATCAATTTGCTTCCAGTTGAATGTGTTTTGAATCGTCTCCATATCCCAGGTTCCTGGCACTCATATTCCCCTTTGGATTTCCTCAGTTGAATAGATTCTTTGGAATTAACCCTTTAGCTGGTAAACCCTTGGTTATCTCTGACTGAGTGTCTTATTACCTAAGGTGACAATTTCCTATTCTAAACCCCTACCCAAGTGGAATTCCACTCCTACCCAGGCCAGCCATATATCCACCCTCTCCCTGCCATTTTCAATAAGACAGTTAGGTGTTTTATTAATGTTTATTGTTTTGTGGAAAAAGATATGTTCTAAGATGGTTTAAATCTCTTCTTCACAATAAGAAGTGTGTCATTTCATTTCCAAGACATTGACCTTCCCACCCTCTTCTCTTCAGCTACGCGACATGATAATATGGAACTTCTAAATTTTCTTCCACAAGTTCATGCTTTATTATTTCCACTATCAGGATGATATCAAGTTATATTACCATTCCTGGGATCCTTGAAGTGATGTCTTAGAGAAATTACAGTGCCAACAGAAATTATAAAATAAAGGTACTTGCATAAGAGGAATGATCGCTTGCCAAGCATTTATGGATTCAGATCGAAAATTTTACCTCTCACTGTCACTAAACAGTGGGTTCCATTGTTTCATTCACAATAGGCTATTGGTACACTTTGGGAAAACCATTTTGCAAAGACTCTTCCAGCAACATGAACAGTGAAAGAGATCCTGAAATAGCTGCTAGGAGTATCTTATGGATACAAATATCTACCCTCCAAAAATCTCACTTTAGCATTTATCTTTGACTTTGGGTGGTCAATTTTAAATATGACTGGCTCTTTTGACAAAATAGATTCCTTTCAGTTTTTCCTTTCTCTTAAGGAGAATACCATTTTAAGGACTTTGTTTGTTTTTGTAAAATCGGTGTAATGGCTACAACACTTACCTATTTCCCTAACATACACATACACACACAGATTTTAAATTCCCAGTTCTTAAAAATATTCCCTGGTCAAGTGCTTGTTTACATGGTATTACTGCTTTGTATATACTGCCTCCCGGTGGCGTGAATCACTTTTATTGTCCCCTCAAAGTGAATTTTAGAAATCCATCTATGATAGAACCATTATTTCATAATGGTTAAATATTCAGAAAACTGATGATTTCAGAATTGTAGGCAAATTGCCTTGGAAAAGCATACGTTGAAGGGAACTGTACAGATTTTAAGGCATTACAACCTTAGTCAACAAATGATCTGAGGAACCTCCTTCATCAGCTTCCCCTGACGTTCTTGTTACCAAAGTTCACTTCCAAGCCTGCTACAGACGTACCGAAAAAACATCTTTGAGAAGGAGGCCAGGAAAGGGAATCTGCTCTGATGATTTTCATGCACACTGAAGTTGGAGAAGCATTGTCCCTCAGAGACATTAGAAATTCAACTTGGGACAGCCTAGAATTCTATAAGAGGCACACACAACATGCTGTCTAAAATAACCCCATATTTACAATCCTGAACCAAAATCTGTAAATTTCAGTTGTTTAGTTCCCCCTAAATCTCTTATCCCTAGAAAAGGGGCAAGAAGGGATAGTGGAAAAAGCATTGAAGCAAATGTGTGGCGACCAGATAGCATGAGTATGAGCTGACATTAGCTCAGGGGAGAGGGGAATGGTAGAGAAAGCAGACCCTGCGCACCTCCAGTTTAGAGCTGGTTCTGCCCTCTTTGGCTGTGTGTGACTGTGTGACTTAGACAAGTTAAATGACTTGGATGGTCAAAATGTGAATGATAATATATATCATCGTATTGCTGTGAACGTTAAATGAGAATAGTAGACATGTAGTACGTCCCCACGTATTAGTTACCTTTCTTCTTGTTTGCTGTCACTTCTACTCAAAAGGGAGACTTTAAAGCTTGAGGGAGATCTGATGGCAGAATCTAAAGTTCCTTTAGGCCGTGTCTTTAAGCCACATAGAGATATATTTTGTTTGCCAGAAAACGTAATCTTCTGTACAGTTCAGGAAATGGACACCACTATGCTTTATCCATTAGCAGCAACAATACTCTAGTATTTGGTGACCTCTGGTGGGGCTCCTCTTAAACCTTCCCAAGGATCCGGTCTCATAAATGAAAAGGACTGTACCTACAGAGTAAGCTGCACAGAGGAGAGTCTCCGAGGAGGAGAAATAGGGTTGTAGGATCCTATAGTCCTTACTTTTACTTTCAGAAAAGAGAAAATAGTAGGAGAGAAGAGTGAACAGCCCTGGAAAATGGCAGCAAAGGAGAGTAAATAGGATACAACAGACTAATAAAATGAATAGAGTGCTGAGAACCTAAATAGGCTGACAGCTCATGATAAATGGTCTTCATATTTTGACTCCTGATTCCTAAATCAGAATCCCCCACTAGCAAACTACTAAATAGATCAGCCCAAGTATGCCTTAGCACCCTCTGCACAGTACAACGTACTAGACAGAGTGACCCAGAAATAAACAAGGCTCATCTTTGCCTTCTAGTATTTTGCCAGGTAGCAGGAAACCTCAACAAATTTGGCACAGAAAATAGGTAGCTAATCAGAAAAAGTTAAGCTTGTATCAATGTACTTAAGCTAAGAAGAAAAGCCCCATACTTCTTATTAAAAATAAACGTAGTTTAACTGCTCAAAGAGATCCCAGTCCACAGATTATCACAGTAACTAAATGCACACCCATCTCTTTTGCAAATCACAGAGCAGCCTGCTCCCTGCACCTCAGATGCCTTTCCAAATCACCACAGGGGGAGACTTTTAATCATTTCAACAACCAGAGCACCAGCTTTGTTCTCACATAATGCTGGAAGGTTTCTAACATCTGTGCTATCTATAGTGCTATACTCTTTTGGCTTTACACAGTCAGGGTTTCGTTTTGTTTGTTTGTTGTTTGGCCTGCAAATCAGTGCAACAGGCACAACTATGCATATATTCTACTCTTCGAATTTCTACTTGCTTGATTGGGACTACACAGTGGCTGGAGGTGTTGTCTGCATCTGCCTTTCATCCTTAATTTGGGCAAAATGAGTGAAGATTGATTCTTATACGTGCTTTTTTTTTAAACTGAGGATCTGCAATTAGCCCTGGCTATACTGCTAACATCATGGAACCACTTGGTGAGCAGCATCCCTAGGAAAGATGACAAATTATGGACAAATTAGCATCAATATGAACTATTCTGTAGAAGGGTCAAAATACAAATACAAAAACCACAGAAGTGAATCCTTTTAATCACTGCAGTTTCAATAACATTCTACTGAAAAGAGTAATTAACAAATTATTATGGTAACCTAGAAACAGGACATAATCACTATGTAATCACTAAGACATTAGATACTGATAAACAGGTGTTTACATATTCACACATACATATTCTCATATTATCTCAGAAATAAGATTCATTAACCCATAAAATGAGTAAGATATAAGCTAATAGGCAAGTTCTTGCAGTGATAAATGTCTAATGTGAGGCCAAGTTAGCTCTGATTTTCAAATTTTTTTAAACAGAAGTCAAAACTGTTTTAACAATTTATAAATAAATTTCTGCACCTTAGAGTTTGGCTTAAGGCTTAGACCAGAACCATCATGGAAAAACACAAATGTCTAGTGCTAAATCATTTTGACTTATATTGGAATGTCAGATCCAAGAGGACAGGCATTTTTGTCTATTTTTGACCACCAGTGTATCCACAGTGCCTAGAAGAGTACCTGGCACATTGTGAGCTATTAGTGAATTTTCATGAAATAAACAAGTGGACAAAACTTAGATGTTTCATTACACTTTCTCTGTCAGAATTACAGTCATCAGTCAAAACCAGGTAATAGGCATGGAAATTTTTCTGGGGAAGTAATAACCATAGGAAGATATGGTACTGAAAGCTACCTCAAGGAAGGCATGGATCAAGGTGTCTCATGGCTGCCCTATCTCATAATGGACTCTATACAACCCTAAGCCCAAACTAACTAGAAAATTAGGGCAGCCATTTCTCTGTCATTTGCTGCTGTTTCTAGCAGCTTTCACACTCTGTTGCCTTCTAGACACAACTCGGGGAGCTCTCCTTCCCATTTTTCCTGCCCTTTGCTTTCTTCATTAGGAACTATTTACCCTTCAATTCTCCTCTACTATGTTTATTTGCATTTAAGAGGATCATGTTTGTTGTTCTTGTAACTTCATTTTTGCAACTGATACAAGAACAGAATTGGAAGCATTGAGATGAACAAAAATGGGGCAAATTGTCTGAATCCACCCTTTCTTTCCCAGTCCATTCTTAAGCTTTTCAGGTTCTTAATGAGGTTGTAGGAAATTTCAGATGACTTTGTGACCATGAAAAGAACTTTGAAATAACCATCCATGGTTTTGTGTTATCTCCAATCATAATCCTTTTTATTAGCTAAATAATGAGGGAAAATATTTTTCTTTTCTTTCAGAATGAAAGGCAACTGTGTTGTTTTTCTGAAACTTTCTAGAATTTCACATCTCAGAAATGGCATTAAAATGTATCCATTACAGAGGAGGACTTTTTTTATTTTTATACAGTATTTTTCTGGTAACATTAATACTATTTTTATATAGTGAGTGTTATATTACTTCCTGCCAAGCTTGGAAACAAAGATGACGAGTGCCATAAGTGTTAGAAATATATAAAATTAATAGTTTCATGCCTAAGAGCCTCTCTTTGCACATGAGATTAGTACACCATTCTTAGTTTCATTTTGTAGTGTAATTTGCCTCTTCAAAGAGCTCACTTTATTCCATTCAGTTGTAAAGCTGGAATGATTGCTATGCCTGTAATAAATTTAGAAAATTAAGTTATTACTACAGTGAAATTTTCAAAACGCCATCCACTCAAAAGTATTTTAGCCATACTTTTCATAACAGAGTGAATAGAAAGACAGGTACTATTAATATTTCTCTTTCTTCACTGAATTCATCCTCTAATGCCTTAAAAATGAGAGCATGAGGGCTTCCCTGGTGGCGCAGTGGTTGAGAGTCTGCCTGCCAATTCAGGGGACACGGGTTCGTGCCCCGGTCCGGGAAGATCCCACATGCCGCGGAGCGGCTGGGCCCGTGAGCCATGGCCGCTGAGCCTGCGCATCCGGAGCCTGTGCTCCACAACGAGAGAGGCCACAACGGTGAGAGGCCCGCGTACCGCAAAAAAAAAAAAAAAAAAAAAATGAGAGCATGAGATGATACCACATATGAACACATGTGTGCACATATAAAAGATGAACAATTACATACCTTTGTAGCCATATCTTTTTGCTCTATACTTTAATTTCAAAATATAGTTACCTTTTCTTATGTTAGAATCTCAGCAAAATAAAATTAAATATCCTATATAATTAATACTTCCCTTTATCCCAGATTAGGTTTCTTCCTGTGTTTTGCATATAATGTGATACAAGGTTGCTGGGGTTTTTTCCATTGAGATAAATTAAAAGAAATCTTTAAAATGATCATGAAGCATGGTCTCTAGAAAAACTATGTGCAATATGCAACTCATACTAAAGAAGAATAATGAAATGAGGTATTCAAGTGGCTACTGAGAGGTGAATGAATTGTTTTGTTCATTTTATGACAACATCTAAATTTTTCATGTTTCCATTATATGTCAAAAGTTAAGCTTTAACTGGAATAAAAAATTTCCTTTCTTGGTAAACTCAGTTGATTTAGCAGTTTTATGCATGAACTGAAGCTTTCAATCAACATGTTTTTCTGTCAAATTTCCCTTTTTATGGGAAATTCTGTGCCTGATTCTTTTTTCTTTAAACATCACTGAAAAGAATAATAAAAGAGCACCAAATGTCTCTTTTGGTTGAAAGAGTTTTTAAGGAGACACCACAATAACACTTTACGTTCTTGTTTGGAAGTTACCTTTATAAAAAGGGTAATTGTGTGACTAATGTCTCACTGTGAATCAGGGTAACAAACAGGGTCGTCGTATATGGCAGAGCTGAGGGATGCTTGTCAACAACCATTCAAAAATAGATATTTGTGGGACTTCCCTGGTGGTCCAGTGGTTAAGACTCCACGCTCCCAGTGCAGGGGGCATGGGTTCAATCCCTGGTGGAGGAACTGAGATCCCACATGCTGTGCGGCCAAAAAAAATAGATATTTTCATGAGTTTTGGTTTTATTTCCCCTATTTTCACATGCAAGATCACCTTCATTTCTTTCTTCTCAAGGCATTCCCTTGCACCTACCCTTGGTCCTCCATACATCTGAGCTCGCCTCTTCTCACAGACTGTGATACCCTCCACAGTCAATGGCCTGTGAATCTGGAGGGTTTCTTGAGGCACTTCCAAAATTCAATTCCTTCGTTGAGTTTTTATGACTGCTCACAGCCTAAGGCAAAACAAAAGTGAGGGTTAATTGATCATAAACAGGGCTGAGACCACCCAGAGAAGTTGTCAAGGGCCAGGTGACTGAGTTGATTGAATTTCCAAAGTCTAGAGGATGTGTGTAGCCAGAGGGAGGAGGCTGCCTTATTTTGGAGTCATCAGCTGAGGGCTAAGGAAAGAATATTCTGGGAATTCTACTCTGTCAAGACACTGGTTGGGCTTTTAGAAGAAAATAAGGACACTGAATTTACCATAACAAGACTTTCAGCAGTTGCTTTTGGCTAAAATTCTTGCTATTCTTCCTTTTCTTTGATTCTGTTCCATTCTCATTCTTTTCTTTTTAATTTATTTTTATTTTTGGCTGTGTTGGGTCTTCGTTTCTGTGCGAGGGCTTTCTCTAGTTGCGGTAAGCGGGGACCACTCTTCATCGCGGTGCGTGGCCTCCCACTATCGCGGCCTCTCGTTGCGGAGCACAGGCTTCAGACGCGCATGCTCAGTAGTTGTGGCTCACGGGCCTAGTTGCTCCACGGCATGTGGGATCTTCCCAGACCAGGGCTCGAACCTGTGTCCCCTGCACCAGCAGGCGGACTCTCAACCACTGCACCACCGGGGAAGCCCCCCATTCTTATTCTTGACCTTCAGAAATCTCTGGTCTGTATTATTAGAGACTTAGTAATATTTATTGATCAGAATATAACATTTGAATAATTTATTCTTTTTTATATATGCAAAGCAATGATTGGCTAGGAAGAGGTCTAGGTTCAAATATCTACCCTGGCACCAGCTCCTCGGTGACTTGGTCAAGTAATCCAAATCTCAGATATCCCAGCCCTGAAATATCTACATACTATACTGTGAGAGATAAGTGATTCCATAGAGGAGAACCCTTGCAAAAGTTATATGTGCTCTACTAATATATAATATCTATAGGTAGTAGAACTGGTGATAGATTGTTTCATTTATATAGCATTGATTACAGTTGGACTTAGTTTTTTCTCTAAGCATTTGAAGTTGCTTACCAAACAATCTGTCTGTATTCACTACATTTCTTTGAAGCTGAATAATGTTGCTAAGTATATCTAGGGTCATCCTGTTCTCAACACAAGTTTTCTCTGCACTGTGACACTTACATTACTTCTGCATACATGGTGACCTTCAGACATTTTGCGGAGGTATTGCATGTGGTAATTAAGATCATAAGTTTGGGAGCTAGTCCTAGATTCAAATTTGGGGTCTACTACTTTCTAGCTTGTAATATTGGGCAATTTATTTAACTCCGCTGAGGTTCAATTACTCTTCTTCCGTAAACTCGGATAATACTAGTATTTACATCGAGGGTCAACAGATGTTTTCTTTAACAGACCAGATAGTAAATATTTTAGGCTTTACAGACCATATCATATATAGTGTCTTTCACAACTACTCAACTTTGTCTTTGTGGTGCAAAAGTAGACCTAGACAGTATGTAAATGAGTGGGCATGGCTCCAGTAAAACTCTATTTACAAAAAACAGGCAGCAAGCCGGATTTAGCCCACTGAACCTAGATTGCTAACCACTGACCTGCATTAATGCTTGGCACAGTTCTAAACATTAATTTTAATGAATGTAAATTAGATTATATTAATTCCGTGACATAAATGTAAACTTTTACCATTATTCAAGAATATGTCACAATTATATGGGGCTATGAATACTATATTAATCACAGACTATTTTACATTAGAAACTAAAATCACTAGATCCTGAAGGAAAATACCATGGTTTGAAGATTTACATTTGTGGAGGATTCTGCAGTAGAATCTTCTGATCTGATGAAAGGGAAGTAATAACCATTGAACATTTTTCAGTGCTTTCAAATCAACTAAATAGGCAGGGGATGCTAGAATATTGAAACAAAAGTCCGTTAGATGAAATTTTCAGTAAGATAGGACCACATATTTATTCATTCTTCAGTCCTTTGACTGTCATTTCCTTCCTAAATGTTGCTAAACATATGCACCTAGTGGAAGCCTAATGTGCTGAACTTGTACCATTACAGTCCTGTTCCTTGTCTTCCTAATATAATGAAGCTGATTATATTCCTTGTTTTATAATGTTCATCCTATTAGGATAGAGAAATTCATTGGCTTCCAAGCACAGCCTTATGTTCATGTTCTTATCATTAGCCCTGCTCCAGCTATGGACCTATCAGCATTTTCAGCCTAAATGCTGCTTTCAGGGCTTTGCAATTCAGTCATAAAAATTAGCTGCAGGCAGAAACTTGACATATAAAGTCCAGACCCAAGAGAAAAATGTTATTACATTTTTAACAGGAAGAGGAAAGTACATTTGACTGTTATAAAAAGCATAAAATTCATTGTAGGGGACTTGCTCTGGATCCTTTGCTGTCCTGGCATAATTTAAGATTGCATTTTTACTGCTTCCTCTGTTTTCCATATATCCATGGAGGAACCTATGGACTTCCAGTGTTACACAACTTTGCAATAAGTGCCCTTAAGGCTATTGTCCTATTTAAGATTGAACCAAAGCAGCTTTTTGAGTACCATTTGTCAATGGGAAAAGGAAATTTCAACCTCTTACTATAGCCTTCTATGAATTCAAAATTTGAATCATTCTTCTGCCATAATATAACTACCCAGAGTATGACCTGCATCAAACTTCATGTTTCATACTTGAGCTTTAGGACTGGCTTGTGTGTGCAAAGACATTTCTTTGATGCAAGATTGAATTAAGGAAGCTTAATTAATATTTTCTAATTAAATACTGCATGGTGAACTCAATCACATTGTATTCTGCAACTTTGATGAGATTACGCTCTCCTTATTTAAATAAACAAGATGGGATATAGGATTGAGAGCTTGGACGGTAACCATTCCTTCCCTTCCTCAGCCGTCACCCCTGTTTTTCAGAAACATTTTTAGCCACTCATCTAATTGCAGGAATTTGGTAGAAACGCATTTCTCAGAAATGCTTAAGGATGTTAAAAATGATACCTAATCTCGTGATTGAGAGGAGTAGTATTTTACCCATTTAATACCTGATTCAAAGTTATTCTATTCATTGGCGATAAAGCCTATTTTTTCTTCCGTTTTAACTTATTTTCTATATGGAATATGTGATATATAATATGTGTCATGTAATACATAATATGTGATTTCCAGTGACCCCCATGTTGTTCAGTTTAATGGCCAATGTACCATCCTCATGTCACGTGGTCTGAGAATAGCACTCATCCCCCTCCTCCATGAAACACTGTTTCCTCTGGCTTCCAGGACACCACAACCTCTGGATTTTTCTCCTGCCTTTCTGGTCACTCTCTCTCTTACTTTCCTTTGATGGTTACTCTTGTTCCCCTGGCTTCCTAATATTGCAAAGCCCAGGTCTTCTCCTCCACTCTCATTCTATGCATTATCTCGTTCCATCTGTATGCCAGTGACTCCTAAGAGTATATACTCAGCCCTGACATTTCTTTAAAGTTGCATGTCTAACCATCTACCCATCTCCACTGGAATAGATACCCCAAACACCATATCTACAAAAATCAGCTCCTGGTCTTTCCCTACAGACCTGCATCACACATAGCCTCCTCTGTCTCAAGGACAGAAACCCCAGTCCTCAATTGCTCAGGCCTGAAATCATTGGAATCATCCTTGACCTTTCTTTCTCTCACTCTTCACATCCAACCTGTCAGGGAATTCTGATGACTCTAACTTTAAAATTATCCATAATCTGATGACTTCTCACTTCCTCAGCTGTTACTGTCCTGGTCTGAGGCCCTTCTCGTTACTCATCGACTCAAAAGCTCCCCATTTCGCATTGTGAGCCACAGCCCTTACAATGGCTTACAAGGCCCTACCCAGGTGAACTCTCCACCCGCTGTATGACCACATCTCTACCTGTCTCTGTCTTCCTTATTCCACACCAGCCCCTTGGCCTCCTTCCTGTTTCTCTAACAACCTAGGCACTCGTCCTTCTTAAGGCTTTGTACTCACTGCTCCTCTGCCTGCAATGCCCCTCCGTAACATATCCAGCTGGCTAACTCCTTCACCTCCTTCAAGTCTTTTCTCAAATGTCAACGTTTCAGTACATCCTATTTTGATCACTTACTTAAAATTGTAGACTCACCCTACTGCCAGCATTCCTGGGTTCTACTTTTTCTCCTTTCCTGTATATCTAATCACCTTTGAACATACTGTATAATTTTTGTCCATTCCCTGTCATCCTGCACTAGGACACAAGTCCCACGGGAGCTAAAAGTGTTTCTTTGTTCTTTTACATATCGCAAGCACCAAGAGTAGTGCCTAGCACATAGAAATAACTCAATAAATATATAAACTGCTAAATGCATACATAATCATTGAAAAAAATCATAATATTTAACAATAAAAATTCAAGCATTCACAAGAGAGTAACAATGCCAAATGATTTGTTAAACATTTTTAATTTAGGGGAGTGATTTTTTTACAAATAATATTTGTTTTAAATTATCCTTATTAACATTTTAAAAGATTGATTTTTATATAATTAAAGATGGATGACTTCCTTGGTGGTCCAGTGGTTAAGACTCCATGCTTCCACTGCAGGGGACACGGGTTTGATCCCTGATCAGGGAATTAAGATCCCACATGGGAACTAAGATCCCACATGCCACGCAGCGCAGCCAAAAAAAAAAAAAAAAAAAGATGGATGATGATATTCTATATTAAGCAATTTTCAAAGAAATAATAGTTAATAGTCATAGAGTTCTAAAGAAAATTTTCACATGGAAAATTAAGCATGATAAGCAATTGCATCTTCACAATTTAGTTAATAAAATGTCCAAAAGAGATAAACTTAGTTGTAGATCTAAGTGCCTCACAACAAAAGCCGTTTTTTACATTGGCAGCAAAAGTAAGAACTTTAGAAGACTTTTCTCCAAATTTTTGGATGTTGTTATTTCTTCCTAAAGTACCGTAATTTATTTAGCTATGTATGCTTACTGGAAGCAAGCAATCTTCTTTAGTTTATAGTTTACTTCCTGCTCTATGGGTATGTTCTGCCCCATGTTCTGTTTTCTCCACTCCAGAGGTTTTGATCTTAACAAATTTCTCTCAATGAAGAAGATTAGAGGGTGAAAACTAGTAATAACTTTGGGGGGGCAGTACAAGGTTCTCTGAGGCATAAAATTCTAACCAAGTTAGTTAAAGCTATTATTGATACTTATTCAGAATTCCATATTAAAGCATTGAAAATCTTTAAGAATGATGATTGTGGAGTCACTGCTAATAACATAATGACAATAGAATATGTTAAGTGCTAAAAAATAATGAGATAGACCTAGATTGCAACTGCTGACTCAAATAACTATAATAGTTTTTTAATAATCACCATTCTCAGAATACAATCTAGGTAGAAATAAAAGCAAGAGTTAGATGCAATATGGAGTAGACCTAATAGGACCTAGAAACTGGAGTTAAGTTGAAAATTATAGTTCCTAATGTAATTGTTTTGCAGAAGCCTTTCATGAAAAAGATAAACCATGAAATAAAATTTGTATGGAGTCCTTACTGAGACCTCATTTTTATATACTCACTACTTTGATGATTTACACATCTAATTTTACATCTTTAGTGAGTGTGCACTAAGCAAAATTATGAAAAACATGTTTCTCATTAGAGTACTTGAAATCCCCTGCATATAACTTACCCTAACCAATGAATAGGAATTTCCTTTCTGCATTGAGTATTGCTGCTATCCCATAACCTATATTGTACTCGAATATTAAAAATGCTTCAGTACAAATAGGGAAGGAATTATTAATTCTTCAGTTATTAAAATAGCCTAATCAAGTCTCACAACTCCCGCTCATAAAAACAGAAAAATTATCAGAGTAAAGTCACTACAGATTATGTCCTCAAATTATAAGAACACGAAAATTGTAAAATTTCAGCCAAATATGTTTTTAGTATCATTCAACTGTTTTTCATAAAGCACTTAACGTTATGAAAATATTGTGATCTGAATAATTTGCATAACAACGTACCATGTTGAAGATACGCTGTAGCGGTGTTTCTTCAACTTTCCACACCAGCAGACCTGACAGTGGAGCCAATTTGAGCTTTTTATGCTTATTTCAACATTAAAACTTTTGAAGATAATCTACCATTGGAAGCTTATAGTTGCACTGGATAATGAGTGAGATCCAATTACACTGACTCTCTCAATTAAAAAAAAAATGGGCTGACACACATTTCAGGACTTCTCTGATGAGGTGTCAAAATATTTTGATTCAACAGACATAAAATTATGAGGATGCAAATAGCAAGAGATTGTTTTTGTTTTTCAATTCTCTTGATCTTGGTCAGAAAGATTTCTAAACATGGATACCCAAAATCATGCCAAGAGGTGGAAAATAGCAACTTTTTTAGGCTGCTGGTGGATATTTTAATAAGTTTATCTTCTTTTAATAGGTCAAGTCACCCAGGGTCCAGTGATGGATGTAAAGGGTCTATGATACACTGGTTAGTCTTCCTTATTGCCTCAGAGAAAAATAAAAAGCCTTTATCATTAAGAAAAAAAAATGACTGATAGAGTTCTATATTTAGAACTTATGGTGTAATTTTGAATTTGTCAATCAACTAAGAATCCCAAACAACTCATAATCCTCATGAACTCTTCACCCAACACTCAATATTCATTTTCACTGTAGTGAACTTATCATGAGTAATAAAAGTATTCAAAGCTTTGCTTTACAGTTGTTGATAAGGGGGCTCAGCTTTGAGGGAAAATCTTATCTGAGTTTCTACTCTTTCTTACTGTATTACTTAAGATAATGATAACTGTTCTAATGCAGGGGGAAAAAACAATTCCTTGGAGCTTAATATAATAGAAGTTTATTTTTGGATCACATGAAACAAAGCCCATTAGGGGCAGGGATTGTTGGAAGAGTGCTCTGTTCCAGACAGTCATTTAGGGACCCAGGAACGTAGAGACTCCGTCACATTCAACACATGGCTTCCAAATTCACCTTGGGTGTTGAAATCCTGGATGGATATTAGAGAAACAAGTGAGTTTTTTAGGGAGGAGGAATAGAATGAATAGGTCAGGCCTGAACGTTTCATTGAGCACTTCTGCCCTTTTTCCATTGGCCAGAACTCAGTCATATGGCTCCACTTAACTCCAAGGGAGGCTGGTAATGTTATTTGGCTGTCTGCCTAGAAGGAAATGTATACAAAGTTGGTGAATGGCTAACCAGTCTCTGCCACAGTCATGTTTTATTTGTTTGTTGTTTGTTTGTCTCCATAAAGATAATTAACAATTCTGCATAAAGTTTGAAGATTCTTCCCTGCACCATATGTCATACATATGTGCAATAAATGGGCTTTTAAGGTCACTTCTCATTTTGGTAGTAGTATGTCTAAAGGATGGAAACTTCAGCCACAGTTTACGAAATTTATGAGTTTTACCACTGTGTTGAGCTCCTTGAAAAAATCAAAGGGTGAATTATTTGAGATGGTTTCTGTTGTGAAAGACACAGCAGCTGAGGAATTTGGGTAAAAAATAGCTCCAATGAAGGCTACCATACTTCACCTCTGTCTTTTATGATGTGCCCCTTTCAGTGTACATACCCTTCTGGTTACTTTTCCAGTCAATTTCATGCTCACTAAAAAATGTGTACCTTGTTGAAAAATTTCTCAGCAACTATTTTCCATCAAAAAATTCTTCACAGGGCTTCCCCGGTGGCTCAGTCGTTGGGAGTCCGCCTGCCGATGCGGGGGGTGTGGGTTCGGGCCCCAGTCCGGGAGGATCCCGCGTACCGCAGAGTGGCTGGGCCTGTGGGCCGTGGCTGCTGGGGCTGCGCATCAAGAGCCTGTGCTCCGCGGCGGGGGAGGCCACAGCAGTGAGGGGCCCACATACCGCAAAAGCAAAAACAAAAACAAAAATTCTTCACAGGTCTTCATAGGAATCATCATTCTAAATATTGAAAATCAAAGACTTTATTAAACACTAAATCATCTAGAGATTTAGTACAGCCCTTTTTGTAGGCTGTAATAAATCTATAAGATAAATAATAGAAGCAATCTGAATCTAGTAACCAACTGTTCTACAATGTTTTTGAGTACTTTAAAAGATGTCCCTTGTTAGTATTGGTAAATAAAGGCACATTTTTTTTCAGCTTGGCTACCTCCTTTTGGCTCAAAACAGACTCCAGCATCTTTACGATCCAAGTTTTCAACTAAATTTTCTCTTATAAGAAATTCACCTTCCAAAATGATACTTCCAAGATTTTTTTTTTTTTTTTTTTTTGGCCACACCGTGCGGCTTGTGGAATCTCAGTTCCCCGACCAGGGATTGAACCTGGGCCCTCGGCAGTGAGAGCATGGAGTACTAACCATTGGACCACCAGGGAATTCCCAAGATGAATTTTTAGTTGCTTTTTTTTAAAATAGCCAAAATTCTCTTTGTAAATTGTAAACAACAAAAAAAAATAGCTCATTGTTTTTTTTAAATGTGCATGATTAATTTTTAAATGCCAGTGAAGAGTCGTGGTTTCGTGGAACATAGCTTCATGTTTTTTTTATGTGCTAGATGCTAAAATGTAGGCTCATTTACATCACCAAATTAAAAATCATATTTGAAATAAGAAACTAAGTACAGCATATACAGTTTAGATTCACCGCTGTTTATTACTGATTGGAATAGTTTTGGTATGAAATTTCGTGTCTGTCACAACCTTTCATCATTTCAGATTTTTCTTTCTCATTTATCGTGTGTGTGTTCACCAGTTTCAAATTTACACTTCAAATTTGGTATTTTTATCCATGACCCATTTCAAAATATATGTTACACTTTACTGTAAAGCTATTTATTCAAAGAGGTTGAACGCAGCCCTTTTTATAATAATAAGTACCAAAACTAACATAAAAATGTTCGTGAATATGGATTGGTGAAATAAGCTATGATCCACATATTAGAATACCCTGTAGCTGTTGGAATGACAAAATAGGACTACTTGTACTGGTATAATGTAACTTGTACTTTGTAAAGGATATATGTGTATGTGTTCATATACGTACATGTACGTATACTACACATGCATGTTCATATTTATATAAATGTACATGTACCTATGCATATGTTTGTATATGCATAATATTAGTTGAGAAACATACAGAAGAAACTGTTTTAGTGGTGACCTCTGGAAGAGTGAAGCCAAAGGATGAAATGTGGGTAGGAGCTCTTTACTCTTTATTATCTTATGCCTTTCTTTTTTTTTTTTTTTTTTTACGAAGGTGCAAAGTAATCTATTTAAAGATGAATAGTCTTTTCAAACAAGAAAAAGTAAACTACACAGATTTTCACGTTTTATAGAAAAATTCACTCAAACTAGATCATAAGTCCAAATGTAAAATATGAACATTTTAGAGAAAAAAACAGAAGGAGGGCTGCCCTGGTGGCGCAGTGGTTGAGAGTCCGCCTGCAGATGCAGGAGACATGGGTTCGTGCCCCGGTCCGGGAGGATCCCACATGCCGCGGAGCGGCTGGGCCCGTGAGCCATGGCCGCTGAGCCTGCGCGTCTGGAGCCTGTGCTCCGCAACGGCAGAGGCCACAGCAGTGAGAGGCCCGTGTACCCCCCAAAAAAAATAAATAAAAATAAAAAAACAGAAGGAAATTTTTGGAAATTATGGCCCTGTGACAAGTTCTTGGGCATGACATCAAATGCATGATCCATAAAAGAAAAACATCAGCAAATTGGGATTTATCAAATTTTAAAAGTTTTGTTCTGCAATAATACTGTTAAGAGAATTGAAAAGGCAAGCTACTGACAGAGAAAATATTGGGCACCCCAAATATCACAAAGAACTGTATCTACAACATATAAAGGACTCTCAAAACTCCACACTAGAAAAATAAGCACAGTGAATAATGTTCGACAACACTAGTCATTAAGGAAATGCAAATTAAGAACATGATGATGTATCACTACCTATTAAATTTAATACCTATGTAAAAAGCTAAAATGTAAAATACTGGCAATGCAAAATGCTGGTGAGAATGGAGAGAAACTGGATCTCTCATGCGCTAATGGTGTAAAATAGTACATCCCTCTGGAAACTAGATGGTAATCTTATACCTTTCTTAGCTGTTTGAATTTTTTACCATGGCCATCTGCTTTGGCATGTCATTTATTCCATGTATGTGTGTATATACATATATACATACATATGGAATACATGCATATACATATATATCTCATATATATATACAACATTGTAGCACCTATCACTAAAGAAGTTTTAATATAACTAAGGAATAAGAATATTAAAGATGGAGGAAAACTTCAAAGTCCAAATTCCTTTGTAGTGTTTAAATTCTGCTTTTTTTTTTCCTATTCTGCCACTGTCTATTCCATTTTTCAGCTAAATTCATTCCCACCTGAGAATTAAGGGAAGCAGCTTCTCTAATCAATGGGAAACTTGTAACTGGGGAGCAAGACCATAACTTTAAATCAGCTGGCATCCATTGAAACTAAATACCAGAAATAGCAATGGTTGCAAAAGAGCCCAAGCCCACTCCCCCTCATGCAGCCGGGCTACAGTGATTGGGGTGCAAAGAGTGAAGAACTTTTTGGGACTTCCCTGGTGACGCAGTGGTTAAGTATCTGTCTGCCAGTGCAGGGGACACGGGTTCAAGCCCTGGTCCGGGAAGATCCCACATGCCATGGAGCAACTAAGCCCATGCGCCACGAATTACTGAGCCTGCATGACACAACTACTGAAGCCCGTGCGCCTAGAGCCTGAGCTCTGCAACAAGAGAAGCCACCGCAATAAGAAGCCCATGCACCGCAATGAAGAGTAGACCCCGCTTGCTGCAACTAGAGAAAGCCCATGCACAGCAACGAAGAACAAACACAGCCAAAAATAAATTAAAAAAAAAAAAAGTGAAGAACTTTTTGAATAAGGCAATGCTTACTCTGGAATAAGACGATGCTAACCAAAAACCTGACCTACTACTTCCATCAAATTCATTCTGCCCCAGGAAAAAGATGATGATTTTATCCTAATTATGCTAACAACATTTCAATAGCCTCCAGAGAAAATGCCTGTTTTCCAAAATACAGATCATTAAATTATATTGTACTATTTAGCAACTCCTACCACTGAGAAATCAAGGCTTATTTATTTATCCCAACTTCACCTGGTTTAGCCATCCCACGACTCCAGTTCATATTTTTCTCATAAATTCTGCCCACCTTTTAGAGCCAGACCTACCTGCTAGTCTTGGAGGGTCTCCTGGGACACAGTTTCTAGGCATACGGGTGTTCAAACCTTCATGATTACTCTGATCCACTCGAGATAGCTCAGGTTCCAGCTGGGGCTCGCCATTGCACTCACTCAGAAGGCTCCATCCACTGCCTCTAGTATCCCAGATTTGTTTATTTCTGTCACAGCAGATAAAACCCAGAGGTTCCAAAACGTGCTATGCACCTGAGTCATCAGGAAAGCTTATTAAATAAATAGTTCATTGATTTCTGGGCTACAGTGATACACAGCCAGGTTTGAAATCCCTTCTCTCGGGTCATTGTTCCTGAGTCCTGTGTACTGGAGCACCACCAGGGCTGCCTTAGTGCTAGCCGCCTCCTCTTGACAAAGGGATTCCTACATTCCATCGTGTGTAACCACCCTTTTTATGCATAAGCTGCCCTCTGTTTCTTTAACTCTCAGTTTCTTTTTTATGAACTATTCAAATCAACTCATTAAAAATATTATAAAAGATGCCAACACCAATAGAATAACAGTCAAGCCTTTGCTTTGGGCCAGATTTCCCTCTGTTCCTCTGCTCACTGAGGAAGGTCTAAGTTTCCAGACTCTTTCTTGATTCAGGGTAAGAGTCCTACTTTCCCAAATGAGCAGGGACTGAGGGGTTGTCACCGTTAGTATCCACTGAAAGGCTTTTTACTCCCAACTAAACGTTAGTCCTCACAAGCTCTGAGGTTCAGGATTCTATGAATCTCCTCTAAGAAGTCTCATTTAGCTGGATGTATTGGTGATGTCATTGATGGACATTGTTATATTCATGTAGATTTGAAGAAGGGGGCTTCTGTTCCCTAAGACCTACCCAAAAGATTATTATACACACTGTTAGGAATGAATAGGAGGCCCAGGTTAAAATAAAAATATTCACCTAAGAGCTTTCAGTTTGATGGTTTGATTTATAATGTGAGTTGCAACACCTATGAAAATCTTCCTGTTATCTTACAGTTTACATAGGAGAATATGATTTTTTTTAAGTAGAGAAAAATCTGGTGAGTCCAATACCAGTATAACGTATCTTAAGAGATTTTACCCTGTAGCCAGTGAAGATTTGGAAAGTTTTTCATTAATTGTGGGTGACTGTTAATACCATTTCAAGGAGTTTGCTGGACATAGAAAGCCTTTTTTTAAAAATAAATTTATGTATTTATTATTTATTTTTATTCTTGGCTGCATTGGGTCTCCGTTGCTGCACACGGGCTTTCTCTAGTTGTGGTGAGTGGGGGCTACTCTTCGTTGCGGTGCCCGGGCTTCTCATTGCAGTGGCTTCTCTTGTTGCAGAGCACGGGCTCTAGGTATGCGGGCTTCAGTAGTTGTGGCACACGGGCTCAGTAGTTGTGGCTCACGGGCTCTAGAGCACAGGCTCAGTAGTTGTGGCGCACGGGCTTAGTTGCTCCATGGCATGTGGGATCTTCCCGGACCGGGGCTCGAACCCATGTCCCCTGCCCTGGCAGGCGGATTCCTAACCACTGTGCCACCAGGGAAGCCCAAGAATGCCTTTATTAAGTAATTTTACACATGTCTCATACACTTAGAGATTTGAAACATAATGTAGGGAGAGAGTTCCTCAGGCAGAGTTACAAGTTTTGGCACTCATCTAGGTATAGTTGCTCATAAGTTCTGAAAGTGTTAAATATAATATTGTGGCTTTGATTACATATCACATTTTCTTTTCTCACTCAAATGTGGTTTAACATGGTTGCGTAGATTTGGCTTCTAATTTACCTGCCTTAGACTCTCACTTAAGTATACAGTTAGTTTTTCAGTATTGAGAAGAATATGTTACTGTAAGTAGTTCCTGAAAATAGGAGAGCATTTTATAGTTCTCTGGACTTGAAGGTTTTTTGTTTGTTTATTTGTTATCTTGTTTGCTTATTTGTTTGTGAATGAACATAAAGTGAATCCTCATAGGACAAGGAAAAGTATCTTGTGTTTCCTTATGGATTTAACCTCTGAAACTTTTACACTATCACTAATGATATCCCAGGAGTCCTTGGAGCTAAAATAAGAGGGTGTACAGTTCATAAAATTTTATTTAGATGCAACCCTTGCTTGCATATAAGTTTACAATCTGGTAAAGAGACAAGGGTATAAAAAAGATGTAATGAAGTTGAAGAAATGGATTGAATTTAGACCGTATCTGGAGGATATAGCAAGGGCTTCTATGGCCACTTGGGAAGATGATGGGGTAAAATGGTAGAAATATGTGAGAAAGTTTTTCTGGATGGGCTGGATCAAGTCTAAGTTCTAAAAGACAGCCATAGGGCTTCCCTGGTGACGCAGTGGTTAAGAATCCGCCTGCCAATGCAGGGGACATGGGTTTGAGCCCTGGTCCAGAAAGATCCCACATGCCGCGGAGCAACTAAGCCTGTGCACCACAACTACTGAGCCTGCGCTCTAGAGCCTGCAAGCCACAACTACTGAGCCCACGTGCTACAACTACTGAAGCCCGCCTGCCTAGAGCCCGTGCTCTGCAACAAGAGAAGCCACCACAGTGAGAAGCCCGCACACCACAACGAAGAGAGTAGACCCCACTCACTGCAATTAGGGAAAGCCCACACGCAGCAAAGAAGACCCAACACGGCCAAAAATAAATAAAATGAACAAACTAAAAAAAAAAAAAAAAAAAGACATCAAAGTTGTCTGTTTATGGTTTTTTGGGGTTTTTTTTTTTTTGCTGTATGTGGGCCTCTCACTGTTGTGGCCTCTCCCGTTGCGGAGCACAGGCTCCGGACGCGCAGGCTCAGCGGCCATGGCTCACAGGCCTAGCCGCTCCACAGCATGTGGGATCTTCCCAGACCGGGGCACGAACCCGTGTCCCCTGCATCTGCAGGCGGACTCTCAACCACTGCGCCACCAGGGAAGCCCCAAAGTTGTCTATTTAAATAAATAAATAAAAAATAAAAGACAGCCATAGAATGATAGATAAGATAGCAAGTTGAAGTGAGATTAGAGATGGGAAAAAACTTGAGCAAAGAGGAGATGGCAAGAGTGGGTGTATCTCAAGATGAAATTCATCAGAACAATGCAAAACAGTAGAGAGCCTTCACTTCAGTGGACAGCACTTGCTCTTTCATCCTTTGGATAAGTAACCTTGAGTTCCAGTGGTGTTTTTGGAGACTAATACAGAATGAAGGGAAACAAGACAATCTATTAAATCAAAAAGCCTAGAAAAATTGGGTGGTGGAAAAATAGCATGATGGTGTGAAAATTATGTGGACTCTTATTAGCAGAAGAGTAGTTCTGTTTTATCAAGAGATACTTTTCAGCCTGGTACCTAGTAGGCACCATATTTGTTCCGACTGTGTACCATTATTTTTACTAGTACTAACACCCACCATTCTCTGTGCTAATTTACAGTGTGCTAAGTGCTTTACATAACTTGTTCATATGTTTAATCCTCATCATAAACCCAGGAGTTAAATATTTTTGCACTCAGTCTTGCAAAAGAGAAAGTTAAAATATTTGAGAGGTTAAATGACATAACATCCTTAAGGTCAAGGAGATAATAAATGGTAGAGTCCTATTTGGATATAGATTTAGCTGACTCAGGGACCTGACTTCCACCTACTACATTTATGCTTTAGAACACGGATTGTAAATTGGTGACCAGAGCACCAAAGTCGGCCTGGGGACCTGCTTTGTTCAGCCTACATGGTGTATTTTCAGAGAATCTGTATGTGCCTTTTTTATAGTGGATGAACTATTAACTGGGGTCACCATGCATCATTGCCTTAAATCATCTTGACATTTAAGATTTCAGTTTCTCGTTTGAAGTTACAGGTCAGATACCCCCTACTTTACCTAATATCCATTGATATATATGTATGTGTGTATATATACATATATACACACATACATATATACTGACACAATACATACTTAAAGAAAGTTCCATTTTTTATGCTGAAGAATGCAAAGAGAAAATATTTGGGGAAGGTATTAAAAACATTTTTAATTAATCCAGGGACACTGATTTTGCAATCTTGAGGTAACAAATTTCCAAAGATTCCTTTTTTCTGATTTCACTTCTTGCTCCCCATGAATAGACACAGCCAGAGGGATTCCCTTCTGTAATCCCCATCCATATGCCTCTGCCAGCCAATTAATTGCTCATTAATGCATCAACCTAGGTGTTAATTTGTTGATGGACAGACATTTAAAAAAAGAGGTTGTGGGGACTTCCCTGGTGGTCCAGTGGCTAAGACTCTGCTCTCCCAATGCAGGGGGCCCGGGTTCAATCCCTGGTCAAGGAACTAGATCCCACATGCCACCACTAAGAGATCGCATGCCACAACTAAAGATCCTGCATGCTGCAACTAAAGATCCCACACGCGGCAATGAAGATCCCACGTGCCGCAAATAAGACCCAGGGAAGCCAAATAAATAAATATTTAAAAAGAGATTGTGAATACTGTCCCAATCGCCCTACCTACTCTGGAACATAGGGGAAACTATAATCAAATTTCTTGTCTCAGATATGTATTTCCAACTACTGTGATGATAATATTTCATTGATATTCTACTGTGACTATATTTGTCTTTTATTTTACATTATTCTCCATTATGGAACTGCATTTTGTTTTCAGAATAAGCACACTCTGAGGGAAGTAGCTGTTTTTTTAAAAATTCATTTTGTCTTTCCCAAAAGATGGTAAACTGGAGAAAGAATGGTTGAAAATTCATTTGATATGATCACTGTTTTTAATATAGAATAACAGGTTTTCACTTTTTTAGCACATAAAAGCAATTTTTAAATGGATTTATTAAATTCCATCTAAATATTATGACAATAAAACCTCACAAATGATATCTTAATATCTTAAACAGAATAGCTTACTTTGTTTATACCTTTTGCTACTTTACTGTCATCAGATAAATCATCAGTATTTTAGTTATTGCTTTTCAAATTCCCAGTAGGACAATCATGTTTGTTTTGACGAACAACTGTAGGTTTTCATTTCTATTAACTCAAATGGACAAAAAAAGATAACTGAAAGCAGCACGAATCCCGTAACACCTTCCTGTGAGATTATAGCTCACATATAAATTAACATTTTCTAGCATCGTATTTTAACCAGATCACAGATTCTTAACCCAGGATTCTTGGGTCTGTGAATGAATTTCAGTGGGCCTTAAAACTGTAAACACAGTAAATATTTTCATAGTGGGGGCAGGGACTCTATCTTTCATCAGTTCTTTAAATTAACTGTAAACCAAAAAGAAAAAAATACAGCTAACTTGGAGGAAAAAACTTGGAGGTTATTAGGCTGAGTCTTGTTCATTGAAATGTCCCTTTCACCTAATTTGAATAAGAGCTAGTTGTGTGCGTTAGGCTGCTATTATTCACCCTCAGCATTTAATAGTGGAGAAATCTCTTTTCTGAGCATGTTTATTTATTCTTTAACTTTCCAATAAGGATTTATTGAATGCCTAATGCGTGTTAGGTAATGTTCACCAAAATAGGGAAGTCAGAAGAATGAGCAATTGGGGGAGAAAGATGGGAAGTTTAATTGCTGACATGTTGAGTGTGAGATGCATGTGGGAGATGTTCATGCAAGAGAAAAGTTCAAGCCAAAGACTTAGATTTGGAAATCAGTAAAATATGGGTGGTAAAGACATTAAGGTCATTGATATATATGAACCCATCCATGTATGCAAAATAGTGTGAGAAGAGGGTTAAAAGGAGAAACAGCCAACATAAAATACGTATACACACATGTATTTATACATATAAATTTATTTATTTGCAGGGAATTGGTTTACACAATTATGAATGTTAGCTAAGCAGCCTTCCCATGGCTATCTCTGCATCTAATGCTGAAGTCTGAAGTTCACAGGCAGGAAGTCAGTAAGGGAAGATAATGAGTGAGATAGAACCCAATGAGCACGAGCTGGACTTGCAGTCCACGGGGCAAGCAGTCAGGTGGGGAGAGCATGAGCAGGCTTGAACTCCACTAAGATGGACTGAAACCCATGTCAAGTTCTTGTTGCCTTTGACCTGACCAAAAAGAATGATCCAGGGCCCTTTATCATAGAGCTAAACACACACCACTGGTCCAGGAGTCGGAGACACTGGCAGAAGATCCAGGAGAAAAGAGAAATTTCAGGCACAACTGCTACTCCATGTCAGTGAAGTGAGCATATCAGTAAAAAAGTACACACACACACAGACACACACACTCATACCCCCAAATGGCTGCTACCTCTTTTCCATCCTTCCACTAGTGTGAGAGAATCTCTCTTGTAGCCTACCCTAACTGGACACATACAAGAAAATGGAATTCTGGGAAATGAAGTTCAGCCTAGTCAAGTCAGTATATTACAAAGCTATCACAATGTGCAGTCTCAAAGATGGCAAGCCATGGTAGGCGCTAGGGTTAAGGTGTCTGGTAATCATTGTGCTTCGTGAACGTACCTGCACTGAGAGGATAAGTGAAGGAAGTAATGTAGACATCAGAGGGTGGGATTAAAAAATCAGCTTGTTTATCTTCACAACTGTTCCAAGGGCACTGCTCACATGTATGTATACAAATACTCAATTTACCTCTCTACTTTCTCCCATCCCAAACAGCCATTCCTAATATTGAAAGGAAGTGTGTCCACTTTCCACTTTTTTTTAAACTTTTATCGGGGTATAGTTGACTTACAATGTGGTGTTAGTTTCAGGTGTATGGCAAAGTATATCAGTTATACATATACATATATTCACTCTTTTTTAGATTCTTTTCCCATATAGGTGATTACAGAGTATTGAGTAGAGTTCCCTGTGTTATACAGTAGGTCCTTTTTAGTTATTGATTTTATATATAGCAGTGTGTATGTGTCAATCCCAATCTTCCAATTTATCCCTTCCCCCGCCTTACCCCCTGGTAACCATAAGTTTATTTTCTACATCTGTAACTTGAATTCTGTTTTGTAGATAAGTTCATTTGTAGCCTTTTTTTAGATTCCACATGTAAGTGATATCATATGATATTTGTCTTTCTCTGTCTGACTGACTTCACTCAGTATCACAATGTCTGGGTCCATCCATGTTGCTGCAAATGGCATTATTTCACTCTTTTTGTGGCTGAGTAATATTCCATTGTATATATATACAACATCTTCTTTATCCATTCCTCTGTTGATGGACAACTTTCCACCTTTTTTTCAGGCACTATTTTTCTAAGATGAATAGTCTCGATCATTATAGTGAAAATAGAATGCTCTCTGAAAATTTTAAGAGAGTAGTTGAACAAATGGAAGTGACAGTGTTGGCTTAAATAAAGGAGAAAGCATAAATACTGTTCACACCTCTTCTTTGTCTCTCCAAAAAGAGCAAGTATTGCTACAAGGTATAACCTTATTTATTGTTGGGAAAAAACTGTAAGTGGAAAGGTTTCATTCATACTGTACCAAACCCCTGTTTTTGGAGTAAGATGTTGATGAAAAGGGGAGGGCAAGTCTAAAAATAAACACACTTTCAACAATGCTGATTTTAAAATTTTATTTGTGTGGGAAAAACCCACAGTCCCTAACTATGGATGAGAAAGATGTCTCCTCTAGTACTTATGTTAATGCTGTGATTCCAAGGAGTATCACTAATATGTAGTCTTTACAACTGCACTTTTCTTAGCATATTTAGAGTCACAGAGCTGATCTTGACTGAGGGAGAGTTGTTTTCTCACAGAGCCTTCTATGACTGGAGGCTATTGGAGAAAAGAGGTAGGGGAGGAAGATGGTGCCTGATCTGCTGTGACACCTTGAAGTAGAATATATGATGACATTTTAATGCTATTATTTATTTTTTCCTCAATTATAAAAGCATTATTTTTACATTGTATAAATTTGGGAAAATAAAGACAAAGAAGACAAGAAAGAAGTAACCAAGATGTGTCAAAAGTGCTTTAAATCTTCATCTGCAGAACCTTAAGAGTCTCTCTCTTACTTCAGATGAGAAAGTTAAGGAGCATATCTTTTGACTAAATAGTGGTAGAAAAAAGTGCTAATTAAATAATGTTTTAGCATTGCAGTTCTGCTCACAAGAATCTGGTTAGGTTTAATAGCTATATTAATTTTTTCTTAATTTTTGCTATAATTATATTTTTTACTATGTGATGGGCATGGTCATGGTAAATTAAAATATCAGATTGATCAAGTTAGTCAGATCAATGAGTATTTTCACTAAGTCAAGATGGTGTTTGATTCAGAAGGCACATCCTATCAGCAAAACTTGCCATTAACTTTTCAACACAGGGTATCCCAACAGCTAACACCAAGGAATTAATCTGTTATAAAACATCATCCAGATATGAACAGATGGCTTTATTCTTCCTCTATCTTAGGCTGTGTAAAAGTAGCCAGGGTTTCCTGGAAAAGATTTAGAAGTAATTGCCACATTTTACCTATATCGATTAGGTGTACTAAAGGGCATTCTCTCTGAGATTCAAGTGTTAGGGGAAAAAAATCAAACTCATTAATATAGCTACAGATAGAACACCAGTCATGTGAATGAGTCCAGAAATATGTGGATCATCTTTATGGAATGACACAAGTGGTCATTTTCCTAAAGACAAGAAGATTCAGTTATTTTAAATACTTCTATAACTTTCCACCTAGAGAGTTGCTAATATTAGAACATAAATTAAAAATCACAGAATAATAGGGATAGGCACAAAGATAGAATTCAGAAAATCGTATACCTTCTTTAGGTAAGAAAGCTGTAAAAATATCCTCAAGCGATAACCTTTGTTAGATGCTGACACATCTCAGATGGTACTTTACAGTCTTTTTTATTGAAGACATCTTGACGGTTATAAACCTTCTAGATTGGTGTCTCACAAGCCTTGCATAAGGCAGTTGTGATTAAAAATCATGTGGAAAACCTCCCAGTAGCTCACAGAAAAGCAACCAGTCTGTCTGGTATTGGGATATGTGTGTGAGTTTTAATAAGGTGGTGTTTTAGTTTAAGGGCCAGGAGTAAAGATAACACCATGAGAGAGAATTGAGTTCTAGAAAGTGAGATTGGGAACCCCAAAAGGAAGGAAAAAATTAAGAGTAATGTCGTAGCTTCTCAAGACATTGCAGGTTTAGAGACAATAAAAGTACTTTTAAGCATGGGGGAAAAGATGTCTCCTTGAACCTAAGGTTCTATGATCAGGAAAGAGGCATGAAAGTTAGAATAGCAGGGTTACTTTCAATTGATATTAAAGACACCAATAGTAGAATAGACTGAGAAGGGAGATACAGGTTCCAAAGAGAAATAACATGTCTTTTTCAAGAATGAAAAGAACTGGAAGAAATAGCTCTTTCGTAGACTGGAAATGAAAATAACAGTGAATTTTTTTTTAAGTATTGAAAATATCTATGAGTGCTATCAACTTCTGAAACTTTTCCTGATTAACTCAGCACAGAAAATTCCCTCCCATTTTGAACTTCAGTTGTTCAAACTGCTATCATTTTTCCTTCTATCAAATGTGGACCAAAAAACCAAACTTCGTGGTATATTTTAGGCTCAGAATCTGTCAGAAGCGTTTTACTAAGCCACTGTGGAGGAGAGACAAGCAGAGGAAAGCACTATTTGAAACATCAGCAGTTACACTGAGTACTTTTTTTAATTTATGTATTTATTTGGCTGTGCAGGGTCTTAGTTGCGGCATGCAAACTCTTAGTTGCAGCATGTGGGATCTAGTTCCCTGACCAGGGATCGAACCCAGGCCCCCTGCATTGGGAGCGCGGAGTCTTAGCCCCTGGACCACCAGGGAAGTCCCACACTGAGTACTTTTAATATAATGCTGACCAACAAAAGCCCTTGTAGGCAGGAATGAAGAAAACACAAAATAGTGAGTTCACTGAATGTTCATTTACATTTTAAATAATAAACATCATTCATGAGCTATCATTATGTCCTACATTAGCCATGTTTTATAAGCTTATAAAACCTCCTGAAGAATATTTCATTAACCTTGAAAGCCACATAAACCTAAGGATTACGGTTTATATTTTTTAAAAGATAAGAAAAGCAAGCTTTATGAATATCCAGATTATCTCTTAAGACCCTGAGTGTTAGGAAACTTGGGGGGTTCATTAAAATGCAGATATAGCCAAATGTAATTGGAATTGGACCTTTTATTTTAGTGCAGCCAGTTCATTTAAAAAGCAACAAAACAAAACACCCTTTTTAAGTCACAAGGTACTATGTGTGCTTTAGAACAGGTGCTATTGGGACTTTCCTGGTGGTCCGGTGGTTAAGACTCCACGCTTCTACTGCCGTGCAGTGCGGCCAGAACAAACAAACAAAAATAGAACAGGTGCTATTGACTGTATTACCCCTAAGTAAATTCCTTATAGTTTTCCTCCAGTTAAAGCTAAATCCTTTCTTAAAAGGAGACTCATTCTTAATGTCATATTTTCCTTCTCAGAGAGAACATTTGTAGTTTTCTGTTTCTGCATTTTGTATATAGGTATTATGGGAAATTATTAGAGGATTAGCAAGAGATAAATGTGGTTCTTGTCTACATCGATAAGTAGATCAAATTAGTTGGTATAGTGTCATGAATTTTATCCTGCCACACTGCAACCTGGGCGACAAGGTGAAAAAAATACTTTCTAGAGGTACTGGTTGGATGACAGAGGTACTGGTTGGATAACAAAGGTACCCCAAAATACAATGTCTTCAGTAAATTAGATGTGTATTTCTCTCATCAAATAGACAAGTACAGGGAAGTCCAGACTGGTGGACGATTCTGTTTCATTATGTCATTCAGGGACCCAGGTCCCTTACATCTTATTGCTCTACTATTTTGTCTTCACATATATGACAGAAACAAGTTCACTGACCCATCTGCTTTCCAGCCTACAGGAAAGGGAAAAAGAAAGTCCAGGGATGAGGCATCATCATAAAGGAGATGAATGGGAAATTGTAGACATCACTTCTTCATGCATCCCATTGGCCTGATCTCTGTCATTTGGCCGTATCTACCTGCAAAGGAAGCTAGGAAGCTAGGAAATATAGTCTGTAGCTAGGTAGCCATGTGCCCAACTAAAAGAAAGGATAATAGGCACTGGGAGGCATTTATTGGTCTTTACCTCAATAGGTATCAGCCAGGGTTTGGAGATGACAGATTAAGCACAAAAAAGATGAAGCCGTTATCAGGACAGTCAACTCAGGAGCATGGCAACCTAAATGTAACACTTACACTTGATAAGCTGTTGTGAACATTTCAGTACCCTTCACCACCTCCACTAATATCCCTTCCTTTTCCTCCTCCTTTCGTTTTTCTTTCCCTCTCATTCCTCCTTTTCATATGCCTATTTTTCATCTCCCTCTGTCTCTTTCTTGCTTCAATTGCTTTTGATACTGTGTTCTAAAGAATTTGCTGATCACTGGCCACAGATAAATGCTTTCTCTATGTATGTTAATGGATGATTTAAATATACTTGGAGGCTGAAAATTTGCTTTAAAAATGTGAGACTCCTGAAGGATGAGAAAGCACCATGAGAGCTAAAAGAATCAATGAGGGATTTAGTACAGTGGCTGTGTAATTAATGGAGCAAAAATAAAGGAGATGTCTTATCAAGATGCAATCACAGAGGGCTTCCCTGGTGGAGCAGGGGTTAAGAATCCGCCTGCCAATGCAGTGGACACGGGTTTGAGCCCTGGTCCGGGAAGATCCCACATGACTCAGAGCAACTAAGCCCGTGCGCCACAACTACTGAGCCTGCGCTCTAGAGCCTGCAAGCCACAACTGTTGAGCCCGCATGCCACACCTACTGAAGCCCATGCACCTAGAGCCCATGCTCTGCAACAAGAGAAGCCACCACAATAAGAAGCCCGTGCACCGCAACGAAGAGTAGCCCCCACTCGCCGCAACTAGAGAAAGCCCACGTGTAGCAATGAAGACCCAATGCAGCCAAAAATAAATAAATAAATTTATTTAAAAAAAGAAAGATGCAATCACAGAAATTTGAGATTAGTAAGTCCTCTGCAACAAAAACCTAAAAATGTGTGTATTACCCAAAAAAAAATCTACTTGTGGATGACTCAAAACAGTTTTAGAAATGAATAAAATTATAAGCAGTTCTGATGTCTTTGGCAGAAAGCAAACCACAAATCTCTTTTTGCATCCTCTTTTTCAAATGATGGGCAAAAGTGACCCTACTTCCCTGTACATTTAAAAATGGCTAGGATGGTGAATTTTATGTGTATTTTAACTCAATAAAAAATATCCCCCCGAGGGCTGCCCTGGTGGTGCAGTGGTTGACAGTTCGCCTGCAGATGCAGGGGACATGGGTTCGTGCCCCGATCCGGGAAGATCCCACATGCCGCAGAGTGGCTGGACCCGTGAGCCATGGCCGCTGAGCCTGCGTGTCCGGAGCCTGTGCTCCGCAACGGGAGAGGCCACAACAGTGAGAGGCCCGCGTACCACTTAAAAAAAAAAAATCCCCCCAAATCGTCCTACTTCCTCTCCATCATCACCAAAAGTTTCTGAATAACATTTGTAAGCAAATCCATTCCCTGGCAGTTAAACGTTTACTACTGAGCAGTTATCAGTTTCCTACTTCTTTTTGCTAATACCCATTTTCTCAACACTCAGGTGCAACATCACACCTCCCAGGGGTGAGGTCATCAGGTGGCACCAGATGTTTAGTGATTCCTGATGAGTCCCCCTCTTCAGCTTGGTGTCCATTAATTGTTCTAGATGCTTTCAGGGAGGAAGAAATTATCTTCTACCCTTCTAGGTTCTTCTGGCTGGTCTAAGAGTTAAATTGACGTGAGACGGATTAACAGGAGAAAATCAAACAAAAGTATAATGACACATATACACGAGAGAGACCCAAGCAAATGAGTAACTTGCCAAAATGGACAAAACCCTCACCTTAAATACCATCTTCAGCTAAAGACAAAAGAGGATGTTGGGGATACTGGTTTGGGACTTGAAAGGGAAGGCAATTCATATGGAGATAGAAAAGCAAAGGTTTTGTAAACAAATGCTTTCTGGGCCAGGCAGAGACAGTGGGACACAGAGTGGACTCTGATCTTTAGGTTCTGCCTAAAATCTCCCCCACCACATGTAGCCCATATTCTTTGCAGATAGCTCTGGTGATAGCTCTATTCCAGGAACAGGATCTCTATCTAAATTCTTTTAGGCAGTTGGGGGATAGTCAGAGTTTCTTGTTGAGTCTTTTGGGCCTTGATTGTTTTCAGCTCGGAATAATCCATATGCCAAAAAGACATTTTGGGATGGCAAGTTTTGCTCCTCTATACTGCCAGAAACTTATGGACCATGCATCTAGAAGGTGGCCATCAAGAGCTACCATTTCAGTCCTTACAAGAATCTCTGAACTATCTAAAAACAATGCAGTAATGATATTCCTATTTTGTACACCCTTTCCTTTCAAACGCATGAGATTTCCTCTCCATTCTGGAGGGGCTGTGCCACTGCCTTCCTTCCTCTGATAGGTGTAGGAAATATACCCAATAATTCATTCAGGTTCCAGTATGCGGCCCTCAGGTTCCTGAAGGGCATAATTTGGCCTAACTTGATACATGAACTACAAGTCATCACTTATAGAAAAGCTTAAGTCCCATCATAATAGTAACACTAGTAATAGTAATAATTGGTAACAATTTGTGAGCACTCATTCACCATGGGTACTGTGGATGTACATTAACTCATTTAACTCCAGGTTATTTGTGGTTACTTAAATCCCCTTGCAATCTGCTGGCCAGGCAAATAAGTTGTAATGTTCTTAAGATCTACAGAAATATGCTGTAAGATAGTACGAAATACATTTTCATAAGGAAATCTGACACTACAGCTGAATTATGGTTAGCAAATTTTAAAGTGCATGTCTTGTTTTTCTGTGATTTTGTTCCCTTGAAATTTGAGCAGACGTTGTTACATCCTGCAGGAATAACAACCTCAACTATGAGCTTAATATAACCTATCCCTTCCATTTCTTTCCTTTCTTTTGGGATCCTTAGATAAATCTCTGATTTTCAAAGAACTCTGTGTGGTTAGTTACTGGCAACTATTACGTGCCATAGGTCCTAATACTTATTTGGGTAAAATGTCTTGAGCAAGTTGCAAGGGAACTTTCTCTCTCTCTCTGTGTGTGTGTGTGTGTGTGTGTGTGTGTGTGTGTGTGTGTGTGTGTGTGTGTGTGTGTGTGTGTGTGTGTGAGGGAGAGAGAGAGAGAGAGAGAGACAGAGACAGAGACAGAGACACAGAGACAGAGAGACACACAGAGAGACTGAGAGACACAGAGATTCTTCATTTCAGAATAAAGTCTTCTGGAAGAGGAGCCATTTAGTTTAACTAATGACAAAAGAGAAATATGTTTTGTAAACCACTTTGCTTTTATCTTAAATGGAGAGTCTTTGGCAAAACATTTATTTTTACCGTGATCATAGAGTAATTTCAATACCCATGATTAATGGTGCAAATGAAATTAAAACCCCCTACTATTCAACATCTTGTTTAAGAACGAAATGCTCACTGTTTCCTCATTCCAACTAGTAAGATCTCTGGATGCTGATGCTTTTTAATTAGGGAAGAAATTTCCTTTTAATTGAAAAGAAAACTTTTTTTTTTTTTAATAAGTTAGAGAGTGTCCTCTAGTGGAGAGAGAATCTCCGCTCTCAGCAGATTTAGAAATGGCCAAATGATACCTAGTTAGAAGAAGGTTACACTAAATAGCAAGTGTCCCTACTGCTGATTGGAATCTGCTGGTTTAAGAGAAAATGCATTATTTTTCCTCTAAGGCCCCCTCACATTGTGGCCTACTTGAAAGCCTGCCGTATGACAAGCATTGTTCTCATTTTAGATAACAAATGATTTTTTATGATCAATTTTAGAGTGCTTCCTTCGGAACTTGGTAAGATTGAGCTGACAGTGCACCTTTCGGCCAAAAAGGCAGCAGAAGCATTTAGTGCAATTTACTGAAGCTTTTACAGATATCAACTTGATACAGCAAGAATACCATTATCTTCGGGACTCCAGCCCTGGCTGACTGATATATTTGATGTGTGTGGCTCCCCAGGCCATAGCTTAAATTTTTCTGTTATTATTTGAAGGAAGACAAAGAAACAAAATTGAGGGGGAAATTAAAGTGACTCTTTTCTATAACCTGTGGAATTCTAATGCTAATTTCCTGTATTTCTGGTTATGTATAGTAAATAGTATTAACGTTATCACTTGGGTATCAGAGGTCACACTAGAGGAGACTTTTTTCAATATATAAATGGAAAGGGATAAGGGAGAGCTTTGGTGCTTGACTCTCTAAATCACATGCTAGGCTTGCCTTATCAGAAATTGCATGTTACAGCAAATTAGAGAGCAAAAGATAGAAAAGATGGATAGTTTCTCTTGATAACAAGTTAAATAGTTTGGACTTAAATAGAGTAAAGATAAAATTATATTGCTGATTCTTCTATTGGAAAAAAAGAAAGAGGAATAAGGAGAGTGTTCTTAAATCCTTGAGTAGTCGAACACATGTCAGAGACATAACGTGTATGTATGAATATCATGTGTGTGGCTTATTTGAATGGTAATAATAAGCAGTAAGGCTAGCATTGTATTTCTGTTAACAGGTAATGTTCAGAAAAATGTATCATCACGACTTTCATACAGATATTAAAATGAACACATGTTAAAGATTTTTTGCTCATATGATATGAAGGGAACAGGCAGGTGTTATGACCAATTCAAAGGTAAAGTCAAAATAGTATATTAAACAGAAGAAAGGAATGCTGAGATAAATTCCAAGTAGAGACAAAATTGATTTTTCCCTGGGGTGAGGAGCAAGCAAGGCTAGGGGAGCGGATAGGGAATTAAGTCGAATGGCTACTAGACATGAGAGAATTTACATATCAGTTACCTACAAAGAGTTACAAAGAGTTGAAAAATCACTCAAAGACAGGAAAGGGCTAAAATCTGATAACTCAGAATGGTGTGCAATAGAAAAATGAGTAGTTTTCCACAGAAACACAAATGTTTTTCCTACATTCCTTTGGAAACCTAGTATATTTCTATAGCTTGGATTGGCTCATCAGTGACCCAGTTGTACAGTCTACTTCTTGTCTATGCCAGCAACTTCTCTAACCACCACTGTCATTATTAGGAACCCTCTTTCCTAGACTCCCTGTCCTTGCTTCCTGCTTAAAAGCCCTGATGGAATGTTTTTCAATCTTGTTGCTTTTCTCAGCCCCAACTCCAATTTAAACAGAGTTCAAGGTAAAAAGAAATTGTTCCAGACAGTTAACTGTAACCACTTGCATGAAAATCACCTGGGAGTGCTTGTTAAAAATGAAAATCCCTGGAACCCTATACACTTGCTGAGTCAACATCTGGTTTTGGGAGAGTGAGAGTAAGTTTTTTTGACAGTAAGTTCAAGACTCACTGGCTTCAGTAAAGAAAAAAATATAACATCTGGAGCCATATTCATCTAAACTAAATGATATTGTAGAACATATGAGTGTATAAAATAAACTCTGGCCTGAAAGTTAGTGGAAATTTGCTAGAAGAAACAAGGTTAATGGTAGCATGAGGAGTTGCAATACCAATAACCTTTCCTCTAGTTGCTATCAAAATCTGGCTATGGGGACTTCCCTGGCAGTCTGTTGGTTAGGACTCCGTGCTTCCACTGCAGGGGACACGGGTTCCATCCCTGGTCAGGGAACTAAGATCCTGTATGCCACATGGTGCAGCCAAAAACAAAAATCTGGCTATGATTATTTTAAAGTTGAATATCTGGAATAATCTATTAATGATTTTTCTAGGCACTATGCTGCGTCCTTTTATTGTTTTTCCTTTTTAATTGAAAGCATACTCAGGTACACATTAGACAACAAACACAATAAAGAAAAATTTGTGATCATTCACTATTGTCTTAATTTTCTTTGTATTATTTTCTGTTCTACTGAAGCTTTTCTAATTATATATTTAAATCTGTCAGTCGTGAACTTTCTTGTTACTTCTAGGCTCTAATTCTAAGAAAAGAGTTTTTTTCCTCTACCGATTTATAAAATAATATATTTTCTCCTAGATAGTATATACATTTTATAATAATATTTAACTCTTTAATAAATCCCAATTTTTTTTGTTGTATTATGTGAAATTAATTTTTGTTTCCAGGTCATAATTCAGTTCTGATAACACATTGCCTGGAGTTAAGTCTGGTACAATTTCTGAGCATTTATATCATTTTTCTTTAAAAGCATAAGCCTTCAATAGTTTATTCATTTCCTATAAATTCTCAACTAAAATTATAAATACATCACAGGGCCTATAGCACAACAGTGGGGAAATAAGCATTTTAGGTATGATGTTGATAATTACATTCTGTGGTCTAATAAAAGCCCTTTTATCTTGATAGTGTTTTTATAATTTTGAACAACACTGGTTATTAATAAAATAATTATATGTAATAATAAATTTTTGGTTTAATAGTAAGAACCACAAAAATACTGCTTCACATTCACTAGAATGGCTATAATCAAAAAGACAGGTAACAAGTGTTGGCAAGCATGTGGAGAAATTAAAACTCTCATACATTCCTGGTGAGAATGTAAAACGGTGCAGCCACTTTGGAACAGTTTGGCAATTCCTCAAACATTTAAGCATAGAATTATAATGTAGCAGTTCCATTCCTAGACATATAACCAAGAGAAATGAAAGCATATGTCCACACAAAAATTTGTACAAGTGTTCAAAGCAGCTTTATTCATGATAGTCAAAGAGTGGAAACAACCCAAATGTGCGTCAATTGATAAATGGATACACAAGATGTGGTATATCCATACAATGAAATATTATTTAGCCATAAAGAGGAATGAAGTATTGATATATACTGTGACATGGGTGAACCTTGAAAACATTAAGCTGATCAAAAGAAGGCAGAAACAAAAAGCCACATACTGTATGATTTCATTTATATGAGATATCCGGAATAGGCAAGTCCATAGAGACAGAAAGTAGAAATAGGTGAGTGATTGCCAAGGCCCAGGGGTTTGGGAGGAACTGACTAGTGACTGCTAATTGGTTCAGGATTTCTTACTGGGGTGATGAAAGTCTCGTATACATTGATTGTGCTGCTGGTTTCACAGTTCTGCGAATATACTGAAAACCATTGAATTGTACATTTTAAGTGGGTCAATTGAGGATATGTGAAATATACCTCAAAAGAGGTATGAAAAATATGCATGCAATATCTTTGAAAAACAACTTTATAGAAAGTGGTGTGCTGGTAAATGTTTAACAATTGGCTCTCCCAGTGTCATTCTGAGAATTACACCACCATATAGGTGGTTGATATTTTCATTTATATTGGAAATAAGAGTGAAACATTGGAGACGTATGTCAGAACTTCATTTGTTCATCAGTGATGTAAGCAAATCCTTTGCTGAATTAGATGATAATTTTTGGATGCCAGAGGAATTTTTTTATGTTTGCAGTATTACCAGTGTAACAGCTATAGACATGACACTTTGAAGTTTAATCTGCATTATTAACATTTTCTCCATATTGTCTTAAGTACAGACAATCAGCAAAACAGTAAATCATAGCCTGATTTGTAGCATTTGGCAATTTGTGGGGTAAATACTCTCACCATGGCTGATTGCTGGCTACTAACATAATCTCACTTACTGTGCATTTGGGAAGAGATGTGCAGTAATACACTATTATATGGTATTTCTGCCATACCAATACCACAGAAGAAGAATATGGAAAAATAAATAGGAGAGTTAGAGTTTGGGGTATTTTTTACCTTAGTTTTTAATATAGTATATTTAATTATAAGTTTCTATAATTTAATTTTTAATAATGACTATGTTTAACAACCTGCTTAAAGAATTTCTGAAAAATGTAATAGCTGATTCTTAACAGGCTGGTGTGAGCCAGCTCCGACCCACAAGAGAATTAACACCTGAATGAGGAGGCGCTGAATGTTGAAGACTAGTTTACAAGATAGACTTGGCCTGTTGAGATAGGCTGGAGACATGTAACCTTTAATTAATGAAGCTTTGAAAAAAGAAATCAAGGAAAAATGCAAGTACAAGAGATATTAAGCAGGGTATTAATTTGAAATTATTTATTGAGTTGCTAATATATTCAACACGCTGTAATGGGTCTAGTAATATACAAAGGTAGTTACAGATGTAATTTCTGCCTTTGGGGAGTGAATATCCTAGTTGCTGCACTAGACATGCAAACAAACCAACTATTGTGAGGAATATATTATGATAAAGTACAGATATGTTCCAAGGACTAGAGAGGAGAAAAGACGGAGTGAAGAGGTGCTATTTGAGTTGGGACTTAATGGATGAGGAGTAATTTACTAGGTGGAAATGAGGAGAATTTAAAGCGAAGAATATAACATTAAAAAGCATGAGAATGTGAAATAGATCATGGATGGACTACTCATAAAACTCAGATGCTAAAATCCTGTTATGTAACTGGCATGTCCTGCTTCATCAGCCTGAGTTACAAACACAGTCATATTATTTTTATTTTCCTAATTCCTGTTTCCTAATTGCCTAATTAACTTTCTAACCAAAATTTGCTAATTATATTTTCCTAATTTTCCTGGTTGTGCTTATGAATCTCTATCTATCCTTATTGAGTGGAAGTGCATCATCTGTCCCTAGGATCTAGAGACTGTCATACAGAGTGAAGTATGTCAGAAAGAGAAAAACAAATATCGTATATTAATGCATGTATGTGGAACCTAAAAAAATGGTACAGATGAACCGGTTTAAAGGGCAGAAGTTGAGACACAGATGTAGAGAACAAACGTATGGACACCGGGGGGGAAAGACGCGGGGGTGTGGGGATGGTGGTGTGCTGAATTGGGCGATTGGGATTGACATGTATACACTGATGTGTATAAAATTGATGACTAATAAGAACCTGCTGTATTAAAAAAAAAAGATGAAAGAAGGATAAATTTTAAAGAAACAAACAAACAAAATTAATAGTAAAGGAACCTATTTAAAGCTGCATTTGGGCTTCCCTGGTGGCGCAGTTGTTGAGAGTCCGCCTGCCGATGCAGGGGACACTGATTCGTGCCCCGATCTGGGAAGATCCCACATGCCGCGGAGCGGCTGGGCCCGTGAGCCATGGCCGCTGAGCCTGCGCGTCCGGAGCCTGTGCTCCGCAAGAGAGGCCACGGCAGTGAGAGGCCCGCGTACCGCAAGAAAAAAAAAAAAGCTGCATTTTGCCTCTTAAAAGTTTGTAGACATTTTCTGGACTTGACTTACCTGGTCACTAATAACGGTTATTGTATATAGAATCAAAGTCCATAAGGAATCACTTAGTTGGAGAACATTCAGACATAAACAAGCATAACATAAAAGGAGAGGCTATGTCATGCACCTTAGAAATATTAGAACAGCAAGAACTTAGTTATGAACTATTCTTACACAGTGGACATAAGTAAAATAATAATACGAATTTTATCCAATAAAAATTTTCTTATTGTGGAACTTGGAGAATAAATTTTACATATAAGTTGACCCATACCAGGACTTAGAAAGAATGCATCTGTAACTGCATTGTGCTTTGCTCTGGGTTCATGTTGTAGAATCACTTGTAAGCCCCGTTTCACGAGGTGTGCACTATTAACTCATAGTTTAGCTGTGAGGCTTGCAGTCTTTAGGAACCTCGTTCTCTTCACCTTAAAGTCAGAGTTGTCAGAGTCCTCTAGAATATTCTCAGGAATTTATGAAATGAAGGAAGTTTCCTTACTTCAGATGCCTATAAAGGTATCCCTGGAGCCTAGTTTTCAGCCCTTCATGTAGTCCTCATCCTTGTGAGTTCCCCTGCTCCAGTCTAAGCTGGAGTAGGTCTCCACAGGTCTCTATCCCACCCTGAATTTTCTAGCTCTACTTGGAGACAGCAAGACCTTAAAACTATAATGGTGCTGGTGTATTTCAGTTCTCTAATGCCGCCTGAGGCTTGGGGAAACCAGGTGTTTGCAAAATCACATTACCTGTCCAGAAATACGCCTTATTTTCTGCAGGCATTAAATTCGCTTCCACTTTTCAGTCAGGGACCTCCACTTACCTTATTAAATAATCAACCAATCTGTATTCACCATTATAGTGGTCTCGCTTGAGTAGCATATTGGAAGAAACTCATCTCCACAGTAGTATTATTGATTTTACATCTTATAAACATCCCAAATATTTATTCTCAGGAGTTGTTCATTTGTATTTTAATGCGCTTTTTTACCTGAGCGTGTGTTGGTTTCCTAATTAAAATACTATTCCTCATATAGTACAAATATTTTAATAACATTTTTAGGGGATCCTGCATTTTACAATTTCATTTCTTTCCCATGAAAAGATTTTGTTCTCTTTCTGTTTTCCACATTCAGGACTGAGAAACATCTTCTACCTGCTTTACAAAATCTTATATTATCAACATTATGTACTGTCTGATATCATGCTTTGAGAAGGGCACGTCACCTCCATGGTACCATTCCCAATAATTCATAACCTCAATTTAATCATGTGGAAAAATCAGGCAAACTTAAATGGAAGAACCTTCTATGAAATAACCGACCAGTGTTCTTCAAAATCTTATAAGTAATTCACTTTCCACTAAATAAGCTGTCAAAAGCCCACATGAATTTGACAAAGATAGAAAACATCTGAAAAATGTGACTTTAGAAAGATGTTTCATTAAAACAATGAAGTGATTAAAATGTTACCTGCCACTTTGCCTAAAATAAGAGTGTACAAACAGTTTTATAACACATTTTCATCACTTCTCTCAACAGGCGATTCAGCTAATCTAACCTGCAGAGCTTTCTTTGGGTACAGTGGAGATGTCAGTCCTTTAATATACTGGATGAAAGGAGAGAAGTTTATTGAAGATCTGGATGAAAATCGAGTTTGGGAAAGTGACATTAGGTAAAGTAATTTTTGTCTTTTAACTTGTACAATCAAGATTAACTTTTGTTCTCTTAGTGAATAGAAAGTGAACTAAAAGAAAAGAAGGGGTTTGGGGGAGTGTTTTACTATTATAATAAAAATATTGCAACATTTAGTGGCAAAGAGGCAAAATAGTCTTGAGAGTGTGACTATGAAATTGTCAAACAGGAGTGCCATTTGCAAAGAATTTAAGAGAATTAAAAAGGAGTTTTTCACTAAGGAATAAACTGAGTGTGAGAGAGACCAAAATAGCATCAAATATGGAAAATGTCTGAGATCAGATGATACAGCCACTATGTAGAACAGTATGGAGGTTCCTTAAAAAAACTGCAAATAGAACTACCATATGACCCAGCAATCCCACTACTGGGCATATACCCTGAGAAAACCATAATTCAAAAAGAGTCATGTACCACAATGTTCACTGCAGCTCTATTTACAATAGCCAGGACATGGAAGTAACCTAAGTGTCCATCGACAGATGAGTGGATAAAGAAGACATGGCACATATATACAATGGAATATTACTCAGCCATAAAAAGAAACGAAATTGAGTTATTTGTAGTGAGGTGGATGGACCTAGAGTCTGTCCTACAGAGCGAAGTAAGTCAGAAAGAGAAAAACAAATACTGTATGCTAACACATATATATGGAATCTAAAAAAAAAAAAAAAAACAAAGGTTCTGAAGAACCTAGGGGCAGGACAGGAATAAAGACGCAGACATAGAGAATGGACTTGAGGACACGGGGAGTGGGGAGGGTAAGCTGGGACGAAGTGAGAGAGTGGCATGGACATATATACACTACCAAATGTAAAATAGCTAGCTAGTGGGAAGCAGCCATATAGCACAGGGAGATCAGCTTGGTGTTTTGTGACCACCTAGACGGGTGGGATAGGGAGGGTGGGAGGGAGACGCAAGAGGAAGGGGATATGGGGATATATGTATATGTATAGCTGATTAACTTTATTATAAAGCAGAAACTAACACACCATTCACTGTAAAGCAATTATACTCCAATAAAGATTTTAAAAAAAACATGGAAAATGTGATATTATGCCTTCGGTTTATAAGAGCTCTTTTTCTTAATTGTTGAGAGAAGATATTAACAGGTTTCTAGGATTCAACCAAACACAATCTTTCTAACTTCCTTTTATATGTTTTTACATATTTTAGGCATCATGTTGACTATAAAGCACTTGATAGGAATGATAAAGGATACAAAAAATGTTTTTATCACCTTTTTTAGTCTGACTTTAAGGTCTAAACATTAATATAGTGGGAATAATAGTGAATAATTAAAATACAATCGATTTTGAGGGCATCATGCTTAAGCCTCTTCCTTCTTTTTTAAAAAAAATAATTAATGTATTTGTTCATTTACTTCTAAATATTGAGGTATTCAATTATGACCCAAAGTAGGCTTATACACAGATACTCATTTTTAATCATAATGTAAATTGGCAAATATATTAATAAATAAGCTATAAGTGAATCAAAATACTGATCAATTGTAAACATTCTCCCATCTAAAGATCGCCTCTTCTGGGTATATATGAGCATTTTAACTAAATTCTTCTTCTTAAATGTGAGGAGTTTTAAAACTTGATGAAAGATATAAGAGAAAAAGGTTTTCGATAGAAAATAAAAACCTATAGAACTGTCATATAAGATTATTTCTACTGGAATTTTCTTCCTGGCAACAAATACACAAGAATATTGCACTGCAGTTGGGTTCTGAAATGCCCAGATGAGTAATTCTCCAGTATGTACTAAAATGTTCCTCTGCCATTTCTCATGTTCAGAACTTCACTATTATCTCATACCCATACACTCTGAAATGCTAAGGTTAAAGAAGGATAATAAACCTCCTAACTTTTCCCCTCTCTCCTGTTGTGGGTGCTCAGGGAATGTTCTAGAAAGGTATTTTTCTTTAATTCTGCATTAGGAAGTATTGTGCAGAGATGAGTTACCAAGCAGGTGGGAGGGTAGAGGTGGAAACTTTGTGAGCAAGGAAAGGGAGGCTTACTTTGAAGTTTTCCATTTGTTCTAAAAAGATTGCTAAAATCCTTGACACTGAGATTAATGAGCGTTTACCATTAATTTTAAATGTCAGAATTAAACACTTCATCAAACATTTAGTCTACAGTTTTGTAATTTCATGTTTCTTTTAAAATAGGAATTGATTTGCACCATTAAAAAAAAATAGGCTAGAGGTTTCAATTGAAATGTCAAAATAGCTCAGACATTTTCTATTCTTCCTTTTATTTTTTTTAAATTAACCTGGTAGATAATTAGTCCTCCAGCGAAGACATTAGAATTTCTTATCTCACCCTTACATCATATTTCTTCTTAAAGGGAAAGCAATTTGTAAACTTTTCTTCAAGGTCTCTCTCACCTCTTTATTATGATAGTGTGATTGTCCTGCTAAGAGAGATAATTAACTGCAACTTAATTAGCATCTATAAAGACAAGCTTCCTTATTAGAAGTGAAGAAGAAAAGGGCATGATATAATTTAATTAAGATAGCATTAATCCATGACCAAATTTGAAGCACAGATGCTGTAGGTTTTTTCACATCAGATTCAGATTCATCTAAATGTTTTTCTTTTTCATGTATGTGTATGTTTGTGTGGGGTTTTTTGTTTCGTTTTGCTTTATATTTTAGAATCCTCAAGGAGCATCTTGGGGAACAGGAAGTTTCCATCTCATTAATTGTGGACTCTGTAGAAGAAGGTGACTTGGGAAATTACTCCTGTTATGTTGAAAATGGAAATGGACGTCGGCATGCCAGTGTTCTCCTTCACAAACGGGGTGAGTGTAACCTTCTAAGCTTGAGTGGTTGACTTAACCTTTAATGGAAGGGAAGTAATTGGGAAGCAAAAAGTTCTTTAATTGTTTTTACGTAAATTTATTCTAAATAAAATAATTACATTAGCATTAGGGCCATCAAAACATGTAACACAGCAGATAGGTGACTAGCTCATACACTAGAGTCAAACTCAGATTCCTTGCTTTGTTTTTTTGTTGGTTTGTTTGTTTTGGCCGGGCCTCATGGTATGCGGGATCTTAGTTCTTGAACCAGGGATCAAACCCACCAGGGATTGAACCCATTCCCCCTGCAGTGGAAGCGGGGAGTCTTCACCACTGGACCACCAGGGAAGTCCCCCTTGCTCTGTTTCAATACCAACTGTATAACCTTAGGAATGATATCTAACTTCCTTAAGCTTCAGTTTTCTGATAATATGGAATGGGGAAATAATAATATCAACTCTTCAGTGTGTTTTAAGGATGAAAGAAGACAGTAAATGTGAAGAGCTTGGCATGGAGCCTGTACACAGGAAGTATTTAGTTAGATGCTACTCTTTATTATTAGATATAGGCAAACCAATTAAAAATAACCAGGACAGTTTTAAGTCAAAGATTGTGCTCCTTATTGGAAGGTTGTTCCTTGAGTGTAAGAATTATGTCCAATGGATTCCCCATTGTAGTTGTTTTTGACTTTTTTTCTGCCTTGGATAAGTTTCACATGTGTAATATCCTCCCATGATTAATAATAATTCGCTAGTGAATTATTTGTCAATTATTATTCATGAATAGCAATTCACTAAATCTGATTCCACGGCAACCCCAACACCTTACACACAGGGAAAAAATATATATAAATAGATATTGAATTGTTTGAAATTATAGACGATTGTAAAATTTGAGCCATGCCTTTTAGTTGGTGAAAATTTTCATGTACATCGCAGAGAAAAATATATTTTTTCTACATTATGCTAAGTGAAAACTTTCTGGATGTTCTCTTACTCAGCAAATTCACAATGATTTTAATTTCAAAGCACATGTTTAATCCTAAACTCTTTGAGGTTGGAAAAGAAAGAGAATGCCGAAGACTGTTCCCCTCACTTTAGTGGACAATAGATTCTCTTTGAATAATGTTACTGAAAGCTATTAAAACAGACACTTCTGTTGTCAAGGTGACTATAATATTAAAATACTTTACTTTTGGGGGGATGTTAACAGAGGGAAAAGGTAAGCAGCAGTTAGTAAGCAACATGATTGTTTGTTTCTCTAGCTTAACACATATATTCAGTCAATGAAGGGATTTAGAGTAGAAATATTATACATATAAAAGGACAGAAATAGCTTCTCACGGTTGGAAGCAATTTAAATGTGTAATTGAACTACTCCATAACATCTTCCTCAGTGATCGGTCAGCTTATACTGGATCACATTCCTCCTCAAGGAAGCCAATTGTATCTTTGGAAAAACATAACTATTACAAAGCATTCCTATTTCACTGTCTGTCTACTCCTTGACCCCACTTTCAATCTCTCTTCCCCAAAATAGCCCTTCAAAAGTTTGAGGACCGTCACCATAATCCTTCTGGGCCTTCATTTCCCTAGATTCAACTTCTTTAGTTCCTTTTATTCATTCTTCTTTTATGTGGATAAAATACTTGCACCATTCTGGTTACTCTCTTGAGCAACATATATTTCTTTTTAGGACAAAGTAGGAGTGACAGTTAAAGTACGGAAGCTGGGTTGTTTCCAAGAAGGATACAATTATTAAAGCTCTCTTCTAGCAGCCAGGCACACAGCCAGGAAGGGGCACACAGCCCCACGCTATTTTTAGCATGTGTGGCCTAAGGTTAAGTTGCCCATAGCTACAGAAGCTTCCAGTACTACAAAAATAAATGACTGAGGAATCAAGGAAATTGTTTGAAAAAACTTTTCCAATACTGTCTAATTCCCCAAACATGAAGAAGAAAGTAGTGGACAATGTTAGAGCACTCTTGAATACTTAGATCTTCCACAGTGTTTTTCAAAGATGTATTTATGCCAACAGCATTTTATTCTTAATAAAATAAAAGCAGTAAGAAGCCAAAAAGAGTTCTTCAAGGTCATGTTCTCCAAAAGTCCCTCTTAAAGTTAGTGTTCACCTTCCTTTTAAGGGAGCTGCAGCAAATAAGTCATCAATTCACAATGACAGCAGTGTGGAATGGTCTACCCCAACCATCTACGGGGAAAAACAAAGGACTCTAGTTAACAGATGGCATAACTGCAAGTTCCCCAGCCCTGAAAGGTTCAGAAGGTCAAGACACAGCACATGTGAGCTGATAGTTTGAGTCATTGATCATAGGGTCCCTGAAAGAGTTAAATTGCTGTCATGCTAGCAATTATGTAATGACCAGATGTGTTACTGTATTGCTTGAGGGGCTTCCCTGGTGGCGCAGCGGTTAAGAATCCACCTGCCAATGCAGGGGACACGGGTTTGAGACCTGGTCCAGGAAGATCCCACATGCCGCGGAGCAACTAAGCCCATTCACCACAACTACTGAGCTGCTGAGCCTGCCCTCTGGAGCCCGCAAGCCACAACTACTGAGCCCCCATGCCACAACTACTGAGCCCCCGTGCCACAACTACTGAAGCCCGCACGCCTAGAGCCTGTGCTCTGCAACAAGAGAAGCCACTGCAATGAGAAGCCCGCGCACCGCAACGAAGAGTAGCCCCCACTCACTTCAGCTAGAGAAAGCCCGCGTGCAGCAACGAAGACCCAACGCAGCCAAAAATAAAATAAATAAATTTTTAAAAAAAGAAAAGGAAAATCCTTGCTTGGGAATATTCAGAGTTGTTGATTCCTGCAGCCAGGGAAGGTACTTGGACAGTTAGGATCATGTCACATGCTATACAGAGAACTAGGTTATACAGTGAAACAGAGACAAAGGGCCATGGGGCCATATTAGTGTATGACTACCCTGCCTCTTATTCCTCACTCTAGTCCCTGGCCTGACAAGCTTGAGGGTTAGATCCTTGTTCCAAAAAGAACCAAAGCAAAGAGTAGAGCAACATTCACTACTGTGCTATTTCTTGTCTCCACCATTGCCTATTGAATTGAATTCCATATATGTCTCTGAATCTTTTACCCAGATGTCTTTGCTTAGATTCCTAATTGCTGCTACCCGATTCGACCACACATCAAACACTGACCTTCAGTTTCCCTCCAAAACCCCGCCCTTTTATTTTCCTTTCATTTTTACGTTTTCCATTTCTCTAACACAAACAATTCTCCAGATGGGTACTCAGCAGCACTGTGCTCTGGCCTCTGGGCTAGCCCCTCTTGCACCGATCAGGCAGTCCTAAATTTCTTACTCATCCGCTGAGTTTTTCGTCCATACTCTAATTCTGGATGACCTCACAGCGTGGACATGTTTACTGTCTGGAGCAAAGTAGTTTAATGTTTAAGGGTTTGGACTCTGGAGCAAGGCTGTCTGTATGAAACCTACTCTCTGCTTACTAGCTATGCTATCTTGGACAAATCCCTTATTCTCTGTGAGCCTCAAATTCCTCTTGTGTAAAAGGGGAATAATAATAGTACCTTCCATATAGAGTAGCTATGAGGATTTAATAAATGAATATATATCAATATGTATCACAATGTCTGACACATATTTATCACCTAGTAAACGTTAGCAGCTATTACATGATTTTTCTACTCCAACTACATGATGTTCTGGCTAATTTAGGATGCAGCAATAATGTGTTCCATTAAAAACTCCCTGAAATCTAATTTATCGTTCATTAAAATGGTCAGCTGCAGCTCCAGCAATTTTGTTCTGTTGATTCTGTATTTTTCTTTATAACAGATTTACTTTAGTTTGAATGTGCTGTCCGAAAGGAGATCTTCATTTATTTATTCATGCATTTAATGATAATTGTTAAGAACCTACTATGTGTCTGGCACTCATAAAATTAAATGAACAGGGAATAAGAACCAATATAATTTGAAATGCCATCATCTGCTTTTTAAATTACATTGATATTAAGCACTTCTAATGTATTGATAGAATTGTGCTTCTAGGGAATATTTGGCTTTGAAGCTGTCACATTAAGGGAATGTTCATTAACAGTCCTGTTGTGAATGGTTATGTTTAGATATATCGATTACAGTATTATGGCACTTCATTCATCACGAAGTAGTTTGGGGACTGGCAAAGTATCTACCTCAGAGACTAGCACTAGTTAATAATGATAAATATCTGTTTTTTCTCTATTCCCCCTCAAACCCATTTTAATTGTTGCATGTGCAGTCTCTCTCTCCCCCTCCCTCCCTCTCTCCCTCCAAAGAGTGTAATCAATGGGAATTAGACTTGCTCTATAAACTCCCTAGTCCTCGGAATATCTTTAGTAATGTAATTAACATGTACATCATTTAGGACGCATTGTTTTAAAGCCAGATGAATTTAGACCCAGTGGAGTCCTTATCCCTTCTTATAATGAATCATTTTTGTACTCTGTGCCCCTATCCTTGTTGGTATTTACCTAGTGCATTTATTTGCTGAGAGATACAGTAAGACTGTAGAACTGTTTAAAGCTCTCTCGGGGCTCATCCTTTGACATCTTCGACCATAGATTTCAGAATATGGAAAAGCCAAACTTTGCCCAGACATCAAAACCTCCTACATCTCTTTATGGCTGCATCTCCCTAAAAAGACCATGACCCATTAAAAACTGAGTAGACATCCACAGAAGAGTCACTTTTACTGAGTCGTTACTGTGGGGGAGGAAAAATCATTTTCCCTCTACCTTTCTAGGTTCTTGGCTGAGACACACCGTGTAATAAAAGCTAGATTAACAGGAGAAAAACAAACATAAATTTAATAGCATATATTCCTCCTGTATACGTGGGAGAACCCAGGAAAGCTGAGTAACTCCCTGAAGTGGCCCAAGCCAGCACCTTAATTACCATCTCCAGCTAAAGACAAAACAAGGTGTTGGGGAGCAGGGAGGTGGCCCGGAAAAGCACAGTAACCATGGGCATGGTTGTTCTGCAGATTTAATTCTCTGCCTTCTCCACTGATGAGTTTCTGGAGATTCAGAGTCATCCTCTCCCTGGTACAGCAAGGGAAACACCCTTACAAATGAGGATTTCTTTTATAAATGTAAATATCTCTTACAAAGAGTAACTTCTACTCGGTTTTTAGAGCTTCTCCTGTGTCTGCTGTCTCTTAAAAATAATCAGCCTTAAATAATGTTTATATCAAAGAGGCATATTTTCGGAGGGTATATTCTGTCCCTCTTCTTTGCTTGTGCAATGCCAAAATATTAAAGAACTTTAGTTATGTTGCTGCAGCATCTCCAAATCAGAGCCATCAGGTTTAACAAATTCTCTCTTTGGATAAGATCTGACATTTTGAAGTCAAAGTTTTATTCTATCCTGTAACATTTTTCTTGCTTCTCTGCTCCTCAGTTATGTAAGACATTTAATCTGACCTCAATTCTTTTTTTTTTCTTGGCAACTAACACCAAAACAAATAAACAAATAAAAACCACGTTGGAGGCTATTATGGATGCCAAGAGCACAAATTGTCTGGTACTAGTGATTTTGTACCTTTGAGTTTCTTGATATGGACATTGCAACAAGATTATTTGACTGCCACCAAAATTACAGGCATGAAAACTAAACTTTTGAGCTATTTCCTCAGATATAGAATATATGATTTAAGTGAGGTTAACTCCAAGTTATTTTTGCCTCAACAGTGGAATATCTTTTCAAAGGTCTGTTGATCCCAGTTTTTCTTGATCAGCTACAGCATGGATATTTGTAACGTAGCATAGTTTTGCCTTTCAGTCCTTTTGGTTATTGTTTTCCTAAGTGTGAATTGGAATATCCAAGCAGCATCTTTGTTAGGAAAGAAAAGGACCACTCTTAGCTGATGATTAGCTTATTTCTCAATTAATAAGTAACAAGGGAATGATCCAGGACCACACCCATATTGAGAGCCGAGAATGATAAGCCCTTCAGTTTTTATCATTCCTGTTAACCATGTGGGCCAGAGCTCTTAGTATTTAATTTATATATGGGCATAGTCATTGGAAGTCCTTTATTTTGTTTGTTTTCCTAACTAAATGTTAAATTCTTAATAAAGATCTTTAACTTGTACTTCTCTCTTATATCTTTAACTTGTACATCATCACATAAATGTGATGTACGGGATGGTTAAAGTTCAGTAAGGAATCTCCAGATTGAACTTTTAAATGCCCCCGAGGCGAGGAAGGCAAGCCAAACACTCGCCATCATGCTTGCCTGTAATACCTGTAGCTTTGGGTGAATTCCTCACTTTCTGAGGTCCCCCAAATATCCTGAGGTTCCTGCACCTGCCAGGAAGTGACCTGCCTTACTCCCCTGGTAAGGCTGCCGGGAACCCTGTAAGCAAGGTGCCAGGCTGTTTTTCCAAAGGGCCTTATTGGCTCCATAAAGTCAACCTTAGTTCCTTAAAGCTGTCTGGTCATATCTGAGTCTATGCATGTCTCTCTCAAATAAGACATTCCAGTGAAAACCTTGGTAATATAACAAATTTCCAATTGTGTCCTGTTCCAAGGAGAACAGATTCTTATTGAACTTATGTAAATATAACTAGAATGCCCTGAAAATAAGAGTATTCACCATGAGTTTCTGAATTCTGGAGGGATCAGGTAGGGAGAAAAATATAAATGTTTCAATTCTGCTTATAAAGATATAACTTACCAAATTGCTGTTATGTCATAGTGTAAGATTAAAGGTTTTCTTATATCTGAAAAACAAAGATTAAAAATGTAGTTATAGTTCAGACAAAAAAGTCAAAATTATAATCATATTCATCAATTTATTCAGTCCCATGTGATTAATTCTTGTTGCTCTTATCTTTTGTTAGCAGTTTTGTGAAGCCATCAGTTTTTTGATTAGAGTTCTATAATTTCTTACCCAATTCAGTGGTATCATCTGAAAGTTATCAGAAGGATACATTGTCAAAAAGTCCTTTCTATGGATCTTCTTGAAGATGAAGTTTTTGTTTTGTTTGCAAAAGCATCAGAGTAAAACAATAATTGTCAATAAATGACAAAAGTCTTAAAATGGCATGGTTAAAGATCTGATTCACTGTAGTGCAATTGAAAAGGAAATTTGATTATTTCTGTGACATAAAGTTTTAAGATAATAACTAGAATTATGGCTAATAACGTTGTACCAGGAAATATCTGAATTTTATGAATTTTATATAATTTCTAGAACATTTATATTAATAACATTTACCCAAATAATATAACCTAAGAACATTTATCATCACTTATTTGACAATGCTTCCCATATCATTTAGCATACCCAATAAGCCTAATTAGTTTAATATCTCTCTTTTATAAGGAGAGAAAGCAAATATTTTGAGGTATTCCAGGGGCCTTTTGGAAAACCCCCAAATTATTTCCAGGTCAATAAGACTTCATCAGAATTTTACTTGTGGGAAGTTTGTCAAAAATATCAAAAAATTTTAAAACACTTGTCAAATAGGATCCTAGGTCACTATGAAACAATACTTAGTTATTCACTTAATCAGAATGACAAAGACTTCACAGGCAAATACAGAAAGTTAAATAGTTGTAAAACAACTTAGCTCTTATAATATTTGAAGAGACTCGGGTTTCTTTCCTAAATAATCAGAGACCTGATAAAGATAAAACATAGAATTTTTGTTTTTCTAGACAGATGCCATTAATGATAAAGAAAATATTTGTTTACAATTGCTTATTAAGAGCAGACCAATGATCTAAAAAAAAACCTTTGTGCTTTTAACAGAAAGCAAAACCAAATTCTAATTTTGTACAAGTGTACCTTTGATACTGAAATTTATTCACATAATTAAATTTATCCCCATCTTAGCCAGCTTGATCACACATAAAATTTCTTTCCCAAGATCCCTTTTTCACAAAACTTCTACAACTTTCTATGGCCACTTTAATTTGCCCCTTTTTCTCTTTCCCAGTTTGAAATAATCAGCTCTAGGACAAAAATCACTTTTATTTCTCTCAACAAAATGCACCTCCATTATCTCATGCCTTTTCTTACCCAAAAATACATTTTACTTCCCTTGCATACAGAATTGTTTCCCTTATTATCTCTAGTATCCTTAATCACATGTAATAATTAGAAACCTTAATTTCTAGCGAAAACAAAGAAATAATTGTGAACCTACATTAGCATTTTGTGGTGTGGAAAATTTATAAATACACTTTTTTAAAAATTTCAGCTCTTTTAATTTTTTATTGAAGTATAGTTGATTTACAATATTGTGCCTATAAATACCTTTTATAATTTCTAGAAATATATGCCCTTTTAAATAGTGCAATCTTTCAATGTGGCACAAGACATGGTTACTAAAAGACTGAAATTCATCTTTAGTTTCTCCGCAATAGGAAGTCAAAAGTAGATAAGACTATGTCCAATAATTAATGTTTTATTATTTTATCTTATTTGGAAATGATCTAGATATTTAATGAATTTCCATCATTTAATTTGATCTAGCAAAACCCTAAGGGTGTTAAGTTACCAGAAAGATTTGGGGACCTATTTAAGTAAACAATCATCCTTTTAGAAAGTTCACCTGAAAACTCTTATCTCATTTACATCTATTTAATACATTTGTTTTTAATAATTGCACTTAGATTACCCCTAAAGGTTTTATGAGACATTAAAGCAGTTAACCATCTTAAGTTATTTTTCTTGTTGACAAATTTTGTAGCAGAGATAACATGAACTTATTTGACTTTTAGTAAACCTAGGTAGAATAAAAGTATTGTACTGAATGCTGATAACTCTAAAGGTACACCTGTTTTAATTAAACCAGTAAGTTTAAATTTGCTTTTATTGACTAAAGATTAATCATAGATCACATGAAGTTAAAAAACATTTGCGTTAGTTCCTATGACATTTAGAAATAATTTATGTAAGCATTTACTTTAAGCTGAGTAAATAGAGCTCTTTTACAAATTAATTATGGCATGACCATCTAGAGATCTAAAAATAACCCTATCTGTAATGCACACACCAGAGAGAATATTCCCACTGGTCCTAAAGGCAAGCTGGGTCTACCTCACCACACCTTTGCCCACGATCTTTGCAGATATCTCTGGTGATAGCTCTATTCTGGGAACAGGTCCTTTATTTAAATTATTTTAGGCAACTAAGACAGATGTAAAAAGAAAAACTTCCTGAGTTTCTATTTCTTAAAAATAACCAGACTAAGGCCTCCCTGGTGGCGCAGTGGTTGGGAGTCCGCCTGCCGATGCAGGGGACACGGGTTCGTGCCCCGTTCTGGGAGGATCCCGCGTGCCGCGGGGCGGCTGGGCCCGTGAGCCGTGGCCGCTGACTCTGCACGTACGGAGCCTGTGCTCCGCAACGGGAGAGACCACAGCAGGGAGAGGCCCGCGTACCGGAAAAAATAAAAAAGAACCAGACTAAGTTGATCCTCATACCAAAGAGACACATTTTGGGGTGGCAAAATTTGCTCCCCTACACCACTCTTGGAAAGTCAACCCAAAGTCCCTAGAGCAGTGCTTTACCATCTTCTGTTGTGGTTGTTATCGCAATCTTTACAGTACACAGAAATCACCTAGGAAGTTTGTTAAAAAGTGATTCAAAATCACTCATCTGGGACTTCCCTTGTTGTCCAGCGGTTAAGATTCTGCACTTCCACTGCAGCGGGCATGGGTTCGATCCCTGGTTGGGGAAGTAAGATCCCACATGTCGCGTGGTGCAGCAAAAAAATCATTAGTTTGAGGTGAACTCCAGATTTGAATTTCAAACAAGTTTCTTGATGCTGCTGGTCTGTGGACCACAGTTGGCATACCAAGGTCTTTGCCTAGGCAATAGGTACTCTAATAAACTTGGTAGAATCTAACAGGTGAAAAGCAACTAGCTCTCTTGAGTTCACTGTTGCCATCACAGAGGAATGAAATAGGGGTATAGCCAGTCACTGGGACTAATTCTAACTAATTGCCTCATTCTTTTTACGTGGTCAACACCTTTGAATCTGTTTGAACGTTTGTACATTGCCCTCACATCTAGTCTTAATGAGGTTACTTGCCTCATGTATTCAATGAAATTGTGCTTTATAGAACACATTTGCTACTCAGAGAGATGTCTGAAAGAGCACTGTCTTCAAGTATTAAATAATTAACCTCTTAAATGAAGAGGGCCTTCATTGTTGGACACAGTTCCTCCATATCCCTTTTTAAAAAGGAAATCCACTTAGGGATGTCTCAACAACCTATATATGGATATATACATATATTTCAATCTATGCAAATAGGCTGTATACAGTGTTCAGCCTGTGCAAATAGCAGTTCCCAAGGAGGAACAAGATATATGATGGGCAGTAAGTACTGCTAATTTCCTGGGTTTTTTTTGTTTGTTTGTTTGTTTGTTTTGGTTTTTTTGCGGTACGCGGGCCTCTCACAGTTGTGGCCTCTCCCGTTGCGGAGCACAGGCTCCGGACGCGCAGGCTCAGCGGCCATGGCTCACGGGCCCAGCCGCTGCGCGGCATGTGGGATCTTCCCGGACCGGGGCACGAACCCGTGTCCCCTGCATCGGCAGGCGGACTCTCAACCACTGCACCACCAGGGAAGCCCTAATTTCCTGTTTTAAACACTTGTATTCAGCTAAATTTCAATTATGTGTAGTAAGGAAGGGCAGACAGTGTGAAGATTGAACCTCCACATATTATTGGTCAATGATATGATCGCAAAACAGGCAAAGAAAAAAATAACACAGTAACAGAACCTGGATAAACAGTTTCTATGTGTTCAGAAGTTCAAATCATTTTTTACAGGCGTCTTTCTAGCATCTAAAGAGGTTGTAAAAACACAAGTAAACCTACAGTGAGAGCAGAGGGAATTCACTGGAACTCAGATCTTTGTCTTGGAAAGTAACACACAGGCACTTTAGAAAATAATAATTCAGTTTAAGATATTTGCAAGAAGCCTACAGATATCATTGGGCACGCACATAGCACAATTCCACATATGTGATCAGAGATCACAAGCAGAATAGCATATCCATGGCCACTACCCACCAACACACCATTCACTTTTACTTCTCAGAACTACCTTAATATTCTCATTATTTCTGGGTCAGGACAACCTATTGACTGACAATTCTTCATATCCTGCTCAAAGTCTCACTTCACTGCTGGTTAAAGATGATTCATATAATGCTGTTGTATGAGAAAGCAATAAATCATTCCCATTCACTAAAGATGAATTAAGTTCCAGCTCTGGGCAAGGCACTGGGTTAGTTGTCCTCAGTAGTTGAGTCACTGCTGCCAGCAGGATGTCTATCACCGTCCTGGGGCATGAAAGCAACATTGTTGGGGAGAGGAAGATGGCTGTGCATTTTTATGGCTGTGAATTCCTGCACTCGGTTGAGAAATGGCACAACTGGGTCAAAAATGCAAGGTATAACTTTTAATAAGCAGTTCCCTGTATATCGAACTTTGACAACCAGGTCAGTAAAGTGAGAAGTTAGACGTGACACATAAAAAAATGCTAACTACTCTCTGAGGTCATATATTAGGAAAAAACGTGTTGATTTCCAATAAATTTCCATGGTAACTTGTATTAGATTTTAGTGCTGAGAATTACATTTGCCATCTGTAAGAAATATGTTAGCTATTAGTCTCTATTTTTAGGGCACATATACTATTTTTAGCATGTGTTCTATGAAGGATGATATATCTGGAGGTAGATTTCTCTAAATTAAAGATGGACATTTAAATGCTATTAAAATAGATTTTGTTTGTACTTCACAAAAAGAAATCCAGTGGTATATTTAAGAAAGCACAAAAAGGTCATTTTAAAGGTCACCCAGGAATCATTACCATGAATTAGAATTTGATATGAATGAGGATTGACTGAAAAATTGTGAACAGGGATGAAGAAATGGACAGTTACTTGAGAGTGTATTTGACTCTTCACTTGTGTGTGACCTAAAGCAAGTCTCTTTATGTCATTGTTCTTCATTTTTATCATTTGTTAACTAATTGTCCTTAAGCCACAGTGCAGTAATCTTGTAAGACTATATTAAACTCCGGGTGACTAATAGTATCTATTAGCCCATTCATCAGATTTTATAGGTTCTCAGAGTTTTGAGTCATTGTACCTCATTTTGCAAATCTTGAAAGTGAAATGAAACAGTTGTTCTTCCCAGGAATTTTCTTATAGTTTTAAGTGTTTGTAAAGTTAACTCAGATCTTTAGATAAGTTCCTGTAACTGCAGAATAGAAATTATAATTCCTTAAGGTATGCTATGGCAGATCAAAGTACTGACTGGTAATGGTTACCAAATTCATGGAAACTAAAATGGAAGAGGCCATTATCAAAAGCTAAAGAATGATACTTAGATCAGCCTGACTTAGATCAGTTTGGAATTCTAATTCTAGTATGAAATATAAAGTGAATATAACTTGAAAACTCATTTATACTACTTCACCATTTCAAGGTAATGACTCACAACTGCTTGGGTGCATTTCTGATTCTCCCCAAGTGAACAAATGCATCTATATTATTTAACTATATCACTATCGAAAGTAGCTAAAAGGAATACATTAAAGATGTCACAACAGAATTCCGTATTGGCCATCATCTTGTGCAGATTAATGTCAGTGGCAACTCAGTAGTCCCGTAAAAGTTGATAATATTAAAAAATATATTTTCAACTTGCCACGTGGCATGTGGGATCTCAGATTCCTGACCAGGGATCAAACCCGCACCCCCTACAGTAAAAGCACGGAGTCTTAACCACTGGTCTGCCAGGAAAGTCTGTCAACTTTTAACTGTTCTCAGACCAGTTTAGCTTCCTTGTCTGTAAAACAATGCAATTAGACTAAATGAAATTTGAAATTTGAAATCCATATTTTCTCTAAAGTGGGATTATGATTTTTTAAAAATATTTATTTATTTTTGGCTGTGTTGGGTCTTCGTTTCTGTGCGAGGGATTTCTCTAGTTGCAGCAAGCGGGGGCCACTCTTCATCGCAGCGTGCGGGCCTCTCACTGTCGTGGCCTCTCTTGTTACGGAGCACAGGCTCCAGGCGCACAGGCTCAGTAGTTGTGGCTCACGGGCCTAGTTGCTCCGTGGCAAGTGGGATCCTCCCAGACCAGGGCTTGGACCCGTGTCCCCTGCATTGGCAGGCAGATTCTCAACCACTGCGCCACCAGGGAAGCCCCTGGGATTATGTTTTAACCTGCTTTTTCAGGGAATGTTTGTAAACTGTTGCAAAAAAAACATGGTTATTATTTATATAGAGAAAAACTCCCTATTGGTGTTAAATAATTCCTGCTAGACTTGCCTGGCTGAACTAGGCATCTATAAATGATGATTGGGTAAACAGACAGGTGAATGAAAAATTAATTAGGCTAAAGAGTTTGCCATAAGGGCTCTTAGCAAAACACAGATTATAAACCACCTTGGATAACTCTATTCCAAACTGTCCAGAGTAAAAGGCAAAATATAAGCTATTTTGAAGTGTTAGCATGTAAAACTATAGGTCACTTGCCCCTGTTAAGTTCAATTGAAACCTAATACACTAGAAAGAGATGCATTTAAAAAAATTTTAACTGAAGTAGTAATAGTGGTTATCTCAGGGCAGTCTGATTCCATGTGACCTTTAATTTCTTTTTCTTATTGTTATATGATTTTCAAAATTTTTACAGTAAACATTTTATAGAGTCAGGAAAAAAGGTGAGAAAAAATAAATGTATTTTGATACAGTCTGAAGAATTTTAAAATTCTTACAGGAAACCTACCATTAATCTGTTTGCTATAAAATCAAGTTATTTCCACATTTTAAAAGTATGTTAAAATATGTTTCCTTGGGCTTCCCTGGTGGTGCAGTGATTGAGAGTCCACCTGCCGATGCAGGGGACACGGGTTCGTGCCCCGGTCCGGGAAGATTCCACATGCCGCGGAGCGGCTGGGCCCGTGAGCCATGGCCGCTGAGCCTGCGCGTCCGGAGCCTGTGCTCCGCAACGGGAGAGGCCACAACAGTGAGAGGCCTGCATACTGCAAAAAAAAAAAAAAAAAAATCTGTTTCCTTGAATGTATTCTTGCTTCCACTTTATATCTGTCTGTATTAGAAAACATTGCATGTTAGGGGACACCTTGACTTTTGCATTTTCTCAAACCACTGCTAATTTTCACACACCAAAAATCAATACATAGAGTGAGACAATAAGATAGTGCCTTACTCTTTGTGAAGCAGGGCAGTGTTATCGCTGTTTTGGTAAAAGAGAATTCATTATTGAGGACAGACTTTTCATATATCCTGACAACACAGGCCACTAAAACATATGAGCCACCCACTTTATTCTCAACTTTGTTGTGGCTTAAGGAACTTTTTACTGTTCCCTTAGGAGGAATCAAGGAATGGTAGGTTCTGCCATTGATAGTTCCCAAAGCATGCCTATTCCTTCATAGAGGGTTGATGGGAGAAAAAGAAAAAACTTAAATGTTGATAAATTCTTGATGAGTATCTCTTTACAAAATGAGAAAGGAAGGCAAACTTACCACTATTTTCCTCAACATTTTTATGTTTTCAGAAAACAGAGAGTGGTCAAAAAAGATTCAAAAGGGATAAGAAATGGATTTTTCTGTTATGTCCTTTGAGGGAAATGATCCAGCATACGGTTTTATTATTGTTTTTGCCTTAATAGTCTCTAGCTCTGTGGAATCACCAAGATTTTTTTTTTTTTTTTTTTTTTTTTTGCGGTACGCGGGCCTCTCACTGTTGTGGCCTCTCCCGTTGCGGAGCACAGCCTCCGGATGCGCAGGCTCAGCAGCCATGGCTCACGGGCCCAGCCGCTCCGCGGCATGTGGGATCTTCCCGGACCGGGGCACGAACCCACGTACCCTGCATCGGCAGGCGACTCTCAACCACTGCGCCACCAGGGAAGCCCTCACCAAGATTTTGAATGAAACTTGTCTCATGAGAGAAACAGCTTTTGCTGAACACGTTTTATCCTAATGCTCTCAATAATTATGAAATAAGTTAAAATCTTAAGGGAAGAAAATTATAATAATAACATAAAATTCTAAAGTTTATCAAAGCATCCCATTCTGTATATTGCAATAACTCCGTTTTTACATGTGTAAAATATTTTATAAATCGATTTTTAACAACTGAATATACTGACTATACTACAGATCATCATACGATTTTTTTTAGAAGTGTTCAGTGTTTCTGTCGAGAGCATGGTTCCTTCTATTGGTTATCTAAGCAGTCCAGATGTTCTGGGTTCTTTGGCCAGTCCAAAGCATTCCCAGTGGAAGACCAAATTCTTTTAACTGTGACTACATATCCTCTGGTGGAGGATTGCTTTTAGGATAAACACTGCAGCCCTTAACAAAAAGGAGTAAAATGGCAATGCCACGTTCCCTCTGACAATTTTCTCTCCAGAGGCGTTTTGTAACATTCCATCTGTGACTGTCTATTTGTATGACATGTTGAAAAGGAAATTCCTAGTAGAGGTAAAACAAATACTTTTTCTTCTAAGAGGTTTTCTTTTAGTCATCAGTGAGGTTTGACACCTTGATATACAATGGCCCTGTCTTCTAAGCTGGTCACTTGAGGCCCATTTAGTTGTTTATTATAGCAGTATCTTTCTTTGTCTGGCTTCTCCCCATCATGCTAAGTTGTACGAGATCTAAGATGACGGAGGCCCCATCTGAATACTTTGTATGTGTCTGTGTGTGCAAAAACCTAATAGTCTGTGTACAGACCACATTATGGTCTTTGGATAGACCTATTTCAAACATTGCTTTCAGAATCCAAAGGGGAAATGTTTTCAGAGATAAAGCTCTGTCTGTGTTAGTAATACCATATGGTACATTTTGAAAATATATGTCAGTTTTCCACTAGGGAGAATCATTGTCCTATTTTTCTGACCTAATTTTAAGAAACCTGACTTAATTGATACCATGAATCCTTCAAACAAATATTTATTTTCAAGGTGCATGCTAGCTGCTTGGAAAAGGAAAAAAAAAAGATAAATATATTCTAGCTGAGAAATCAGAGCATGAATTTGCCTACCATCACCCATCACACCATCCACTTGCTTTCCCCGTACTCCACACCAAACTACTTGCCAAACTCCTTTGCAGCCACTGTCCTGTACTGTGCCACATAGTGTCTGATCCCTATCTCTAAGATCCCCCAACAGAAACACAAATACACACACAAACACCCTGAGTGAGTTGCTCACCCGGTCCTTGGTTATTATTCTTATAGTAGAGCATTTTTTACACCCATATAAAAAGCCTAGCAGAGTGACACTTAGGCGCACAATAAATATTAGCTCTTATTATTTTGTTTTTAAATATTTCCTTGCATGCCTGACTCTACAACTACACATAAGCTCCTTTAAGGCAAGGAGCATATTCCATCCATCATTTTATCACTAGAACCCAAAGCACTACACCTGGTACATTTAACGCACTTACAAAACAAAAAGAAAGTGAATGAGTGAGTGAAAAGACAAAAATGAGTAATAATATCAAAGATGTAAAACAATACTTTCCTCATTCTTTAAGTCTATAAAGATTATGTATGTTGTCATTGGATTTATGGATGAAAGAATCCTTTTTAAATCTGTACTGTGAAGTTGACCACTTTTCTATAGAATGAAGTTTTATCATCAAACTAATAGCCTGTGTATTAATAATTATACCCCATCAGTTGCTTGAACCTCATGACACATTGTCTGGAAAAATGGCTCACAGAGATATTCTTGTCATTTTAGAGTGGGAATGCACAAAAATCTAACTTTTCATTAGCAAAGTACATTTGTTCTTATCCAGTCATCCATTTATTCAAATATTCATTGAGCTCCTACTATGTGTCGGATAGTTTTCAAGGCACTTGAGAGAGAATCAGTTAAAAAATATGAACAAAATAGACAAAAAAAACTTGCCCTGATGGAATTTAAGTTCCAGTGGGAGGAGATAGACAATAGATAATAAATATATTAATAAGAAAATTAAATACTATGTTCTATAATGATAAATGCTATAGTGAAAAATAGAGAAAGGAAAGTGGATACAGCCACAGGTTAGTGACTTGGAATGAGTGGTCAGTGGACCGAGTTGCAAAAGTGTTCTATGAACAAAGACTTGAAGAAGCAAAGTGGGAGGCCCTAAGGTAAAGCAATTGTTTATCATGTAAAATCATGAACAACACTTAGTGGTATAATACAGTATGATAAGTCATCAAAAAAGCTACAGAAAATACAGGTTCTAAGGAGACAAATTGCTTTTAGTTGGAAAAGCTTCACTGAAAGTACAGATCTTAGCCTTACCTTGCAGGATTGGTAGGGTTTTGATAAATGGAAAGAAATTCTAGGTTGGTACAGAATTGGGAAAACATATGTCAAATTCAATTCACATTGGAGGGATAATTCCTGCTGGAGGTTAATCAGCTGCTTCAATTAAAGGAGTGAAGGACCTTGAATGCCAACACAAGGGGTTTGGACTTTTTCCCATGAGCAATGTAAATCAGCTAACAATTACTGAAGAAAATTCCAAGATGAGGACATGTTTTTGGAAGATTAAACTGAAGGCTTTGCAAAGATTATAATAGAATAGTTGTGAATAACTTTAATCCAAAATAATCAACCCAAAATATTCTCAAATTACAATAACACTTGCAATATTGTGATCTTACCGTAATTTCCATATAGCCTCTCCAACTAGATTCACCAGTTATTAACATTTGCCACATTTGCCTTATCTCTCTTCATCTAGTTAGGTAAATAAAAAGATAGAGCTACACTATGTATACAAACACATATTATTGCTGAACCACATGAGAGTAAATTGCAGACATCATGACTAGATTCTTCAACATGAATCTTCCTAAAAACAAGGATATTTTCTGATAAGACCAGAGTATATTTATCAAATTTAGGAAAATTGAAAATGATAGAATGCTATTCACTAATATGTAGTCTATATTCATATTTCAAAGGGTATTCCCATAATATCCTTTTACCACATTTTCCATCCAGAATTATGCAATCCATTTAGTTTTCAAGTCTTTTTAGTCTCTTTTAATCTGGGATTGTTCCTCAACCTTTCTTTGTCTTTCATGGCATTGACATTTTCAAAGAATAGAAACCAGATTTTATTTTTTACTCCTTTTTAGGATATTTACTTATATGTGGCTGGAATACTGCATAGATGATATTATACCTTCTTAATGCATTACATCAGGAGGTACACGATGTCAATTTGTCCCATTACTGGTAATGCTAATTTTGGTCACTTCCTTAAGATTTCTCCCTTAATCATTAATAAATAATCAGTAGGGAGGTACTTTAAGACAGTAGGAATACCCTACCTCATCAATCTTTCACCCATTAACTTTAGCCTCTGTTGATAATTCTTGCCTGAGTCAATTATTATTAGGATGGTGGAAAAATGGTGATTTCTAACTCTATTATTCCTTCTGTATTTGCCAGTTGGCATTCTGCCCTAAAGGAGAGCTTTCCTTTTTATTAATTTGTTTATAATTAATATAAATTCATAGATTCATGTTTTATTTGATTACTGTCATTATTTTAAATTGTCTTTTAATACATGCCACTTGGGACTTCCCTGGTGGCACAGTGGTTAAGACTCCACGCTCCCAACGCAGGGGGCCCAGTTTCGATCCCTGGTCAGGGAACTAGATCCCACATGCATGCCACAACTAAGAGTTCGCATGCCACAACTAAGTATCCCATGTGCCACAACTAGGAGCCCACGTGCCACAACTAGGGAGCCCCCGTGCCACAACTAAGGAGCCAGCGAGCCGCAACTAAGGAGCTCACCTGCCCCAACTAAGACCCAGTGCAGCCAAATAAAAAAAAAAAAAACATACCACTTATGAATATTCCCTACTTCATAGAAAAAAATATAAAACAAAACTTACCACCCTCCTATCTGGTTGGGGAGAGAAAAAAGACATTCCAAGGGTAGGCTCTAGCTAACTGTATAAGGAATGATGCATTTTTTCCATCTAGTCTTTCATTTAATTTTTTGTTTTAATAGTTTATTAATGTGTAACATTTCAGATCCAAGGGCTTATGGGAGCTTAGTCTAACTAGGCCCTAATCATGGGTCCCAGCCAATACCATATTTGCATTCTTTTTTGAATTTTATTTTATTTATTTTTTATACAGCAGTTTCTTATTAGTAATCCATTTTATACATATTAGTGTATATATGTCAATCCCAATTTCCCAATTCATCACACCACCACCACCCCCCTCTGCCACTTTTGCCCCTTGGTGTCCATACATTTGTTCTATACATCTGTGTCTCAGTTTCTGCCCTGCAAACCGGGTCATCTGTACCATTTTTCTAGGTTCCACATATATGCGTTAATATATGATATTTGTTTTTCTCTTTCTGACTTACTTCACTCTGTATGACAGTCTCTAGCTTCATCCACCATATTTGCATTCTTAATTGACAGTAAGTTAAAGTTAATTTGATACTTTGGCTGAAAACCTCTTTCCAAAACTGCAAAATATACTACTTGGAAGGTAACCTTTTGCCCAAATGTTTGGTTGCACAGATCACATTGTTAAATTCAGAGACCACTTTCATTTATTATTATTATTATTATTATGTATACCTTTCCTTGTTCCAAAAAGCACTTTTGCAAGAGCAAAACTACTATCTTTACATACCAGTTTATACTTTCTGAAAACATTTTCTTGCTATTATGTGAATAGCAATTCAGCTTCTTAATGTGTTACCAAAAAAAAAACATTATAACTGCTTCTAAATTGCATTGATGTATTGTAGAATTGAGTTGAATATCTTTGTAGGCTGAGCATAATTATCCTCCTGCCAGGAACAAATAAGTTATACTGCTCCAGAGAAATAAATATGCATATGAATTTATGTGGATGGATAAATCCTTATAAAGTTTAGCTCTTTATAACACAGTGAAAGAAGAAGAAATGTACTTGGTGACGCTAATGAATAAACTGGGATCATTATATTATCTATCATGCATTTCCCCCACAAACTTGCATTTTACTGCATATAAATCAGGGCAGAGCATTTCAAAGGACTTTATATAACGAATGAGGCAATTTTAGGATAAACTGTATAAGAATAAGCCACCTAAAGTCTTCAGTTATACTTTAAACAAGATTATATATATAAATATAGACAGAGATACAAAATGAATACTCCAAGTGAAGAGTTCAAAATTACATATAGGGATTTCCCTGGTGGTCCAGCGGTTAAGTCTCCACGCTCCCAGTGCAGGGGGACCAGGTTTGATCCCTGGTCAGGGAACTAGATCCCACGTGCCACAGCTAAAAGATTCCGCCTGCCGCAACTAAGACCTGGTGCAGCCAAATAAATAAATAAATAAATATATTTTTTTTTAATTAAAAAAACACAATTACATATAAACTTTGATTTAACTCTGTTAACATCTTTACCTCTTTAAAGATACCTAGCAGAAAAAGTTTGCAAACAACACTAAATACAAGCCAATTTAAAAAAATAGGATTCCAAACTATACTAGGTAATTGCAGCAAGATTAGTGTAAACCAAATGCGTTTATTATTTGCAGTGTAATCCAATATACTAGGGGATGGCATGCGCTTTATTTTAATTAGCTGTTTCTTTTAAAGGGTTGCTTGGTCCAGCTGTCTTGATAAGAAAAAATTGTAGTCATTGCTCAAAATGCTTGTAGCAAATCTAGTTTTAAATTGAAGCAATTTATTCCGAAAGCAGTCTACTACTGCAGCAATAATCAATGTGTTTTCCCTTAGCCCATACTGGAGCTTTCCACAGACTATTGTTAATTGCCTGTAACTAAATGACTGCTTGTGCCTTTAAATGTAACTCTTTGGCACTTGTTCATTTGTTGTGTTTAACCAAATGCCGGTTTCCCTTAGGTTTTGCCCAGCGATTTTGCTTTACAATTTTCAATATTCAGTCTCAGTCCCTTAAAGGGGGCAGAGTCTATCATTTTAACAAAATAGCACAAAGGCTAAACAGATTTTTAAAGGTTTGCACTTTCTCTTTCCATCCTCTGATGTTGAATTGTGCTGAAATGGAATCTTTATTTTTTAAATGCTGCCACTCCAGGCAGCTTGAACTTGAGCTGAAAAGCAGATCCCATTTCAAAAGGAAATGACATTTACTGGGGCAACACCATTCACATTGTAATATAAAGATAAAATACAGCAGTGAGCCCCAATCATTTCTTTTAACAGTAACAGAATTTAACCCCTAGTAATTTTGTCCTGACCTAATGTATAAGCAGTAATGGCTGGCACTCATATTAATGAATGTGTCCAGCTTGGAGCAAAAGAATGTGGAAACTGAATCTAATGCACCATTTTCTTTGGGAGAATTTACACATGCTATATAAACCAATGGAAAAAATTTCAATGGAAAAATTTTTAACCTGCACGCATTTATAATATGAAGGCAGGTGTATTAGTCTTTACGCTATAAAAATAACGTACTAACTGAGGAGCAAGCACTATTGTGTGGACTGTGGGGAAAGACACATTTCTTTTCTGACTTACAAGTTTGTTATAAGCACACCGTGCTTCTCCACGTAATACTATGGAGGTTTCTGGGGGAAATCCGAGATACTGTCAAGATCTCAGAATAAGTTAGCTCTTTGTAAATGCTGTTTCTTGGTCTAGTTTTGGGTATCCCTAGTATTAAGAAAATGACTATCATATGGCTCAGAAGAATTTTTCTAGCGTTATTGCTCACACTCTAGGTATATGTAAGTTTTCATAAGTTTGTACCTTAAAGGAGGTATTCATGTGACACAAGACCATTTCTGTAATTGCTAAGCCTCATCAACCCTGCTCTCTTTTTCTCATTACATTTTAGATAGTATTATTGGTTAGCCTAATAAATAGTGTATTCAAGGTAGTATATACAGTTTTTTGAGTGGCTCATGACATCTAGCAATGGGAATAATTCACATTTGGGCAACTACTTTTCTGAAAACAAAAAAGACTTAACTGTCATAAAATTTTTCTCTTACACATATTCAGTTTTTAGAAGTTAAAAAAAATGTGTGTAGAGACCAGTGTTACAAATAGCATTTGAAGAAAATGAGAATGCTGCTTACTGGATTAATAGAATTATATTTCAGGCATAGTTTTTGATTGTTCTAAAAGCTATTCAATGAGATACGGGTGTGTAAGGCATGCTAGATGCCCAGGCCCAGTGCCATGGTTCCAGAATCAAAGGATGTGCTTAGGGGCACCATGAAAGAACCATTCTCTGCCTGGGCGCTTATCTAGAGCAAAGCAGCTGTCCTGACTCGCAGCTTTCCTTACAGCTCCTTCCCACATAGCCCTTGGGTTAGAACTTACAATGACTCTTTTTTTAAAAAAAATCAAATTTTTAAAGAATTGAAGTACAATTAACGTAAGATAAAACACGTAGATCGTAAGTGTTTAGGTCAATGAGTTTTGACAAAAGTATATATCAATACTTGTATCTACACCTGAAAAAAGACACAGAGGTTTTTTGTTGTTGTTGTTGTTGTTGTTGTTTTTTACCCCATTATGTTCCCTCTTTCCCCTTCCCAATAAAATTTCCCATCACCCATCCACAAAGCATCCATTTTGTGATTTCTATCCCTGAGGTTTATTTTGGCCCGCTCTTGGACTTCATTTAAATAGAATTATACGGAAGGTATTACTTTGTGTCTGGCCTTCTTCACCTAACATAATTTTGTGAGATTCATGCATGTTGCAGTAGTTCATTCTTTTTACTGCTGAGTATATTATATCACACGGTCACACACAGTTTGTTCATCATATCCTGTTAATGAACATTTAAGTTGTTTCCAGCTGTGGTTACTATGAATAAGACTACTCTGAACATTCTTGTACAAGTCTTCTTATAGACATCTGCTTATATTTCCTTTGGGTAAATACGTAGGAGTGTAACTGCTGTTCATAGGGTAGATTCATATTTAACTTTATTAGCGGCTACTCAAAATTTTCTAATATAGTAGTACCATTGGGCACTTCTGCTAGCAGTGTTTGAGAGTAGAAGTTAAGCATTCTCCATTATTTTTTTATTTCTTTTCTCACACAACAAATTTCAGAGTGATGAATTCCAAGTGTGTAATGCATTATATTAGAAAACAGAATGAATATTCAAAGGAGCCACAGTCCAATATATACACTACCAAATGTAAAATAGCTAGCTAGTGGGAAGCAGCCACATAGCACGGGGAGATCAGCTCGGTGCTTTGTGACCACCTAGAGGGGTGGGATAGGGAGGGTGGGACGGAGGGAGACACAAGAGGGAAGAGATATGGGAACATATGTATGTGTATAACTGATTCACTTTGTTATAAAGCAGAAACTAACATACCATTGTAAAGCAATTATACTCCAATAAAAATGTTAAAAAAAAAAAAAGTAGCCATAGTCCAAATGCTTCTCTTTCCCATTATATCCAGTGTAATTTAAATCAGATTTTTTCTGGTATATAAATTAGCCTATGGGCATAAGTTAGAGTTTTATACAGGCTTCTATGTGTGGTGGAGTTTAACTGATATCCTGAGAGAACAAGACTCAATGTACCCCACAGACTTATCTACCCACTAATCTTTTCTGTTCACATAGTAGTGGGAAACATTATACTAAATTGGGTTTTGTATTTTATTCCTGGTACTTTTGTAGTACTCTCTTGTTGTAGTCCCTCACAAGATTCAGCAGATAAAGCTGTCTGATATTTACAAATAAAAAATATATAAATTTCCTTGAGGTACTTTTTAGTATTTCACACTTCGTATTAATTCACTTAGACTCTAAAAGATTTAATAACTCACTTTACTTTTTCTTTCTTAAATTCATAAAGTCCGATCACTTTTTATAAGTTTTTCTTCTGTGTCCTATTTAATTTTAACAAGAGCAGAAAAATACACTTGATGAAACAGTAGTTTATATGTATTTTTTTTATTAAACTGTTGAATTAGAAATGAAGGACTAGATAATGAGAACTATGGCTGAGGGTTTTTTTTTTTTCTGTAATCATCACAGGAAAAGTGACATCACATGCAAGCACACACACACACAAACATGTCCTTGTGAGAAAATTATGGCCATACTTTTCAGATTATTAATCACTGATACTACATTGCACCCATGATGATTTCACCCTATTTGTAAGATCTCAGGAGTGATCTTGTAACCCAAGAGTACTTGTCACTGCAAAGCCATAGATTATTTTAAAGTTCTCAGTCTAAAACTACACTGACTATGTTACAAAATTAGATAACCCATTAGTGGATTGTAAATTACAGGATCAAAAATGCCATTATTTTAGAGCCATAATTTCAGGAATATTTATCTTTAATGGTAATTAAGGCAACTAGTATTTTTCAAGGTGGTTGTCAACTGCAGGGAAGAATGGATACCCATAAATAACATTTGGACTATTATTATCAATGTCAACATGTATAAATAGGCAGTTAAAGTGAGTTTCAAAATCTGTGCATTCTGGCTTAATGTTTAAATATCAGTATCATTGAATTTGTTACAATGTTCATGAGCTCTAAAGGAGAAGAAAATAAGTGAATATTTTATCCCTTAAATTTTCTGATCATTTTTTATGCAATATAAACATTCAGTAGGAATAAGAGAACTTGTATACAGTGAATGGCAGGAAAATTCCTCTTTTGGATAGAATGTAGTAACATACCAAGTAAAAGCGGAAAGAAAGGATAAGAAAAAAAAAATTTAAGTAGCTTAGTGAAAGGAAAATACTACCAACATAGTCTGGTGTGACATCCACTCGAGAGCCTATTTCTTAAGCCCAAGTTAGCACTCAGCCTCCAAGACCGTGGTCAGCCACATTGACACCACTCTATTCAGAAAGCTACAGGACAAGTGTTATTGCTTCTGACAGGAGCCAGCAGACAGTATTCATTAGGTGGTCCACCCAACACTCTATGCGACAGTCCGCACTGCCCTTCAGGAACTGTGCTATTTGACTCCTCATCTCTTCTCAGCCCCAACTCCCAGGTGACAGCTCAGGTGGGAAGGATCAAGATTCATATTGGGTGAGTTCAGAAACCATCCTGGCTTAAAAGCTTCATACCACAGAAACCGATTTTTCTTTTATCAACTCCATGAGCATAGCTTGCAGGATTCCCACAAGGGTTGGGTTTATATGTAAGAGTCACTCGCACCCCAGCAAGCCCAAAATTATAGTTTCCAATCAGGTATTTATAATTCTCTCAGTCCAAATGCAATCTACCAATATAGGTTCATTTTTACCAGAAGCAATGTTGCTTAGAAACACAGCTACCACACACTACCTTATCTGGTTACCAAGGCAACAGCTAGAAAGTTATCAAAAGATCAAATTCTCAGGCAGAAAAGGAAGGGGTTGTGTTAATCCATTACCTGCATCTGATCTCATCCACAAAACTGTGAAATCAAGTTGAATTTATGATTTTGTATGTGAATATAGTATAATTCCCTCTTGTAATTTTTTTTTTTTAGAGCTGATGTATACAGTTGAACTTGCTGGAGGGCTTGGTGCTATCCTTCTGCTGCTTGTTTGTTTGGTGACCATCTACAAGTGTTACAAGATAGAAATCATGCTCTTCTATAGGAATCATTTTGGGGCTGAGGAGCTGGATGGAGGTAAGATGAGTTCCCTCTTTTAATGTTCTTTCTGAATATTCTGTTTCCTGCTTTTGTTTTTTTGAGGGGAAGAAAAGTTACCTGAATAACCATTTGCAGCAGCTCTTACAGTCTTTCAATGTTCAGTTTGTAAATTCATCTTTTATATGGAACTATATGTGTGATGCTTTGCAGCCAGTAGGTATTTTCCTCTGAAAATTGTAAAGCAATACCTACTCTTTTTAGAATGGTATTCCAAACAGCACTTGCGAATTACAAACACTGACTAGAGTGGTATCAGAGTGTTCATTTTCTCTCACCTTGTAATCAGTACTGAAAGTCCAGCTTTACTTCTATATAAGTAAGGAGTGTCTCTTTTTGTTTTTTTTTGCGGTACGCGGGCCTCTCACTGTTGTGGCCTCTCCCGTTGCGGAGCACAGGCTCCGGACGTGCAGGCTCAGCGGCCATGGCTCACGGTCCCAGCCGCTCCACGGCATGTGGAATCTTCCCGGACCAGGGCACGAACCCATGTCCCCTGCATCGGCAGGTGGACTCTCAACCACTGCGCCAGGGAAGCCCAGGAGTGTCTCTTTTAATTGTGTTCCCTGGCCCAATAGTTTGAAGTGAATCTCACTTTGTTCCTTGTTTAGACTGGTCAGTTATAATAAACAGTACCAAATATTTTAGAAATCATCCAGCAGTCTTTTCAATCCTGTTTATTTAGCTATATTTAGACAGGCTAATTTTTATTCCAAGTGGGGACCAACAGATAGGAAAGTGTACAAGCAAGTTGTTCTCATAATAATAAATCTAATACTTTTACTTAAGTTGGATAAGTAAATATTGTTTTTGTAGAAATCATAAGTATTATTTGCCTCTGGTCAGTCATGAATATGTGTACAATCTAAGAAGAATTTGGAGTCCTTACAATTGAGTTCCATAAACCGCCCATGAGAGGACTAAAGTTTTTTTTTTTTCCTTTTTTGGTCGTTTGAAAGTAAGTCATAATATAAGATAGACTTGCAATATAGGAAGCATATGTGAAGTGACAATAAATTGTACAGATGGTCAAGATTTCTTGATCATTTTTGTAATCTCTTTTTATTGACTATTCATTTTTCACTAATTGGTACAAAGGAAAATAAAGCAATTGCCCATGCTACCACATTTCCAGGGGCCTCTGGAATAAATCACATTTATTTGTCACTTTGTCAGACTTGTGAAGAAGAGCCATTTATTCAGCATCCCTAACACTCCTCTCTTTTTAAACTTCTCCCCTTCCCATCAGGGTGAAGTCTGTGCTGCAGCAAAGCTGTTTGTTTGTTGTTGTTTTTTTTTTTATTTTAAAGTACTGATTAGCCTATTTATTCTTTGTTTCTAACTTTCTTGCCTGTTCATACAAATTATTGTTCAGTACTGCTTCAAAGAGAAATGAGAAAATTGCCAATGTCAGAGTCGTTGTTGAGTGAGAATCAAGCAAAGTGCTAGGCATTCTTAAAATCATTTTTGCTAAGCCTCAAAAAAAAAATCTAAGGTCAATGTTATAATATCCATTTTACTGATAAAGCAACTGAGGCTTAAGTAAGCCTCAGTTAAGTGGTTAAGTAAGTGGTTAAGTAACTTACTAAAGAAGATAGCACTAGTATTATTGTAAGTGGCCAAGATGGGATTTGAATATAGGTCTATTTACAAAGCCTTTATTTTATTGGACACTGAGCCCCTATTGTTTTTAGCTTTTTAAAACTTTGGTGTGTTCAATATAACCTAAAGATCTGCTGTTGCTTGCACAGTTAGCATAGTAGAAGGTATTTGAAAAAGCAGATTACCTAAACAAGTCTCACTTTATCTATTTTGAACATATTTTGTGTTCTGAATGATATGAATGATTTCACCGAAACTATCAATTTCCAGTATAATTTTTTGTCGTGTTCTGAATGGTAGAATATTCTGAAGAGTTTAGTTGCCTCTAAACCTATGTCTCATCCCCTTAGATCCTTCTACACATGCTATTATGGTTGAATAAATATCTACTCTTCCATTGTTGAAAAATTTCTCTGACATCATCAAATCCCCATTCTTCCTAGCTCTCCCACAAGTCCTTTCTTTTTCCAAAGAAGAGATAATTGTTAAGAGATCCCAAACTTTTCATATTCTTGACTTGGCTTCAAAAACTGTAATTTGAAAGTCAAAGTTGATCGGTCTTCTTTATTCTTGGCTACCATGTTATCTCCCCTGAAAAGGGAATACATAAAGTGTTCTTGGAAGGAAAGGCAAAGAGTGTGAAGAAAAAGAGGGAAAGAAAGTTTACCTCATATTTTGAAGTAATGTCAGAACTATGGTGATTGATAATAACAGATTCACTGACTATTTATTGACTATGTATTAAATGACAAGGGCTGTGTTGACTATTTTATTGATAGAGAGCTATACAACCAGGAAGACAGAGTTCAAACCCAGGTCTAAATGACTCCAAATCCCCCAAATTTCCATCGCTGTATCAGACTAGGAGATGGACTATTTGGCATCTAGACACATTTAGTCAGTTCCTTTCAAGTCATTGCAATAGGCATTACCTGACTGTATCAGTTCTATATCAAAAGGATTCTATTTTTCCAAGATGGAACATATTGATGCTTTGCTCTCTTAGTTTGTTCACATCACTCCTTGTTCCCCTCTACACAGCCTTGCATTTTATTGTTTGCCCTAGACTCAGGCCTTAGCACTTCTCTTCTAATTCTGCAGCACCACCTTTTTGGATCACATGTACAACCCTGTCTACACTTGCATTTGTGTACAAATGACTCCTAAATCTAAATGTCCTTCTCCCAGTTCTCTTGTTATTTTTTTCTCTGCTAACCTGTTGCTCTTCTCCACTATGATAGGTCCCAACCCCAGCTTTTGAGTCACGCACCCCCCACACTCATTTCTTATCAGCCTCCATTTTACGTCTCAGTTCTTTGTATCATCCTCTACCTCATTTGCTTCACTTCCTCCTCATCTGCCATTTCCAATTAGTAATCATGGTCAGTTAATTGTACCTCCTGAAAATAGACTATTCCCTCAGTCTTCATTGCAAATGCCTTGTGTAAACCTCCTATACCACCTTCTTAGCCTTTTTCTGTTCCCCTCCATTTGATCCTCCACACTCAGCCAGACTTCTCTTTCTAAGTACAAATGTACTGTGATTCTCTGAAAAAAAAACAAAAGAGCATGCCTCTATGTTGCCTGCCAGAGCAGAAAGTTTTCTTAGCTAAGAAAGCAACTGCTGTAACAGGGTGACCCAACTTACATTTATAGCCTGGCCACCCCCATGGAATCTGATCATGCATAGTTCCAGTTAAAAGGAGGTGCTGGTGTTTGGACAAACACAGCTATTGAGAATGGACCAAGACAATGCAGTTACACATAATTCTCAGGTCCCTTTGAGTAAATGAGGTAACCATAATGGTTAGGGGTAGGAGAAGGTAAATTACTCCTCTACCACCTTGATTCCACAAAATAGTGAAAGAAAATTTGGACAAATTCTGCTGCATATACATTTATTAATAAACAATCATTTAACCTATCCTATAAACTTGAAGAAGTCCCAACTCTGTGTCATGTGAGTGTGTGTGTGTCTGTGTGTGAGTTCCCAAAAAACCTTGCAAAAAACCTTGCGCCTGAGGCAAATGTGACAATGCCAGGGGCAAGATTAGGCTAACCATCTAAAGACACCTAAGGATATTCTTCATTAACTGGGTAGCGATACAGAAAAATGTCATGCTATTAAATGAAAAGTAGAAAACAAAAAGATTTGTATACTGTGATCATCAGCTTTGCACATCCCTGTGTCTCCATGTAGATAAGAACTGAAGGATAATATTTAAACATGAAAACAGCATTGTAGGGTGTTATGATTCGAGATGTTTATACTTACATTTTTTCAAAAATTTCTCTAATATTTACCATCTTTTCTATTACATGTAACTTTTTACATTCTTTCTGAAATAAATTTGAACTTATGAAAAAAAAATTCATCAGGACAGAGGACCATTTGGAATCAAGCCTGAAACAGTTTCCCTAAGGAGGCAGGCCACTGACCCCACTAGATACTTGAGGGGTGGGATGTGTCTCTAAATGATGTTATGTTATCCATATGTCTTTTTTTAATTGAAGAATAGTTGATTTACAATGTTGTGTTCGTTTCAGGTATAGAGCAAAGTGATTCAGTTATAAATAAATAAATAAATAAAATTCTTTTTCAGATTCTTTTCCCTTATAGGTTATTACAAAATATTGAGTATAGTTCCCTGTGCTACATAGTAAATCCGTGTTGTTTATTTATTTTATACATAGTAGTGTGTATATGTAAATCCCAAACTCCTAATTTATTCCTCCCCCCCTTTACTCTTTGATAACCATAAGTTTGTTTTCTATGTCTGTGGCTTTATTTCTGTTTTGTAATTAAGTTCGTTTGTATCATTTTTTTTAGATTCCACATATAAGCAGTATCATACGATATTTGTCTTTCTCTGACTTCATTTAGTATGCTAATCTCTAGGTCCTTCCATGTTGCTGCAAATGGCATTATTTCGTTCTTTTTATGGCTGAGTAATATTCCACTGTGTGTGTGTGTGTGTGTGTGTGTGTGTGTGCGCGCGCGCGCGTGTGCGTGTGCGTGTGCCACATCTTCCTTATCCATTCATCTGTCAATGGACATTTAGGTTGCTTCCATGTCTTGGCTATTGTAAATAGTGCTGCAATGGACATTGGGGTGCATGTATCTTTTTGAGTTAGAGTTTTCTCTGGATATATGCCCAGGAGTGGGGTTGCTGGATCATATGGCAACTCTATTTTTAGTTTTTTAAAGAACCTCCATAGTGTTCTCTATATAGCTGTACTACATTCCCACCAACAGTGTAGGAGGGTTCCTTTTTCTCCACACCCTCTCTAGCATTTATTATTTGTAGAATTTTTAATGATGGCCATTCTGACAGATGGGAGGTGGTACCTCGTAGTTTTGGTTTGCATTTCTCTAATAATTAGTGATGTTGAGCACTTTTTCATGTGCCTTTTGGCCACCTGCATGTTGTCTTTGAAGAAATGTCTATTTACATCTTCTGCCCATTTTTTGATTGGGTTGTTTTTTTGATTATGAGCTGTTTGTATATTTTGGAAATTAATCCCTTGTCGGCTACATCATTTGCAAATATTTTCTCCCATTCTGTAGGTTGTCTTTTCGTTTTATTTATGATTTCCTTTGCATATGTCTCGAGTAGCACTGATTTCAACATGGAGGGTCCATTTCCAAGATCTACTATACTTGGTAAAAAGCCACTAATTTTAGCAATGAAACTTTATTTCTAACATCCATTGTGCTAATTAATGAAGCATCTACTTTTGATCAGAAATAAAGATAGTTGAAGTGTTTGTAGTGGCTCTAGAGTGTTGCCTTATTCTAATTAAATGCTAGCTGACCATCCTCATAAAGGCAACCTACTGTCTCTAGAGCTGAACATACACTAACATAATATCCTACCATCTTTGCTGGAATAATTACAAAAAAAAATACAGTTATCACAACAACCAGAATTCTTTGCCCCTCCATACCTCTGACTGGGGTTTCCCTTCCACTTTTGTTTAAATGCTTGTATAAAGGTAGTCCTTTCTTCCTTCCTTCCTTCCTTTCTTCCTTCTTTCCTGTCTCTTCTCCCTCCCTTCTCTTTCTCTGTCTCATATACAATTCATATATCCCCCTAACTTACAAAGATTCCCCTCTTAATCCCAAGGTCTAGTTATTTTCTCCTTCATCTTTACTAAAATGGTACTTCAGGCACATCATTTTTGCAGCCCTTTTCACTTTGAGTAACGAGCACTTACTAGTGAATACTTACAACTTGTAGAGCATTATGAATTCAAGATTCCTTATCACATTTATTTATTTATGAGAGCAGAAGGACCTCTTTTTTGAGTTCCTATGGATTCAAATAGTCCAGAAAAGTACCAAGTAGTAAAACATGTAAACTAGAACAATATTGTTAAATTTTCAAAGTGTAAAACTCAATCAGCTTTATTTTCGAGTATAATTGTCAGATGCCACCATGGCTGAATTGACATGAAAAGTGGAATTTATTAATACAGTGACATTCAATAATCACAAAATCAAAATATTAATATATGCTTAATGTTTTGTTTTGTTTTGTTTGCGGTACGCGGGCCTCTCACTGCTGCGGCCTCTCCCGCTGCGGAGCACAGGCTCCGGACGCGCAGGCCCAGCGGCCACGGCTCACGGGCCCAGCCGCTCTGCGGCACGTGGGATCCTCCCGGACCGGGGCACGAACCCGCGTCCCCTGCACCGGCAGGCGGACTCTCAACCACTGCGCCACCAGGGAAGGCAATGCTTAATGTTTTTTATTCAAAGATCTATCATCTATTTCTGCAGAGTTTTTAATTGAAAAATTATTAGTTGGAAATATAAAAAAGCATATGAAGGCAAATCTGAAATACAAGAAAGAAATGACTTAATTTTTTTTAAACTCTTATTTATTCAGATTATGTCAATGCTAGTTTTTAATGATCGCATAATTCTGTGCTAATATACTACATGCAAACATAGAAAATCGCCTTTTAAAATGAAATACACCGTTCATCATTGGGCCCTACCCGGGTCTCCTTTTGGTAATCCATTTGCTGAATAATGGCCTCTGTCACTAGTCAATTTCACATATGTGACTTATAAATATTTGAAAGTAAATTTAAAAAAAGAAGTGGCCACCTGCCAATAACGTCTGACAACCATTCAATAGGCGTTTAAAGGTTAAGAACTCCCAAAGACCTGAATGTCAATCCCAAGCCATTTATATTGTCAGTAAATCTCTTTCCTAGCCCACATCCAATATAGCCACCACCTTCATCTTGATAAGGGAGTCTTCAGTCTACATTTTCTTAAAAGCTCTATTGTTCTAAAAAATCCATGGATCCTTTGGCTTCTCAATCCTTTTAAAGAGAATTGACTAATATCCTCTCATATGTCAAAGAGGAAAATATTTATCATTTTTCCAACCACTTTTTTTTTATTCCTGTTACACAGTTCTATATTTTCCTTCTCTCTTCAAGATTTCTTAATAATATTTTTAATTCATATTTTTATTTCTTAACTCTCCAGAGTCTAAACGTTTTCCCCCTCAAATATATCTTTTTATAAAACATAGTAGTTCATTCGGTAAATTGAAGGAGAAAATTCTACTGGACTAATTGTTTGACTTAAAGTAACAAAGCAACTAATTAATTGGTTAGGTTTGGTGTTTTTGGTTTGTTTGTTTTTCTTTCTCCCCCCAGCTTTATTCAGATATAATTGACATGTAACATTGTGTAAGTTTAAGGTATACAGTGTGATGATTTGATACACATATATATTGTGAAATGATTGCCACAATAATGTTACTTAACATATCCATCACCTCACGTAATGATTTCTAAGATCTATTCTCTGCAACTCTCAAGTATATAATACAGTATTGTTAACCATATTCACCAAGCTGTGTATGTATCCCTAGAAATTATTTTTCTTATAGCAGGAAGTTCATTTACTTTGACCAACATCTCCCCCTTTCCCCTGCCCCCAGCCCTTGACAAACCACCATTCTACTCTCTGTTTCTATGAATTCAGCTTTTTCAGTCCATATTGTAAGTGAGATCATGCAGTATTTGTCTTTCTCTGTCTGACTTGTTTCACTTAAGCGTAATGACCTCAAGGTCCATCTAAATAAAATGGAAGGTTTCCTTCATTTTTATGGCTGAATAATATTCTACTAAATAATATTCTACTGTGTGTGTATGTATTTTTATATATATGTATACACACACACATATACACATTTTCTTTATCCATTCATCTGTTGATGGACACTTAGGTGGTTTCCATGTCTTGGCTATTGTGAATAATTCTGCAGTGAACACTGGGGTACAGATATCTCTTTGAGAGAGTGGTTTCGTTTCCTTCGGATATATACCCAGAAGTGGGATTGCTGGATCATATGATACTTCTATTTTTAATTTTATGAGGAATCTCCATGCTGTTTTACATAGTGGCTGCACCAACTTACATCCCCACCAACAGGGCAGAAGGGTTCTGTTTTCTCTACATCCTTGCCAACAGTTGTTACCTTGTCTTTTTGATAATAGCCATCCTAAGAAGTATGAGGTGAGGTCTCATTGTGGTTTTGATTTGCACTTCTTGATGATTAGTGATGTTGAACATCTTTTTATACACCTTTTGGCCACTGTATGTCCTACATGTCTTTTTGCTATTGAGTTGTATGAGTTCCTTATATATTTTAGATATTAACCCTCCCCTTATCTAATATATGGTGTGCAAATATTTTCTCCCATTCTGTAACTTGCCTTTTTATTTATTAATTGTTTCTTTTGCTGTGCAGAAGCTTTTTACTTTGATATAGTCACACTTGTTTAGTTTTGCTTTTGTTGCTTGTGCTTTTTGTGTCATAGCCAAAGAATTATTGCCAAAACTAATGTTAAGGAGTTTTTCCTTATGTTTTCTCCTAGGAGTTTTATGGTTTCAAGTATTACATTTACGTCTTTAATCCATTTCAGATTAAAATTTGTGAATGGTGTGAAATAGGGGCCCAACTTTATTCTTTTGCATGTGGATAGACAGTTTTCCCAACACCATTTATTAAAAAGATTATCCTTTCCACATTGAGTATTCTTGGCCCCCTTGTCAAATATCAACTGACCACATATATGTGGGTCTATTTCTGGGCTCTTGATTTTGTTCCATTGGTCTATGTGTCTGTTTTTATGTCAGCACCATACTGTTTTGATTACTATAGCTTTGCAGTATAGTCTGCAATCAGGAAGTGTGATGCCTCCAGCTGGGCTCTTCTCTCTCAATATTGCTTTGGCTATTCAGGGTCTTTTTTGATTCCATATGAATTTTAGAGTTTTTTTATATTTCTGTTAAAATTGCCATTGGAATTTTATTTTTTTTATTATTATTTTTTTTTTTTGTGGTACGCAGGCTTCTCACTGCTGTGGCCCCTCCCGCTGCGGAGCACAGGCTCCGGACATGCAGGCCCAGCGGCCATGGCTCACGGGCCCAGCCGCTCCGTGGCATTTGGGATCCTCCCAGACTGGGGCACAAACCCGCGTCCCCTGCATCGGCAGGCAGACTCCCAACCACTGCGTCACCAGGGAAGCCCGCCATTGGAATTTTGATAGGGATTATATTGAATCTATACATAGTTTCGGGTAGTATGGTCATTTTAACAATATTAACTATTCTGATTAATGAACATGGGATAGCTTTCCATTTGTTTCTTCTTCAGTTTCTTCATCAGTGTCTTATAGTTTTCAATGTACAGATCTTTCACCTCTTTGGCTAAATTTATTTTTCAGTATTTTATAATTTTTGATGATATTCTAAATGGAATTGATTTGCATATGTTGATCCATCCTTGCATCCCAGGAATAAATCCTGCTTTCCTTTTTGCCCATGCCACACAGCGTGTGGAATCACAGTTCCCCAGCTAGGGACTGAACCCATGCCCCCTACAATGTACGCATGGAGTCTTAACCGCTGGACTGCCAGGGAAGTCCCATAAATCCCACTTGATCATGTTATATTATCTGTTTAATGTACAGTTGAATTTGGTTTGCTAGTATTTTGTTGTGATTTTTTTGTATCTATATTCATTAGGGATACTGGCTTATAGTTTTCTTGTAGTGTCCTTATCTGGCTTTGGTATCAGGATAATGCTGGCCTCATAAAATGAGTTTGAGAGTGTTCCCTCCTCTTCAGTTTTTCCTTGGAAAAGTTTGAGGATTGCATTAATTCTTCTTTAAATATTTGGTAGAATTCACCAGTCAAAGTAGTTGCTGGCTTGAGGATTTCTGTCTGATTCTTTTTTATGGTTTCTGTTTCTTTAATAAAATTCTCATTTTGTTCATGCATTGTTTTCTGATTTTGTTAAATTGTCTATCCGTGTTATTTTTTATGTCACTGATTTCCTTTAAGATGATTATTTTTAATTCTTTGCTGGACAAGTTGTAGATCTCCGTTTCTTAGGGCTTGGTTACTGGCGCTTTATTAGTTTCCTTTGGTGATGTCATATTTGCCCGATTCTTTGTGATCCATGTATCCCTGCATTAGTGTCTCTGCATTTGAAGGAGCAAACATCTCTTCTAATCTTTACACACTGACTTTAGCAGGTAAAGTTCTTCTCCTGTCTGTTCCCCAGGCCAATGGGATTACCTCCAGAATCCTAATCATTCTGGGCTGGAACTGGTTTTGAGTCTGTTGCCGGGTCTGCAGTGAAGTTCTTGGTTGACAGGCTTGTGAGCAGGAGCTCAGGTTCACATGGATCCTGTCTGGTCTCTGGGTGGAGAGGAATGCCTCTAGTATCTTGTTCAGTAGTATAGCACTTGGACAAGTGTTCACTTCAGGATCCACAATCGGGTCTTCACTCGGTGGACCTATTGTCAGGTGTGTGGTTGGGTATGTCTCCCACCAGGTTTCTTGGAGGGCTTCTATCTAGTCATTGGATGGGTCCTTGGGTGGGCAGGACTGGCTCTGTACTGCAGCTGAGAGGATACATGCAAGGGATATCTTATTTGACCATCTTGCTGACTTCATTCCTATTTTTCTTTTTTGTGGGAAATTACAGTCAGAATCTCTTGAAAATCATGGAAAGAGTAAACCAATGACTATATTAGAGCTTATGAATATTATTACAGAGGGTGTGTACATCAACTGTTTTCCATCTCTGTAGTCAATAGAATTATAGTTGAAGGTTTAAGTTACAGAAAATAAAATTTAGAGAATAAAGTTCAGAATAAGAAATATATTGTTGTACTCTCTTGTTATGACTAACTAGTTTTCAGCTGGTTATAAACTTAAGTTGAATTTAAAAGATCACAGTCCTACCTTTAAAAATCTTAGCATAATTTTTTTTCTATGATTATAAAAAATCTCAATTTTTCAGTTTCTTATACACATTAAGATTAGTCAATGTATGTTCTTACAGATATAAAAAAAAATCTAAGAGATATTTCCCAAGATTCAGATTCAGCTGGTAACTGGGAAAAAAGAAGAAACCTTAGAATCCATATGATTTTGAATCAGAAAACATTGCTGAAATTAGCATGATATCTGGCCTGGTGTTTGCAGTCTGGTAATTTTCAAGTCAGGAGTTTGCTTCTGTGGGTAAATAAATGCCTAGCCCAATACTGCACTGACATAGACTCTGGGGAAAGAGAGGAATTAGATATCAATCAAGTGTCCCATTGATTTGAGGGAGGAAGCTGCTGCAGATGCTTGCAAGGGGACTTATTACCAGAATTACCTACATGTGAGCGACTCCTTTTTATCTGGGAGATATTAGCTTAAATGTTATAAATTCACTCAGATGACATAAAGAGATAGAAAACTGACTGAGACCACAGCACCTCTTCCCGAGGTTCATTTAAGCTTAATACAGTTACTGAATATATTAGTCTAGGTAAGAATTTATCCCCTTTTTGATGAAAGGGGATTTTCAGCTATTTTATTTAGAGCACATGCCCTGTAAGTATCAAGACCACTCATCATGGAGCTGAGGCTGCAGTGTGTAGGTTTTGTGGTACTTTGATCAATTACCTGGCAGCTGACTGCAGTTCTTTGATGCCTTTGAGACCTTTGGGTACCTATACCCTGTCCTAGAGCAGAATTTCTCAAAGTATTGTCCCTGGACCGGCAGCAGTATCACTTGATAGTTTGCTATAAATTCAAATTCTAAGGACCTATTCCAGATGCTCTGAATTGAAAACTCTGGAAGTGGGACCTAACAGTGTGTATTTTTATCAAGTCCTCCAAATTGTTGCCGTTCATGCTTCAGCATGAAAACCACTTTTTCAGAAAAGTTTACAAGGACTCTGAGGTCTTCAACTGAGTCACAGTGAGAAAATACAGTTCAAGATTATTCCAAAGGAACTTTGCTAAACTTTGACCCTGTAGCTCCTAGTAATTACTTGAGGAGTCCAGGCAGCTTGGAGTGTGTATCACCAAAGCCATCTCTCCTAGGAAATGGCCCAAATCTTGAGAAAATCTCCACACTAGCCATAAGGTATGTCATGTGATACCCAAATGAGAGGCCATTCATTCATTTCATCAACAGATATGTTTGAGCATCTACTAAGCCCTAGTCACATATCTGAGGCAAGGATCTTGTGGTCAAAGAAAGAAGATAAAATGTGAGCACAATAATATAATACATGGAAAAAGAGATCACCTTCAACTCAATGATATCAGACTCAGATTCAAAGGAAACAACTGCAGAGTTAGCTGCTGTTTTTTTGACAATGGATAGCCATAAATATTTTTCAAGCTACCATAAACACAATCAGTGGTGAGGTTTGGAAAAATAAATTTTGTGATTCTATGCGGAATGGGCCAGAAGAATAAGGAAATGGAGAGGGAAGACCCACTAAAATATAATTATAACAGTTGAGAAGAGAGTAGGGCCTCACCTAGGATGGAAACAGAATCCAAAGGATTTTCACCAGTGAATGGCTGTGAGGTTATTGGTAATGCAAAGAGATAAGTGGAACATGCCTCTGAAGTTTGGAGACTAAAGATGTGAGATTGTTATGTTAATAAAATTTAAGTGAAATAAAATGTGAAAACAAAGCTTGAGATGGGAAGCTTGTTTCGTTGTGAACATGTCAAATGTGAGGTACATGCTGAGCATCCAAATTAAGGGGTCCAGGTTACAGAGTCATGAGAAAGAAGACGAGATTGGACATCTACATTAGAGAGACGTCTACACAGAAGTGGTTGTTGATGTCATAGGAGGAAAGGAGATTTTTAAGGGAAAACAGACTGAAAGACAAATGAAACAGGCCACAGAAAACATCTTGAGAAATGACAGTATTTATGGATTGGAAGAGAGATGTCCATTGAAGAGGCAGGGGAACCAGAAACAGTGTCATGTAAGCAGAAGTGATATCCAGCTGGAACTTACGAGTATTGGTGGACCATTGTTTACATCTCCTCTGAGTCATAAGTGCTCTGTTCTTTTTGTTGTTCATATTGATCTGGTTATCAAATATTTTTTAAGCCTACAGAAGGCAAAAAGCAAAGAATGAGAATCTAGTCATTATACATCTCAGGTCTGAGCAAACTTCAGCACTTTACAGTACTTTGTAAAAATCTGGAAGAGGAAAACCTCCCAGAAAGAAAGTAGTATATGCATGAAATCATTCTACAATCTGCAGTCTGGCTTAAAGAGTCCTCCCTTTGGCCCATGACCCCTGTACTACTCTTTGCAACACATTTATCCTCTGGAAATAGATTGTTGACTTGTCTACATCTTCTACTAAACTGGAAGCTACTGACCCATATTGCAAAGGGGAAGATTTTATCTCATAGATATGGCATGTGATTATCTAATAAATTGACATTTTAATTAAATACTAACTGGTATTATATTATAGCTTTATTATGTGCTATTTTCTATGATTTCTTACTCAACTGAAGTATTTACATCAACAAAATGGTACCACTGTAGACTGCTGGCGTGTGTGCGTAGACATGGTATAACAAACATAATTATTATTTTTTGTGAGAATTGAATTTTATTTTTACTATGTACAACTATATCCTGGTTGAAGAATAAAGAAAATATCAAATACCAAAATATGATAGGGATGATTACTTTTTTTTTTTTTTACCTGAAATGTGCTTTAAAGAAATCTTCCATAGCTAAAGGTTCTTTTCCCCAGGGATCCTATAGTAGAATTGCTAGCTTCTTATATGCCTGTGTTAACTTTAGGTGAAGTAAACAGTTTTTTGAGTTTTCCATGACAAGTTATAGAAGTGAGCTTTAGTGTCTTTGAAGTCAAAAGGAGTGTCCCAAAGCCATCCAGAGCAAGTCGTGGATGCCCCTGTATCTTTGATGTTTTATACCCCAAAGATCTTAAATTTTCTATACCAAATGCCCAGTTCATTTTGTTCTGAAATTTAAGAGTGTTTCAATTCAACTTGATCTAATAATCAAATAATACAATGACAGTCATTGGGAAAGAAGCACAAAAGAGACCTAAGCATATTGATATTGATAGGCTCAGCATACTGATAGTATTTAGAATTGAGGTGAATTATGAATCCTGATATCACACTCTGAAAAGGAAATTGGAGAATGAGACTATGCAGAAGATAAATGACTTCTTATTCTAAGAAACAACAAATGAGAATTTGGGGATGTTTACGTTAAGATAAAAATAATGCACAATAGTAATCATCAAATATTTGTAGAGTTCTCATGTAAATATGGGGAAGAATGAGGAAAGAAATCAAATTTTAGAACTAAGTTTCATTCATTTATATTATAATTTTGGATTCTTATAGTCAAACTGATTAACATGATGAAAAATAATTTGGCAATAATTTACATGTAAGGTAAATGAAGATCAGGAAAACAATATGTTTTTCTATAATAATTCAGCATACCAAACTCAGTTCTAAAATCCAAGAACCAGCTCCCAAAGAAAAATTATTCCAAATTTCAGTTTATTTTTTCCCCAAAAGAAAATCAGCACAACACACACAACCTAAAAACCATTCCTCAAGCCAGTATCAGTGTTCTTTCTTTGATTAGGTGAATGTACATTTATGTAGAATAAGAACGTACTATCCAAATATGTCGCTTTTATAAGCTGTCAAAATTCTCTCTGATCTGTGCATCAAAGATGTTGAGCGTTACCATTTCATTGCTCTTTTCATTAATTTTTCTCCTACTGTCTTGATAACAACAAAAATAGTGACTCCTTTATACCCCCAAATTCATTCCACGATACTTGGCATTATTGTATTCTTAATGAAAATTACTAAAGACTTCTTTCTTTGGCATCCCAGAAGTGGGACACTTGGAGATATTTATGAAATGAGGTGAATGTTCTCATGTCCTGCTGTTTTCTTTGTAGAGTAGTGACTTCAGCTTTACTCTGTAATGTTCTTGACAGATAATAAAGATTATGATGCATACTTATCATACACCAAAGTGGATCCTGACCAGTGGAATCAAGAGACTGGGGAAGAAGAACGCTTTGCTCTTGAAATCCTACCTGATATGCTTGAAAAGCATTATGGATATAAGTTGTTTATACCAGATAGAGATTTAATCCCAACTGGAAGTAAGTTAATGTTTTCATTTAAGAGTGTGCATATACTTGTGTCCGTCTGTGTAATCATCATTTTTAAACAGAATTTAAACTTTTAGTTCTTCTACATCTTTCAGTTTCTCAAGAAAGAAATGGCATTATGTGTTCAAATGAAAAATAAGTGTTGATACCCCTGAGGAAGCTACTTCTATTATTCTATAAAGCGTCTCATGTTATAAGCCTTGACATTTAAAGAAACGAAGTGAGAGATTTGTACCTGGGAAAACATTTCTATCTTTGAGAGAAGAAAAGTCCCATACTCTGTTCAAAGTGATCATTGGCTATTTTCATCTTCTCAAGGGTTTACCTAGCAAAAAGAACCAGCAATTCTCATTTAATGTGTGAAAGAGAATTTACTGGGGCTTTCTGGACCCAATGTTCAATTTACTTATTCTGATAAACCCTCTTCTCTGTTGTAGCATATATTGAAGATGTGGCAAGGTGTGTAGATCAAAGCAAGCGGCTGATTATTGTCATGACCCCAAATTACGTAGTCAGAAGGGGCTGGAGCATCTTTGAGCTGGAGACCAGACTTCGAAACATGCTTGTGACTGGAGAAATTAAAGTGATACTAATTGAATGCAGTGAGCTACGAGGAGTTATGAACTACCAGGAGGTCGAGGCCCTCAAGCACACCATCAAGCTCCTGACCGTTATTAAATGGCATGGACCAAAATGCAACAAGCTGAACTCTAAGTTCTGGAAACGTTTACAATATGAAATGCCTTTTAAGAGGATAGAACCCGTTACGCACGAGCAGGCTTTAGATGTTAGTGAGCAGGGGCCTTTCGGGGAGCTGCAGACTGTCTCAGCCATTTCCATGGCTGCGGCCACCTCCACAGCTCTAGCCACTGCCCATCCAGATCTCCGATCCACCTTTCACAACACTTACCATTCACAAATGCGTCAGAAACACTACTACCGAAGCTATGAGTACGACGTACCTCCTACCGGCACCCTGCCTCTTACCTCCATGGGAAATCAGCATACCTATTGTAACATCCCTATGACACTCATCAACGGTCAGCGGCCACAGACAAAATCGAGCAGGGAGCAGAATCCAGACGAGGCCCACACAAACAGTGCCATCCTGCCGCTGTTGCCAAGGGAGACCAGTATATCCAGTGTGATATGGTGACAGAAAAGCAAGGGACACCCCGTCCCTGGGAGTCTGAGTGGAGTCTGCAGTCCAGTGCCTGGAACTAAATCCTCGACTGCTGCTGTTAAAAACATGCATTACAATCTCTAGAACACGAGGAAAAACAGGGTCTTGTACATATGTTTTTTGCAATTTCTTTGTAGCATCAGTGTCTTCCTGTTTTACCATGTCTCTTACCATTACATTTTTTGACTTTGTTTTATATGTCATTAGAATTTGTAAATTTACCTTTTTTTAAAGAAGAGACTTATGTATAGATAGAAAACCCTTTTTTGCTTCATTAGTTTAGTTTTAGAATGGGTTTTTATTTCCTTTCCTTGATTTTTGTTTTGCTTTTAACATTTCCTTGGGGTGCTTGGACAAATCTATCCGATGGGACAAGGAGCGCCGGATCCTCTCTTGGGTTCTGCCTAGGATCAGCAGGGCCATGAGGGCCTTCAGAAAGCAGTGCAACGAATGCCAGCATTGCCATTTGGGAAAAAAAAAAAAAAAAAGATGAGAAGAACACTTGTTCATAGGAGGGCCGCGCCAATCAGAGCCCTGAATATCTTCCTTGTCCCACCTCATTCCCCACCTCTACCCTTCTAATGGCGGCATGATGTGTAAACTCTGAGAAGGGGTTCGGGGGGGTCTAACTGTCTTAACATTTAATTCACTGCTCGTCAGAATACACTCCAGACCCAAAAGTGTGCTAGTCACTTGACAGTGACCACTACAGAGTGCTAAGAAGAGAAGATCAAGGGCAGAAAATGGGGGAGAGTGTGCTGTTTCCGTTTTTTAAATGAGTTGATGTACCCTTATATAAATATATATATATATACATATATATATATAAAAACACACAACAAAAGAAACAAAAACAAAAAAAAGCAAAAAGACAAAAAAAAACAAAAAAATCAAGCCCTATATTTGATCACTTCCTGGAAAGGCATGAATGTGTTTGTGGCTGTTTTTGTTTACTATTCTACTTCCTCTTTTCCCTCTATAATTTTCTGCAAATGAGATTATGTGCAAATGCCTGGCAAGTTAACTCAAAAGGGTGAATCAACACAAGTCAAAGTGAAATTTACATTGAAGGCTTCCAAACCAAAGGGAAGGGCAGGATGTGTCATCAAATATGTTTTGTCACCTTGTATTATAGAAAATGTTATTTTCTAAAGAGTCAGTGCAAATCTGTGAAACTTATTATGGGGTCCCTTTGTATTTAAATGTTAATTTACTGTATTTAATTTTCAGTGCTATATTCAGAATCAAGTGTTTGGTTTCAGTTTGTGAACATAAGCAACACTTATTAATATCAAAGTGTTTATATAAGCACTCAGGAGGTCAAACATATGAATACCAACAGAAATCAGTATTTTCAAAATAAACATTATTTACACAAAATAGTTTTTAAATTAGGTGAGAAGGTATTTAAAATAATTAATTTTTACTGTATAAATAATTAGTTTTACTTTAACTGTATAATTCTATCTGTCAGAAACAGAAAGCTGATGCTCCCAGGAAATTCATCTCTTACCATTTAGTTTTACGTTTGAATGACATAGCAGCTAATACATAGTCATGTTGAAAATGATGAAACATCAATCATAAAGGAACTTGCAGAGGGCAGAATTGCTAAAGGGAAATATTACCTAAGTAACTTTTAGTTTTAAAAAAAAATCAGTGTGATGAAAACACTGATAATAGAACTCATGCATTACTTTAGTGATTCATTATAGGAACTTCCATTCCAGCCATCGTCTGTGGGCTCGTGTAGTGAGTATTGTATGTTTGGTTTATTCCTACCACCATATAATGAGAAAACAATTCTACACTTTTGGTCACAATACTAAGGTATGAGTTGGCCACACACACAAAAATGTAAACTTCAGTAGAGTTCACTGGGGAGGGTAAAACTGAATTGCAGATGTATGAGAGATGAGTATAAGAATTTTGTAACAATGCAAACGTCTCATATTTGTGTGACAAGGTAAAGGACCTTCAGGATGTGCATTGATTTTTATTAGCTAAAAAAATGCTTATTTCCCTGACAACTCGCCTCGGTCCTTCTCTACAATCTGTTCTTTATTCCCGTGCTCCCCTTGGACCTGTGTCACATTTTCACAAACCAGAACTGAAGTTGCAAGGACACATAAACTTTAAGGTCAGCTTTGCACATTGGTTTATTTTCAGAATCCAAGAAGGCCATTGTTTACTTTGTACTATGGACACCTGTCAGGGACTGGTGGCAGTCAACCTCATTGGACTGGATTCCAGATTCCCCCAGTGCTCAGAAAACTGTAAACATGGCAATGGCCTGGTTTATTTCTTTGTTTTTTTTTTTATTTTTTTTTAAGTGCACGATGAAAGTGTGGAATAAATGTAGAGGAAGTATTCAGACCACAGTCATATTTTAGGCATCCATAGGTGTTAATTTAGCTGCATTGGGAGTACATTTTTTGTTCTATTTTTAGTGTAGATTTAAGAACTTTGAATAGCATGATTCAGGGATTGATGGGTAATATTTGATATTCTCACAACTTAAAAAACGTTTTTTTTCCTCTAATGCTTTGTCATATTTTTAGAAAATAAATGGAAGAAGAAGCTATCTATGGCTTTAGAAACATTCCTCCCAAGTATTCCTCTATCAGCTCCATGTGAAAACAAATGAAGGAAACTGTCATGTGTTTACGTGCTCTATGTTTAACAAAAGTTATGTTAGAATTCACAATAAAGAGAGAGAAAAATGTATTTTCCCTAGTGCTTAGGTTTCATCCTTCTCTTTTTTCGGTGGGGACTGTGGGGGATAAGAATATTCTAGCTGTAAAAACACAGTTGAAAGTGTGAATATGTTAGCCAAGCAGAGGGAGATAATCAGCGTCTGGACTTGGACATGTGTGTTGTTTGGTATTGCCTGTTTTTCATCATTCGCTGCTCAGACTCCAATGTGACATGTTATGGATTCGTAAGTCCACCTGGTTCTTTAATGTAACCTCTACTTGCTGCCTATGAGCGTCCTACCCTTTATACTGGTGCTCAAATCTTTGATTATTTAATTTGTAATCCATTCCATAGGTCTTCTATGGGCAGAGAAGAAATTTGTATCTCATGCAGCCAGCTGATTTAAGTTAAGATCAATTTTATGAAATAAATCTAACACAGGATGAGTTCAGACACCTGAACCTACTATAGTTCTATAGATGAACCCCTGATTGTTCAGTCAACCATTTTGCATTTATTACTTTCTTCATAGTATATGTATTTGAACCCTATTGACTTAAATACCTAAATACTGCTTTTTTCCTTATTTCAATATTATTTAGCATTGTATGACAAGAACAAATAATAACTGAGAGCCGACCCTAAACTCCAAGTAAGTTTTATTTATCCTAGAATAGTCATTAACTTTTGACAGATACCATCTATGTAAATTTAGATCACCATTTCTAGGAAAACATTAATTCATACATTTGTGAATTATCTTCAGATTCTGGAATGATACCCTAGTTCTCCTTTTTCTAAGAAGTATTTTTTTATCTTGTGCTTAATTTCTTTCTTATTTTAATTTAGTTTAAGTTTATATCATTAGTCCCAGAAGAAAGCTTATTCAAATTCAGAGGAGACCATTGATACTGTGCAAGTAAAATGACTGAATGGAACTAAATGAATACATAGACACGGAAGTGGAAAATCCCTTATTGTTCCTGATCTGAACTTGCTTGGTCATTATTCCCACTATTGTTATAGTTGATTAAAAGAGGTGAAATATTATTAAATGGATTAGAAATCCTACCTACATATTCCCTATTGCTGAAGAATTTTTTTAACAACATATACAGTCATTACAAAGACATGATAATGCAACTGAGTTCCCTAAAAGGAGCAGCTTGTCAATGGAAGCAGAGCTATTCCTTGCCTTATCACTAACCCTTCCCACTTTATTGTTCTGAACAAAGAAAGTAACCAACAGTTAAATTTGCATTATCCTTAACAACAGACCTTAAACTTGGGTTTAAGGACACCTTGAGTCTGTAAAAAGGATTAAAGAAAATAACGAAGCACTTGAAATTTCAGACAGAATTGTGAATGTGTACAAAACTGTGATTTCTGGGATGTTAGTCTCAAAGACATCCATCACCTAAAAAATTGTCGATGTTTCAATTTAGAGCGTATTCTCGGAAACTGGCATTCAGATAAACCACATGTCTTGTAAGCACTGTTGTGGCTACTATTCCTTACCTTTATTCGTGAAAATTCAGGGGATGACTGTTGTTCTCTTAACAAACAGAGGCAATTCCTCTTCCAGCATGACCCAGCTTTGTGGGAGGATTGGTTTACAGTGAGGAAAAACTTTGATTGATGACAAGTAATTCATGCCCAAATAAGTAAGAGTTGATAGTTTATTCATTTCTTAATTTACTCAAAAGATACTTGGGGGTGGGGGGATGTGAAATCATGCAATGTGGCATGACGCCTTATTTCTTTAAACTTTGTTATGGGTTGATCTAATCATTCTACTACAACGAAACTAAGAAGAATTAATTTAGTGCAGGAGTAGAAGAAACAGCCATTTGACGTGTTTTTCCAAAGGGACCCAGTTTTCTTATGCCAAGATTTAGAATTGGTTATATACTTGGTTTTCAGCAACTGTGCTTATGCCAGTTTCAGGATTTATGATATAACTTTAGGGTAGTATGAAGAATTTTGAGAATGAACTGAAGTTAGGTGGTGGTTATTTAAAGTTTTACTTTTTACTCATTATGGGCAGCAAGATGAAAGTTTGTGCTACGTTAATTAAGGTACTGTCACAGGGAGCTATAAGACCTGACTAAATTTGAGTAAAGAGAAGGATGATGATGATGATGATGACTTAATCCTAATCCTAATCCTATGTGTTTTGTCATCGTCAAACTTCAGTCACATGTATAGAGAATGCCCAGACTAAAAAGAAGGAACTCAGCTCTAATTTTCCATCAAGTATCATTTCTTCCTTCCAGGCTCAGAACACAAAACATCTCTCCATTATATGCACATAAGATACATAAAAAGAAAACTTTCCTTTTTCCCTTTAGTAAATGTTCCTCTAATTAGTCTCTGAGTCCACTGACAAACTCATGTTTCTGAATCGTTCATTAAAGTTAAGTAAGACACTATTGTTTTCTCTACCATTCACTACCTTCATTGATGCATCCCCCAGGGTCTACAGCCCGAAAGGAATTCTCTTTCTAACAAAGGCAAGTCATTACACTGTACTCCCTCCACTACTAAATGAATAGAAACCGAAGAACTGCACATGAACTTGAGACTCTTACATGTAATATTAATGTTGTGTAAATTTCAGTCTTCATAGTCCAGATAACCTTAAATTTCAAAGGGCATGCTGGTCATTAAAAAAAAAATTTAATGTAAAACTACATATTACATAGTGCATGAACATGTGGCAAAGTAATTCGGATCTATCCTTACTAGTCAATGAGAGACTAAATTTGGGGAGATCAGATGTGAGTGTTTTAGGTTAATTCTCAACTGGGATGAAGACATCTTTCTGTTAGGATATGTGGACAGTTGTCCATATTCCTTGCAACATATGCTCCTGGTAGCTAGAATCCTTAGTGTGTTCTTTCGACCAAAGTAGTGGAGATATGTTCATATAATCTGCTATTGAATTGTAAAAACTTTTACATTTTCAGAGTTTGAGAGAACCCAAATAGGAAAATGAGTTTAGTCATTTTCCTCTGCTGGTGTTCAAGTCAAATTTTAAACTCAGACACTCTCAGATATGTTCAGCAGTCAGTAAAAAGTGCATTTTCCCCAGTGTTTCCCTTTAGTTCTGCCCACCCTCTTCGATTTTGTACAACCTGGAATGTATGTAACTCGTGTAGGCGATGGAGGCACTCCTCTTTTTCTTGGAATACTTACAATTATATATTTGGTTTTGCTTTCACTAGCAATAGGAAAATAGACAAATACAAGTGTAAAAATGAGAAATTTTAAACTTGAATTATAATTTGTGTTTTACAGTCGTTTCATAAGTCTGTTGCTCTCTATGAGTATGCTCTCTATATATCCTGTAAAAATAAATTTATATGTTACATAGAAATTCAAGAAATTAAATTATTTATTAAGCTACAAATGTTTCTTCTGGTTTCTACCTGATCATCGATGAAAATAAATTAATAATGTGTTGTTGGAACCTCTGTAAGTACCTTCGTTAATTTGACAACTCTCGTTATACTTTTCTTTCCCTCTCTGTTTATGTCTGTATAAGCTTATAATTCTTAGACTTGATTTCTGTTATGATTATGGAGAAGGGGACTTAAGAAATGGCCAATTGGCTGAACAAAAAGAAAACCAGTGTTAAAAAGTCAAGTCCACTTACAATCCCCCTTTTTTTCTTCACTACTGGATTTGTGAGAAGTTTGAATCACAAACTCAGTCACTTAAAAGTTATTATCACGTTAATGATCTTTTCAAGGTTAAATTCTGCATTTTCCCTTCATCTATTTCATAAAATGATTTCAGGAACAGAAATGAAAGGAATGATAACACGTGAATCCTCTTTGCTGTTTCTTTTCCTTACTTCTTGCTCCCCAGGTATTTTATTCCTTTCTTTTTAAGGTACTACTCACATAAGGACCTTAAAATAAAGTCCCCTCAGGTAATATTATAAAGTGACCAAAATCTTTAATCACTTTATGATTTTTAACCCTGTTTCCACCTAGTTGTAGTGCACAGTTATTCCTAAAGGGAAATGTTTTGGCCTTACTTTTCATTTTATGTTAAAGATAAATAAAATTATTAATATTATTTATTTATTTGGGGGGAGGGGAATAGTGGTAAATCTTTCTATCACAAGTGTAACAAGTGAACAACCATAAACCTTTTAGAACAAATGGGCTGCTTAGGCAAAATTCATGTCTTAGGAAAGCCTTTTAAGGAACACTTATTAAAGAAAGGTAAAGCAGAGATAAATCATTATGAAAAATGGAAAGTAATTTTTTTTTAAAAAACCGTAAGGCTATTTCAGATTGGATTTCAAAGTAATTAATATATTTAAAATTTCACAAAGTCATTTCTACCTCAGTAGGATTTTTCAGTGTGAAAAAATAACTTCTACTGAAAAAGTAAAATGTTATGTGGATTATGACTCAGTGTATAATTTCTATATTGTATTTTAAGCTGTGACTCATAGGACCTGACATATTATTAAAAATATCAAGAAAGAACTCTATAGTTGAAGAATATTTGGGACTATGTGTGCGCCTCATACACACACATAAATTCTCAGGAACTTTCAATTACACTCATTAACAGCTGGTTAAAAGACTGATCGTCAAGGAACATCTTACTTATTTCTAGAAGATTCCTAATTGATATCAGATCTACTTTTACTGGAAAAACAGAAACATAGAAGGAGGCGAATATTCAGAGAATTAAAATAGTAGTAAACTAATCGCTGCTGTGGGATTTTTAACATGTATGTATGGCCTGTAAGAGTAATGCAAACAAATTGCTTGATTAAGCTTACATTTTCAATCAATGTTTAATGCCCAGTGATACTGATGTGGCGGCGGGGGTGGGGGTGGGGGTGGTGGAGGGTGGGTGAAGTTCTGAAGGATCGAGAATATCTGAAGTTGATGAATAATTTAGCCAATTGTTTGCCCAAATTAGGGATTTTTATTCCAGTGTTATGTTGATTTGAGATGGTACACAGAGGGAAGTTTTTATTTGAATATTTATGTATTTGATTTAAAATGTGTTAGAATTAAAAAAAAGACTTAAGTAGTAGATCAAACTTGACCTTGTGGATACTATTTCTGGTAGAATAATATATACTAAATACTTTAAACAAAAACATAGGTAAATAAGAGTCTAGGAAAGGTGATATATGGCAAAAGTCATCAAGATGGTTCACAAATGACTGGATTATGGAAAAACTGCTAAGGCAGTCCAATTTCCACCTTCTGGGAAACAAAACCAATAAAAGGAGAATATCCAAAAAATCAGAGAGCAGAACATGCCAAAAGCCTATGTATATGACGAAGAGAACTATAAAATTATGAAAATGAATAGCGGGTTTAAATTAAGCAATGAAATATCTCAGTTCTTCTATTGTCCTTGGCAATAAAAAACTGTTTACACAACTATGAACTTGAAAGGAAAACTGGACTCTGAATGAAAATCCTTTTTTTCAGTGGTCTCAGCATGCTTTTCCTCAGTAAAATGGGAAATTCATTGCTAAATGTTATAATGTATGAATAGAAATTATGATTTTGGCATGTTTGATACTGTGCTGTAAAGGTTTGGTGAGGAGTGAGATAGTTCTTTCATAGAATCCTTCTAATGGGCCTACTAGTAATAATTCTAAGACCTAGGTGCACTTAGAATCGCCTGGAAAGGTTTAAAAACTCCTAAAGTCCCACAGATTTCAGATGTTACTAGTCTGAAGTTTGTCCCTATTGTTAGTTAGTCAGTTGGTTGGTTTATTTAATAAACCCTCCAGGTTATTCTATAAGACAACCAGAGTTGAAAACTATAGGAGCAAAACAGATGGGTCTCAAATTTTAGACTCCAGAACAATTGCCTGGAAAGTTTGTTAAAAATGGAAATTCAGATTGAACGCCAATAATACTGGAGTGGGGTCCAGAATCTATGTATTTAATAAGCTCCACAGGTGACTCTAATGTGGTGGCCCAAGGACCCCCATCACCCCCATCCCCGGCCTCTTTGAGCAACAGGCGTGTAGGATTTATTGTTTCTGTCATTACTACTGCTGTTACTCTTTGGAATACAAAATTAAAGTTTGCAGCAGATGAATGTCACCATAAACTGGGTCTTCCTTTTTTAATAATTCCTCCCAGTTTGTCCACCAGAACTCACAATGAAGAAGTCCTGAAAAGAGCTGAACTATATAGACAACAACATTTTATTTGAGAATTTCTCGAAAAGAAGGACAAAAAAAGAACTAGTCAAGAAAACCAACTTTGTCATGAAATATATGACTTCAAAAAAGTAATTGTACCATCGTAGAAGAAGCAAATAAAGCTAATAGTTAAGTGTTAATTAAAAACACACCTTCCTTCTAAGAGACTACAGATCTATTGTTACTTCCATTTCTGTTAAGGAAGAAAAATGACAAAATTACACAGGGATACCGAAGATATTGGTTGTGAAAATAAATACATCAGTATAAAATGTACTAAATTTTTTGGACTTAACAATTATTTTTCCTCACATTAACAATGAATTCATTCAAAGATGAACTCTGATGAAGACTTTTCCAGATGTCCTTTAGCATAAGAATCGCTTGTAGCATTTGTTAAAAGCATAGATTACTGGCTCACACTCCAAAGCAATGGAATTCCAGGAAATATTTATGATCATGTAATTTGGGGAACCGTATCTAGTGAATGACATAAAGTCCAAGACTATATTCATCCAGCGCCAAAAATTTAGGTAATTCTATGTATGTGGGATGATACATTAAATGCATCATCTCTCATTATTTCAGAAAAATGACAACCTACACAACAGTGACAAATCAGTTGGTTCTTTATTTCATACCTCAATCACTTATTCTGACAATATATTTCCAGCCACATAGATTTGTCTTACTAGGCTAATGTTGATCTTTATGTTCCTTGTTATGCCAGGAATGAGTACCAGTGATGAGGTTGCTAGCTTCTGTTTCTTAAGAAGAAATGTCCTATTTGATGTCTGATTCTCACAAACTAATCACGTCACTCATCCTAAGTGCAAATTTCAAGGACAAGGCTTCTGTTAGTTAAGAGAAAATATTCTTATACATGCTTTGTGGATTAGCCACATCAAAGAGTTTCTTCTAGAGAATTGGTTTAAGTTTTCCCACACATATGCTAGTGACTTCCACAGCCACTGTAGGCCCGCTTACCATCTAGAGTTTTATAACGCTAGAACATCCAAAAAATAATATTCAACAGTAGAATTTTATTGAGTGCATTAAAGCCTTTTTTATTTCTATACTAAACTGAAAGAGACAATATACCAGTTGAGCTGGGTTTATTTTCAGAACACATTCTGGACAACAGCAGTTCGAAACAGTCAACTTTGACAACATGAAGTATTTAGTGTGCTAAATTAGTCTACATGCGTGCGTGCATGTGTAAGGCGTGTGTACTCTAATCGAAAACACACACTAGCATTACATTTAAATAAGCTTAATCAATATATGTACCACATTAAATAAACAGTTATATGAATTCCCAAGATAATGCACTCCATCAGGAAATTACCAGTGAATCCTTTTGGCACAGGCTAAAAATAAATACCCAAGTTTCTGTTCAACTCACTTTAAGAACATGCATTTTATCTTAAAGGAGAGAGCCAGCTTATTCTTGTTTCCCCATAAAAATTCTGTGATTGTTTCCGTTTCCTACTTTTTCCATTACGTGGTAGCCCTGAGTTATTTATTTATATAAAAAGGGGGAGGCATTGCACTCAGCAACTATCATAAGAAAAGCCGATGACAGCACCAAGGTTATTACCATGAGTTTCCTATTTTAGTTGATTTTATTTTTCCAGGGTTGTGAAATATCTTATTTTTTCAGATTTCATTTAAATTATGTCCATAGCAAATAACATGTCCTCAGCAAAGCCTAACTTTAGAGATACAGTTACTGATAAGATTTTTTTTTTTTTTTTTAGTTTTCTCTTACTTGACAGAATCCATGCCATCACTGAAGTGAAATAGAAACACAATAGAATTAAGTGAATTTACAACCGACAATCTTATGAGTACTGCACCTTAAGTATTCTGTGCCACCAGGTGACCTTGTAGTCATAGTCATCTTCAAAATGGGCATCTGAATAACTTGCTGTGTATTTTCATGAGAAAACTGGACATGCAACGAGAAATTACAGGAAGGGGATAGCAGATTCCTGCTGGTGTAGCATTTGTGTTGATATCTTTAAAGAAGTATCCTTTTGTGTTGATATCTCTAAAGATTTTCACTACGGCTTAATAGGTAAGACTATGTAATCGACTGTAGCAAGCATAACATACTTAGCATTTTGTACTCTCATTTTTAAGAGGGAAGGAGATCACTCACTAACTAGGAATGCTGCATATGTTAGCAATAGAGATAGTGATTTTGTAATTTTGATTGCACTTGCCTTAAATTTTTTTCCAAAAAGAAATTATATAAATAACAAATATAGATGAGGATGGTTAAAGAACATTGTTTAAAAATAGGCAAGTTCTGCACTGATTATAGTTTTTTTACATAATTTAATGCATAATGGCAGAGTATATTTGCCAGATCTATGTAAAGAGTATATGAGCACATGATAACAGCAGTTTGTATAAGCACAAGGTGTTCTATGTTTAGACTAAAAATTAACAATAATAAGTTTTGGTGTGTGCTTTAAATTTCAAAAAAGTTGGATGTTTAAAGATAAACTTATTACTTGCGTAATAATATTTTTGTATAATATCCGCAAAGGTTTAAAAAATGGACTTGCTTTATGGAGTGCATTTTACAGAGAAAATAAACAGGGTATGTGTCTAGTTTGTAAAATGTTTTCTTTCAAGATTACTCTTTCACTGGTTAAATGGGAGGATATGATGACTTGAAGTACCTTTTTTTTTGTGAACTGAACAATACGAACAACAAGAACAACAAAAATAAAGCAATGTGAATAAGTTGCGTATGCAAACTTCTTTTACTCAGTGCCAGTAGATTTCGAAAAAAATAGCAAGGTCCGTTTTTGTGAGTATAATGCTAAAAATAATTGTATAAATGTGGTTTGCCATTCGATGCATGAACATATATCCATTATAAGAAAAATATAAAAAATGTTTTGATTTTAGGAAAATTTTTATTCTTCATGCTTCAGTTTAAAGTTATATTTATTTTGTAAAATTAAGAACAATAAGACAATTTAATAGCACCTCATACTTCTTATTACATATTTATGACATGAAAGCTAATATATAAAGAAAGTTCTTGAATTAATAAAAGGTTCTATGTGTACCTGGCTATTAGGGAATGTATGTCCTGGGCTAAAAATGTTACAAGGTTTATTAGAAAGAACGTATTTACAAAAATGGTGTGCTGATATATATATATATAAACTTTCAGTCTCCGAAAAAATAATTTATATCCTTATAATGTACCTGTATTTAGTTAAATACCCTGCTTCGAAATCTATAAATGTGATTGTGAGCTGATTTGGAGACCAAGGAGCATCTACAAGGCTAAAAATATCTCTTGAAGATTAAAATGAGAGGCTTGATCATTTAAGAAGACAATAGTCCCAGATAAGATGTGTGGATTTTCATACATGCTTTTATAAGAATTATCCAGTAAGTGGTTTTAAGAAGGTTCTATAAACTTTCAATCAAGAAAAAAATGTGGAAACTGAAAATAAGCCTTCTTTGCTGGGGAAAAGACTTGTGACAAGAAAACCAGAAAAAGAATCACATTTTTTAGACATGAGGTGTCATACCTACAGCACTATGGGGTGTGGAAAAAGTGCTGGACTAATACAGAATTTTTTTTTTAATTTTGTAAATTTTTTTTTTTCAAGAGGCCAAGGGCATTAAAATGAAAACCTAATTTCTGGTTTATCACAGACATTCCTACACCCATGGCAAGTATTGCTACTTCTTAATGATGCACAGGTATTCAATATTTTGAGCATCTGTGTAAAACTGTGCAGTTATTACTGTATTAGGTCACACCCAGGGGAAATGCCAAAATCAAGAGTGGGTGGATGCAATTGCTCAAAAAAGTATTACGGGCATTTATTTGGAAAAGAAAAAGAGTATTTAAATTAATAAAACTAACGATGAAACATTAACCTATAGAAGTTGACTCAATGTCTTACTCTCCCCCCCAACAATTGTCCTACTGACTGAAATGTATTAACACATCCTCCTTTTTTTCTTATGATTCATCTAAGAGTTTGGCAAAATTAACAACAGAGAGTCCTCCTCTTTGTTCCATCTCTATAATCTCTGTCTTTAAAAAAAAAAAAGAAAGGGAGACAAAAATTTCCTTTAACTGCCCAGCCCCCCCACACACAGAGAGGGCATAAGTGTCTTTTTTTTTTTTTTTTTTCTTCCTCTAATGTTCCAAGCATCTCTGCTCCTCTGCTGGTGGGTTGTCATGTAGATACAACCCCAGTTCTGTGTTGCCGTTATAGAATTCAATTTTTCTGTGATAGTGTCGACATATTCAGTGAGTCAGCTCGGGGTAGGACCACTGGGATAGCACTTAAGTAAGCCTTCATGGTTAAGGGTCTGAGAGTATGATCTTGAGTTGTCTAAGCCAAGATCTGTTAACAGACCTATGAATGATCATTCTCTCTTGTTCAGACTCATGCTAATCAGGCCTTTAAGACACTGTCTTCAATGCAAATGACAGTTACTAATAGTGGACAGAATGTTCTTGCCATCTTGTAGGAAAGTCACATCATAACTAAAATTTGTTTGCAATATGTGGAATCATAAAGAGGAAACTTAGTAGAAAGAAATTAATGTCAATTGTCGTGATAAATCTATCTCCACCACTGAGATACAGCTGTTATGCAAAGTCTCTGTTCTGGGCATTTTCTACCTTACACAGAACTAGAAAAACAGACAAATGCTGACTACTGACGTTTCCTTCTTCTGGACTCCCAGATGCCTCTCACCCTCCTGTTAAATCATATGGCTTTAAGTATGATGATATAGCCGCGCCTTGTTCTCGCTGCCTGGAATATGAGTGTTAACAAAACTCCTAAGCCGTCCATTGTCAATATCTGCTTTGGGCAGCTGGTCACCTTAAGCACTTTGTCTACAATCAGTCCCAGAGAACAACCTTATTTTTCAACTTTTCGTCACGTGTTATTTTTGGTTAAGTAAGCTCATTACACCATTAAGACCTATCGATTTGAGCTGATGATGTTTAATAATTTAATTAAACTTTAAAGCGCTCGTTTACCTCTTAAATTGTATGGGAAAAAACACCAGAGGAAGTGTTCCTAGGGCTTGTTCTGAGATTCTGGCAGAGGAGAGCAGCTGTTTGCTCTGCTCAGGTCATCTGTTTTGGTCTTTTCTAGACCGCCTTTAAGATCGTGCTTGACAGAATTGTTTATCTGCTAACCTAACCGCATGGAAACCCTGGAGGGGACAGCAGGATAGGCTGAAGAGCAGACAAGTCATTTACTTTAAGTTGAGAGACCTTGAGCATGGTATGTGACCTCTTTTACCCCTGAATTCCACATGAGAAATACAAGTGGACAATAATACCTTCTCTGAAGGTAAGTTGTAAAAGTTCCTTCCTTCCTCGCTTCATTTACTTATTAGTGTCAAGCATTGTTCTGGTTGCTGGGGACATAATAAAGAATCAGAGACGGTATTGTTGACTCACAGGTCTTACTCTCTGTTTGAAGGTGACACACAAGGCAAGTTCCCGAATCAATGAGAAAATTTCAGACAGTGATACATGCAATGACAATATAAACTAGGGGGATGTGACAGGAAGTGACTACCTGAAGAGGTTAATTTACAGAGTGGCTATGAAAGGCTACTTGGAAGAGATAAAATTATGGCTGAACCTAGAATCAAGAGAAGGGGACAACCAGGAAAAGACTTGGCATTAATCCGAAGGGCAGACTAATGCAAAGACATTGAGGCAGGAATGAGCTTGGTGTGTTGGAGGAAGAAAAGGAAGGCCATGTGGCTGGGTCCTTGTGAATGCAGGTTACAAGTAATATACAGAAGGCATAGTACCTAGTAGGTGATAGATAAAGGGTAGCTAGTATTACTGAAATCAGGTTGGAAATTACATTTTAAAATTTGGGTTGTCTTAATGTAAAATGAAAATATATTGTAGTAACTTTTCATTCCATCTTTTTTATTGTCCAAAATATCTTTGAGTTGTAGTTTATCACTGATGAAGGACTTCAACAGGTTGTATTTAAGAGCATTTATTCTCAAATCTCTAAGTATGTCACCAAATCAGCTATAAGAAAAACCAAACCAAAAACATACTCTCAGCTTATGGACTTGATGTGCTATATCTAACTGGCTAATTAGAGTCTATGTGGTTCTTGGGGGTGTGGGTGTGGGCAGCAGAAGGTTAAATGTGTAATGCCCACATACTGGGGCAAGAACCAATGCAATAGTCTCTCGCCTCTCACCTCACCATGATGTGCAAGGAAAGAGGTGGGAAGGAGAGACATGGGGAAAGAGGCCTGAGAGAAGTGCATTGATTTAGTTCCCTATTGCTATGTAACAGACCACCCCAAAAGCCAGTGATTTGAAACAATAAACTTTTTATTATCTCTGATGTGAATTGAGTAGGATCAGCTGTGCTGCTCTACTGCTGGGCTCCTTTAGGAACTCTCATGCAGTTGTGTCATATTACCAATGGAAATGGAGACATATGGAGGGTAAACTGAAATGCTACAATGGCTTGCTTTCTCTCCTTCCTCATGTAGTTCTCCGCCTCTACTCTCCACTTGGTCCCTCCCCCAAGGTCTCTCCATGTGGTCTCTCCAGCTGGGTATTAGACTTCTTACATGGCAGCTCCAGTTTCCCAAAAGTGCAAAAGTGAAGGCAACTAGATCTTCTTCAGGGTCAGCATGACTTTCACCACATTCTGTTGGTTAAACTGAGTCAAGTCAGATTCATTGGGATTGATTGTGGGAGGGGACCACACAAAGGCATGAATTTCAGAAGGCATGGCTCTTGGAAGCCATCTTTGCAGACTGACTACCACAGAATCAATGAGAAAGACAGGATGCATGGGACTGAACCCTTGGTGTCCAGGACATGGTCCCACCTCATGCAAGTACTACATGGTTGGCCTCTGAAAGACATGAAGTCCACAACTGCCTTCGGTATCTAAACAAAACTGAGTAAGCTCAGGTGGTCACTAATGCCATTAAGTTTAAATGTAACAAAACATACAAGAAGAAAATCTTGTCTTCCTTCTCCCCCCCACCCCAGCCTATAAGGGTTCTTTCTTATCTTAGTCAAAACTCACTCTGCTTACAGAACAGGGAGCTAACTAGGGAAGGCTTTATATTAAGGTTTCCTTTTTCTAGTAATGAACTAATGCCAAACCTCCATCAGCAAAGTCCCCAGGGATCACTCCGTAGATAAATAAAGATTCTATGGTCAGGCCACTCAAGATGGCTGTTCTCTTGCTCCCTGTACCTCCCCTGTCCGGCCAGTGCCTGCTTCACCTCTACCCTATGCACATGACTGACCTTCCTACTACTCGCCCCAGGCCCCAGCTGGTGATTGTTCTTATCAAAGGGGCGGGGAGGGGCGTGCCCTTCTACTGGTTTCCCTGGTAACTAATGAGCCCACCTGATGTCAATTTTCCTACAACTGGTAATCTCCCCTTCCGCCGGGGAGTGAAGACTGCCGTCATGTCCTGCCTGCTGTCCGCTACACACGCTGGGGTGTCGCTCCGGGCCCTTGCTTCAGACAGGTAAGCTCCCCCATCTGTTAAACCATTGATGTCTCTGTCGCTGACTCCGGGCTCTTTCTTCGGTCTCAAAGCTGGGCAAGCACAGGCCTTGTAGGCTTGTGGGATGCAGCCCAACAGGGCAGAGCAGCCAAGAGACCGAGGAAACTCCCGTGAGCGCCGAGATGTCGGGAAATACAGGACGGGGAATGGAAACTTGCGGGTAATCCTGGAGTGGCTGTCCACTAACATGTGGGGCCCAAAAGTTCCAAGGGTGACCCCGAAAGTTACGGGGAGATCGCAGGGTGGCTGTCCACTAGTATGTGGCGTCCTGTGGTGGCCGTCCTTGCTGAGTGGCGGCTGCCGAGAGATCTGGAGAACAGTGCCCTCCAGTGGCTCTGCTATTGTATCAAAGTGAGCCTTCTGTAATTGGTTAAGCCAGCTTTCTAGAAGGAATTGGTATTTCTCTTGTGCCTTTGAGATGTAAATGGTCTGCCTGGGTTTTCAGGAACTTTAATCTTCTGTGATCTCTAAGAGTAAAGGAGAAAAAAAGAGCTTTTAGGTAAACTCTATAGAAATAATTATGTTTTGGGAATGTCTGTCTAAAACTGTCTCTCCAGGTTTTGGTAACTTGAAACTACACTAAGTTAAATGAAGAGAATTCATTGACTATCTGGGTCATTTCAAATAGGATAAAATATTAGAACATTAATTGCTGAGCGGGCCTCAGTTTACCTGCCTTTGCCTGCTTAAGAGAGGTAGACTAAAGTGTTGAGTTTTCCAATCAGGAAATGCACAATTACTTGCTTCTTGGTTTTTGCCAGACATTAAGGTTTTCAAGGCTTAAGGTTATAATCAGTCATAATTCTTGTAACCAAGTTTCTTTATCAATTACATTGTGATCAGGTGTTTAACCGTGCCTTTTAAAGTCATTCGTCATTTATAGGTAGTTATTTTTGTACCCTGATGCTTTTGCAAAAGTGTTTCATCTTCAGCAAGATTCATACGAAGGATCTTTTGACAATAACAGGTCTCTGATAAGTTTCAGATTATACTGCTGAACTGGGTAAGAACTTAAAGAATCCTAATGGAAGACCTGATGGCTTCATAAAAGTTAACAGAAGGATTGGTTACTGAGTGAACTGGTGAAAATAGTTTTAATTTTTATGGGTTTTGCCTCGAGTGTTACTGGTTTTGATCTGTGTTTTCCAGATATAGGGAAGCCCTTCCCCTCAAGTTGGTTATGAATTATAGCAAGTTGGTAAACTATACCTGTGGGTAGGATTGAAACATTTTCCTTTTTCTCTCTTCCTGGTCCCTCCAGAAACTGGGGACTCTTGTGTTCTGAGCAGCCGTATCAGGGGAATGGAAAAGACTGTCTCCTGGCATGTGCAGGAATCTTGATATTTTGGGGACTTCTAGAAGAGAAAAATCCACCAAGGCAGAGCCTGGTAGCAGGCCTTTGGCATGGCTTTGCTGGCCTTGAGAGGCCTTTTGGGAATTCAGTCTGAGACTCCTGAGGACTTCCCCCTCAGGCAGTTTGGAGGAGCCTATGTGATCTATTGACCAGACTTATTTTGCAAACAAATTAGTTTTGATTGGCTGTGTTTGGAGATGAGGGTAATTTTAGAGAGAACAAGATTATGTTTCAGTGGATGTTAAATTCTAGTGTTGTTAATTGAGGTCTGTATTTATGAAAGTTACTGTGCTAACCATACTTTTGCCCTGGTGTTCTGGATGGAAAGAAAATTAGTGAAATTGTCACAGAGTATAACTACTCATGAAGTGTGACACTACTTGCTTTAGTCTGCTGCTGAAAGCCCATGTACAGTGGTTGTGTGACAGTGGGTATAAGTGAGAAAATATATAGCCTACGAAGTGTCTCTCCATTAACATACCTCAGAGCCTGTTCACGAGATCTGACTAGCTTTCCCCCAACGTGAATGACTAGGCGAATATAAAGGAGGCCTAGCACCGAGGGACATGATCTGAACCTGGGGTAGGAGTCAGCACACCCGCATTGCAGGACAAATATTTTATCAACAGTGCTTTCTGTTGGAAGATTTTCAATCGAAAGGCGAAATGCTGGAAAAGTCTGTGCATGTTGAGGTATGGGGAAGTCATTCTGGTTTATATATGGTTTAACTTAAATTTTACTGAGCAGAGCAGCCTGATTTGTGGCCTTTCAGACATGCACTGTGTGTCTGCTTTGGCCATTGAGGAAGGGAATATCTTTGAAAGTCAAAATGGAGTAGCTGTGGTTCAGACATCCAAGGTGAAACTAGGTGGCCATCGAATACCTGATTTTAGACACGTTCTTATATTATTGAAAAGTTGAGTTTTCTGAACTATATTGCAGACTAGGACAAACACCACAGGCAGGTGTGGTATTATCTCTGAGTGTGGTCACTGCTTGTATTTTGCTTAATTGTCACGAACTCCCCTGTGTCGTGCCTGTTAGATGTCTTACATTTTGTCCATAGCCTGAGGGAGGAAATCTATTTGAGGGCTGAGCAGCGACACTGGCCTCACTGCGAAATGAGTCGAATCGCTGGGTGTACAGTGAGGTGCTGTTGTCGTCCTCCTCTGGACTTCCATGAAAAATCGACCGGGCTAATGTGACTATGTCGATGCTACTGACAATGGGGAGAAAAGACTCACCATCTTCCGGTCCCATATGCTAATATGTCAGAAGGACCCCCATTGGTAAACGTTACTTTACAACTGACTGCCATGAGCCCCCCTGGGCTATGCTATGTGGAATGGTATAGTTGGGCTTTTGGACACCCAAGTCCAACTAGTGGGATTAACTGTTTTGTTTGGAAAAAACTGATGGGTCCACCCCTAATGGCACTCAACATAGCATGGGGTGGCAGACCTGTACTGTGACCACTGACTCCTGGCTAGGCCACCAGAATGTTTCTTGTAGAGCCAGGGCCCACCCCTCCCCATGTGGGTGGCTCTGGGTTTGTGAAAACCAGGGGTGGCCTTACCTTCCTTACAACTGGGCAGGGCACTGCTGCTATTGACTCCCTCTCCATTGACCCAGTAAGCGTTTGGCTCCAAAATTTGTCCACATCGTGCTAAATGACTCTTCTGAGCATGCTAGGTCTCTTACTCTTTTTTTTTTTTTTTTTTTTAGTATTTATTTATTTACTTGGCTGCTTCGGGCATGTGGGATCTTCGGTGCCCTGTGCGGAATCTTTTAGTTGCGGCAGGCAGGCTCTAGTTCCCTGACCAGGGATCGAACCTGGGCCCCCTGCGTTGGGAGCGCATAGTCTTAATCCCTGGACCACCAGGGAAGTCCCTAGGCCTCTTACTCTTGCTACTCTTCGGCTGCTGCTGTCTGTACTGTATTCGTGGTATCTGGCTGCAGTGCCCCTCTGCATATCTGACCCCAGGGATACCGTGGAAGAGCGGTGGACCAAGATGGTAAGGGTCGTGCAGGGTCTGTAGGGGTGGAGGGTATGGTCAGGCCACTCCAGGTGGCTGTTCTTTTGCTCTCTGTACCTCCCCTGCCCGACCAGTGCCTGCGTCACCTCTACCCTGTGCACATCCTGTGCACATGACTGACCTTCCTACTACTTGCCGCAGGCCCCAGCTGGTGATTGTTCTTATCATAGGGGCGGTGAGGGGCGTGCCCCTCTGCTGGTTTCCCTGGTAACTAATGAGCCCACCTGCTGTTAGTTCCCTGATAACTGGTAATTCCGCCGCCGCCCCCCCCCCCCCCCCCCCCCCGCGAATACTGCCGCCATGTCCTGCCTGCCGTCTGCCGCACACGCTGGGGTGTCGCTCCAGGACCTTGCTTCAGACAGGTCAGCTCCCCCGTCCATTAAACCATTGATGTCTCTGTTGCAGACTCCCGGCTTTCTTTGGTCTTGAAGTTGGGCAGGCATAGGCCTTGTAGGCCTGTGGGATGCAGCCCAACACTAGGGGAGACTTTATATTAAGGTTTCCTTTTACTAATAATAAACTAATGCGAAACCCCCATCAGCAAAGACCCCAGGGGTCACTCCGTAGATAAAGATTCTAAAACACATAGAGTTCATTTATTTCCTACATGAAGTCCCCAGAACTGGGAACAAACCAGATAGTTCTCTACCCAAGAGGTCATGCTAACACTTTGAACAAGAATGGAAAAGTCGAAGCTATGTTAAATTCTCGTTAGCATTTCTTTGATCGAATGTATATTTTCCTCCTTTTCGCAACTTTTTTTTCAAATGCAAATATGTGCTTAAACATTAGCCACTGAGCTGCTACTGGGAGAGCCTCCACAGAATATTTAAATATGCAAACCAGCACCTTAGAGAGGAAAAGATGAACCTTCCCTACTTTGTTCTTTTGTACACAGCAGCAAGCAATGGAAAGTACAATTAAATAGTCTCTCTGAACTCCTCCATCAAGAAGTATGTATTATCAACTGAACTATATGCAGCTGTGCTGCCAGAAGTCTTAGCGAAATGCCACGTGTGCCCCAGAGAGATTCCAAATAGAATACAGTTGCAGTTAAACTGAGTCACCGTTAAGGAAAGTGGCCCAAATCTTTGCTTGAAACTGGGCTCAGTCATATCTGTGGATGATTTTGAAAGTAAATATGGATTAGGAATATAAAGGAATGAAGGCAGAGGCCTGTCGGAGTAATCCACTCGTGCTATGAGGAAACTGTCCAATTAATAAAGAGCGACATTTACTAAAATTTTGAAATATTTTTTTTCAAAAATATGAACAAATGCAAATAAATCTGCAGATACTAATTAAGTGCTGCACCAAGTGTTGATGAGGTCATCAGAAGATGAGGAAATGGGTATGCTTATTTACTATGGGTTAAAGGGTAAATTGGCACAATGATTCCTTTAGAGTAGAAAGATAGCATCAGTTCTCGTCTACTTGGAACCTTTCTTTCTCTTCATTTTGAAGTCTGTTTAATAATCTATAGCGTACTGGACATTCCACTGAGAGCCTTATCCGGGATTTGTAGCACACCACATTAATGGAAGAACACATTTTAAGTTGGCATCCTGACGCACAGAACCACCCTCTTCTAATTCCACTCTGCTCCTCCTAATTATATTTCTCCCCCTCTTCTTTCTTCTCCTTTTCCTCCCAGATTTTTAATGAAAACTAGCATAATATAAAGGAAATGGCATGAGTTTTATATTTGGGGAAACATAATTTTCAGTCCTAGCTTCTCAACTTTTTTATGGACCTTTGTCAAGTTAGTTTTAATCTATTTGAGCCTCCGTTTTTCTCGTCTGTAAAACATAATACCACAGAGTGTTTTGTGAATATTAAATTATATGTATTGATATGACACATAGAAGGTATCTAGGTGGGTTATGTAATGCTAGGTGCTACGACAATTTAAAAATATCCAGGGGCCTAACTCACTCAAATTTTATTGCTATAGGAGTTCCTGGTCAGCTAAGACCTAATCCTAACTGTTGGCATTTTTCCATTTTGTAGCTCTACCATCCCCTAGGTCTCAGACAAGCTATGAGTATGCAGGAGCCCGTTCCCACCTCACTGCTAAAAGTTACGTCACTTCCACTCAAAGTCCATGAAGTCAAAACTGGGCATTTGTTGATGCCTGAAGTGAGTGGGCCAGAAAAGTATAGACTGTGGCTGGACTGTCCTCAGCGATAGCTCAGTGTTACAGAAGTCCCCATTTGTGGTGGTAGAGCGCTGGCATCTTAACAGTGTTGCCTGCCAGGATTTCAGAATTTCCATAAACCGGTAACATCTCTGTTTATTATTCTCTTTCCAAATGTATTTTTTAAAATTGTGGTTTTCTATCCTTGCTCCACTGTATCCTGGAGATAAGGACAGGGCATACAATTTATATTTTAATCCATAGATCAGGGGAAGAAATTGGGCTCTGGTGCAGTTCCACAGAAGACCTCAGCTGACACCCATGGGGAGCTGTGAAGTTGAGATGGTTCTTTAGAGTTGTCCCATGTTATGACAAGGGTGCCAGTTGTTTGTACTCCAGTATAGACCACTTGTTGGATACAGGCTGCCTCTGGAGATGGGTGTGAAATTTTTAATCTTCCTTTAAGTGGCAATGTTCTTTGAAATCAATCATATAATATTGCAATAGTTCCTGAAAAAATACATTTCTTGAATTCAAGTCCATGGCTACATGTATAGCATGAAATCAAAGGTGCCTAGAAAGCTCCAAATTGGGTTGGCCAAACAGAGATGATTTTTCATTGAGATATGTGTTTTGACATCACTAGGGACTTCCAATGAATGAATGTTTCTTCCAATTTTGATACATAAATCCCACCTTCAGCCTAAATTTGGGTTGTAGTCTTCACTGTTTCGAGGGGAACCGATCCAAGTAAACCTGAACTTAGACAGTGAGAGGGAATCCTATGATATTCCCTATGGCATTCGAGCAACCAGCTTCCGTCTCTTAGGAGAAATTAACCACCCTGAGGCCCTAACCACTCCAGTACAATCTGACTCTCAGCTGGGAAAATATAAAAATCCACTGTCCCTTTGGCTTAGTAATGCCTAAAATTCTAGCCCTGCAGGTCCAGTTGCTTAATCTAAAAGCCCATGTTCAGTTAAGATACAAACACCTTGTGTGAAGTAAGGGTAGCTTTACCATTTATGAATACCTTGACTTAAATAAATCTTTCAGATTGTTTTACAAAATAGCTTACTAGAAGAAAGATGAACCTTAATGCCAACTGTATTGATTAGAGAAATAGGAATACCAAGTTTGTGCATGGGAAGGATGTGTTAGGTATCTATTGCTGTAGTGAAATTACCCTGAGACTCAGAGGCTTCAAACAATATTCATTTATTATCTCCCAGTTTCTGTAGAATTTGGGAAGAGCTTATCTGGGTTTAATATTTCAGGGTCCATCACAGACCTACAGTGCAGGTGTTTTCTGGTTCTCCGGTCTCATTTGAAGGCTCAATTGGGGAAGAGTGTGCTTCCAAGCTCAATTACATGGTTACTGGCAGGATTTAGTTTGTTGCTGGATTGTTTTGAGTGACTCATTTCCTCACTGGCTGTTGAACAGAGGTTTACCTCGGTCCCTTGCCATAGGGGCCATTCCCACATGGCAGCAGGCTTTATCAAAGCAAGGTAGCTGCCATGGCAAGAGAAAGAGAAAGTAGAAAGTCACAGTCCTCCATAACCTAATCATGGATAGAACATTCCACTACCTTTGCTGTATTCTAATCATTAGAAACAGGTCACTATGTCCCGGCCACACCCAAGAGGAGGGGATTACACAAGGGTGTAAATATTAGGGAATGGGGATCATTGAGGGTCATCTTGGAAAGACGCATGCCACAAGACAGTTGACTGTAGCATAAAGAGAATGGAGGTTCTGATAGCAAACTTTGCTAAAATCACATGTCTTCTCTGGGATTCAGCTCAAATGATTTTTCAGATATTCTCCACCATAATCTGGAATTCATTAGAACACAGGCTGAATGAAATCCAGAGCTTCTTGGATTCTCAGGTTCATAATCAACAAAATAAGGATGATAATGCCTATTTCAAAGGGTTGTCGCTGGAGATTAACTGAGAATAGTTTTAGAAGTAGAATTATACCTAATTTTTCTTCTCTGCGTGTTTGCCAATGCGTTAGTATTTTTCTAAGATCATGTGTACAGTTAAACTTTTTTAAACATGCAAAAACACCATTTAGGGTATATTAGATGCTTGAGTTAATATGAGGATATCTTAAATCTATACCTGAACTACTAAGTAGAAAGGATTTTTGAGCTATGGATTTGATGAGGCCTTAATTCTCCCTTATTTAGAAGTTAATCACTGCAAGATAATCATTATACAGTGATTAACTTCTAAATAAAGGAGAAATAAGGACAGAGCAAATTCATATCTCAGTGTTGTATGCAGATTGGCAATCTGTTGCATCAATGTTCAGTATACAAGAAGCTGATAATTATATTTACATGGATGAGACCTGCCTTATCGTGTACAAGATTCTTGCTGACATTTAAGAGAAGAAATCGGAATACTCTAAATGCAGGCAATTTATCATTGTCTTGATTCACAGCAACCTAGGGACTCTTCTTTATCAAATTTTCTACTTATGCCAAACACTTAGAACGCTCTGTATTGTTGCCCTGCACTATTTTCTCTATTCTTTCCCTTCTAATACAAAGAATGACAATTTGGGTTTGTTTTAGTTTTTAGTTTTTGTTTTTTGTACAACAGTCTTTCTTTTAAATGCATTTTAAGCTCACTCATTCCACAAAGATTTAGTGAGTTTTTATATAACCAAGGCATTTTGCGAATTCAGTCTTAAAAAAAAAATGTACTCACTGACTTTAAAAATCTTAGGATCTATGAGAGAAATTATACATCCATTAACAAGACAAATACTGTGAAAGTGATCATTTAAACTAGTGTTAGCAACAAAAAGCAACATTAAGTGCCACTTGACATGGGACCAAGATCTGAGATGTGCACAGGGAATCACAAACAGTGGCTCAAAGTATAATTTTCAAAATGTCAAAAACATGACACATACAAATACAGAATGAGTATGTATCAAAAATTTAAATCATTAATGAGAGAACCAGCAGGATGGTAAAAATGGTTCAAAGGAGAGTTTAAAAAACAGATTTATATAGACACTCAGTAGGTCAAAGGCATAATGAAATGAATTTCCTGGTAGATGAAAAATTAATATCCTACAGAGTAAAAACACTATCTTTTGGAGTAGTCTTTCCTCCTAAATAGATATTTATAAGTTAATATGTAACTTCAGAGTCTGGGCCCTGATCAGTAGTGAACAGTAAATCAAACAACGGTAAATCCTGTAGGAAATTAAATAATCGTTGGGTCGGCCTGTCAGGCGATGCTTCAGTATGACACCAAAATGACATGCGGTCATTCTTTTGTCTTATTTCTAAATTTTGAATACTTTTCCTTAACAAGGGTAAATAGCATGTACATGGCCACAGAGGTATATTTTTAGAGAAGGGCACATGCACGAGGGGTTGGCAGACTTTTTCTATAGATGGGCAGATAGTAAATATTTGGGGCTTTGGGACGGCCATGTGATCTCTGCTGTAGCTACTCATGTCTGCCATTGAAGTCTAAAAGCAGCCATAGATAATAAGTAAACAAATGAGTATGACTGTTACCATAAAACTTACTATATGAACGCTGAATTTCCTATAACTTTTACATGTCACAAAATATTCTGCTTTTTGGATATTTTTTTCAATCATTTAGTAATGTGAAAGCCACTCTGTAGACCATACAAAAGCAGCCGGTGGGTTGGATTTGCTCTGCATGTCGTCTGCCGACCCTAGCAAAGCAATGACTTGCTATTTTACGTCAGTGGCCAATAAGACAGCAAAGAGGTTGGGGCTAGGAAATGCATGGTCTTAAAAACCCTACTCAGACACAGACAAGGAAGGAATCAATTTGAGCCTTGGTGTGGGTTTGCTAAATGACACTGCAATGTTTTCATAAGGTTAATCTGAAAGCAGTGTTTTAGATGAGGTACAAGAGGCCAGAGATAGAAAAACTAGGTAAGAATTCTTTACTAGTTCATTTTGAGGAGCTAATCATGTGGTTCAGAGTGTGGTCAGAGAAAAATTTCCCAACAGATGAGATGTATGGGGCGGGAGAGAGCAACTATTGAAAGCTTATGCAGAGGGTTCAAGCCAGAGACACTGGGGAGTGAAGATTTCCTTGTCAGAAAAGGAGCATAGTGACTATGTTGGTTATAAATCAGCTGAGCTGGAGGTAGCCATGGAATTCCAGCTGTAGGAAATCAAGCAGAGTGTTGGGAAGCCTTGAATGGATTTTGGGAGATAGTCCTTGCCCACAGGTGAAAACTTGTAGGAACTTTCCTCATGGAGGGGAGAGTGAGGGGGCATGGGAATGGATGGAGTGTCCGATAAAATGCCTAGCCAGAGGGCTTCCCTGGTGGCGCAGTGGTTGAGAGTCCGCCTGCAGATGCAGGGGACACGGGTTCGTGCCCCGGTCCGGGAGGATCCCATATGCCGCTGAGCGCTGGGCCCGTGAGCCATGGCCGCTGAGCCTGCGCGTCCGGAGCCTGTGCTCCACAACGGGAGAGGCCACAACGGTGAGAGGCCTGCGTACCGCAAAAAAAAAAAAAAAAAAGAAAAGAAAAGTTACCTCAGCTTTTAAAATAATCATATATCAAACCTTTGTGTTACATCATATTAGTATAAAATTTCTTCTATTTAAACTCCTCACATTCAATATTCAGATATCAGCACGTGAAAACTAAAGGGAAAAGCAGGCTACAGTGTAGTTCAGCGGTTTTGCTCAATTATCTCACACAGCTCCTGTAGCAGCTGCCACATTTTTCATGGTCTTATACACCAAATGTGCCTTCGATTCTTTTCTCTCTCCTCCCAGACCTGATCCTACTCATAAAGAGAGTCAGCAGCTCTTTACCTGCTGTAATACGCCTGCAACTACCTCATATTCCAAAATTAGTTTCTCATATTGAATGGGTCAGGTGGAAAAAGCAGGGGCATTTCTCCCCAGGCTCACAGATAGAATGCCATATGCATTGACATTTTAGAGCTGGAAGTGACATAGGGTCTTTTAGTTCAGCCATCTTCAAAATCCTTGTTTTAATTAGAAAGCAATGGAATTCCCTCCTCAAATTTCCCAATGAGGGACTTCCCTGGTAGCGCAGTGGTTAAGAGTCCATCTGCTAGTGCAGGGGACACAGGTTCGATCCCTGGTCTGGGAAGATCTCACATGCCACGGAGCAACTAAGCCCATGTGCCACAACTACTGAGCCTGTGCTCTAGAGCCTGCGAGCCACAACTACTGAGCCCACGTGCCACAACTACTGAAGCCCGCACGCCTAGAGCCTGTCTTCCACAACAAGAGAAGCCACCGCAATGAGAAGCCCACGCACCGCAACGAAGAGTAGCCCCTGCTCGCCGCAGCTAGAGAAAGCCCGCGCGCAGCAACAAAGACCCAACACAACCAAAAATAAATAAATAAAATTTAAAAGTTTATTTAAAAAATTAATGTGTCAAATTTCCCAATGAAATTTTTGGTAAGGCCCATGACTTAGAATAGATGGACGCAGATTTTTCTTGTTAAATACAGAGTAACGTATGCAGAGCCCCACCCACTCAGCTTGGACTAAGCTGAAACTAATGGAAACATTGTGAAAGAAAGTAAATTTTCCTTAGATAAACTGTTCCAGTTTTGAAGATCGAGTTCTTTTTTCCTTCTGTAGCACCAACAGGTGCTAATACATGGCATGTATGTTGCCAGTCTGCTTCCTGTCCCTGTGCAGACGTGACTAATCAAGTATAGCGCTCTTTCCTACTAAACCTGAAATTGGCATCAGAATTCTTGTCAGTATAGAACTCCAGAACTTCACTATTTATCAGTATAAATTTGAGTTTGCACTGAAGATGAAACCTATTTGCAATCCCTAAGAGACTTTCTGTTTACACACACACACACACACACACACGTATATCTTCTTTACACACACATTACTTGTCCTCTATTTAATACTGATGTTCCCTGGCTATCCATTCAGGTGAACAAGCTGTGAGGTCTGTAGAGGCTGAACTAGGGAATTACAGCCAGCTCTTAGAATCTCAACAGCCTCCCTCACCCAGGCAGCCCGCACTCCAGCAACTCTGAACAGACAAATACTGGTAGATGTGTGGGTGTTTGAGGAGTCCCCAAAAACCAGACCCTGAAGAGACCTTCATTAGTTTACAATATTCAGAGGCTGACTGAAGGGACATTAATCCCTCTTTTTGGGTACAAAGTATTGTTTTAATATAAGAAATGACATTTATATATCTAAACAGTTTACAATTCTACTTTCCACCAATCCAAAAATTGTTTATGCCCCTCCTTCGCTAACCTAGTCTGAACTGAAAGAGTAAGAAGAGGTGAGCAGCATCTTAGTGGATTTAAGGTCTGGATGTTGTCTTTAAGAGACCTTTATTTTCACAAATCAGTTTCCCCCCACCCCTTGCTTGCTTAGTTTTTGGAGTTAGTTAGACCGAGGTCTACCTCTCAGCTCTGCCTCTTGCTGCTATGTGATCAAATATAGTTTTATTATTTTGGGGAACCTCAGAAAGTCCTATTATCCCAAAGTTTCTTTAAAGAGGACGTATCAGTGTGGTGTTTCAGTATCCCTAAAGTCAAGAAACTGAGGTTCTAGTATCTGTGACGTGCTTTAAAGATCTCTGTGAACTTCAGTGTCTTCCTTTGTCAAAGAAGGTAGGGTTTGATATGCTGTGGGCCAGCAATTCCTGAGCAGCCCAAGCCAGGGACTGAGCATGGCAGGGCCACTAGATCCTGACATTTTTTCTTTAAGGGTCAACCTTTGCTCCAGAGCTCCCAGCTGGACTGGCTAAGACTTGGAGCTGGATCGTGGTCACTCCCTGACCAATGCTGTTCCTCTTTTCTTTTCACAGGTGTCAGATCTAAAATGCAGTTTGAAAGCTTTCCTTGCCCATTCTCTCCTCCTCCATCATTCACTGGAATTAGCCTCTTTCTTCCTCGAGGAAACCCCTCACACTCATTAACTCCATTTCAGAGTGTGCTTCTTGATTGACCCAAACAACACATGCTATAAGGTCTATTAATGTTTTAATAAATAAGATCATGTTAGAAATGATTCTGTTTTCTCTTACCTTTATGTTTGGCACTTTAGCAACAGACTTGGGAAGGGTGAGTGGGATGCTTAGGAGATCATACATCTCGGTTTGCCTGCAACAGTGCCAATTGACACCTTTTGTCCAGATGTCCCTTCTGACATAACATTTGCTACTATATAAATTGTTTTGGAGACCATGCATTGTGGTCCCCCTAGTGATACTGAATAACATGTTTAATGCCTTCATTTCTAAAATTTAAAATGCTCCTATATATATCCAAAATAGCTCAACATATCCATCAATGTGATGATGTTCTATTCATTCATGTATTCATTTAATTCTGGAAATATTTATCGAGTTTAATTCAGTACAGTATTATAGACTCAGGACTTGGATAAAAGACAGTAAATACTTGAGTAACATTTTAGGTCAAGTTATTGTATTTTATTGGCTAAAAGACTAATTTGAAAGATCAGTTTTTCCTTGATTTTCTAGTTCACAAAGAGCATTCATAATGGCTAGTCTACCATGACAGATCCTTCCTCCAGTGAGGATGACATGTTTCCCTTGGGAAAATTTCTCTGGGCAGCTGCAGCCACAGCGCAGGTTGCTGACTTCAGCTAGACCATATTCGACAGATTGAAAGCTCACAGGTGCCTGAGCATACCAGAAAACATTTGTCTTTCTTAGTAGGAAAGTTGGAAGGATTTTAGTTGGCTGTGCCGTTTTTTTTTTCACTTATACATGTTTTAACGGTACATTTCTTTACGACAAAAGTAAGGTTACCAGGATATGGGCTGCTATGTGTTAAAGCATTACAGATTTTTCGCTTTATTCATCATTTTAGTGCAAATTCATTAAATAGCTTTACTAGAATATTCGCTTCTTTAACAAGTCGAGACACTTTTGGGATTTTTCCGTGTTTCTTATGGTTGAAAAAAGCCTCCTTCTGTCCACTTCTCCACAAATCCCCATTTGCCCTTCTCATGGCAAAATCTAATAAGCAGGGTTAAAGTGGGCTATCACAGGGTACACTCATTTTTTTTTATTGACGTATAGTTGATGTACAGAATTGTGTTAGTTTCAGTGTACAACATAGTGATTCGACATTTAAATAAATTACAAAATGATCACAACAATAAGTCTAGTAACCACCTGTTACCATACAAAGTTATTACTGTATTCTTTTTTTTTTTTTTTTTTTTTCGGTACGCGGGCCTCTCACTGCTGTGGCCTCTCCCGTTGCGGAGCACAGGCTCCAGATGCGCAGGCTCAGCGGCCATGGCTCACGGGCCCAGCCGCTCCACGGTATCTGGGATCTTCCCGGACCGGGGAACGAACCCGCGTCCCCTGCATCGTCAGGCGGACTCTCAACCACTGCGCCACCAGGGAAGCCCATTACTGTATTCTTGACTGCATTCCTTATGCTGTATTTTGCATGTGTGACTTATTTATTTTATAACTGGAAGTCTGTAGTCTTAATCCCCTTCGCAGGGGATACTCATTTTGAACACAATGGAACAATTGTTTCCGAAGGTCAGTATCCACTTTGCATTCTAAGAGCTAGGCTGGATTCTATTTCAGTTGAAAGGGTTGAAAAAAATGATACATGTCAAAAGATGAATAACCTAAAGATTGGTCACTACAGAGACTAATTATATCTCTCTTCCCTACCTTTAAATTCTCTCTTTAAATCAGGAAATGTTTGCAACTAAGATGGTTGCATACTCAATTCATTGGCCTCAGACAGTTCTGAATTTCCACTTAGGGCACAAAACTGAGGTGTTTATTGTGTAAAGGAAGACATTTTAAAAGATTTTTAATATTAGAAAGTGCCATGGTAGATTATCACTTATATCTTTCAAACAGTTGCCTTAAATTTCCTACAAATCTCACTTTGATTATGCAGAAAGTATGAATTGCTCCACAGCATATGAGGTGTGAATAAGGTTACAGTTAATTATTTTCCCCAAGTTGACTAAAATCAGTTCCAAAGCCCACCTGTAAGTCCAGTATCACTCATTTTGGGGGACATCTCTTCACCTCCTTTATAAAGTCATAGTTAAAGTCAGGAAAGTGGAAATCATTATAGATATTTCTAGTCGGAAGGGATTTTTAATACAGGGCAACAGAGGCTTCCACAGGTTTTGCAGTGCTGCTGACATCAGGGAAGCAGAAAATGCAGGGATCAGAGAGGCCTGCCACTCATCACCTCAGGACGCTATAGGAGCCGCGTGGCTCCTGGAGATTCCTGGAAGAGGCCGAGAAGTTGTTGTCAAAGCCCTGCCTCTCTCAGCCGGGACCTTGTCTGCAACTTCTAGAGGAGAAGTAATGGCTTTTTCTTTGATTACATTTTCCAAATTTCACATGAGTCCCTTTCCATGGCATCTTCTAAGCTAGAGACCTGTGCTCAAGGGGATCCCGAAAATGTATTTCTAGGATTTCTGTTTCCGGGGCAACATAGAAGGGTAGAAAGGATACAGATTCAGGAGGGGCAACAGCTGGCAAATAGCCCCAAGAAGACAGTCTTCCGTATTTCTAATCTCATCATGATAGGCTGTGGTTTCTTAGTCCACGACTGTTGTCACTGCTATTACGTCTTGTTATGACTTGTAGCTGTAGAAAAGCGATCCCATTTACAGGCCCGTTTTTCTTCAGGCTTGGAGATGCTGGTCCAATTCCCTTTGCGAGTAAGCAAGATCATCCCAATGAGGATATCTCTCTGTGAGTTCTCTCCCCCCGCTAAGCTTGGCTTCGGCCCACCTTGCAGGCTCCCTGGGCTGTGGAGTTATGCTCCAGTCTACTAACACGCTCTTCACCATTGCCATGCCAGCTGCACTCCATCCCTACCCTCCACTACCCAAAACACTCCATTGTTTTCCCTCTGTCCCAGTCATGGAGTTACATCTCATATAGTTTGGACAAATTTTTAAGCAGAAAGATTTGTTCTGACTGCTTTTTCAACAGCAATGCCTAATTGCATCCATGGGCCTCTAAGTCCTCTCAACAAAAAAGTCTGTTATGAGGTAGACTTCTGTTGCCACCACATGAAAACATCTCCTTCAGAGCCCTGAAACCCAAAAGCCGATTAGCTTCCAGCAGAGGAAAGGGAACCCCAAACCTTAGGGAGATAAACACCTGAATGGCTTCCTAGAGGGGTAAAAATCACTTTTCGTTCTTTCCCAGTGAATCTCCAGCGGTGAGAACACGGTGCTTTTTCTCTTTAGGTCACCCCATCACAGCAAATTTGCAATAAATCAACCTGCCACACTTGCTAGAGGATTGTCTTTGTCTGTAGATGCTGAAGTGAAAAGCACTCCTCTCAGGAAATCATTGTGGATCTGGGGCTGTGTCTGTCTCCTCAGAACGTAACTGCTGTTAAATGAGGATGGATTCTTGCTCTATGCTCATCTCTTCAAGAAGAAATCAAAGCTCAGTGATCCCCATTATATGACTTTGTGAGGAGATACAGTGATGCTCTTAGATGCAGTGATGGGGGGTGGTTAGACATTCTGGGCCACCGTACTAACTGGTCACTCTCGGTTTGAAGGATGGGAGAGAACAGAGGAAATCTTAGAGCTCCTGCAGAAGAGGTGTGGTATTGGGTCATATAGTAGGAACCAAACAGAAAGAGAGGGAGGGAGAGAGCAAGGGAGCAAGTGACCAAGTAGGAGGGAGTTGATGGACATGAAAGACAATACACTTCGGGGAACTAAGAGGCTGAATAGCATGCATGTATGAAGAATTAGAACCCTGAAAGGTACATATTCATACCTGACCAAAACTATCATACTACCTCCAACAGGGTGAGACAAAGGAGAAGAAGTTAGGATCTGAAGCTAGATTGATTTGTAGGAGTGGGGCAGGTACAGACTCTGACACCAAGCCCAGACTCAAAGCTAGGAAGTAGAACTCAGAGGGTCTAATGCAAACCTGTGGGCGTATCCTGCTGGATAAACACCATAGTGGAAAATCACAGAACAGGCCACATGCAGAAATCTACAAAAGTAGGTAGGAGACGCCCATCCAGAAAATCCACTAGTAGAAAATAGGACTCCAACCCCTCGGCTGGGATTCAGACTGATATCATAACCTCCAGGAAGATAGGGCAGGGATAACCAAGTCAGAAAGCCATGCCTAGATGATTATGGTATAGGGCAGATTACCGGTTCAAAGACTCAAGACATAATTTATTCACTACTAGAAGAATGCAAGCTGTCCTAAAAATAAAAAAAAGTTCTAGTTGTGAGAATCAGGAATAGAGCCAGGACTGAAGTAACAAAATTAATAATAACATTAATAATATAACTATTATTTATAGACATATTACCAGGTTCCAAGAACTCTGCTGTGTCTTTTTCATATTATTTTCATTTAATCATTACAACTACTAGTGACGTAGGTATTATTATCTGATTTAACAGATGAAGAGATTGCGTCCCAGGGAGTTAAATTATCAAAATCATACAGCTAGTAAGGGACAGAGCCATAAATTGTACTCAAGGCTCTCAAATTTCAATTATGATTCAATGATAAGCATAGAATTGAGCTTGATTTCTCTCAGTCATTGAGGTGACCAAGAATATTTTCCAAAGATGGCTGCAACATTATCTTCTATTCCACATGGTTTTCTGCAATGTCACTTTACCCCTCCCTCTTTTTTTTTTTTTTTTTTTTTCCCGTCGCACCACTGCTTGCGGGATCTTAGTTCCCTGACCAGGGATTGAACCCATGCCCCCTGCAGTGGAAGCGCACGGTGTCCTAACCACTGGATTGCCAGGGAATTCCCTACCCCTCCCTCATTAAAAGGAGTCTATTTCTCCACTCCCTTGAAATGGGCATAGAATACAGCAGAAGTGATGCTGTCCCAGTTAAGGATTCAGTTCTTAACTGGCCTGGCAATTTATACTCATAGCCTCTTGCAACGTGTACTCCTGAGAACGCTCCACCTCGGAACGCAGCCACCGTGCTGCAGAAAGCCTAAGGCACATGGGAAGAGTCACACGTAGCCCAGTTGACAGCTCCAGCTAGCTCCTTGCTGACATCCAGAATCAACTGCTAGCATTTAGGGTGGACTGTCTTGGGCATCCAGCCTAATTGAGCCTTTAGATGACTCCAGCCTCAGCCACCATTTGTATGACTGAGCCACGTGAGAGCTGCCCAGATGAGCCCAGGATCATGAGAACTAACAATATATTATTCTTTCTAGCCACTAAGGTTTGCAATAATTTGTTATATATTAAAAGATGAGACTACAACGCCAAGGTAAAATGTGGTCCTAGCTATTGAGCTGAGACTGAGCCTGGACACGTGGGGTGGGAAGGTCTAGGTGCTGGGGGGTGGAAAAGAGGGGAAACAGAAAAGTAACTACACAGCACATTAGTTACTCTTAAGTTTGGGGTAGAGGATGAGTAAGATGATTAACGTGAAATTTTATACCTGTTACTTAGCTCAGCTGTATTAGTTGTCCTGTTAGTTTTCAATGCACATAAAAATTACTTACCTTAGTAACTTAGAACACATATTTATTATCTCACAGTTTCCTTGGGTCAGGAATCTGGACACAACTTAGCTGGATCCTTTATTCAAGTCTTGCAACGGCTACAGGCATGGTCTTGGCCAGACTGTGTTCTCCCCTGGGGCTTGGGGTCCTCTTCCTGGCTCACCTGGTTGTTGGCAGAATTCAGTTCTGTGTGACTGTAGGGCTGTGGCTCTCAGATCCTAGAGGCCACCTGCAGTTCCCTGTCACATGGCTCTCTCCACAGGCAGTTCACATCCCAGGAACTTGCTTCTTCAAGGCCAGTGGGAGAGTCTCTCTAGTGCGTGCTAGCAACATAGATAGATAGATAGATAGATAGATAGAAGATATTTATATATAAAAATAACATAACCATGGAAGTGACATCCCCTTACCTTTGCCATAGTTTTTTTCCTTCTTTTGGCCAAGCCACGCGGCTTGCGGGATCTTACTTCCCCGACCAGGGATCGAACCCGTGCCCCCTGCAGTGGAAGCGTGGAGTCTTAACCGCTGGACCGCCAGGGAAGTCCCCACCTTTGCCATATTCTGTTTGTTAGAAGCAACTTAAAGGCTCTGCCTACACTCAAGGGGAGGAGATTATTCAGGATAGCAACACTGGGATCAGTTGAGGATCTATCCCCAGCAGTTTCTCTTACTTAATATATTCAGTATTCAGTATTCAGTCATCTACTCATCCATCCATCCATTCATTCATTCTCTAAACATGCTCCCTTAGAACCTTGGCATTTACTTTTCCCTCTCTCTGGAACAATTCCCCAGAAATTTACACACCTCATTCTGTCTTTCTTCAGGTTTCTACTCAACTGCCACCTCATGAGTGAGGGATTCCCTAGACCAGCCTGTTTACAGCAGCTGATCTTGGGCCCTAGAATTCACTGTCCCTCTCATCCTGCTTTATTTTTCTCAATAACTCTTACAAGAATTTGACACATGTGTTTACAGCTTTGTTCATTGGCTGTCTCTCCCACCACAGTTTTATTCACTGCTGAAACCCCAAAACCTAAAACAGTTCCTAGCCATAGTTGGAACTCAATAAATATTTGTTAAGTGGATGAGTGAATGAATGAATCCACAAGTGACCATTTACTGAGCACCTACCTTGGGTAAAAGACGGGGTGCTAATTGCTTTAGAGACCTGAATAGTTCCAGCTGTGAAAGAGTTTGCTAGGAGAGTACCAAAACTTGAGCCTGAGAATGAAGATTTCCAAGCAAAAAGACATTTTAAAATCAAACCCAATCTGGAGCAACTTCAAGGGGGCATCAGAAGTTTCTACAAATCCCAGAGAAAGCACAAATTAAAACTGAGGCAGCTGGAATTAGTGTTTGAATGAAGATAGGCACTCAGAAAATTAAAACTGTCTCAGAAGAAAGATGGAAAACAATTCATTTCAACAGCAGTGGTTTCAGGATTCACTTTTCCCAGAGGCTGAGATTTATTAAGAGGACCACTAATTTTGGCAGTATTAGGAAGTGCTTTACCTGAGGGCTGGTGTGGTATGCTAGTTTTAATTGTTCCAGTGGACAAGGTAGCTTCTTTTTGTTTTTTCATTTTTTTTTTTTTTTTTTTTTTTTTGGCGGTACGCGGGCCTCTCACTGTCGTGGCCTCTCCCGTTGCGGAGCACAGGCTCCGGACGCGCAGGCTCAGCGGCCATGGCTCACGGGCCCAGCCGCTCCGCGGCATGTGGGATCTTCCCGGACCGGGGCACAAACCCGTGTCCCCTGCATCTGCAGGTGGACTCTCAACCACTGCGCCACCAGGGAAGCCCTAAGGTAGCTTCTTGTAGATGGCCCTTGACAGGTCCTGGATCACCTTGAGATGTTTTCTAGAGCCGTGTATGATATTGCAGGTGTGAATATTGTTCCAGTGAGGAGACACTGACTGATTTCCAAGTGCTGAGTCCTGTTGAAAAGAACATGAAGGTATTACTTACAAGCAAATTTTGGAGCTAACAGTAGCTAAAAGGAAGAACATTTCTGGGAAATGGAAGAGTGTGCAAAGACAGAAAAATTTAGCCCTTTAAAGCTGGTCTTGGCAAGGAGAAGTGAGGATGCAAGTGACAGTCATGGTATAGTTCAGTGATAAATCATAAATAAAAACCGATCACAGTATGAGGAGAAATGGGTTGGTTCCCTTATGTTTCCAGTCTTATTTTTGGATGCGGGGGGTCATGCCCCAAATGTCAGAATACCCATGGAGGAAATATCCAGAGCAGCAACAACAGGACTGGGTGGCCTGTAGCAATTCCCTCCTTATCAAAGGAAAAGCTTGATTCCAATTTCAAAGTGTGAAACCAAATTGGACTTTGCTTTCAGCTAAGTGCCCAGCTTCCACCACTCCTTGCCACTGGTGAGAAGAGCTGGGGACATCTGATTCAAAGAACAGTGCAAGAATTATGAGATGGTGATGGTAGGGAAGTAAAATCAATTTCACTGTGAACACTGCATACATTGCCAAAGCACAGTGGGGACTACCTGTGCACTACCCTACGCCAACCAGACACAGCATCTATCTGGCAGAGAAATGCAGTAACTAAAAGGATTTGTAGCCAAGTAGGCACACCCAGCCACATGACATCTGGGTGCCAAAGCCTCGTGCGTTGCAATTAGCTGTTCAGTGATCATAGATTGGGAGTAATTGGTATCTCTGCAAAATGTAATGTGTTTGCAATTTGGAAATGCCAAATTTTAAAGTAATGGTGCCAGTAAAAGTGACATTTGGCAATGTTGGAATCTCTGAGTTGAAAAAAGAAGAAAAAATGGATCATTGAAGGTGTTTTTTGTCACACGACAATATGTGTATGTCAAATTTGCCAAAGGAACTTTCGACTTACAGATTCCTGGACCCTACCTCTTAGAGACCATGGATTGATAGGCCCAAGATTCAGAATCTATTTTTTTTTTAAATCCCAGGTGATTTCTGATGGGCATTTTTGAGAACCTTGAAAACAGATGACATGAAGGAGGTTTACAGCTTAATGTAAATAAAGGATTGAAAGATGTTTAAGAAACATGATTTTTACACTTTAGTGTTACATAATACTTTGGTCCCAAATGACAGAAGGTCACTGAATTGAAGGTCTTAGAGGGCAGATTCTGGTTCAACACAAAGCGGAACCCTCTCAAAATTGGAGTTGAGGAGATTAATGAAAAACCATGATCAAAACCCATGATCAATGGGGTGATAAATGTGGGGACTAGATTGCTGTCACATGTATAGACATAACCAGTGGAGTAGTAGCTTCTGGTGGTAATGAGTATCCTTTTGTCACTTGTCTATGAGAACGATTTTATCAATAGAATATTGACCCACTTTAACCCACTCTGACCCACTGCTCTGCTAACTCTGCCTTTACTGTGTCACTAACACCCTCCATATTGCCAAATCAAAAAAATACTTTTTAGTGCTGTTAATAGCTAATGTTCATTGAATGCTTGCTGTTTACCAGGTACTGTTCCATGTAACTTAGGTGTTGCATTTAATTCTTGCAAAAACCCTATGAGGTAGGTAATATTCTTATCTAATTTCACAGATGTAGAATCTGAGGCACAGTGAGGATAAATTATTTTCTCAAGGTCAGGTGACTAGCAAGGCATGCAACTGGTCTATGATTCTGAGAAGTCAAATTCTAGAGCCAGTGGACTTCCCTGGGGGCACAGTGGTTAAGAATCCGCCTGCCAATGCAGGGGACACGGGTTCGAGCCCTGGTCTGGGAAGATCCCACATGCCGCGGGACAACTAAGCCCGTGCGCCACAACTGCTGAGCCTGTGCTCTAGAGCCCGCAAGCCACAACTACTGAGCCCATGTGCCACAACTACTGAAGCCTGCGTGCCTAGAGCCCGTGCTCTGCAACAAGAGAAGCCACCGCAATGAGAAGCCCGTGCAGCGCAACAAAGAGTAGCCCCCGCTCACCGCAACTAGAGAAAGCCCGCGTGCAGCAACGAAGACCCGACGCAGCAAGCAAGGAAGCAAGCAAATAAATAAATAAAATAAAAATAAAACAGATTACCAACAAGGACCTACGGTATAGACAGGCAACGCTGCTCAATATTCTGTGATATCCTAAATGGGAAAAGAATTTTAAAAGGAATAGATACATGTATATGTATAACTGAATCACCTTGCTGTACACCTGAAACTAACACATTTTTAATCAACTATACTCCAATGTAAAATCAAAATTAAAAGAATTAAAAAAAAATTCTAGAGCCAGGACTCATAAATAGTTCACTATACAATCTCTCTTACCAGACCTCCATGTAACACTTGGCACGGCTGACCTCTCTCTCTTTGAAATACTCTTAGTTTCTATGACACCACAATTTCAAGGTCTTCCCCTTACTTTTCTGCCACCCGTTCCTAGCTTCCTTTACTAGCTCCTCCTCCCTTAACAAAACAATGGCTTTATTGTATCTATTGTCATCATTCCCCCGTCTCCATTCTTATCGTTTTTTTCCAATGCCATCTACATACATAGGACTGTGGAATTTATATGTTTAGGCTACTTTTTTGAGATTTTGTAAATATATTTGAAATCCCTACATCAGTGCCTCCCAAGCAGCTTACAATTAAGCTGTTAAAAACAGAACTCTTGGTTTCCAACCTCTCTTTTCAAAAATGAGATGAGGAAGGACTTCAGAGTTACCCTTGACACGCTTCTCTCCCAGCACACCTACACCCAATCCATCACCATGTCTGGTCCATTCTACTTTTACAGTATTTGGAATCTGTTCACTTCTTTCTGATCCATTGCCACTAATCTAGTACAAGGCAATCTCTCATTAGACTGTTGTAAGAAGAAATTTATTAGCTCTTTGCTTAGACTCTTTTTCTCTCCTGAGTGACCCCTCTTACAAAAAAAGTTAGTTCTGGGTGTTGTCCCCCTCTCCTTCCTGAATGTGTTCCTTCAGGTTTAGGCTGGGAATGATTTTTTTTCCCACAAAAGTAATTTTTTATTGTATAGCATTCAACCTTATAGTTCAAAAATTAATAGACCTTATTTTTTTAGAGCAGTTTTAGGTTGACAGAAAAACTGAGCAAAAGATCGAAGTTCACATATACTCCCTCCTCCTCCCCCCATACACACAATTTCCCCTATTATTAGTATCTTATATTAGTGTGGTATACTTATTACAATCAATGAACCAATATTGATACATTATTATTAACTGAAGTCCATTGTTTACATTAGGGTTCACTGTTTGCGTTGTACAGTCTTATGCATTTTGACAAATGCATAATGTCATGTATCCACCATGACAGTGTCACACAGAACACTGTCACTGCCCGTAAATCCCGTGTTTGACCTATTCATGCTCCTTCCTCCTGAGCCTTTTGGCAACCACAGATCTTTTTACTTCCTCTTTACCTTCTCCCCAGCTCTGCCTCCCTCCCCACTCTGCAAACACACGTACTCTCCAGGCACCATCACAAGAACTAATATCTCCAAACACAGGCTTTGAAGAAAGATAGGCCTGGCTCTATAGTTTCCCCCTTTCTCATAGAATTTTAGAGCTTTGAGGAATCTTAGAGATTATTTAATCCAATGTATTCGTCCTTCACTATGTTTTGTATTGTTTATTATTCTATTTCTTTGACTGGAGATGGGAGGAAGTATGAGACTGAAGCAACATGGCATTTTAGTTTGTAAGTACAAAAAGCGAACAGAATTATAAACTACAGAGCTGGAGACACCAGGCCAGCTTAGCATAGTCCTGTCAATCAAATATCTTCTGGGCCTGCTTAGACCAGTTGCATGTTGGCCCGTGATTTCAGCATCCCCAGGTTCACGCATACTTGCAATGGCGAAGAGTTAGAGGGCAAAGGCCCAGTTAAATATTACATGGTGTGATGGTTAATTTTATGTGTCAACGTGGTTGGGCCATGGTGCCCAAATATTTGGCCAAACATTCTGCATGTTTCCGTGAAGGTGTTTTTTAGATGAGATTAACATTTAAATTGGTGGACTTTGAGAAAAAGTCCATATTGCTCTCCGTAATATGGATGGGTCTCATCCAATCAGTTGAAGGCCTGAATAGAACAAAAGGCTCATCTAGCCTGAGCAAGAAGTAATTCTGCCAGCAGATGGCCTTCTGACTTGAACTGCAACATGGGCTCTTCCCTGGGTCTCCAGCCTAATGGCTCACCCTGCAGATTTTGTACTTGCCAGCCTCCGTAGTCGAGTGAGCCAATGCCTTAAAAAAAAAATCCCTGTCTATGTATCTATCTATCTGTCTGTCTATCTACCTACCCACCTATCTACATTTTATTGGTTCTGTTTCTCTGGAGAGCCTTGACTAATACACATGGCTAAAAATTCATGGGAAACCCTGAGTCTTATTTCTGGTAGACAGGATTGAGAACATGTGAATTCTTGCGAATTGTTATTAAAAGCCTACTTTTCACTTGGACTATTTGTGATTCCCACTGTGGAGTCAAAAGGTGGAAAAATGGGAGAATGGGAGGTATGTATGGGAGGTATGTGGGAGGATGGGGGTGGGTGACTATTACCGCCTTAGCCTCCTAGCGTCCAATTGAATATAACTCCCTGGATAATATATTTTCCCATGGCAGGCAGTGGCTTTCAAGATAATTACATGGACTTCATGACTCCTCAAAGTTATATGATTAATATTCTTGTGGTATGGGTAATGATACATCTTCCTCAGAAAAGCATTTTATTTTATTTTACTTTATTTTTAGAAAAGCATTTTTAAAAATCAGGTCTGTTGCATAGTTTCTCCCTTGTATACCTTCTTGTCTCCTCAGCTTATAGAAGGCTACAATATGAGACTAAAGAAGTAGGAAACTATCATGAAATCTTTCCTTCACTATTTTCAGTGCTCCAGAAAGGTGACATCTTTTCTCATCTAATTCTCTCTTTATAGGAAAAGTACTAGCAAGAACGTTTTTCAAAGGAAACTTCAAAAGAAGCACTTACAGAATTTGTAAGACCAGTAGGAAGGAACGGAGCTGCTTTCAAGTGTTAAGGCAGATGATGGAATGCATCAAAAAGGCAGCAATAGTTGTGTGTGGATTTTGTTAGGCAACATTCATTTACTTAACAAATACTTGGGATTTGCTTTGCGAAAGGTTTTGTTTCAGGACCGGTTTACAATGACTAGTAAGACATTTTCCCTAACTGCAGGAAGTTCGTCATTTAGAAGAAAAGCAGTAGTCAATCAGTTACCTGTAATACATATGATAAGCATTATAATAGAGTTATCTGGAGGACATAGTAAGAAATCTGTGAGGAAAACACATTCAACAGTTTTCACTGTCTGAATAAAAATATGAATAAATGGCATGAGACAAAACTCCACTAATAAATTCAGTTTTCAAAAAAATCACTCTTACAGTAAAGATAGTTTATTTTCAAAAGCCGTCATTTTGGAATGATTAATATTAAGTTCATGTTCTTTGAGTTTCTTGAGTTAAAGCTGGATTAGTTTCATGTCTTAGTTTTTAACCTTTCCAGAAGATTACAGAAAACAGAACAGAAAGCAAAGTAGTAAAGATGTGCATATATGTGAGAGAACTGATAGATGAGATTTTTCCTTTTTAAAAATATTAAATTGTTAAATTTTATACGCTAAATAAATTTATGAAAAAATAAAGACTGGTTGTACAAATGTTTGTAAGAAGTTTTCAAATGGGTCTATAATCTTCAAAGTCTTGCAAGAAATGGAAAATCATGCTTGTCTGGATGAGGTATGCATTGGTGGTTGTTTGTTAGGATTTTATGACTAACTTTAAAAACAAAGTATGTTCTATCATTTAATCTGGTGAAATATCACATTTCAAGAGAAAACACAATATGGGATAGCTCAGTTTCTGAGACAATGTAGAATGATTCCAGCTAAACCAAAAAGAAATGATTTCCCTTGATCCCAGTCATCTACAAATTATAGAAAGAGATTAAAAAGTGAAAGCATTAAGTATCTTATTTGCCTTTGAGTTTGTCTTTATTTCTTTTCTCTCACTTATATGTCTGTAAAAAAGTCTGAAGAAATTTTAAAGTCTCTGAAACTTTTGAGGATAAAAAGGACACAACTGCTCTCTCTTTTCTGTACTGCTGTACAGGAAGCCACTGTCTGTGCTAATGGGACTGCAGTGAAAGCATATGTATCCCTGTGAAATTAAAGTGATTGGACGTTGTTTTAAGAAGGATTAACATTTTGTTGTTTAAAAACAGTGTGGATATGGTAGATACATGCATATTTTATCTTAAAGTGTAACAAATTACGTAAATTAACTTCACTCTGAGAAGTAGAGATATTATTCAATTGTACGAAACCTTATCCTGGGTGATAATTATTGTACAATTGCCTCTGTGTTTTGAATGAGGCACTTCAGTGTGAATAAAAAGATACACATATTGCATTCTAGAAAGGAAAATAATGACTTCACATATGAAAGATTCATGCTATAATTTTTCTGTTATTTTATGCAATTCAAAAGTGGCATGAGTGCAGATTGGAGAACTTCGTGCAAATCATAAGTTTTCATTTTCAAAACAATACACTTAACAATTGCATTAGCAGTAAAGAGGGTTCTTCTGAGCTATTGTTCGTGATGACTGTGTCTCAATTTGGAATTTAAAGGACTCTAAATATCAGTATTCTGTGAACAACGTGGAAATCACCACCTAAGTCTATTGCAGGCGCAATTTTCCCCTTTTCATAAGACCCTGATTTAAGACCTGAAAAATACTAAGAGAAATAAGCTTTTGAAACATGTTTGTCAAGCACTAGACTATATACAACAATGTGAAGGGAATAAACCAATTCTAAAGATGCAGGCAAGTTGACATTGTGAATACAAAACGTGGCTCTAACACTCATGTTTTCTTTTCCACGACTGAAAAATGTCCCTTTGCTGGAGTTGCATTCTTGGTCATACAGGTAAATAGAGTTGGGTAACTAAAGTTTTATAGGAATTTTTAAAAACCAAACTTACCTTTCAAAATTAGAGGTAAGGCTTGAATAAGCTTTAGCCACCTTAATAGAAAACAATAGCTATCTTTTTTTTTTTTTTTCTTGCGGTACGCGGCCCTCTCACTGCCGTGGCCTCTCTTGCGGAGCACAGGCTCCGGACGCGCAGGCTCAGCGGCCATGGCTCACGGGCCCAGCCGCTCCGCGGCATGTGGGATCTTCCCGGACCGGGGCACGAATCAGTGTCCCCTGCATCGGCAGGCGGACTCTCAACCACTGCGCCACCAGGGAAGCCCACAATAGCTATCTTTTAATAGTTACGCCTTGAGAAATACAATGAAATGAATGAAATAACATAAACGATGTGGTCTTTCAAAAGCGGAAAAAAATTATGTAATGGCAGACGCTTATTCATAGGCCCAAAGGAAGAAAATAAAGAGAAGCCAGAACAAAGAAGTGGAGACTTATTTTTAAGAATGCCTTCTATGCATCTTCTGAGTACCCCTAAGACCGTGGTAATTAGTCAAATTGATTTCAGCTGCCGTCACTAATCAAGCTCTTTTTAACTGTTGCTACAAAGGACTTGCATATCCTCCAAGTGGCAGGTAGCCTAAACAGTAAGATGTTTGCCCGAGTTCTTTTCCAGGAGCTCGGAGTCAGCTGTGTCTCGTTTGAGCTGAGCTGCTTAAGACTGGAGCGGACCACCGATCCTCCAACTGGGCATGCGCAAGTGACCCCTTGGTGACCTTCAGAAAACTCCACCCTCGCAATGCGCTACGCGCTTCCATTTTGGAACGTGCAGAGGCCTGCAGTTCAGTTACTCCTGCGCAGAACGACAATTACGCACGTTTTTGCAGTCGCCTCTCGGCATGCTCACCACGCCTTAGACCAGCCTGCTTCTTCATTTATCCCCCATCCGGCAGCCCTTGCTTTGGGGAGGTGGGTGTGAGACGTGTTCACCAGTCTCCTCGCTTGGCTGCCTTGCCAAACGTCGGCACCTCAGTGTTTGGCTTGCTGCCCGTCGTGCAAAACTGACCCGGTTCAGGAAGGCCCCAGCGCTGGATGAATAAGACGTGGCCAGAAAGGTAAGACAAGCGGGTCTGTCAGAATAAAATGTATAGTCTCTGAAAGCGTGGCCTCAGGCTGGAACAAATAGGACCTCAGGAGGGGCAGTCTCCAAACACAAAATTTTTCTTTGAAGAACCCTTAAGAAATCCACGTGTAAAATGTTTGAGTGCTCTATATATTGCAGTGCGTTTCTACTAAATGAGTAGCAATGGGATTCTGTCCTTGTGAAGTTACTGGGAGCAAACTCGCTCTCCTGCTGTAAACAACTAGAATATGGCACAAAATACGTGAAACAGCAGCTTTCAGACGTTGGATAACAGACAGTGGGTTGCAGAGATTCCCCAGGAGAAAGGAAACAAATGAAGCCCTGGGATTGCCTCACCTTTCTGCCACGAGGCACTTTCTGGGGTATGATGCTGGGAAGGAAAACCCGGGCAGAGCACGGTGGTTTCTTTGAGTTGAGGAGGGGTTTAGGGAGGCTGAGGTAGCTAGAATTTCAGAGCAGAGTATCAGAAAGGAGTTACACAGAGAAAGAGCTCTACAGAACTTCCTAGAGGTTCCCTTGAGCCCATGGCTGTGTACTGTGCACGTGTGTAGGGTGAAGATCTACAGTGCTGAGCACAGAATGATCAGGGAGCTGACACTGAGCAGTTCCCAGCAGATCATGTCTCTTTATCCATTTGTGTTTCTCTGGAGCAATTTGAGATTTTGATCACAGTTTTAGGGGAAAGATGATTTTTAGTTTGAAGTGTCGTATTGGAACATCTAGGCTAGACACATGAAAATGATGAAAGAAAACACACTTTTGAAAACTGAACGATAGAACCTGAGACACAGATCTGAGACTCATTTCGTAGAGGTAGGAGTTGACGTCATGAAAATGGATACGTTTTCTTAGAGAAGGTATGTAAAGAGGTATGAAAATTAACAATTATTGAGCATCTACTTCATGCTAGCACTAAGGTGGATGCAGTCTAAGGTATCTGAACTTAAAACGTTGTAACAATCCTGTCAGTTGGGTAATTGAATGCCATTCATAAAGATCAGAAAAATGGAACCCAGAACGTAAAGCAATTTGCTCAGGGTTCTACAACTGGAATGAATAACTTACTGAAGATCTTAAAATAGTTACCCAGATGTGTGATAGTCCAAAGCCCAATCTCATTCAGCTAAGACAGGCTGACAGGATTCCTGTACAGTACTGAATTTCAGAGAAGGAAGGGAAATGGGTGCTCTTGAGGGTCTAACCTGTTCTCTGGTTACTTCTCTAATTCACTTCCCAATACTCTCATTCACTCTGGTCAGCCATAATGACTCATGAGTATTGCTTGTAGGGACAAAGCATATTTCTACCTCAAGCAGTGAACCTCAGCATCCCTCGCAGAAATGCTCATTCCCACAGTGTCCACGTGGATTACTTTCTCAGGCTTCTGTTCAAATGTCAGTTCCCGGTGGAAGACTGCCTGACCACCCTATGTAAAATACTAATTTTTTCCATTCTGTATCTCCTTAATTTGCTTTACTTTTTTCTCCATAGCACTCTATCAGAAAATATGGCCTATAATTTGTTAGTTTTTATTTTCTGCTTCTCCAGATAGAATTAAGCTCCATGAGGTCAAAGACTGTATCTGTTTTAATCATTGTTCTCTCCCCATTGCCTAGAACAGGGCCTGGCATATTGAATGTTCTCATGTAAATGAATGAAGGAGCGAACCTGTTTTAGCTTACACCCCTAAATCACATATTTATACCTTTGCTTCCCAGTGGTATAACCAGTAATATATAACCTATTCGACTTTCACAGAGCTCCATTTAAAAAATGAAGAATTAGAGAAGTACAAGAGTGAGGGTAGTAATTTTTTTTTAAAGGTGGGGGGAGTGGGAGAGATAATTGAATATCAAGAAATGGCTAATTGTGTCAAATAAACCAGAGAATTTAAAATGAATGGGTTTGATACACTATTTGATTTGGCAAAGACATTGACCTTCAAGGGTTCACTTTCCACATAGAAGAGGACAGATACTGATGGACAAGGCATTAAACAAAAACGGAGTTGACAAGGGGCTGGAGTCAGGTTAAAGACAATTTTGGATCGTGCTAAAGAATAACTACTGAAGCTTTTAAAGGTGACTTGCCTTCTCAGTGATGCAGGAGTTACTGGCAGGATTAAGGCTAAAACCCTAGGTTTCTTTTTTTCTTTTTCTTTTTTTTTTTTTGCGGTACGTGGGCCTCTCACTGCTGTGGCCTCTCCTGCTGCGGAGCACAGGCTCCGGACGCGCAGGCTCAGCGGCCAAGGCGCACGGGCCCAGCCGCTCCGCGGCATGTGGGATCCTCCCGGACCGGGGCACGAGCCCGCGTCCCCCGCATCGGCAGGCGGACCCCCCAACCACTGCGCCACCAGGGAAGCCCATTCTTTCTTTTTTTTTTTTGAGAAGATTTTTTTTCTCTTTTATTACGTCAATATAGTGAATTACATTAATTGATATTTCTAGTTAAAATACTCCAATCCCCAGGTTTCTTTTTTTTTAAAAAACATCTTTATTGGAGGACAATTGCCCCACAACAAAGCAAATCAGCCACACATATACATATGTTCCAATATCTCTTCCCTCTTGCGTCTCCCTCCCTCCCACCCTCCCTATCCCACCCCTTTAGGTGGTGACAAAGCACCGAGCTGATCTCCCTGTTTCTTGATAGCTGTCTTTGAAATAAAGTATGGTTGCAGAACTTCCTAAGGGCAGCAGTAGAGGGCAGACGCTAATATTGAAGCCCTTTTCAAGTTTCTGTTTGCATAATATTGCTATTGTCCCATTGAACGGAGCAATGGGACAGTGGTCAAGAGTCATTGTGGGTAGGAACAGCGCAAGGCGTGGACAACAAGAAGGGTAATCTTTGTGGCTACTGACAGGTTAAAAACATGCATAGGGTAGATCTTATAATGGAGCATATTCAATGCAGAAGGCAAGTTGTTGATGAAAAACACGAGACAAATGCATAGGACCAAGGATTCTTAAGAGCCAGAAGGGGATCAGTCTTCCTCTGAAACTAAAAGGAGACATGAAATCATGGGTACAATAGAAGATGTTTTTGTAAAGAGGAGTAAGGCAGTTCACAGCAGACTCCTCTTATTTAGTCTTGGTCAGACGTCTCAGTCATCTTGCTCTTTCCCTTTCAGCTACTCTCTATTCTCATTGCGCTCCCTAAGGCATCTATCCTAGGCCCTATTCCATCTGAACTGCAAACTTCTCCTTCATGTTTGCACCGTATTAGAAGACCCAAAGTCTGGAAAGCATTCTAAAATTAATTATACAGGCAATCAAAGAGGTATTTTGAGAACACTTTCTTGCTGATTGTTCACAAATTCCAGATCATCTCACTTTGACTCTGTGGGCTACAGAAAACCCAAAAAACTGAAGCTTGTATGTACATAATTTCCTCTTAGTGAATACACTGGTCCTTGAGCTGAAGCAACCTGGCAGACCCATTTCAATTCAACATTCTGTAGAGATGGCCTTAGATCTAACCACTTTTTCTCGGGACCCTCCGATGCTTCATTTTTAGAAGAATAGTTATAACAAAAAATTTAATCTTAAAATTGTTTTAAATTTTTTTTTGAATTTTAAAAGATATTATGTTCAAATTAGGTTTAAAATTTGTTAAAAAGTAATACATAAGTATTATATAAAAATTCAAATAGTAGGGCTTCCCTGGTGGCACGGTGGTTGAGAGTCCGCCTGCCGATGCAGGGGACACGGGTTCGTGCCCCGGTCCGGGAGGATCCCACATGCCGCGGAGCGGCTGGGCCCGTGAGCCATGGCCGCTGAGCCTGCGCGTCCGGAGCCTGTGCTCCACAACGGGAGAGGCCACGGCAGTGAGAGGCCCGCGTACCGCAAAAAAAAAAAAGAAAAAGAAAAAAAATTCTAATAGTAAAAAAATTATTTAAATGAAAAGAATATCCCCTTTCCCAAAGACAACTACTGTTGAGTTTCTGACTTGAACACCAAATGGATTGTTGATATTAACAAAGTAGATAATTCTGTTTAGGTGAGATAACTGTACTATTTTTCTTTTTTTGAGTCATTATTTTCTATAGATACACATTTATGGTCAAAAAGTTTCTGTATCTTACCTGAAATTTAGTTTTCTATGCACTTCCTGACACACACATACATGTACACTTCTATATGCATTTTGAACACTGGCGTTAGCTTTGGGTTGCCATGTTTCCAGAGTATTTTTTGGCTGAGGGCACATTACAAGACCAAATCATATTTACTGGAAATCATGTTGCTTCATTTTCCTTATTCCCATTAGCCAAAGACATTATCTGGGACTACATCCAAATAAGTCTTTACTAGACACTCAGCTTAATTGGTGTTTCTCAATTTTATGTATTTTTAAATAATTGAAAAGTCACCTGAAGGGAGCTTAATATATAAATATGGCAACAGAATTCAAATTATGGAGTGAACAATCATGTTTTCAACCACAAAAGCATTTCTTTTTATTTTAATAGACATTGAATTATGATCAAGTAGCTAAGAAGTGTGGCATTCAGCAGTAATCAGTTCATTGACTGGTTCTTCCATGTAGCTACATTTGTGGAACAAAATTCAGAGGCAAGGGTATTGGCAAGGTAATTAGTGCATTGATTTCATGGTTGTCTTCAAGAAAAAAATAAAGAAAGAAAAGCTCACAATAGGAAAGAAATTTAGGCAATTGTTTTATTTATGAGACAAGTTGAATTCTTCATACTGTTTAAAAACAAAAGACACTGGTGCTCTTTGAAAAAGAATGGCTAGTTCCCGATTCAGGAAAATTCAGAACAGCACAGTCTGTACTCAAATACAAAAAATAGGAAGTGGTTATTCATACTTTAAAAGATCCTTTGTTATCAATGGGATAATAACCAAATTCTTCTAACTATTAAGTATGATTCTAATTTCTAAAAGTCAAATCTCATATTCTGTCAACAATTTTGGAATAGATTTGCTGTCCTTCCCTTCCCCAAATTAGTACACTGGGTATGCTGAGGAGTTAGGAGATCTCTTGGTCTTGAAATAATTTATTCCTATGGGAATGTGCCAAGTATAATCTCTTCACCAGAAAAGATGGTAGTATAGCAAGTTGAAAGAGGTTTAATGACTCAATCTCAGAAAGCTTTGTTAGTGCATAGAAGAAGATACAAGGATTACCCTAAATCGTTAGTAATAAAAATATATTTTTAGGAATAATATCTTTTGCATCAACTATATGTGGCTAGTTAGATTTGACTTGCATAAATATTTAAAATTTTTTAAATCATGTGTTAGCCAATAAAGAGAAAAAAACTTAAAGGATATTTCCTTTTCTACATTTTTTTCTAAATGAAGAAATTATTAATAAGCAATGTTGATGTTTTAAAGACATCAGCTTGGATTGGTTATGTAGTGGGTTTTTTTTTTTTTTTTTTGCGGTACATGGGCCTCTCCCGTTGCAGAGCACAGGCTCCGGATGCACAGGCTCAGTGGCCACGGCTCACGGGCCCAGCTGCTCCACGGCATGTGGGATCTTCCCGGACCGGGGCACGAACCCGTGTCCCCTTCATTGGAAGGCGGACTCTCAACCACTGCGCCACCAGGGAAGCCCTGTAGTGTTTTGATTATAACCATTATAAAATATCTTGAATCATTCCACTCTTAAATTTAGGAAGAGTAAAAGCTGGAGAAGATAACTGACTGAGTGTCACATATAGGAAGGTAGCTGCATCCTATAGATGAATTCTGTAACATTTTCTGTGTAAAAATGTTCTTTAATTATCCTAGTAGTGTTACCTTAAAGGAATCAGTCAGAACTAAGATGGTAGTGCCTGATCTCTATGTTATTACTACAATTCCAGTTGAAAAGTATGAGATATTAGAAATGGTTGGAAGATAATGAGACTAAACCAGAATGCCTCTGGTAACACTTCAGATGAATAGTGGAATTGCATATCTACTTATACTGTCAGAGTCCTTCATCTATAATTAAGGTCATAGAATCTTTCTCAGTATCTCCACCCAGGCATTTTTTCTTCTACTCTGGCACCTAAAAATCTAAAAGAAGAAGTAATAGACAAATGAACAAAAACTGAAGAGTTAGACCCTTGTGGTCCATACCTCTACGGCACCTACTTTCTTGAAAAATTTAAAAGTTTCGTAAGGACATCCACAAATAGGTGGAAATTTGCCATCATGGAAATCTAGCTTCATGTGAGACTAGAAATTAACAGCTATGGAAACTTACTCAGAGAATAATATGGGAGAAAGAATGAATTTTGCAGTCAGACAGATATGAGTTTGTGTCCTGGTTCCATCATTTACAAATAGAATAGCAATAATAATTGAGTGCTTTGCCTTAGAACAATTACTTGTATGCTCTGAGTCTTAGTTTCCTCATCTGCAAAATAGAGGTAATACTTACTCATATCTTTGATATGAATGTACATAAACTGCCTGAGAGAGGTAAAAATCCACTGACGTTTGTTTTCTCCTCCTTTTGGCTAGACAGTATGTAATACTTGACATGCCCATTTGCCCTAGCCATAGATTTGATGTAAAGTGATCCTCTCCTCTCATAACTTAGAATTAGTACATGTAATTATGTTATAGAAGCTAGATTTCTGCCTCCCTGCCTCTTTCCTTTGTTATTCTCCCTTCCTATCTAGAATACCTAAAATCCTAACAAAAAGTTTGGAACAATTCTATACATAGCTATAGATTATTCTTGACAATTTGATTTGCCTTCACGTTAATTCATTTAAGTACTTTATTACAATTACTAAATAATCTCCTGAGAATGGAAAATTGAACAGAGATTTATGCCTTTAAGAATTTTTTTTTTTTTTTTTTGCGGTATGCGGGCCTCTCACTGTTGTGGCCTCTCCCGCTGCGGAGCACAGGCTCCGGACGCGCAGGCTCAGGGGCCGTGGCTCACGGGCCCAGCCGCTCCGCGGCATTTGGGATCTTCCCGGACCGGGTCATGAACCCGTGTCCCCTGCATCGGCAGGCGGACTCTCAACCACTGCGCCGCCAGGGAAGCCTGCCTTTAGGAATTTTGGGTTCAGTGATAGAGTTAAGAAATTATCTACCACAATATATTGTGAAAAGAGGGTTAGGATTATCCACGGCAAGTAAAGGAAGCAGGATATGGGGAGGAGCATGGGGGTGACAGTGGATATGATGTGAGGGGTAGTGGTCAAAGAAGTTTTCTTCTCAAAGGAAGAGAAACTGGAGATAAGTTTTACCAAATGAGTATTACTAAGTTAAATCAAGAAGAGGCAAAGACACTTGAGGAAGTGTGAACAGCATTTATGAAAGCATAGGAGTTTGAAGAAACAAGATACTTCTTCTGGAAAGATTTCTGTGGCAGATTGTGTTTTTCAAAATATCTGCAACAGTGTTTCCAGACCCACATGTTTCCAGAACCTTACCTCTCCTCCATCAAGAGGTTGAGTCTATATCCCTTCCCCTTGAACTAGGGAAGGCCTTGGGGACTGCCTCATTAATAAAGTATAGTAGCTGTGACACCGTGTGACTGCCAAGGCTAGGTCATAAAAGGTGATGCAACTTCCTCCACTTTTTTCTTGAAAATGTGCCTTTGAAGTCCTGAGCCACCATGTAAGAAGTCTAGCCTCCTCAAAGCTGCTATGCTGAAGCAAACACACAGAGATGGGAGAAATGTCTGAGGAACATCAACTGTTCTGGCTCCCAGCTGCTCAAGACTTCCCAGTCCAAACATATCAGTTAGGAGGCCTTTGAGATGACACAAAAACTTAGGCATTGAAATCACTGAACCTGCATGAGAAATTCTGAATAAAAGCCACTGAGCTGAGTCATTCCAAACTCAAAACCATTTAAGACAGTAGTCTTAAATGATTGCTGTTGTTTTTAAACTACTGTACCTAGCGCAACGCCTGGCATACAGTATGTGTTCAATATATTCAATGAATATATATATATTTATAAATATATATATTCAGTGAATGAATAAATGAATGGATTACCTTTATATGTTTAGAGAGTGAGAAAGGCAGGGTCAGTGGGAGCTGAGCCTAGAAAAGCAGGTAGGAGACACATCATGAGCATCATTGTGTACTAAGCTGAAGCATTTGACCTTATTTTGAAAGCTACAGAGACCTGTAGAAGAAGAATTTAGGCAGTAGAGTGACACGATCAGATTCATACTTAAGAAGATCAAAATAGTAGTGGTATGGGAATGGAATAAGATCAAAGTAAGGAGTAGAGATACGCTCTATGTGAAAGGTCTGATCTAAAGAAATGGCAGTGAAATTGCAAGAAAAAGAAGATAAATCCTGAAATGTTGAGGGTAGAGAATTTACATGATAGATTTAATAGCAGTCTTCTGCCACATGGGCTTTCATTTATAGTTTTAAACGAAGTTAATTACCTCTCTTACATATGCCCCTTTAGGGCAATTTTTAAAAGTTTCTTTGTTTGATTTTGTATTGTCTTCATAATTACTGATTATTTCTGACAGACAGAAATCAGTCCCAGTGGTACCATCTCCTAGAGATAAGCAACTGTGCCTTATGTATTAATTTCTTGTGATCTCAAGCAGTTAATAGAGTTGAGCTAACTCATCATAATAATATTTTGGGAAATGAATTTCCTAGCTACTCACATGTCCTCTAAACTTAGGCATCTTCTTTGTGAAATGTTTTCCAACCAAGTTAATTATTAGCTGCAACCCTGAATCTTCAATATTAAGAGTATACGTTTTCTAGTAGACCCATTAACCATGAAATACTAGTTACTTTCCATGTTTCCAGTTGCTTTGAATAAAGTGTCAATTCCATGGTGTGAGTATGTGTGGAGTAGAGGGGATATAGGGAAAGGGGAGGAAGATGAGATGATGATAATCTTTGGAAAAGACGAATAATCCTTGAACAGTGGAAGACCAAAACAATATCTAAGATGAAGTAGCGTTCCAGTATTAAAATGAAGATCAGTGGACCTAAGAACCAGAGTAAGTTTAAGGACCAGTCCACAGATCTGAAGGGGTATGGCAGACACTGCTTGTAGCTTATCCAATATCTTTTCTATTAGAATAGAACCCCAACTCTGTTTGGGCAGTGTGCCCAGCCAAAAGAACTAAAATTTCCGGCTTCTCTTGCAGCTAATGATGGCCATGGGACATAGTTAAGGCCAATAAGATATAAGTGAAAGTTGCTGGATGGGATTCTGGGGAAATTTCTTTGAAAGGGTAGACTCAACTCACGTACATCATGTCTTTAACTTTTTCTCTTTTCTGAAACACAGCCTGTTGATGGTGGAATAAGTGCCTTGCAACCATGATCATAAGGACAAAAGCTGTCACCTAAGGATAGAGGAGTAGAAGGCTAGAAGAAGCTCAAGTGTCTGGTGGCATCATGAAGCCATTGAACTGGTCCTGAGCTAATAACCTCTTAATTTTTTTTAATGAAAATTAAGAACTCTCTGGATTAGGGATCTTCAGAGAAACAAAACACACCCAACATACACATATATATATATGTGTATACACACACGTATATATACAAACACACACATGCATATAAAGAGAAAGAGACAGAAACAGAAAGTGAGATTTAAGGAACTGGCTCTCATGTGATGATCATGGGAGCTGGAAGTTTGAAATTTGCAGGGCAGGCCAACAGGTGGAAACTCAGGCAGGGTTTCTATGTTGCAGTCTTCAGGCAGAATTCTTTCTTCAAAAAACATGTCTTTGCTTTTAAGGCCTTCAACTGATTGGATGAGGTCACACCTACATTATGGAGGGCAATCTACTTTATTTAAAGTCTGCCCATTCTAAATGCTAGTCACATATAAAAGTACCTTCACAACAACATCTAGACTGCTGTTTGACCAAAAACCTGGATTCCATAGCCTAGCCCAGTTAATGTATAAAATTAACCATCACACTTTTAAAATTGTTAGAACCACTGGTTGATTGGGTTTCTATTGCAAACACAGGTACAGAATGTCTTAATTATTAATGGCAAGGGAAAGAGATTGTATCTGTAAATATGAGCAGTTCTAGGTGGTAGGAGTGGAAATGAGCAGGAATAGGGACGGAGGAAAGGGAGGATATCAATTAATAGTCTTGTATCTGCTTGATCGTAGCCTCTGTTCACATCTGCTGATGTTCACCTTTTAGACTTCAAAGTGCCTGAATCTAAAAGTTTGGAATCTCCTGACCATCAAGGGAGACAATGCAGCAGTCATTGCCCTCCCGCTTCCCGATTTTGTTACAATATGAATATTGTAATAGTACTGCTTAGGCAAAATGCATTGACAAATTGAGTTAGCCATCTGAACACATATCAGTGAGAAATGAGAAAGTTGGAGTTCCTTATTTCTCCGACCTTTCAATAGGGCACTTATCCTTGAAATACAACTGTTCCTCTCCCCAAGCTGCAGGATCACAGTTACATTTTAGTGCATTATTTTGAAGGCCTGGTGTGGTGCTTTTGTTTCTTGGTGAGATTTAACTTGTAACGTCAGCTCCTAGGATTGCTTAGATTTATTTAGACCACTTGTTTACAGTTTGGGGTAAATCTAGTAGGATTGTTTTGAGGGCCATTTCTACCCGAGCTTTTAGACTTGGGGTTTCTTGGATGAGTCATCCAGCTTCTTTAGGTCTTCATTTCCTTACCTGTAAAATGAGGTATTCATCCTGGATAATCGCCAAGTTCATTTCCAGTAAAAACTGTTAGAATTTTGTGGTATTATCTAAGAGTTCTTTGTACCTTGGCAGGGAAAAAATTTCTTCAAGTAACTCTCTGTCCTGGAATTCATAATTTCACTGCCTGCACACACAAAATCAAGTACTAGGACTAAAGTGGTTGGTTGTACCCTGCAGTGGGTACTATCATGTTTTTTTTAACTTTTATTGAAGTATAATTTTAAGTGATAAAATTTACCCTTTTAAAGTATATACTTGTATAATCATGACCACAATCAAAATATAGACCATTTTCATAATTCACACAAGTTTCCTCATGCCTCTGCCTAAGTGGTTCTCTAGAAACCACTGATGTGTTTTCTGTCCCTTTATTTTTTCCTTTATTAGAAGCTCATTTAAATGGAATCAGGCAACACTTAGTGTGACTGGCTTTTTCGACCAAGCATAGTGATGTGAAATCTGCCTGTGTTTTTACATGTTCCTTTTCATTGTTGAATAGTGATCTCTTGTTTGAATTTAAAACTGTGTGTTTATCCATTCACCAGTTAAGGAAATTTGTGTTGTTTTCTTTTTTTTTAACTTCTGCATAAAGCTTCTATGAACATTTGCATATAGGTATTTTTCTTTCATTTTTCTTGTATTCCACATAGGAGTGGAATTGCTGAGTCATAGTGTCAATATATTTTTAATTTTATAGGAAGTGATCAAAGTGGCCGAATCATTTTGCATTCCAACCAGCAATGTTAAAATTTTCCCACATTCTTACCAATGCTCACTAGTTTTTCTTACTTTTTTCTTTTTGAATTTTAGCCATTCTAGTGGATATGTAGTAGTGTCTCACTGTGTTTTTAATTTGCATTTCCACGTTGACTAAATGTGTTGAGCATCTTTGCATTTGTTTATTGGCCGTTCACATATCTTCTTTAATGAAGTGTTTGTTAAAATACTTTGCTTATTTCTTTATTGAGTAGTTTGTCTTTTTATTGTTGAGCTACAAGTGTTTTTTATATATTCTGGATACAAGACCTTTATCAGATACATGTTTTGCACGTATTTTCTCCCAGTCTGTGTCTTGTCTTTTCAAGTACAGAAGTTTTTTTTTTTTTGATGAATCCTGTTATTAGTTTTTTCTTTATAGTACGTATGTCTTTGTCTTGTCCAAGAAATATTTGATAACCCAAGGTTACGAAGATTCTCTCCTGTGTTTTCTTATAGAGGATTCATTGTTTAAGCTCTTATTCTTGGACTCAGGATGCATTTTAAGTTTAATGAGCATAATTTTAAAAATTGCTTTCTGCATTCATTACTTTTGCACCTTTGTCAAAAATTAACTTACTGTTTATGAGTGAGTCTGTTTCTGTACTGTCTATCTTGCTGCATTGATCTATGTGTTTATCCTTATGTCAGTACCACATTGTTTTTTTTTGTTTTTTTTTTTTTTTGCGTTACGTGGACCTCTCATTGTTGTGGCCTCTCCCGTTGCGGAGCACAGGCTCCGGATGCGCAGGCTCAGTGGCCATGGCTCACGGGCCTAGCCGCTCCGCGGCATGTGGGATCTTCCCGGACCGGGGCACGAACCCGTGTCCCCTGCATCGGCAGGCGGACTCTCAACCACTGCGCCACCAGGGAAGCCCCAGTACCACACCGTTTGATACATAGCTGTATCAAATACATGTACACGAGTACTCCAATTTTGTCGTGTTTTACAAAAACATTTTGGCTGTTTTAGGTCTTATGCATTTCAGTATAAATTTTATAATTGTTGGTTAACTTCTCTAAAAATCTTGCCATGATTTTAATAGGATTGCACTGAATTTAGAGATCACATGGAGAGAATTGACACCTTACTAATATTGAATTTTCTGATCCACGAACATAATATATGCCTCTAATTTGATCTACTTTAATTTCTATCTGCAATACTTATCAATTTTCAATGTACATATCTTTCACATATTTTATAAAATGTATCCTTAAGTGTTTCATGTTTTTCTTGCTATTGTAAATAGTACTTTAAAATGTTACTTTTCAACTGTACATTAATAATTCATAAACATACATTTGATTTTTTTATGTTGACCTTTTGTCCTTGTGGCTTTGCTAAACTCACCTAATCAATTTTTTGGTAGATTCCTAGAGGTAGTCTTTGTAGATAATTGTGAAATGTAATAATAAAAGCAGTTATACTTCTTCCTTTCCAATCTGTATGTCTTTTTTTTCCTTTGCCTTATTGTGCTAGCTAGAATTTCCAGTTAATGTTGAATTGAAAAGGTGAGAACAGATACTCTTGACTTGTTTCTGATTGTAGAGGAAAAGAATTCAGTGTTCACTATTAAGTGTAATGTTAGCTATGTTTGTAGAGCCCCTTCATTAGGTTGAGGAATTTACATTGTACTTTTAAATTAATGAAAACTTTGTCATGAATAAGTGTTGAATTTTGTGAAACGATTTTTCATATGGTATACATTTTAGTCTGTTACTATGGTAAAATACATTGGTTTTTGAATGTTGAAACAACTGCATTCTTGGGAGGAAGCCTACTTGGTCATGATATACTACCTACTTTATATGTTGTACAAATTGATTTGCCAATTTATATTAGGGATATTGCATTTATGTTTAGGAACAATATTGGCCTATAGCTCCCTTTTCTTGTAACATCTTTGTCAGGTGTTAATATCATGGCAATTCTAGTGTCAAGTAGTCAGATGCCCCCGCCTCTCCTCCTCATGCTTCGCTTTCATTGTTTTGTAGAGTTCATTAGTGAAGCCATGTGAAACTAGAGTTTTCTTGCAGAAAGGTTTTTAACTAAAAAGTCAATTTTAATACATATAGGGTTATTCAGATTGTCTATTTCTTCTTGAGTGAGAGATGGTAGTTTGTGCCATTGGAGGAATTTTGTCCAGTTCATCTAAGTTGTCAAATTTATTGAAATAGAGTTGCTCAAATATTCCCATTATTGTTTAATGCCTGAAGCATATGTCTTCTGGCAGTATGATCTCTTAGCTTTTTCTTTTGTCTCAAAAAAATTTTTATTTCACTTTCATTTTTGAAAGATGTTTCAACTGTGCATAGAATTTTAGGTTGCCGTGGGGGGGGGGGTTTGTTTATTTTTCCATTAAGTACTTTAAAGATATCATTATGTCTTATTTGCATATTTTCTGATGAGAAATCTGCTGACATTCTTACCTATGACCCACTGAGCATACTGCTTTTCTTTTCTCTGAATGACTTCAAGACTTTTTGTTTTCTCTTTTTAGTTTGACTGTGATATGCTTAGGCTGTTTTCTTTGCATTTATTAAGCTTGGGATTTTCTGAGCTTCTTGGATCTGTGGTTTGTTGTCTTTTTTTTTTTTTTTTTTTTTTGCCATGCCGCGTGGCATGTGGGATCTTAGTTCCGCAACCAGGGATTGAACCTGTATCCTCTGAGTGGAAATGTGGAGTCCTAACCACTGGACCTCCAGGGAAGTCCTTGTGGTTTGTTGTCTTTTATTAAATTTTTGAAAATAATCAGTCATTATATGTTCAAATGTTTCTAATGCTCTATTCTCCCTCTTTTTTGGTGGGGGACTCCAGTTACATGTATATTAGACTGATGGTTTCCCACAGCTTTTGGATGTACTATACTTGTTTCCTTCCGTTTTTTCTCCTTCTGCTTCAATTAGTTACTTTATTTCTTTCAATTTTTAAAATTAAACTTTTTATTTGGGAACACCTTTATAGAAAAGTTATAAATATAGTGCAGAGAGTTCCCATATATACTTCACCCAGCTTCCCCTAGTGTTAACCAGTGGTACATTTGTCAAAACTCAAATATTAACATTGGGACTATTAGCTAAACACCACCATTTTTTCTACTAATGTCCTTTTCATGTTCCAGGATCTAATCTAGGATACCATGTTACATTAGTCATCATGTCTTTTTAGTCTCCTCAAGTCTATAATAGTTTCTTGGTCTTTCCTTGTTTTTCATTATCTGTACAGTTTTGAAGAATATTGGTTGAGAATTTTGTAGAATATCCCTCAATTTGGGTTTGTCTGAAATTTTCTCCTGATTAGAGTGGGTTATGGGTTTGGGGGATGAATACCACAGAGAGGAAGTGCTCTTCTCATCACATCATATCAGGGGGTACATGCTATCCACATGACTTACCACTGGTGATGTTGACCTTGATCACTTGGTTGAGGTGGGGTCTGCCAGCTTTCTCCCCTTCATACATTCTTTGGAAGCAACTCACTAATTGCTTCAGTGGGCCACTGCTCCTGTTTTGTGTTTGGTGTGATACCTGTAGTGCTATAGAGTTTCTCTTATTGTTTCTCCTCCACCCTTAGCTTTCAGCTAGCTCTGCATGCTCATGACATAGAAGGATGTTTTTCTGTGTACTGTTGCCCCTCTCCACAGTGGTAGGCTATTACTTAGTGCGAGACTTGTGGATATAAGGGGAATTTTGCTTTCTCCTGCTATAGCCTCTGCCTTAAGTCTTAAGCATGCCCTGTGTAACTCTGCCTCAAAGGCGGATCTACCTGTGTTTTAGCCCTTCCCCAGTGGCAGACCATCTCTTTCTTGACTCTGAGGATTGAGCAGTGAATAAAACACAGAATGAATTTCATAAAGCTACATCTACAACAGCTGGTAGAAAACTGATAAACACAGGCATGCTGATTACTTGGCTTCAGGTAGATGAAGAGCCCAGCTAATTTTACCCAGTTTGGCCAGTTTGAGTCATTATTTTGTTTATTCAGGCAAATTGTTAGTTTTCCCAATCACTGAAAGGAATTCTTGCCTTTTTATTTACTGAAGGGGAAGACACTTTTCCCAAGTAGAACTCATCAATTCCCTCTTTGTTAGGGTGGATGCCAATTCAATATTCAGATAACTTAACTCTGAAATATAATATAATTATACTTAATTGGGGAAATACCAATAACATTAAAATATTCCATTTGGAAATACGTTATCTGTATTTTTTCTGGATTTATTCTAAATCTTCTAAAAGCAGTGAGGACAGAGGTAATTACAAATCTAAAATGTGAAATAGTTTAGACTCAACACAGTGTTTGGTAAGTGAAAAGGCTGCTTCAAGTATAATTGCATGGATAGAAATCATGTATTTTAAGAAAACTCCTCGTTATGTATGTATGACGTTTAAATTTTAAAGCTTGTTATGTACTATCAAATGCTGGCACCCCAAACATCACCAATGCATCCTGTTGATAAGACAAATCGAAATGTATCACTTACCATGGTAAGGGAGATCACCACCTTGACAGAATTTGATCTTGTCTCAGAGAAGGACTAGGTTAGATTTTTGTTAAGCATTTGAAGTTTGGTTTAAGATGGTTTTTCAATGTGGAGGCTTACTTAGGATTAAGTGAGGATCATGGTATATTAGTTTACAATTGGGGGCACAGCAAGGTGAGGGCACAAATTGTTAATTTCCATTAAAGAGTCAATGGACCTTTTGGAAAGTCCTGTAATGTAATGAGCAATATTATTTGCCTGGGCAAGAGTCTTCTAGAATAATAAAACTGTACTAACGTAGACAACTGAATGCCATGTCAGTGATTCTCCGTGAACCATGTGAGTGGTTCTCAACTGTGGCTGTTTTGCCTCCCAGGGGAATTTTGGCAAAGTCTGGAGACGTTACAGTTGTTACAAGGGGAGTTGGGGTTCTTGATGCTACTGGCATCTGATCAATAACTGTCAGCCAGGGATGCTGCTAAACATCCTATGCAGAGAACAACCTCCATGACAAAGAATTATCCAGCCCAATATGTTGATAATGGCCAGGTTGAGAAATCCTGGTGTGGACAAGAGGTCTATAAAGGGCCAGATGGTAAAAAATTTTACACTTTGGATCATACGATCTCTGTTGCAACTACTCAACTCTGTTACTGTGCAAAAGAGTCACAGATAATACGGAAATAAATGGGCATGACTGTGTTCCAAACTTTATTTACAAAAACAAGCAAGGAGCAAGATTTGCCCTGGTGGGCTGTTCTTTGCTGATCCCTAATGGAGCCAGTAAGCTGTATGGGGATAGCAGGTTTCAGTTTTCAGTGTCTAAGTGTATGAGTAGATGGTTTCTGATCTCAGCAGTGTGCTTTGAATCGTCAATAGAAGAAGAAACATTTTCAACTAAACATAGGTAAATAGCAAATAAATATGGAATGTCACATGAAAACCCTAGACTTCCCAAAGAACACCGTGAACATTTCTGTGGAGCTGATTTTCTGTGCTACATGAACTATACCAAAACAACAATCTGTTTGCTGAACCAGTAGTTTTCCAGGATGAACTAATGAAACTAAAATTACTTTTTAGCTGGGTTTTATCTGTATTATGAAACTCATTTAAATAAAAAAAATGGTAACATGAGACAAAAATAATTATTTCTTTTAAAACGAAATATAACACTCTCAATGACAATGGCTTAAAAATTATCCCTTTAACACTTAGTACTTTTTTCTTCTTTTTTCAGTTTTTTTGCTGCATTAATCACTTCCTGAGATTATATATATATTTGTTTATTGTCATGCCCTCCCTGTGAGGTCATGGTCATTGTATATTTCAGTCACAGCTGTATCCCCATCACCTAGAGGACCAGAATGAATAATTACACCGCTCATAGAGAACCATTATTATCATCATAGATAACAGAGCACTTACTGTGTGCCAGCTACTCTTCTAAGGACTTTACATGGATTAGCTAGTCTAATCACATTACAACCCTGGGTAGAAGGTACTATTATTATTCACAGTTTAAGAGACGAGAATAATGAGGCATAGACAGGCTAAGTGACTTGTTTAGGCCCACAGAGCTAGCAGGTGACAGCTAAGATTTGAGTCCATGTAGTCTGACACCAGAATCCACGCTTTGAACTATTACACTACAGCTAATGCTCTCATGCTGATATGTTGCATAAATACACATATATACATACATAGTTTGCATATTTCACAATTTCTCTATTGTAAAGCTGGTTACACCCTTACCCTAGGTCTGCTGGCTCTGTCATTCTGCATTATTGTCGTTCGTGATATTCAGGACCCAGGTCCTTAGAGGTCTATCTCTGTGAGGCATTGAGGTGCCTCATGGGAAACAGCAATTCCTAAGGAAAGAGAGAGTTGGAAAAATAAGCTTGTTCCACTATAAATGTTCCTACTATTAGAGAGAAAGATGGTATTGGTATTGGTCAGAGCACAACGTGTATTGCTTCCTGTGAATGGACATCTGAACCCTTCCTGTGAATGGATACCTGAACTCTAGTGGAGAGAGGCTTCCGTTGATAAAATCTCAAAGGGAAATTTTCTCACAAAACTCTCAGAGACGTCAGGAACACAAGGAACACTACTTGGTAAGAAAGCATGACACAAAGGTAGAGGTCGGGAAGGATCCCTACTGCACCAGCAGTGGGGTTACACCTCAGTACTGCCTTGTATCCACAGTCACTGCTATTTCGCCAGGGCTGGGGGCATATAATCATGTGTGGCACCCAGGCAACACAGCACAGGCAATAAGGCATGGCAGCAGGAGAGTGGTGGCAACAGTCACAGAGCAGCTGCAGCTGAGGGTGGGAAGGGCATTCTGGGAGGTCTCAGCAGCAGACATTACTGCAGGGAAAACATATTTCTATGTTGCAATGGGGAAGGCCACATTGATGCCTATGAATACTCCAGAGATGTACTCCAGAGGCCCCAAATGATTGGGTTAGGAGAAGGACAGAGCTAAAGGTCAAGTGCTTTTTATGGTAGCAGCTTAGAGTTACCCCGTTTTTCTCCTTATGACTGTGGAGCTTCAGAATAATGGCTTGCAACTATTATAGAGCTAAAGCCAATATTATCTTCAAGAGTAAATGTGTGTATGTGTACGTGTATGTGTGCGTACTTGAGAGAGAGAGGGTGGGGAGAAGGCAGATAGGCTGTATATCTGTATATTTAGGTCTAAATCATCTTCGGTCATACAAACTGAGCAAATTAACACCAATGCATTGGGTCTTTACTAAAAAACACAATGGTCGCGGTTGTTCTCTGAATTACTAATGCCCTGAAACTGCCTGAAAGTCATTTGGATGCTTGCTGATAATACTCCTGATGAGGAATAGAATTTATTTTTTGCTTGAGAGCTAATTAATGTAATCTTTAAAATATATAAATCCCATGGTGAGCCCAAATAATTATAATTGAAATGTGGACCTTGCCAAAACTGAGAAAATTAAAATGCAGACAAAATCTGTTAATATATCTAAATTAAAAAAAAACAAAAAGGAAAGAAAACCAATTAACTTCTGGAAACAGGGTTTGATATTTAGAATGAGGAGATTAAACTATGCAGATATCAAATTAACATTTGGAATGAAGATGGTGTTGCCCAGCTGCCTTTCAAAGCTTTGCCTTGCACAAACTAAAGTTGCTACGGAGCAGGGAAGTGAGCTGTTTAAAAGGCCACAGTTGTGTTCCCTAAATGGTCCACACAGGGATCATAAAAATTCCTGATGGAATCTTTAGCAGCATGGAGGTAATTGGAAGGAAGGCATGGGGCTAGTAATTAAATCACAAATCTTTTCTGGGGAAATTATATGTAGATACACATATAGAGAGACATATATAAATAAATAGATGAGCTAAACAATATATACAGGTATGTACATATATATTCACTTATACAACACCTAGTTAGTCATTTTGGTCATTTCAGCAAACAGCTGAGCAACTCCATCAGAAAAAAGAAAAACATTGGAGGTATGGGGCTTAGAGTACAGTTGTACGGGCTTCCCTGGTGGTGCAGTGTTTAAGAATCTACCTGCCAGTGCAGGGGACACGGGTTCAAGCCCTGGTCCGGGAAGATCCCACATGCCGCGGGGCACCTAAGCCCGTGCACCACAACTACTGAAGCTCGCGTGCCACAACTACTGAAGCCCGCACGCCTAGAGCCCGTGCTCCGAAACAAAGAGAAGCCACCACGATGAGAAGCCTGCACACCACAACAAAGAGTAGCCCCCGCTCGCCGCAACTAGAGAAAGCCCGCACGTACCAACGAAGACCCAATGCAGCCAAAAAATAAATAAATTTATGAAAACAAATACAACTGTAAAACTTTCAGAATATACATTATCATATAACATCTGTACATCTGGTGCATTTCAGCAATTTAGTAGGAAAAACAAAATGGCCAAATTAGTTTTTTTGTTTTGTTTTATACCTGAACTGACCAACCAGCTCAATCCAGGTCCTCTGGTAGTTCCATGTTATTACTACATTTAGGAAATCAGATAAATGTGTCTTTGGTTCTTAGGGATATTTCTATGTGTTTCTCACTTTTCAAACAGCTGTTTTTAGCATTGTGTAGGTACCGTCACAGCCTCTTCCACTGCATTATTATAAAGAGTTCACGGTAGGATTTCTGTAGACACAGTACCATAAAGAGGTTACGGTATATCAGTGTGAATGGATCTGTTCTTACCTCATTAGCCAGCCAGACAGAAGTAATTTTGAATATCAGATCTGGACCCTGGGGGAACTCTTGTCCTTTTCTAAGACAAGCTGTAGAATGTGTACTCTGCTGCACAACCTTGAGATGACCATTAAAGTTCAGAACTCCATCATGAGTACCATCACCAAATGGCCATATTAATAAGACACCTGAGAGAGCAGAGATGAGAATGCTTTCAGAGACTTATAACTAGCACTGACAGGGACACAAGACCTTCATCTTATTCTGATTATTCTGGCTTCTTAGCCCAGAGGAAAGAAAACGAGTCAGAAAAACAAAAGGTTTGTGGAATTAGTTTGGTGTCCTATCTATTCCCCAAGGGAACAGAAGAGCAGAGAATGGGGAAGAAAGCAGAGGGAGAATGATTTCTTACCAAGTACTGTATTTGAAAAGCAAACTGGTAAGATGAACAGTTAATGAACGCATCAGCTCATTTAGCAAATATATTTTCTTTCATTAATCATTTAGCAATATTAAGTATTGTAGGCTTGGAGTTAACTAGGATGAGCTAACTCAGAGAAGGCCCCTGCTTCAATAGAACTGCAGCCTAGTGTGGCGTGCAGACCTTCATTGAATAGTTACTCTGATGATAAACCAGGTCTATGGACATGCATTTGGAAGGAAGCAGATGAAGAATGGGGGTGAACAAAATAATACAGTGTTTGGAATATGACTATGTTAAATCCTACTCTAAATTGGAATGACCGCCTACCTAAATCATTCTTTTATATAATCATATCTGCCAGAACTTTTGTAATACCCCATCTCTGGTATCTGCAAAGCTCTTTTTACACTTAACAGCAAAACTCTCATTCTTGGCAGCAATTTGGATCTTAGAATGGTCAACCCAGCGAGTATGGTACATCTCTTTAAGATATGCTACAACATAATTTTAGAGAGGAATACTTTGTAAATGAATTATGCATACTTTGGTACTGTTAATGCAAATATCCATAAGATTTTTAACTTTCAAAATTATTGTTAAAGATTTTTTCCCATAAAGTTTCCCTAATTTGATACCAATGGCATTTTTTACAGAACTAAAACAAATCTTAAAATTTGTATGGAGACATGGGGGACCCTGAATGGCCAACACAGTCTTGAGGGAGGGGGGTGGAGCTGGGGGAATTGGACTCCCTGATTTCAGACTGTACTGCAGGGCTGCAGTGATCAGGACAGTGTGGTGCTGGCACGGGAACAGAAATATAGATCAATGGAGCAGGATAGAAAGCCCAGAGATAAACCCACACACATATGGTCACCTTATCTTTGATAAAGGAGGCAGGAATGTACAGTGGAGAAAGGACAGCCTCTTCAATAAGTGGTGCTGGGAAAACTGGACAGAGACATGTAAAACAGTAAGATTAGAACACTCCCAAACACCGTACACAAAAATTAAGTCAAAATGGAACAGAGACCCAAACTTAAGTCTGGACACTATAAAACTCGTAGAGGAAAACATAGGAAGAACACTCTTTGACGTAAATCACAGCAAGATCTTTTTCGATCCACATCCTAGAGTAATGGAAATAAAAACAAAAATAAACAAATGGGATCTAATGAAACTTCAAAGATTTTGCACAGCAAAGGAAACTACAAACAAGACGAAAAGACAACCCTCAGAATGGGAGAAAATATTTGCAAACGAATCAACGGACCAAGGATTAATCTCCAAAATATATAAACAGCTCATGCAGCTCAATATTAAAGAAACAAACAACCCCATCCAAAAATGGGCAGAAGACCTAAATAGACATTTCTCTAAAGAAGACATACAGTTGGCCAAGAAGCACATGAAAAGCTGTGCAACATCACTAATTATTAGAGAAATGCAAATCAAAACTACAATGAGGTATCACCTCACACCAGTTAGAATGGGCATCATCAGAAAATGTACAAACAACACATACTGGAGAGGGTGTGGAGAAAAGGGAACCCTCTTGCCCTGTTGGTGGGAATGTAAATTGATAATGGTCACTATGGAGAACACTATGGAGGTTTCTTAAAAAAGTAAAAATAGAATTACCATATGGCCCAGCAATCCCACTACTGGGCACATACCCAGAGAAAACCATAATTCAAAAAGACACGTACACCCCAGTGTTCACTGCAGCACTATTTACAATAGCCAGGTCATGGAAGCAACCTAAATGCCCATCAACAGATGAATGGATAAAGAAGATGTGGTACATATATACAACGGACTATTACTCAGCCATAAAAAGGAACGAAATTGGGTCATTTTTAGAGACGTGGATGAATCTAGAGACTGTCCTACAGAGTGAAGTAAGAAAGAGAAAAACAAATATCGTATATTAACGCATATATGTGGAACCTAGAAAAATGGTACAGATGAACCGGTTAGCAGGGCAGAAGTTGAGACACAGAGGTAGAGAACAAACGTATGGACACCAAGGGGGGAAAGCGGCAGGGGTGGTGGTGGTGGTGGTGGTGGTAGTGGGATGAATTGGGAGATTGGGATTGACATATATACACTAATATGTATAAAATGGATAACTAATAAGAACCTGCTGTATAAAATAAAATTCAAAAATTCAAAAAAAAAAAAAAGTTAGTTTCCTGAATTTGATATCAGTCTAAAAGACCTTATTTTCTGGGCTAGAAATGAGTATATGGATGTTTGTGCAGCTGCTGATTATTATTTTGCAATTTTGCAGTTTGTACAAAACTAATCTGTTTTTTGATGGAGCTGGTGTGGCAGGTAAAAAACTGAGTCCGTGTGTTCATGTGTCCTGGAAAGGTAAAAAGAACTTTATTTATTTTACTTATTTCTACTGGCTAGTGGAAATTTATCTTAATTCATTCACTTTCTTCCCTTTATCCTTGTTCTTTCAGGGTTCAGTCTAATTACAGGAAGATTATATACTGTCTATGCAAGTTGGCATCTTCTAAGTTGTCTTTATTCCCATCTGTTCATTGGTCCCCATGAGTCATAGCTAAGTCCCACTCCTAGCTACAGGCCATCTTCAGTTTGCTTCTTTCTACACCACTGTGGATGCATGGAAATCATCTTGTTCTTTTCCACATTTGGGCACAGTTACTCTGTGAGCTCTCAGTCCCATCGGCCTGGACACCAGGTGCAGATATTTCTAAATCTCTTGCCGCCTCGCTACAGTGTTCTGGAAAAGGGAGTGCAGCTTCCCTGTGCTCTTGGATCTCAAATTTATCAGGATTTCCCCTCACACCCCACCTTCAAGATGAGGCTGAACTTGGTAGAAATGTAAGGCTCAAGTCTAACCTTTCTGAGGGATCCAACACTGAATGTATTTAGTCAATGTTTTTCATGGAGGTTTACTGCAACCCCATTAATCTGGAGTATCTTTTCTAGTCTTGGGGTGGAAAGCTTTGCTCTGAACCATTATATAATCTTTCTGCCATGAATCCGCTTATTAAAAGTTCTTCTCAGCTCCTTTTGCAACACCATTTTTTTGAGATATAGTTGCTCTGTTTTCTAGTTTCCTGAATGGGACAAGGATCGCTAAGGATCACAGGTCACTGAATATGCCACTGAATTAATAGCATAAAGCCTTATGTTAATATATTTGTGGTGCTTTTTTTTTTGAAGATTAGTGAGTGATTCAAGCCTCAAGCAAAGCAACAAACAACGGTTTTGTATGGGTCTTGAAAGAGTCTCAGTGTTCTGGAAAGAGAGATCCCACTCAGATAACAGGTACTTCATATTTTCACAGAGAGCTGTAGGATTGTATGCTTATCCATGTCAATATTTCCTGTAGGCTTCATCTTCTTTTGATGGAGGAGGGCATTACTATGGATTAAAAGGTTTATTGGAGTTTAGATTTTTAGAATATTCCAGAAGTGAGTGAGCCACAAACAAGTTTTTTAGAAATTGTTTTTGTTCTCAGTATATGCTTTCCAAAGTAAAATATTCTCTGAATTTTTTCTTTCTCAGATAGAATAGAAAACTGATACCTGTGTGTGTGTGTGTGTGTGTGTGTGTGTGTGGGTGTGTGTACCACTGATTCAATTATCACCCTCCAGTGTTGTTGGGGTTTTTTTAACATCTTTATTGGAGTATAATTGCTTTACAATGGTTTTTTAGTTTCTGCTTTATAACAAAGTGAATCAGTTATACATATACATATGTTCCCATATCTCTTCCCTCTTGCGTCTCCCTCCCTCCCTCCCTCCCTATCCCACCCCTCTAGGTGGTCACAGAGCACCGAGCTGATCTCCCTGTGCTATGCGGCTGCTTCCCACTAGCTATCTATTTTACATTTGGTAGTGTATATATGTCCATGCCAGTCTCTCACTTTGTCACAGCTTACCCTTCCCCCTCCCCGTATCCTCAAGTCCATTCTTTAGTAGGTCTGTGTCTTTATTCCCGTCTTACCCCTATGTTCTTCATGACCTTTTTTTTTTCCCCCTTCAGGGTATATGCCCAGGAGTGGGATTGCTGGGTCATATGGTAGTTCTATTTTAGTTTTTTAAGGAACCTCCATATTGTTCTCCATAGTGGCTGTATCAATTTACATTCCCACCAACAGTGCAAGAGTGTTCCCTTTTCTCCACACCCTCTCCAGCATTTATTGTTTCTAGATTTTTTGATGATGGCCATTCTGACCGGTGTGAGGATGATATCTCATTGTAGTTTTGATTTGCATTTCTCTAGGGTTTTTGACTTCTTGGTCTGTTCATGAGCTTCATACCCTGTCAGAATCTCAGGAATTAAGCTTACATGAATGCAATTATTTCTTCTCTACAAAAGGAGGCGTAAATTGATATTTTCTTTCAGATAATGCCCCTTGGAAATCCAAACAGGATATGTTTCTTTCCCTTTTGTGGTGAGTGAGTTGTATGAAATCTTATTGCTATGTATACAATATTTATTTACAATGGCACCATACCTCTCCATTTATTTATTTATTTTTTAAAATTTATTTGTTTACTTTTGGCTTAGTTTGGTCTTTGTTGCTGTGTGCAGGCTTTCTTTAGTTGCGGCGAGCGGGGGCAGCTACTCTTCATTGCGGTGCGTAGGCTTCTCATTGCGGTGGCTTCTCGTTGCAGAGCACAGGCTCTACGTGCGCAGGCTTCAGTAGTTGTGGCATGTGGGCTCAGTAGTTGTGGCTCTTGGGCTCTAGAGTGCAGGCTCAGTAGTTGTGGTGCACAAGCTTAGTTGCTCCGTGGCATGTGGGATCTTCCCAGGCCAGGATTCGAACCTGTGTCCCCTGTGTTGGCAGGCAGATTCTTAACCACTGTGCCACCAGGGAAGTCCCCTATCCATTTACTTTTATTAAAGCATGATATGGAGGAATAGCGCTAGACTCGTTTCCAGAATTTCTAGGTGTGTATCCCCAGTTCTGCCTACCCATTAGCAATGTGATTGTGTTCATATTTACCACATTCACAACCTCATTTTTCTCATTTTTAAAATGGAAGTAACAATTTTCCACCCCAGCTGACAAGGCTTTTGCATATTCGTTGTTATTGCTAAATATTTTGCCTTAAATAGTTCTTAATCTTTCCATTTATAAGATAGAAATATTCTCTCATTGTTGATTCTGAGTTTTCCTTAGACTAGGATAATACATAGTATGGAAAAGACTCTCAAGTTCAGTATAATCTTCATAAAGCTCCAGTCAACCTAGACATTCCCATAGTAAAGGTTTTCTTTGGTGAGTGTGGAGGGAAGTCAGCATGATGGCACTGAGGTTTGGTAAGAAGGTCAAGGAAAATGGCTGTGGCTGAATTCCTGAGCAGACAAAATTGCCAAATCTATGTAAGTCTCCTTCCATAGATTTACTTGAATGGGAAGGAAACTGTTTTTCTTAATCAGTCTAATGACGTTCAACCTCATAGCCCAACTTGGTGAGCCAAATTCATGGTGATAAAGGCATTGCATGATGATGATGAGATCTTGGGGTGATAAGAGCAATGAAATGATGAGAGGTATTATATTCTCTATGTAAAGTAGTCTGAACTGTTAGATTTGCTAGATTTTTGTGTGTTTATGTTCATAGTATTTTAGAAAGACAAGTGTCCAATAAATAAAATGTTAGAATGTAGATTTTATCTATTTGAGGAGAATATATATGGTCCTTGTGAAATTTAAAAACTGAAGTACATTCCAGATGAATCATCAACAGCCTGTTCTGCTGTAGTAATAGTACTAGTTGTTGATACAGCTGAAATGAGAGGACCAGCTGGGCTTTCACACGCCTGCTTTCTCCAGGCTAGGGGACTACCCTGTGTAAGAGGCTCCATTTAGTAGTGTGTTGCTATTCACTTGCTAGGTCAGTGATTGTTTTCCATGTTAGTTTGTGCTACATGTTTTGCTTGGTGAGCCTGAAATTCATCAGAAAATAAGAGAAAGTTCAGGAGAAGAGGAGAGAGAACAAACAAGTTGAAGCTTGTGTTGTTTTAGGAGCACAGTGATTCAATATTAGGCATTTTGTTTGAATTCCTGTGTATTATGCTTCAGTGAGTCAGGGTGGAAGTAGTTTACAGCTGAATTTGGAAATAAAGGGATGTTTTGTTGATTACATGCTCATCCATTGTATAGTATATTTTATTGATACCCAGTGTAAGATCTCCTGGTGATGAAAATTATATCTAATTTAAAAGAAAAATAAACAGCAGCAGCATATAGTGTGAACTCACTCTAAATTGCTGCTCAGCTACTCATAAACAATTAAACATGGTCTCTCCTTCGATTCTTTATAGCCAATGCACTTAAAAAAATTTTTTTTGGCACATCCCACAGTTTGATAACATTCAGTATCCTTACTGAAATGTTGAAAGGATTTTAGTCCATCTTGAATTAAAAAACCAAATGTAAGATAGAAGATTGAAATACAAGCTGATGGTAGAGACGTGAAGCTCTTGCCAACATCATATTTCTATTTTATCTAGGAGAGTGTTTCTCAACCATGAATGATTTACCACCCTCCTCCCAGGGGAACATTTGGCAATGTCTGGTTACTCTTTTAGTTGTCACAACTGGGAGGTGCTACTGGCATCTGGTGGGTAGATGCCGGGATACTGCTAAACATTCTACAATGCATAGGATCCCTCTCACCCCCTCCCTCCTCCCACCCCGCATTCACAACAAGAATTATCTGGGTCAGAATGTCAATGGTGCCAGATGTCTGTCCTGACCTAGGACAGACATCTGATGAGATATTAGGATTTTTGAGGAAGAAATTTTCCTAACATTTAAAAAATGAAATCATCTATGGTTGAGGGCACTGCTGCTTTGAGTTCAAAGACACAGACTTCTCATCTGAATTCAGGGAGTTATAACTTCATGAATACCCTCAGCAAATATTCTCTTCTTACACAATATAGATTCTGTGAAGAGAAGTCACCATTCCTATATGGGAAAAAATGATGTAGGTTCCACTAAAAATCCATTAGAATGAAGAGATTATCATAGCCTTAGGTTAAATCATAAGACATTTCTGTTTCTGTAGGTCAAAATTATCAAGTATCAGTAATATCATAGGGTTCAACTCTGTACTATGACATCTGTTGTCAGATGATCATGATCTGAAAGAAGGTCCCATTTGGGAGAGAGATGTCAGGATGCCTCTTCAATGTGCCTTGCTTGTATTTCAACCTATTGCAATAATTATGGCTAGAATCTGGTAACATTTGTGGTATCTTAATAATTAATGACACACTGTTCAAAATCCATTTTTGTAATAACTTTTGCCAACATAATTTCTGTTGACATACATTTTTGAGATAACAAAATTGCTATTGCTTGGAAATTTTGAGAATATCTGTGTCAGGCTGGTTTGGGAATTTTAAAAGTCACTCTAAGAATTAAGGAAATAAGAGGTTTAATATAGCAATTAGGGGTTAAAATGGGAATTAGGAGTGTGAAGGCCTGGAAGTATATGGCTGAAGGATCAGAGAAACAGCCACTGTGACATCAGTCTGAAAGCTTGGAATGAGTGAAAAAGCTGCCAATCCTGGGAAGTCCAAGAAACTTCAAATACCACACAGTTGGAGTTTGCAGAGTGGTCTGGAACTAGATGCCTGCCCCTCTGATTGTCATGATGTATTGAGCAATAATAGCTTCTTTATCGTTTCTACTTTCCAACATTCACAAGAGTTCCTCTCACTGGTAAACCATAGCCTGGGTCTATAGCGTGAAGTTGATCCTGAGAAACATAGTTCCCAGACTGAGGAGGGACTGGAAGCAGTGAGGCCAAGTTGACCACCACCAATTCAACACAATGAAAATCTCCTTGATGGATTGCTCACACTCATCATTGAGGGTAGGTGAGAATGGGCAACTTAAAGTTTCTCAAGATTTCACAGAGTTATAACTGCATTTTCATAAGGACAAGAAAGGATGGGCAGCCAAAGCCTCTGTAGAATTCACAATGATATAATTGCCTGATCATAAAAAGTCATCAACATTAAAATAAAGGCCATGAAGAAAGATAAAGAAGGACACTATATAATGATAAAAGGGTCAATACAAGAGGAGGATATTATACTTGTTAACATATATGCACCCAATATAGGAGCACCTGAATACATAAAACGAATACTAACAGACATAAAAGGAGAAATTGATGGGAATACAATAAAAGTAGGGGACTTTAACACCCCACTCACATCAATGGACAGATCTTACAGACAGAAACTCAATAAGGCAACAATCTGAATGACACAGTAGAACAGTTGGACTTAATTGATATTTTTAGGATGTTACATCCAGGAAAAAAAAAAAAAGCAAAAAAAACCAGAATACACATTCTTTTCAAGTGCAATTGGAACATTCTCTAGGATAGACCATGTTCTAGGGCACAAAACAAGCCTCGACAAATTTAAGAGGATAGAAATTATTTCAAGCATCTTTTCTGAACACAAAGGCATGAAACTAGAAATCAACCACAGAAAGAGAAATGAGAAAAAAAAAAGATTATGTGGAGACTAAACAACACGCTACTAAAAAACAAATGGCTCAATGATGAAATCAAAGAGGAAATTAAAAAATACCTTGAGACAAATGACAATGAAAACACAACCATACAAAATCTATGGGAGGCACCAAAAGCAGTCCTTAGAGGGAAGTTCATAGCAATACATGCCTTTCTCAAAAACAAGAAAAATCTCAGACAACCTAACCTACCACCTCAAAGAATTAGTAAAAGAAGAACAAACGAAACCTAAAGTCAGTAGAAGGAAGGAAACAATACAGATCAGGAAATAGAGACTGAAAAACAATAGAAAATCAATAAAATCAAGAGCTGGTTCTTTCAAAGGGTGAACCAAAGGGTAAATCAACAAATCTCTGGCCAGGCTCACCAAGAAGAGATGACTCAGATAAACAAAATAAGAAATGAAAGGTGAGAAATAACTACTGACACCCTAGAAATACAGAAGAACATAAGCTAATACTATGAACAATTATATGCCAACAAGTTGGACAACCTAGAAGAAATGGACAAGTTTCTAGAAACATACAGCCCACCCAAACTGAACCAAGAAGAAATAGATAATTGGAACAGACTGATCACTAGAAATGAAATAGAATCTGTAATAATTTAAAAAAACAAAAACAAAAAACACCTCCCTGCAAACAAGAGTCCAGGACCATAGGCTTCACTGGGCAGTTCTACCAAACATACAAAGAAGAACTTATACCAATTCTTCTCAAACTCTCCCAAAAGATTGAAGAGGCAGGAACACTCCCAAAGTATTCTGTGAAGCCACCATCACCCTGTTTTCAAAACCAGACACCTTTCTTGCTCCCTAGCCATGTTGGCGGCTCCACTTGGTTGGGGGAGTTCTGCACCTAAGGCAGGAAGATGGTGGCCACGAAGAAGATGAAAAAGTCACTGGAGTCAATCAGCTCTAGGCTGCAACTCATTATGAAAAGTGGAAAGTACCTGCTGGGGTAGAAGCAGACTCTGAAAATGATCAGACAAGGCAAAGCAAAACTTGTCACCCTCGCCAACAACTTCCCAGCCTTGAGGAATCTGAAATAGAGTATTATGCTATGTTGGCCAAAACTGGTGTCCATCACCACAGTGGCAGTAACATTGGGCACAGAATGTGGAAAATACTACAGAGTATGCACACTGGCTATCATTGATCCAGGTGATTCTGATATCATTAGAAGCATGCCAGAGAAGACTGGTGAATAGTAAGTCATGCACAATTTTTCTGTAATAAAACTGTCCAGAGCTTGTTTAAAAACAAAACAAAACAAATACAGCACCAAAAAAGAAAATTTCAGGCCAATATCTTTGATGACTATAGATGTAAAAATTCTCAACAAAATATTAGCAAACTGAACCCAACAACAGTTAAAAAAGATCATACACCATGATCAAGTTGAATTCATCCTAGGGTCACAAGGATGATTCAACATATGCAAATAAATCAATGTGATACACTACATCAACAAAAGACAAAAGCCACACAATCATCTCAATAGATGCAGAAAAAGCATTTGATAAAACTAAACATCCATTCATGATAAAAACTCTTGCCAGAGTGGGTATAGAGGGAACATACCTCAACATACTAAAAGCTATTTATAACAAACCCACAGCCAACACAATACTCAGTGGTGAAAAGCTGAAAGCCTTCCCACTAAACTCTGGAAGAAGACAAGGATTCCTACTCTCACGATTTCTGTTCAACCTAGTATTGGAAGTCCTAGCCACAAAAATCAGGCAAGAAAAAGAAATAAAAGGTATCCAGGTTGGAAGGGAAGAGGTAAAATTGTCATTATACGTAGATGACATGATGCTCCATATAGAAAACCCTAAAGACTCCACAGAAAACCTATTATAACTGATAAACAAATTCAGCAAGGTAGCAGGATACAAGATTAACATACAGAAATTGGTTTCATTTCTTTACACTAACAATGAAATATCAGAAAGGGAAAGTAAAAAAACAAATCCTTTTAAAAATTGCATCAAAAAAATAAAATACTTGGGAATAAACCTGAGCAAGAAGGTGAAAGACTTATATGCTGACAACTTTAAAACATTGATAAAGGAAATTGAAGATGATTCAAAGAAATGGAAAGATATCCCATGCTCTTTGATTGGAAGAATTAATATTGTTAAAATGGCCTTACTACCTAAAGCAATGTAGAGATTTAATATGATCCCTATCAAATTACCCACGACATTTTTCACAGAACTAGAACAAATAATCCTAAAATTTATATGGAACCATAAAAGACCCAGAATTGCCAAAATAATCCTGAGGAAAAAGAACAAAGCTGGAGGCATAACCCTCCGAGACTTCAGACAATACTGCAAAGCTACAGTAATCAAAACAGCATGGTATTGGCACAAAAACAGACATATGGATCAATGGAACAGAATAGAGAACCCAGAAATAAACCCATTCACCCATGGTTAATTAATCTTTGACAAAGGAGGCAAGAGTATACTATGGAGAAAAGACAGTCTCTTCAGCAAGCAGTGTTGGGAAAGCTGGACAGCCACATGTAAATCAGTAAAGTTAGAACACTCCCTCACACCATACACAGAAATAAACTCACAATGGCTTAAAGACTTAAGTAGAAGGCATGACACCTAGAAGAGTCCTAGAAGAGAACATAGGCAAAACATTCTCTTACATAAATCATATCAATGTTTTCTTAGGTCAGTCTCCCAAGGCAATAGAAATAAAAGCAAAAATAAACAAATGGGACCTAATCAAACTCACAGGCTTTTGCCCAGCAAAGGAAACCATAAAAAGTGAAATACAGCCTACAGAATGCGAGAAAATATTTGCAAATGATGCAAGCAACAAAGGCTTAATTTCCAAAATATACAAACAGGTCATACAGCTCAATTAAAAAAAAAAAGCCCAATCAAAAAATGGGTAGAAGACCTAAATAGACACTTCTCCCAAGAAGGCACGCAGATGGCTAATAGGCACATGGAAAGATGCTCAGTGTTCCTAATTATTAGAGAAATACAAATCAAAATTAAAATGAGGTCTCACCTCACACTGGTCAGAATGGCAGTCATTGAAAAGTCTACAAATTGCTGGAGAGGGTGTGGAGACAAGGAAACCCTTCTACACGGTTGCTGGGAATATAAATTGGTACAGCCACTATGGAAGTCACTATGGTGGTTCCTCAAAAAGCTAAAAATAGAGTTACCATATGATCCAGCAATCCCACTCCTGGGCATATATCTGGACAAAACTATAATTTGAAAAGATGCGTGCACCCCAATGTTTATAGCAGCACTATTTACAATAGCCAAGACATGGAAGCAACTTAAATGTCCATCGACAGAGGAATGGATAAAGAAGATATGGTATATATACACAGTGAAATATTTCTCAGCCATAAAAAATGAAATAATGCCATTTGCAGCAACATGGATGGATCTACAGATTATCATACTAAGTGTAGTAAGTCAGAAAGAGAAGGACAAATATCATATGATATCACTTATATGTGGAATCTAAAATATATGTAACTTGCAAGAGGCCTATGCAGTATCCTTCCTTCAGAGTACAATATCTGATGTGTAGTCCTTCTCTATCTTGATATCTTTCTAAGAGGTTGCTATTTTTCCTTTGGTATATTAGGGTAGAATAGCCAGTGTTTATCAAACACATCTGAACTTTTAGTGACAAGATGAAAAATTTTTGAACTAGAATGAAAATATATGAAATGAAAAAATGATTGGACACAGAAGAAGGGAACAGTAAATTTAAGACATATTAATAGAAATTATCCAAAATGAACCAGCTAGAGAAAATAGAACATCAATGAGTAGGCACAATATCAAACGTACTAATATGTATGTAGTCGGATTTTCAAAAGAAGTGGAAAAGCTGTGCTCCTAGAATCAATGAAATACGATATTATCCCCAGTTGTCAGGTAAGAGAACTAAGGTGCTGGAAGTGAAGCAGGAGGTGGCAGGACTGGGCTTCAAACCTAGGAGTGCCTGATGCCAAAACCCACGCTCTCCGCTGCTTGGCCCTGAGCCCAGAAAGCTCGAGACTGCTTGAGTTTTCTTCCTTGAAGCTCACCTGGGCAGCCCCTGGAGAGAGCTGGGCAACCGCCCCTGTGTGAGGGTTCCAGCCCCAGACTGTGACCCCTCTGCCACCCGGACCCTGGGAGCACAAGTGTCCTTCCTTTCAGGCTCATCTGCCTACTGCCCACCTTCTCCCGGTGGAGCTGAGCCACGTGTGAGCTTGGGTCCAACCCAAGGACCTTCTCCTGTTACATGGGGGCTCCCATCAGGGGCAACTTCGGGGAGAGGCTGTGACCACCACCCCGTTAAGTAGGGCCCCCAGGGCGAGGACTGGAAGATCAGAGGATGCCCCCTTTGTTGTGGTCTGGTGCCTGTTCATTCTGAACCGCCAGAGAAATTGAGCTGTTTCCAAGTCAAGACAAACTCCTTTTTCTAGCCCATTCTCAGAACTGGGGGTCTTCTGGGATTTAGCTACCCAGGGCAGCTGCTCCCCTAAGTATAGCAATGCTTTTTCAGTCATCCGACAACCACTGGTCAGCGTGGCCTGTGTTCTGGACACAGGGATGGGAACCGGGTCTAAAGACAAGGCCCGTAGGGAGCTCGCAGTCCAGAGCAGGAGGTGGGCAGATTTGTAAACTTGTATTTGACCCACCCAGTGCTGGATCCTGTGGTAGCACATAGTAGGTACTCATTAAAGGTTTACTGAGTAAATCAGAAATCAGGTTGTGAGTCTTCAGGGTTTGGTAAAACACCATGTATACATGCACACAAAGTCATTCAACAAACATTTGCTGAGTGCCCACTAGGTGTGCGTTGCCAGGAGGACAGAGCTGAGAGGACAGGGCCCCAGCTCTGATGTCAGAGGGAGTGACATTGTGAGACATTTGGGGCAGAGTCCATGGGCTTTCCTGGCCATCCTGTTGCCTCGGGGGGTCTATCTTAGTGAGTACACAACTGCTTTCCAGACCCAGAGCCCCCTGCACGCTTCAGAAAGCCTCCTCTGCATTAGGAATGCCGGGCATCTTGTAGTCACTGAGCTGCTGCCGAAATGGCCTTGGACAGAACCCTCAAGAACCCCACCAACCGATAATCGCCTTCAGGTCTTGCCAGGGAGACACGGGGACATAGCTACCTGCTACTTTCAGGCCTTGGGACTGGTGGCTGGCAATCAATTCCCAAGTCGGCAGAGAACCCCCAGTCAGTTCCAGAATTGGGTTGTGCAAAGTCTTGGCGAATGAGAGGCGGTCACCTTCCACTGCTCAATCCTGTCTCTGCCCCGGTTCTGGCAGAGGGACTCCGGCTCAGGAACACGTGGCCTCCTGGCATCTCTCGGTATTTAATTTTCTCACCATCTTTCTCAAGTCCCTAGTGAGATCACCTGTACAACAATCTGTCTGTGCCTTATGAAAGTGTCTGTGCACTTCTAATCCTTTTTAAAAGCAACTTTAAAAAGTGGGCCAGGGACTAGCATACGTGGTAGTGTTCTAGAAATCTGTGCTCATCACTGAAAACCTTCTGCATTGTGTATTTGATGTTGGCGTGAATGTCTCTTTTTCTGATTCAGTACTGTGACCTCTCCAATACAGTCTAATCTTTGGGGATCTGTAATAAAGGTTTTGAAACCTGGGGGGAGTGGTGGGGGAAGGGTTTGCACTGGTCTGGTGGTGTGTTGTGCTTTTGCATGTTGTGTGTTTTGATTTTTGTCCGTTTTTATCTTTTATATTAGCATAATTTTCCTGTTTAAAAGAACAAATACAACTTTGGCTTGTTAAAAAATAAATAAATAAATAAAACAAATGCAATAACTGGGATTTGGTGTCAGAGTTGCTACTCTAGAATTTACAGTGAGGTGTGCAGGAGATTGTCGGGCTGGGACAAGTCGTTATGTATCAGTTTTATCAGTCTAACATTTCTTTTGCCCTAGGACTAAGCACAGCATCCGAATCTAGAGTCATTCAGGCAAGAGGAAAGTCCCCGTAAATAATAAAATTTTAGAATTTTATTGCTGGAACTTAAAAACCTTAGAAATCATCTGGTATAACCCCTGTGTTGTTTTTTTTTTTTCATGAAGAAATTAAGCTACAAAGACAGTAAGTGACCTGACTGTCATATGGCTTGTTAGTGGCACAGTCTGGTCTCCTGCGTCCATCTGGTATGTTTTCCAGCAAGCCCTCCTGAATCTGTTGTCTCCAGAAACATACTGGGAAATGTACCAGTTATGTTTTTCTTCTCTTCCACTGAGAAAACATTTCCATTGTGTGAAAGGGCCAATGAATCAGCATGCTTGTAAAAGTAGATCAGTATCAGCATTCTTCTTCTTCAGTAGTGTGCTTCTCTCTCCTTTGCTCTCACATTCCACTGTTTCCTCCCTTATTCTTTCACTTTGCTCCCCTCATCCATTTCCTTTTTCTGTACCTTTTCCCATGCTGTAAAAGGGTAACATGTAAAATAAATGTCAGAAACAATTATCAAATTAATCTCTTATGCAATAATACTCTTCAAATAATATTTCTTTAGTCAATGAGTTGGCCTTTATTTCAAATTAATAGTAAATTATAGTAAATTAAATTGAATTTCACATAGGTTACTAAAGTTTCAAAGTCTTATATTTCATATGAAGAGACTAAGCTCTGTTAACACCGTCATATGGAAATACATCTAAATGGAGGAATAAACCATAGCTTCAATGAACAGTCGTTCATCCTTTGGATGTATAATCAGAATTAATGAGTTGAAAAATTGTCTTTACTGCCAGTAACACTGGCCAGTAAATATCTAAAATGGCCATAAAATTGAAGTATGGTTGCGTCTGACTGAGACCTTCAGATGTTAGCTGAAGCAGAAATGAGAAAATGAGAATGATGTTGTGTGAGTCATTGGTTTGTTTGCTCTCAGATCCTGTTGGGGTTAACCGTTGGTGTTTAACAGCCCACCACACCACTTAGCGGCTTTAACAACGGCAGTATTTATTTTTTGCTCGTGGATCTGCAATTTGGGCAGGACTCAGTGGGGACAGCTTGTCTCTGTTCCATGTGGCGTCAGCAGGGGTGTCTTGAATACTGGGGTTAGAATCATCTGAAGATTCACTCCCTCACTTGTCTGGCCCTCAGTGCCATCTGTCAGCTGGAACTTCAGCTGGGGCTGTGACCAGACCACCTACATGGGTCCTTTATTCATCTTTGCTTGGCTATTGCTAATCCCTAGACTGCCTCTCTGCCGTCTTTTTAATTTTTCAGGTTTTTTACAAACTGTTTGCAACGATTTCCCTATATTAAATTCCCTCTGTTGGATTGCACCTCAAAGAACCTGGGTTCCAACAAGGTGGAAGCTGTATCTTTTACGAATTCAGAATTCACGCATTCACTTTTTGCTACATTCTGTTCCTTAGAAGCAAGTTGCTAAGGCCAGTGATATTCAAGTGGAGGGGAATTAGACTCCACTTTTGGTAGCAGAAATGTCAAAGAATTTATGAACGTGTTTTAAAACCACTGCAGTTTCCCTTCTCTAGTCGTTTGCTTGTTTGCTCAGATACAATCCTTGCTGTTTTTGTCTTCTTATCTGTGTTTCAGGGCACTTATTTCTGCACATTACATTCCCCAAAACCTCTTGCTTTATGGCTTCAGGTTTGGGGCAGCTAGTGGAAGGCACTGAGAAGAAATTGAAGGATAATATGAGGGAGGAAGCCCAGATAGTTACTTCTACTCTTTCTGCTTCAAAGTCTTTGGCAGTTGATGTACCTCCTTTTTTGTTCCAGTTCCCATTGGAAGTGGGACAAAAAAGCCCTGGTCGCTAAAGAACCTGTACACTAGTTCCCCCATTTCTTCTTGTCCCATTCACATCATGTTGCTGAATTGTTTCTGTGATAAGCTGAGTTCTTATGTGTTCTTTTTATATGCCATCAAATTATAAGGAACTTTACTACGTGTTCAAATAAAGAGTTTTCCTTGAACTTTCAAATACAAAAATAACTATTAAAAACTTATGATCTAACAACAACAACAACAAAGTCTTTATGATTTTTGGAGGAAAGTGGGAGGACAAATTGGAGGAATTTTGGCACTCAGTGGGGTAGCGTTGTAGGAGCTATGAAATTACAACTGCTTCCTCTCTTTACATTATGGATACACTTTATTTGTAATTTTTTCACTTTAAAATTGAAGTCACTAATCTTATGATTCCTGTGCTGCCTTGACTTTGTTAATAATTAATTTCCTTTGCTTGGCATATCTTTAATTCGCACCATGGTGTTTGAGAGCTTCCAATCTGTGGATCTGAGCAAATGCATTATTGAACATTCTTCCAACAGTTCTCTTTTCATTTTGCTCCTCAGGCCTTCTTATTACCCAGTCTCTAAAACATACCAAGCTTGTTGCTTTTCTTAGCGAGTGAATTGTTGATAGCTTATTCTTTTTGTTTATGCCACTCCTCTTTCCCTTTGTAGGAGAGTCTTAAGTTTTACTGACGCCACTGTCGATCAGGACAGGTAGGTTTGTGTCAGGTGGAGAAGCATTAGCCTCTTTCTCTTAAACTGAAGCATCTATTGTCCCAAAAGGTGTCTTTCTCAGAAAGAAGAAAGCAAAGTCACCTAACATAACACAGTATGTGAACATACTGTTTCTGTGGTGGAAGCTTGCATATATCAAAGGATATCCGGTATATTCAAATATACAGCAGACTCTGACAAGGACACTGCAGCTCAGGCACAGTTCCTAAGGGACTCTCATAATCTCTCCTTTTGCTGGCCTCAGGCAAAGTGGGGAGAACTCAGTATAGTCCCAGAGTAAGCTCTACCAGGCCCCATAGAGAACTCATTGATTAATATGAAAGGGATGGTTGAATATAAGATGTGTAGGGATCTGAAGATTTTTTGATGCCTCCTAATCCCAAATGTTTAGACTTAAGATGTGAGCCTACCACATCAAAAATCCTAACTTATTATGTTTCCTCAATATTCCCATACTGTCAACTAAATTATCATTTCTTATGTAGTCCAACTCATCTTGGTAAAGATTGTAAGTTCTACAGGTCACTTCAAAATCTGTGGTGTGCTTACATCTTAAAAAAAAATTAAAAACATTTTTTTAAAGACACCTAATGGCCATTCATTCATTTCATTTATTAAATCCCTACTCTGTGTCATGCCCTGTGCTATACACTGAGAATTTATAGTAAATGGGAAATAGTTTCTGTTCCCAATATACCAACACATATTTATGGTAATTTATTACCTACTGAAGCTACTGGCTTTATGATTTTTGTACTGTCTTTACTCTGTAAATAATCACACAATATTTGCACTGATTATCACTTCTGCTTAAAAGTTCCTCTTCTTCCTTCTCCATCTGTGAATGCCATATTCATTCATTCTTCAATATCCAGCCCCAAACAGCTTTTATCTCTCCAGTGAAGACTCTATTTTCCCTCTTTTGAGCTCCACAAGGACCAGCCATTTGTGTTTGTTTGTAACAAACAAACAGAATTTATGCATTGGTCTCCTTGTCAGCAGTGTGATGTTCATCTTGTTATCACTAGCACCTAGCACAGAGCCTGGCACATAGTAGATGTTCTGTTAGTGTGAGCTGCGTTGACTTGGGTGAAATAGCTCAAGGGCATCTCACCTGTCTGGAGAGGGTAATTTTATAATAGAGTGATCAGAAGAGACTGCACACCTCACTCGCCCAAGGAACAAAGGGCGTGAGAAAGCAAACCCTGTCCGTATCTTTTTTTTAATTTTAATTAATTAATTAATTTTTGGCTGTGTTGGGTCTTCATTTCTGTGCAAGGGCTTTCTCTAGTTGTGGCGAGCGGGGGCCGCTCTTCATTGCGGTGCGCAGGCCTCTCACCGTCGCGGCCTCTCCTGTTGCGGAGCACAGGCTCCAGACGCGCAGGCTCAGTAGTTGTGGCTCACGGGCCTAGTTGCTCCGCAGCATGTGGGATCCTCCCAGACCAGGGCTCGAACCCGTGTCCCCTGCACTGGCAGGCAGATTCTCAACCACTGCACCACCAGGGAAGCCCACCGTGTCCGTATCTTAAGGAAGGTTGTTCTTCAGTGACACATCCTTGTAAGTGGAATTGGGCAATTTTCTTCCTGCCGTGGGCTTTGGCCTCTCAGCGCTGAGGGCCCCACTCTTGACACAGCTGACCATGTTTCCATCAATTCAAATGAAGAAGCTGTTTGGCAGCAGAGTTATTGGCTGTGACACCGGCATACTAATCGCATTGGCACTTTCCTCCCTCTTCTGACCAAAGGGAAAAGGTTATAAGGAGATTGCTGCCGGGGAGTGAAGGAAAGCAAGTCATGAAAGGCTCCATGCACAGCCAAAAGTGGCGTTAAAAATACAAGAATATCTCACAGATTGCTGGATGTCATAATTTTTCCCCAGCTACCTGCAAGAGTTCAGTGCTAATCTTATATTCAGTTTTGTGGGCATTAATTTGCATAGAGGAAATATCATAGGTGACAGAGTTGAACTGTTGGGTGCTAAAAATTTTAGTTCCCAGGCTCTGTTGTAGACTTTGACTAGGAATTCAAGACTTAGTTGTGCCTCACTTAAAAAAAAAACATAATCCAAAACTAATGTGAAAACCAAAATTCTCCAACAGGTCTGGACTCAAAGAGGGCGAAAAATCCTCAACAGAAGCTCTCCGGTAATTAAGCAGCGCCCAGCAACAAGTGAGGACAGGTGAGAATTATTATGCTACAAAATTATGCCAATTCATTGAGACAACTTGTTTGTCAGGTGTTAAAAAAGGTGATATTCACCCACCCATTATTATACTGGTATATCCCGCTGAGGCTGTGCCTATAAGGAAGGTTAAAGGTCGGGGGCCGTGGTGTTCGCTATATACCATATAGCACAGGAGGTGTATTGGACATCTGCCGTCTTCCTCTGTAGGTAAGCTCTCATGCGTTCTCTCCCCGCTCCTTGTATGGTATCCCTATAGACCACATCATCAGGGCTCCTGTACCCTCTGTCTTGTGGTTGGGTTTAACCTACAGGGAGCTCTGGGAGACTGAAGGGAAGAAGGAGAGAGAGAAAAGGGTATTTATTCCCCCAGATCCTTTCCTGCAATGTTGCTTTGGACTGGCTCCGTCGTTCAAGTTATCTTCTTTTTTATCATCATTTTCTGGATGAATAGTTCTTAGTGGAAATAAGTACCCCTGTATCTGAGTAGAAAAGCATGTGTAGAAGTATTCATTGTATTTTTGGCATTTTAAATTGACTTAGCATTAAAAGATTGGGTATAATTGTCAAAAATCACCAAATAATAAGACTGAAGAAGGATTTAACAAGCATAGCCCATTCTCTGTACAGTTTTACAATGTTGGTGAAATATACCTGTGTGAGCAGAGGATGCCAACTTCTACCCTGACAGGGAGCAGTAAATCAAATGTCCCAGGCTTTAAGCAGAATAAAGATTCTCCTTACATTATCTGGTGCTACATGTTCTAATAAAATAAAACTTTCAGCAGTTAGGAGTCTTCATCTACTTATAACTTTTGAAAGTATCATTTTTATATTTACCAGATGCCTTAAGGAGTCCAAGTTCTTATAAGTGAGAAAATAAAACTTTTTTCCTTCATAATTATCTCACATTTTTATCTTAGATAATACATCTCTTTTTAAGTTTTTAAAATTAAAAAAGCTGGGACAAAGTGAGAGAGTGGCGTGGACATATATACACTACCAAATGTAAAACGGGTAGCTAGTGGGAAGCAGCCGCATAGCACAGGGAGATCAGCTCGGTGCTTTGTGACCACCTAGGAGGGGTGAGATAGGGAGGGTGGGAGGGAGGGAGACCGCAAGAGGGAAAAGATATGGGAACATATGTATGTGTGTAACTGATTCACTTTGTTATAAAGCAGAAACTAACACACCATTGTAAAGCAATTATACTCCAATAAAGATGTTAAAAAATATATATAGAGAGAGAGCATATTAACTATAACTCTCAGTAATCTGGGAAACTAAATCTGCATATCTGAAGACTCTTATGATTAGGGTAATGGTGCAACCACTCTACAGTCATATCAAAATTGTTACACAACTTTCTCACTTGGAAAACTAAACCTATTAGCATTTATTAGCATACTAGAAATCATATTTTATGAATTATTAAATATATGTCATGTTATTGGTTTGTAAAAATCAATACCTATTGTTTAGTAATGTAAGTAAATCAAACTGTGACTTAGGAAATCAGCTAATATATTTGCTGTTGAATCCATGGATTAAAAAATTTAAATAATAGAGTTATACTGGTAATACCGCTACAAAAAATTTTTTTAAAATCATCCACTAACTTCCAGGTGCTGTTGGAGATAGCAAGATGACTAAAACACAGTTCTTATCCTTCAAAAAATTGTAATCAAAAGGAAGGGAGAAAGCATGCATGTGATTGGATAAAATGTCAGTTTAAACATGATAAATTCTTTCAGAGAAATAAAAGTATTACAAGTGTTTACAGGAGTAGATCATATTTGGTTGAGTTTATCAGGAGAGAAATCACTGAGGATGTCTGAGAACAAGATAGGTCTTGAGGGATCAATAAGGTTTCAGAATGGAAAAAATGAGACCAAGGGTGGGAATTAAAGGGCAAGAGCATTACATGAAGAAACAATAGAAAAGGCATGGCAGTAGGAAGACCTAGAGAATATTTAAGGGCTAGCCAGAAGTCTAAGTTAACTAAACATAGGATAAGAGAATTATATTCAGCATCCAATAGATTTTGTACTATGTACATGTAGTATAAATAAAAATTTCTGCTAGTGTCTGTGGTAAACAGTCAATAAAATGACATTGTCTTTGCCTTCCGGGAGCTTGCATTCCTGATGGGCAGAGAAAGACAATGAATAAATATCTATTTAGTTAAAATTCTGAAGCCTCACTTGGCTTGAAGGATGGGAGAAAAAGTGACAGAAGTGGATGTGCCTTGGCTTTGAGGAAAAAGTGTTTTGCTGTGAGCAGGCTCGTCCTAGGGAGAACACGAGGAAAGGCCAAGCATGAGCTGTGGTCTTTATCTCAAATTTCTCTAATCAGATTTCTGATGCACTGGAGAGGACCAAGTGTGAGGTAGAGAGAACAGTGGGTGTTTTCTTCCTAATACTTCCTAAAGAAGGCATAAGAGAAAAGGAAAAGCACAAAATTTTATTATTATTATTTTGCTGTAAATTAAGGTAGTTACAATGTATGAACCTGCACTGACACGTTGTAATCTCCCAAAGTCCATAGTTTACATTAGGGTTCACTCTTGGTGTTGTACGTTCTATGGGTTTTGACAAATGTATAGTGACACGTATCCACCATTATAGTATCATACAGACTGGTTTCACTGTCCTAAAAATCCTCTTTGTTCTGCTTATTCATCCCTCTTTCCCTGCTAATCCCCGATAACCCCTAATCTTTTGGTTATCTCTATAGTTTTTTCTAGAATGTCGTATAGTTGGAATCATACAGTATGTAGCCTTGTCAGAATGCCTTCTTTCACTTGGTAATAAACATTTAAGCTTCTTCCATGTCTTTACATGGCTTGAGAGCTGATTTCTATTTAGCACTGAATAAATATTCCATTGTTTGGATTGTTGGTACAATTTATTCATTCATATACTGAAGGAAATATTGGTTGCTTCCGAGTTTTAGCAGTTGCGAATAAAGCTGCCATAAACAGTCAGGTGCAGGTTTTTGTGTGGCCATGTTTTCAGTTCATTTTGGGTAAATACTAAGGAGCACAATTGCTGGATCATATGGTAAAAGTTTTTTTACGTTTGTAAGAATCTGCCAGACTGCTTGCAAAGTGGCTCTACCATTTTGCATTCCCCCAGTCAATGTATGAGAGTTCCTGTTAGTTCGCATTCTCAACAGCATTTGGTGTTCTCACTGTTTCGGACTTTAGCCATTCTAGTAGGTGTACAATAATGTCTCATTGTAATTTGCAATTCCCTAATGACATATCATGTTGAACATCTTCTGATACACTTAATTGCCATCTGTGTATCTTTGGTGAGGTACCTATTCAGGTCTTTTGCCCATTTTTATATTTGGGTGGTTCACTTTTTTTTATTGATGAGTTTAGTTTTAAGACTACTTTGTATATTTTGGATAACAGTCCTCTTTCAGATGTGTCTTTTATAAATTTTGTTTTCACATTCTGTGTCTTCTCATTCTCTTGACATTGTTCTTCACAGAGCAGAGGTTTTTAATTTTAATGAAGTCCATCTCATGAATTCTTCCTTTCATGGATTATGCCTTTGGTGGTGTATCTAAAAAAAAATCATCACCATGCCTAAGGTCACCTAGATTTTCTCCTATGTTATCTTCTAGGAGTTTTATAGTTTTGCATTTTACGTTTAGGTCTTTGATCAATTTTGAGTTAATTTTTGTAAAACGTATAAGATCTGTGTCTACATTTATTTTTTTGCACGTGAATGTCCCTTTCTTCCTCCCTCCCTTCCTTCTTTCCTCCTTTCCTTTGCTGACTTCCTATTCTGGTTTATTTTTGCTTTTCTCCCTTTTTCTCCCTTATTGGGGAAAATTTTAAACCCTGTCAACCCCAAAAACCCTCTCCACAATATGTAGAAAAGGAAGAAAAAAGATTTATTTTTTGAAAAAGCATTAAGTCAAATTACAATGTGCTTCTTCATAGGAAATCAGATAAGAATAGAAAGAAAGAAATCCCATTCTTTTTATATATCCGAGCAGTTAAAATCCATTAGGTACATATTCACTACACTAATGGTAATTTGTCTTATTATAAGAGAACTTAACAGCACCCTTGGCTTTGCATTCTTTCATAGTTCATCCAGCGTTCACCTGGTAATTGAGGCAGCCATTTTTTTTGCTAATTTCTTTTATCCAAAGGAATATTGTAATTTCTCGTATCTCTATGAGAAGCAAATTGTTTACAGCTCAGAGAGAGGCACCAAAGCTAGATTCCCAAGGTAACAGAAAAATAGCATAACAGAAAAACCTTCCTTAAGGTCTGCATTTCAAAGAGATGGTTCTTAGGCCCTTAAGTGAAACGTTCCGTAGTTGTAAAGCTGACATAAAGTCTACCTAGCCCTTGCAAAGGTTTGCATACAGATCAGAGAGTTAGAGAAAGGATTCACAAACATTAGATTTCTCAGGGGAATGCTCTAAGTGGGAGGGAGAAGAGGTCCCTTTCCCTTTGACAATAGGGAAAATTCAATTTTTAAATTTACCTTTATATTTTCAACAAATATTTACTTATTCCCTACTATTTGCTAGGCACTGCAGCATGTATAGGTATATGACAGTGAAGTTACTGTAATGTAGTGTAGAAACAAATTGCAAGATTGGTCGGGAGTAGGGGGAGCATGATTTAACATGAGAATGGTAATGGAGATGGGATGATGGCGACGATAGTCTGGTCTTTTTAGCACCAGCTACATTGCTTTCTTCTGCAAGTGGCTGACCTCGACTTCGCCAGGATAGGAGCATGAAGACCAAATCTACTGTGATCTTTGGAGATCTTGGCTGTAACAGAGCTCCTTTTGTTGAGATACATAGTGTATGGTTGAACTAAAAAGGCATTACATCTGAATGGGGTATGCTCTCATTTCACTGACTTTATCTGCAAAGACCTAAAGGCAACCTGGGAGAAAGCAATGTGATATACTAAGTAGGACCTGCATTAGCCACTACTAAAGACACGTGGCTCTTAACCCTTATGAATCTGTTTGTTTAACTCTTGAGAAAGTTGCACCAGCTGATCTTCAAGGCTCCTTTCAGTTCTCTCAGCGTGGTCCACAGCCTAGCTACTCAAAGTGTGGCCCAAGGACCAGCAGCAGCACCTGGGAGTTGATAGAAATGCAGAATCTCAGGTCCACCCCAGATCCTCTGAACCAGAATCTGCATTTCAACAAGATCCTCAGGTGATGTATATGCCTTGACATTTGAGAAGCACTGCAATCAAGTACTGGAAAAGAAAAAATAAAGGAATGACAAAAGTAGTGCAAAATGTGAAGGAATTTCTGGAATAAGGAGACCAGATGACGGTGACCGATAGAGGAACAAGAAGAGTAAATTGCAATCCCAAAGAGTTGAACAGAGGATTGCTGCAGAGTGAGTTGTGGCTGGAAAAAGAAGCACAGCAGAACCTGGCAACTTCGGGACTTCAGAAACAAACCAAGGAACAATGTGAGGAGGAGAAAGAAAAAACAAATGAAAGGAGTAACACTAAACTTTTTCAGGCCCAAGACAGTTCTTTATTACACTGAAAATCATGAGGATCCTCAGCAAGCTTCCTGCTCCTTTCAGATAGAACGGATGATTCCCTAGAAAAATGTCAATTACCACACCTGACTGAAGAAGACAAAGATAGACTGAAAGGGTAAATCGCTATAAAATATTAAGAAAGTAATAAAAATACCCACCCTTCTAAAGGTAACAGGCCCAATTAGTTTCATGAGTCAGGTCTACCAATCTCATCAAGAACAGAAAATATTTTTTCTACTTCAAAATTTTAGAGCATAGAAAATGATGAAAAGCTTCCCAATACATTCTAGGCTAGCATAACCCTGATACTCAACTCTTATGAGACCTTATAAGCCAATTTCACTTACAAAAGTAAATGTAGACGTCTTAAATAAAACTTCAACAACAACAAAAAATACTAGAGTGAAAGAATGTTAGATCCAAGGATTCATTCCAGGAATGCAAGGATAATTTGTATTAAGAACCAAAAATATAATTAATCACATTAACAGAATAGAGAGAAAGTCATATTACTTCTATTAGATGCTAAATTATTTTGACAAAATTCAAAAACTTTTCCTAATAAAAACTCTTAATAATTCTAAGAATATGAATTTCTTAACTTGAGAACAAGTACCTACCAGAAACTTATAGTAAACATCATAGTTAACAGGGAAACTTGAACAGCATTCTCATTATCAGTAGGAGCAAGATAAGAATGCTCATTATCTCCACAACATTGTTCTGGAAAGCCTAGCCAATGTAATAGGACATTAAAATGTAAGAAGAGCTAAAAAATACTAACAAGGGGGCTTCCCTGGTGGCGCAGTGGTTGAGAGTCTGCCTGCCGATGCAGGGGATACGGGTTCGTGCCCCGGTCCGGGAAGATCCCACATGCCGCGGAGCGGCTGGGCCCGTGAGCCATGGCCGCTGAGCCTGCGCGTCCGGAGCCTGTGCTCCACAATGGGAGAGGCCACAACAGTGAGAGGCCCGCGTACCGCAAAAAAAAAAAAAAAGACATTAGGGCTTCCCTGGTGGCGCAGTGGTTGAGAGTCCGCCTGCCGATGCAGGGGACGCGGGTTCGTGCCCCAGTCCGGGAAGATCCCACATGCCGCGGAGCGGCTGGGCCCGTGAGCCATGGCCGCTGAGCCTGCGCGTCCGGAGCCTGTGCTCCGCAACGGGAGAGGCCACAGCAGTGAGAGGCCCGCGTACCGCAAAAAAAAAAAAAAAAAAAAAAAAAAAAATAATACTAACAAGGAAAAGAAAAAATTATGGGAATTTACAGACACTATGAATCCAAGAGAACCAACCACAGAACTATAAAACTGATTAGGAAACCCGTACAAGTGGCCAGGTATACAATAAGAATACCAAAGTCCTTAAAGCTTTGCTATGCATCAGAAATAACCACTTTCAAATGCAGTGGACTCATACCACCTATCAATAAATATTTCTTGAGTGAACAACAAAAAAATTGCTATGGAAAAAATGCCCCACTCACAATAGCAATAAAAACTATTTTCAAAAATCTCCTGTGAATAAGACTAAAAAGAAGTGTGCAAGATCTATTTTAGGAGAAAATACTGAAGGCCATAAAAGAAAACCTAAGTAAGAGTCATACTATGACAGTGGGTCTAAGAGTGAATATTAAAAATATATCCAGGGCTTCCCTGGTGGCACAGTGGTTGAGGGTCCGCCTGCCGATGCAGGGGACGTGGGTTCATGCCCCGGTCCGGGAGGATCCCACGTGCCGCGGAGCGGCTGGGCCCGTGAGCCATGGCCGCTGGGCCTGCGCGTCCAGAGCCTGTGCTCCACAACGGGAGAGGCCACAACAGTGAGAGGCCCACGTACCGCAAAAAAAAAAAAAAAAAAAAAAAAAAAAAAAAAAATATATATATATATATATATATATATATATCTCCAATCATACAGAGAATCGATTGGTGGTTGCTGGAGGTGGGGGTGAAGGGTGGAAGAAATGGGTGAAGGTGGTCAAAAGGTACAAACTTCCAGTTATAAACTAAAAAAGTTCTGAGGTTGTAATGTACAGCATGGTGACTATAGTTAATAATACTGTATTATATATTTTAAAGTTGCTAAGAGAGTTGATCTTAAGATTTCTCATCACAAGAAAATTTTAACTGTGTGATGATAGACATTACACATATCAAATCTTTATGTTGTACACGTGAAACTAATATAATGTTATATGTAAATTATACCTCAGTTTAAAAAATGAATTTTCAGACATACCTCAAAATTATATCAAATTAATTAATGGATTAAGTAGCAAACAAAATTCTTAATAAGATAGTTAATAACTTATGACAAACTGAATTTTATGTTCTTTTGAATGGTTAAAAACGTAATAGCCAAAAGATATTTGGAAAAGAAAGAAATGAGGGGAGAATTTATCTTATCAGATTGAAAATGTTCTTCTATTTCAAATTTCCCCCTCTCTCAACCCCTGGCAACCACCATTCTGCTCTATGAGTCTATGAATTTGACTCTTTTAGATACCTCATACAAGTCATATTTATCATATTTATCCTTTTGTGACTAGGTTATGTCACTTAGCATAGTGTCCTCAAGGATCATCCATGTTGTCAAACATTGCAGAATTCCCTTATTTTTTTTTAAGGCGGAGTAATATTCTATTGCATGTATATTTCACATCCCCCCCACCCTCAGGTCTTTAATTTAATGTCCCAAAGTTATCTACTCATTAATAATCACAATGATGATCATAATGTAGTGATTTGTTATTTTGGTTTCTCACAAAAATATTTCTGTTAATTTTTAAATGACCTGACTTCTCTTTTTTATTGAATATAATTTGACATATAACATTGTGTAAATTTAAGGTGTACAATGTGTTAGTTTGATACATTTATATATTGTAAGAGGATTGATGTTGTAGTGATATTTATCACGTTACATACAGTACAATATTATTGTGTATATTCATTATACTTATTACAGTTTCTTTATCCATTCATCTGTTGATGGGCATTTATGTTGTTTCTACATCTTGGCTATTGTTAATAGTGCTACAGTGAACATGAGAGTGCTAATATCTGTTTGAGATCCTGATTTCAATTCTTTTGGATAAAAACCCAGAAGTAGGATTACTGGACCATATTGTTAAGAGGATAGATCTCAGGCTTCCCTGGTGGCGCAGTGGTTAAGAATCTGCCTGCCAATGTAGGGGGCATGGTTCAAGCCCTGGTCTGGGAAGATCCCACATGCCATGGAGCAGTTAAGCCCGGGCGCCACAACTACTGAAGCCCGCACGCCTAGAACCCGTGCTCTGCAACAAGAGAAGCCACTGCAATGAGAAGCCTGCACACCGCAACAAAGAGTAGCCCCCACTCGCCACAACTAGAGAAAGCCTGTGCAGAGCAACGAAGACCCAAAGCAGCCTAAAATAAATTAATTAAAAAAAAAAAAGAGGATAGCTCTCATGTGAAGTGTTCTTACTGCAGTAAATCACCACAGACTTTCCCTGGGCGTATTTATATGGTCCAGGCGACTTAGGTCTGTGCATCCTGCCTCATTCCTGCCAGTAATATTTCTTTGCATCTGCCCACTCTCTGTGCCATGTCTGTGTTACTCTCATACACATGGGGAATATTCTGAGATCCTATACCACTCTAGGGTCTGGGGTAATAAGCTTCTGTACCCCACTCAAGAACATGGGCCCTTCTGTCACATCTACACTACAGAACAGCATGGGGAATCCTTGGAGACTGTAGCAAGCCCAATGACTGAGCAAAAAATAGCTCTTTTGCATCTCAAAGCCGCCTTGCTCTCAGCTCCCCCCACTCCCCACCCCCACACAAAAAAACACCCCAGGGGCTTCTACACCCTAATCCCCCTGAGCCAGGAGCTTGGTTGAAGGCTGGGGTAGGAGTTGAGGGCATAGGACCCCTTCTCAGTACTCACCAGTGTGTAAGCTCTCATCACTTCCCCTCTTGGCTCTTCTCTGCCCTCAGCCTAGAAAGTCTTATCTACACTTGAATCAAAGAAAATTTGCTCTGAGTCATCATCTTTAGGTTATGCTAGAATTAGGCTTCTGAAATTCAGTGAACAAGACTGAGCCTTTTCTTAAAGGGTTTCACCGTTTATGAGACAATATATCTTGCAGAATACCAACCAGAGATACCAAGAACAAAAAAGAGCTACTAACATATCTGTTTATAATATATTTATATTTCCACCTCTTTTGAATGTGGATATTTGTAAAGCCTAGAAAAAGCTTTATTAGGTCTTACTCCAAATCAAGTAACAAGGTTACCTCCAGGGAAGTGGGTACTGGTGAATGGAGACTTTCAATTTTACTCATTCTTCTGAATTCTTTGAATGCTTTAGAGCCGCAATTCTCAAATTTTAGCATGGATCAGAATCTCTTGGAGACCTTGGTAAAACTCTGATGGCTGTGCGCCAACTGGTAGTTTGCATTTCTAACAAATATCCAGGTGACGCCCACGTTGCTGGTCCAGGGACCACACTTGGAAAACCACTGCTTTACAGCAAGTCCATATTACTTTCAGTAAATATAAATTATATACAAATTAAAATTAATGATTTTTTAAGAGTTCCCACTGAATCTACACAAGAATGTCCCATTTTCTAATGCAGTAAGTGTTCAGATGCTGCAGAGAGAATACTCATGTGTGGTGCCTCTGTCCTCCTTTACACCAGCCCATTTGTAAGCTGAAATGAGCTGCCTCCATCTGGGAACGGCCTTCCCATCACTGGCTTTGGTGATTGAAATTCATTCTGCTTATATTATTCCTTTTCCATTTTTCTTTGAAAATTTCCTCCCCACATCTTCTCAAAAGAGAAACCAAAATGCAGTGAGGCAGTGAGGAAACAGTAAAACTTAAAAAAGAAATAGCTGACCACGGCTATCAGAGAAGAAAAAGAAATAAAAGGAATACAAACTGGAAAAGAAGTAAAACTGTCACTGTTTGCAGATGACATGATACTATACATAGAGAATCCTAAAGATGCCACCAGAAAACTACTAGAGCTAATCAATGAATTCGGTAAAGACGCAGGATACAAAATTAATACACAGAAATCTCTTGCATGCCTATACACTAACAACAAAAAATCAGAAAGAGAAATTAAGGAAACAATCCCATTTACCAGTGCAACAAAATAAAATACCTAGGAATAAACCTACCTAAGGAGGTAAAAGACCTGTACTCAGAAAACTATAAGACACTGATGAAAGAAATCAAAGGTGACGCAAACAGATGGAGAGATATACCATGTTCTTGGATTGGAAGAATCAGTATTGTGAAAATGACTATACTGCCCAAAGCAATCTACAGATTCAATGCAACCCCTATCAAATTACCAATGGCATTTTTTAGAGAACTAGAACAAAACGTCTTAAAATTTGTGTGGAGACACAAAAGACCCCGAATAGCCAAAGTAATCTTGAGGGAAAAAAATAGACCTGGAGGAATCAGACTCCCTGACTTCAGACTATACTACCAAGCTACAGTAATCAACACAATATGGTACTGGCACAAAAACAGAAATATGGATCAATGGAACAGGATAGAAAGCCCAGAGATAAACCCACGCACCTATGGTCAACTAATCTATTCCAAAGGAGGCAAGGATATACAATGGAGAAAAGACAGTCTCTTCAGTAAGTGGTGCTGGGAAAACTGGACAGCTACATGTAAAAGAATAAATTAGAGCACTCCCTAACACCATACACAAAAATAAACTCAAAATGGAATAGAGACCTAAATGTAAGACTGGACACTATAAAACTCTTAGAGGAAAACGTAGGAAGAACACTCTTTGACATAAATCACAGCAAGATCTTTTTTGATCCACCTCCTAGAGTAATGGAAATTAAAACAAAAATGAACAAATGAGACCTAATGAAACGTCAAAGCTTTTGCAAAGCAAAGGAAACTACAAACAAGACGAAAAGACAATCCTCAGATGGGAAAAAATATTTGCAAATGAATCAACGGACAAAGGATTAATCTCCAAAATACATAAACAGCTCATGCAGCTCAATATTAAAAAAAAACAAACAACCCAATCAAAAAATGGGCAGAAGACCTAAGTAGACATTTCTCCAAAGAAGACATACAGATGGCCAAGAGGCACATGAAAAGCTGCTCTACATCACTAATTATTAGAGAAGTGCAAATCAAAACTACAATGAGGTACCACCTCACACCAGTTAGCATGGGCATCGTCAGAAAATCTACAAACAACAAATGCTGGAGAGGGTGTGGAGAAAAGGGAACCCTCTTGCACTGTTGGTGGGAATGTAAATTGATACAGCCACTATGGAGAATAGTATGCAGGTTCCTTAGAAAACTAGAAATAGAATTACCATATGATCCAACAATCCCACTACTGGGCATATACCCAGAGAAAACCACAATTCAAAAAGACACATGCACCGCAATGTTCATTGCAGCACTATTTACAATAGCCAGGTCGTGGAAGCAACCTGAATGACCATTGACAGAGATATGGATAAAGAAGATGTGGTACATATATGCAGTGGAATATTACTCAGCCATAAAAAAGGAATGAAATTGGGTCATTTGTTGAGACGTGGATGGATCTAGAGACTGTCATACAGAGTGAAGTAAGTCAGGAAGAGAAAAACAAATAACGTATACTAACGCATATATGTGGAAACTAGAAAAATGGTACAGATGAACTGGTTTGCAAGGCAGAAATAGAGACACAGATGTAGAGAACAAACGTATGGACACCAAGCCAGGAAAGCGGGCTGGGGGGGGGGATGAATTGGGAGATTGGGATTGATATATGTACAGTAATATGTGTAAAATAGATAACTAATAAGAACCTGCTGTGTAAAAAAATAATTAAAATTCAAAACAAATAGCTGAATAGATAGAATCCTTGGATTCACCAGTGAATTCCATCAGTATTGTCTGTTTGCTCTGGATATTTAATGAACTCTTATCAGTATACTTTTCAGTATCTTTTGCAAGTGGCATTACATTTCTGCCTCAGATTCTAGTTTCCTGCATTTGTTCTATAAAGTAATATGTGTGGTTTGTGGTTTTTTTAATTTATTTATTTTTTGAAAAGGTGTCCTTAGAGACCTGGCCTGATTTCTACCCTTTATGGCTTTCTCAGTTGCCTTTCATGTCTCTGTGCAGTGCTGGATTTGGCTACAACTCTTTAACTTCCCGATTTTTCTGTATTCTGACAGATAGAATCTTGCTGTTTACGGAATTGTTTCTGTGGATTAAAGTTTTTACCTGCTCTTTTCCCTTGGCTCAGTGAATCTAACCAGTAGACTCATTCTTTTCACACCATTTTATTTGCTTACATAGCCAATTGAGTATTCCAAATTTTTGGAATATATTCATACCAATTTCTTCTTAAGCTTCTCTTCTAGCATGACTGGGACTTTGTGTCACAGACATTTTCTTTCCATATTAGCTTCCACTTCTGTTTTGTCTGTTCTCCTTTTGGGTATGCATGCTGCAAATACCTCAAGTCTATCTTTGCCTCCTTGGCTTGTTTTGCAGCAAAAGTGAATAGCAGTGCTAAAGTGATGGACTCTTAATGTGAATGTATTTTAATTAAAACTTCACGTGTAGGCTGATGAAAATGTCTAATTTAAACTGACTTCTAAAAACTCTTATTTTAATCATGGACGTAGAGTGGCATGTTGTTTCAAGCTGCTGCACATGTACTCTTTGGAGGCAAATAATAAAGAAGCAGGAGGAATTATTATTGTAAAGCAGGGCTTGGCATTAGCATATTTTAACCCTTTCAAAACTGTTTTTCAGACCCAGAATTTTTCCTCATAGGTATATACCCAACAGAAATGCAAACATATATTCACCAGAAGACTCATACTACAATGTTCATAGCAGCAATATTTATAATAATCTAGAGCCAGGACTTATCCAAATGTTTATCAACAGTAGAATGGATAAATGCAGTATTGCCGTATAACAGAATATTATACAGTAATTAAATTAAATCATGGAAAACACATGTAATAGTATGGATAAATCTCACCACCATTATGTTGAGTGAAACAACAACAACAATAAAAAACTAAAAAACTAGTCCCAAAGGGAACACTCACAAAAAAGTATATATTCTATGGTTTCATTTAAATTAAGTTCAAAAACAGGCAAAACTAATCTATGGTTAGTGGTTACCTTTCAATAGTGTTTACCCTTGGGGAGTGGTTAGTGACTGGAAGAGAGCACAAGGGAGTCTTCTGGAAGCTGGAAATCAGCTCTTTGTTAATCTGGGTGCTGTTTACATGGTTGTGATCAGTTTTGAAAGTTGAATTGTGTGATTATGGTACATGCATTTTGCTGCGTGTATATTATATATCAATAAAAAGTAAAAAAAGAATATCGAAGAAAAAACTTCATTATACATTATTGTATTTATCCTCTCCTCTTCACCTGTTTCCTCGTCAGACCCACTCTGTGTTTGTCTTTTGGGGGGACAGTTTTTCATGTTTCTCTCATGTATCTGCACATCTTCTGAGTAGAGGCACTGGCGGCTTTTGTTCTGGACTCTCTTTTCAAGGATGTTTGTAAGCCAACGGTCTTGGACAAATAGAGATGGTATCTCCCTCTGGGGAAGAGGGACGATTTGTTAGCAGTTAAGAATAATAAAAATAACATCTCCCTTGGGGCAAAGTTTAGGCAGGTTTGCTATCAACCCCTGCTAAAAGATTGGGAGTACCTAAGCGCAGGGTTCCTCCTGTTTTGCACTCACTGCAAACAGGCATCCACCTGACATGCTCCACATTGCCCTTTGGGGACTGGGGTGGCAGGGGGTGGGGGGGAAGCAAAGGAAGCTGGCACAAATATGCTCATGCTTCCCACTGTGCTGTGAGTAATAACGTAACGTGTCTGATTCAGGAGTCCCGTGCCTTCTGCCAACATTCACAAAACTGCAGCAAGCCACCCAGTTAGCTTGCGAGTAGGGTAAAATCTCAGATCCTTCATAGTGCTTGGCACTTTCCTGGTCCAGCAAGCCATGCTGGGTTAAGGTGCTGTCATTTCTTTAGTCTTACTATGTTATATGGGCTTGCCAATCACAGTAAATCAATTTATTGTAATAACCATATTGGAAAAACATAATAAGAATTAACATTTATTGAGCACATAATATGTGTGAGACACCATGGTAAAAGATATACATATATGTATTGTTACTTTAAATACTCTCAATGATCCATAAAATAGGTTGTCTTTTTCTTCAGTTCATAGATGAGGAATCTGAGGTTCAGAGACAAAGTTACCATAGCTACTATCTATAGTTACCATAGTTACATAGTTATAGTTACATAGTTACCACAGTTACACAGCTAGCTACTGACTGACTTGGGATTTAAACCCAGTTGGTCTGACTTCAGAGCCCATACTCTTCTTTTTAATTAATTAATTTATTGATTGATTTTTGGCTGTGTTGGGTCTTCGTTACTGCACGTGGGCTTTCTCTAGTTGTGGCAAGCTCTTTGTTACGGTGCACGCGCTTCTGATCGCGGTGGCTTCTCGTTGTTGAGCACGGGCTCTAGGTGCACGGGCTTCAGTAGTTGCAGCACGTGGGCTCAGTAGTTGCGGCTCGTGGGCTCTAGAGCGCAGGCTCAGTAGTTGTGGCGGACGGGCTTAGTTGCTCCACGGCATGTGGGACCTTCCCAGACCAGGGCTCGAACCCATGTCCCCTGCATTGGCAGGCGGATTCTTAACCCCTGCTCCACCAGGGAAGTCCCAGAGCCCATGCTCTTAAGTCTTTAGTCTCATATATGGACCAAGTTCATATAACAATAGAGACAAGAACCGCTAGTATGGATAGAATTAGTTAAAATCACTGCACACAGGCAAGTTCAAAAGGAACTATTTGTTAAAGCCATTTGTGGAAGCATCGTAGCTTCACTGTTAAAGAAACCATGACTCATAGCAGCGTGTAGATGTTTGTCCGCCCATAAACATTGGTTCTGACAAATATTCTGATGTAGAAAGAGCCATCTCTGTTAGCTTCTTCTCATTACGCCCTGGAGTCTTTTAATCAAAGGGATGGATGGCATGGCCCACCAGTCTAACATTTACATTGAAAGTTTTTCTGTTTTAGGGTACACCTAGGAACAGATTAGACTAGATAGGGAATAATGTGCAACAAGAGAATCTCCAAGCAGAGCAAGGTCTTAACATTTAGCTTTCCTCCTTTTTTGAACCTGATATTTTACTATCACCAAGATTTAAAGAACATGTTTTCCTTTGAAAAGAAAAACAAATGTTCTAAGTGTAATTCTTCGGTGTCTCAGTTTAGCTGTTTTTCAACAAGAAACCTGCAAGAAAATATAAAGTAAGAGGGAGAAAAGGTATGTGCTTGGTTGGTGGTTATATATTCACAATTAGTTGATGTTAGATATATTGCATTGTTTCTTCAATGTAAATTTATCGAAGTAAATTAAAAATTTCTCTCTGTGACAGAAGAATTAACTAAATACAAAAGTAAAATGCATTTGCAATGGTTGGGAAAGGTTTTGTTAAAAGGACTTCACATGCTTTAGCTAGGAATAACCAAGAAGAAAATCTACTATCAGGTCTATTTTCTGTGTATAAGATATATGTTCTGATACGAGTGTGGCTGCATACACTGCAGTTCTCAAAAATCACTTACAGAAAATACACTTACCGACAGTTAGGAACGCATGCTGAAGGGCAAAAACTCCTTTTCTCTATAAGACAGAATGCAGAATAAGGGAGATCCAGGTGGTAGCAGGATTCTCCTCCACGCCCCCTCCCAGACCCTGCTGCTTGCCAGATTCAGTGAGTTCAGAGAAACCAGGCAGTTGAGGCTACATGGAGAATCATGGAAACAAGACGTATTTTTAGAATGCAACCTGGTTTTACAGCAAGTGATAAGGGTGACTGCACAGTGAAAACCAGCTACACCAGGATGCTATCTGTTCCATCCCTGCCTGCAGGAACCCTTTGCAATTAGCTGGCCAGGAAGACCATAATCAGAAGATAATAAAATAAAATAATATAAAACGTGGCACAAATCCAGAGAGAACACAGGAAAAACAAAAATGCTTTTAAAATTTTATTTTTAATCTTTTTAGTTATAAAATAGAGTATACTTACTAGAGAATGCACAAAGCATGAATGTACTGCTAAGTAGTTTCTCATCAAACAAACATCCATGTAACCACCAGCTAGTCCAAGAAATGGAATCTTGCTTGGACCCTAGAAATCACCCTCATTTTTCCTCCCTATGATTATCTTTCTTTGCCCCCAAAGTAACCATTATCCTGACTCATATGGTAACTACTTCTTTGTATTTCATTATAGTTTTTCAGCTTATTCATGAATTCTTAAACAGTGTAGATAGTTTTGAAGACTTTTCAGTTATATTTAAATGGAATTATACAGCATATGTTGTTTCGTGCTCAGCAATATGTCCATGAGAGTCATCCATGTTGGGGTGTATAGCTGTGGTTTATTTTTAAGGAGTTGAATTGCTGGGTCATAAGGAATGCCAGGCTATTTCCCACAGTGCTGGTGGTCAGTTTATCCCCAACAGTATACGAGAATTCCAGCTTCTGCAAATCCTCATCTTCTCTTGGTGTTTTCAGTCTTCTTCATTTTACCCATTCTGGTGGGTGACTGGTGATATCATATTGTGTTCACATTGCATTCCCCTGATGATTAATGAGGCTTAAATTCTTTTATCTGTTTATTAGCCATTACGTAATCCTATTTTGTGAAGTACCCATTCAATTATCTTACTCATTTTTCTATTGAGTTGTCTCTCTTTTTCTTAAGGATTTATAGTGGTTTTTAAAACATATTCAAGATAAGAGCTTTTGTCAGTTATATGTATTGGAAATATTTTCTACCATTATTTTGATTGCCTTTTTACACTCTTAATGCTCTGGGGGGAATGAGGAAAGAAGTCTGAGTAGCCTGAGACTTCCATGTTGTGAGGGAGCCCAAACTAACCACATAGAAAGGCTACATGAAGAGATATTTGGTTAGCCTCAGCGTTCCAGTCATGCAGACACCAGACATGAAAATGAAGAAGCCATCGTAGACATTCCCGCTGCAGCAAATGTGATGTGAAGAATACGGAAGACAGCCAGCAGCCAGAACCAAGACCTCAGACATAGGACCCGAACTGCGCCATCGCAGGCATCTCTAGGTATTCATACCACCCAACTAAGACCCTAGTCAATGTGGAATGAAAACTATCTATCCCTGGTGGTCCCTGCCCAAATTCCTGACCCATGAAATCTCAAGCATAATAAATGTTGTTGTCTGATGCCACTAAGTTTGGGGTGAATCATTATGCAATGATGCATGTTGTAACAGAAGGTTTAATGAGGGCCGATGTGGAGCCAGGCTCCGAAAGACTGCAATAAGTGCAGGAGAAGAGGGGTTCTGGGAAAGTAGAACACATAAGCTAAGTTGGTAAGTAAAGAATAAACCTGAAGCCTTCAGGTGTCGGTGAGGTGATCATACCAACAAAGTGGAAAAATTATTTTTGGATAAATGTGGCAAGATGTTCTTCACCTTTTACTGGTTAGACAGAACAAAGAGAAACTTTGTTAGCATAATAGCACATTAAAATGAAGCTATATAGTTGTCATCATGGCAAGAAAAATATGATATGACTTGTGGATGTTTCACTCAGAAGAATCTGAAGCCACAACTCTTGGAATGGACCCAGAGCTCTGATCGAGGTCACCTTTAGAAAGGAAAAGAAGAAACAGAAGAGAGAATGATCTCATAGGTGTTTATCCTAGATATGCCTGGTATGTACTAAATGGGTGACTCCATGGGAAAAGACTATTGTTGGTTTATTTGTTTTCATTCCCCTAATAGATTCTGAACTCAGCGTATGTCCGTTACCAGCAGATGATAGTGAGAATCCTCTCTGGAAATGAACTTTACCTACAAGCTCTAAAAGATTTACCAGGTTTCTTTATAGAAATGTATTAACTTAGCTAGTAAGAAGCATCAAATTATGAAAGACGTTGCCAGAGGCAGGGGGTGGGGCTTAGGTGAAATGGGTGAAGGTAGTTAAAAGATAAAAAGTAAATAAGTCATGTGGATGTAGTATACAAACATGTTAATAATACTGTACTGTATATTTGGAAGTTGCTAAGAGAGTAGATCTTAAAATTTCTTACCACAAGAAAAAACTGTAACAGTGTAGTGATGGGTGTTATTAACTAGACTTATTGTGGTGAGTATTTCTCAACATGTACAAATATCTAATCATCATGTTGTATATCTGAAACTCATATAATGTTATATGTCAATTATGTCTCAATTTTTAAAACAAAAATCATGAAAAATCTTGAAATCAAGGAACAGGTGTTTAGATATAGTTTTGGAAGCAACTGAGAACTTCTAGTCTGTTAGAGGAGTCATAAGTATATATTACAAACATAATTCTTATGTACCTTTGGGGACAGAAGGAAGGAAAGAGACAGATGAGTTTCTGGAGTGTAGAACTGGGTAAAAAGATGCAGTGGTGAAGTTGGCACCAGAACAAGACCAAGAACTAGCACAAAGGGACAATGATGGTGGAACAGAGTTGCTATATCACTGTGTCCCATCCCTTTCATTTCTCAATGTTGAAAATTGCCTTTGAAGCCGTAAGTGGAACGAGGTGGTGATTTGAAGGGAAGTTTATGATAACTGCATGCCCCATCTGTGAATAATAGCACAAAAAATCGTGGAGTTCAAACTGGATAGTGCATATTGGCTTTTCTTGTCAACATCTTGTATGATAGCTTATTTCATAATGCTGGCATTTTGAACTCTAGTAAGTAAAAACTTTACAAGAGGACTATATTTTTATTCTTAGTGATATATAACTTCAGGTATCTTTAGAGGGAAGGGGAACATACTGGAGTTCAATAATAAGATGTTTATTATAGTACTGAATGTGAAAATGTCTAAGCAGTAGTTTTTAAAAATGCATGATGAGAATGCATGGCCTTTCAGTGCAGTGATAATAAATAAATAAAGCCTAGAGGCAGAAAAGCCTAGCCAGATTCTGCAGAGTCAAGATATGACCAAAACAATGATTCATAAAATGAAAAGTTAGTGAGACTCTGTTTCCTATAGATATTTCTTCTGAGCTCTTCAGTCCTTTTCCTTAATCAAATTAGACACTTAGATAATTATATAAAAAAATCTTTCCTATTTCTTTGTTAATTCTTTATCGTGCTAGATATTAGATTTCGTGTCTAAATGGTAGATTTTGAGCTCTTAGTCTAGTTAAATTTTGGCATTGGGAAATTTGGAGCTTCTGAAATCTGTTTAATATTTTATTTTCTCTTAATGTGAAAATATGTGAAAATGCACGGTATTGCTGATGTCAAGACTAATATGGGATACTGTATAGAAAGTGTTTTGAAAACCATAATATACGATATAAGACGTTCAAATAGTAACATTGATGTTGATAATGACGATAGTGTTCCCAGGTACACATAGACTGAAACGTTAAACATCACATATCCCTAGAAAGAAAAATGGTCATTTTGTTCTACTGAAAAAGGAAAACAGATTTTCCCTGGCCATGGTCTTTAACATAGGCTACTTTCTTTACAGTAGTCTGTCAGTCTGTATTTATTGAGATCTACTGCATGTAGAATTCATTTCTTGCTGTTTTGGAGAACTAAAAAGTAGTCATGAAGTCTCTGCACAGGAGGAATTTATTTTCTAAAGGGAAAGAGAAGAAAACAAGTTAATATACTTAACATGTACGTGAAAGCATATGTATGTATTCAAATATGTACATACTTCATTGTACATTTCTCGCCCATACATCCATTTTTTCAGTGATTTAGTAGAGGGATGGCAAACTATGTCCTGCGGACCAAATCCAGCCAGTGGCCTATTTTTGTATGGCCCTTGAGCTAAGAATGTTTTGTACATTTTTAAAGGGTTTTAAAAAATAGAGACAATGAAGAATATGCCATACAGACAGTATATGTCCCGAAAAGCCTTAGCTATTTACTATCTGGCCCTTGGCAGAAAAAGAAAAATTGCTGGTCCTTGATTTAGAGTCATGTGTGAAACTATGAAGTTTTGCTAAATTAGAGGGACCAGAATTGTGTCAGTTTAGTGTGAGAGCAAGTGCCAAATGATCTATAATCCTATAACCCCACTGAACGAAGCTTAAGTCAAAATACTGCTCACTTGTACTGCGTTGGCTTTCAAAGCCTTTCTTGTATGAAAGGCAAAAATATACACTGAAGTCATACTTATTACTGCGGGAAGTTTCATGTGTCGATTCCAATGCAAGTGTATACATTTCTGTCATCTCTGAAAGTACAGACTATTCAAGTCAAGTAAATCTAGGTCTCCATTCTCTCTTCGCTACCACCAAGCTAGTTTTCAACGCTTTAGCATTCTGTTTATAAAATGTGCCAGTAAGGACCTTGGAGTGCTCACTCAGTGACAACTCAGCCTTCTATACTCGATTCTGTGACTAATTGTGACATTACTGCTGATTGAAGTTGCCATTGGATGTGACAGAAAAGACCTGTATTTTCCCAGCGTTTCTTTGCTTTGTGTACCAGAAAGCTGCCTTTTGATTCAGAGCTGGAATTTGCAGCGTGTGACTCAGCCATTTGGTTTATGTTGTTTCCAATGCCTTTGCGGGGAAGTGTCCTTTCGTTTCCGCTTCAAAAGCATTCTTTATGGGAGTTTTACTGGCATTTAAAAAAATATCCTGCATCCCACTAGCATCCCACCCTCCCTCAGCAGCTCTCAGCTCTGCTTTATAATAAGAACTTGTCCTCTGGTTTATCATTTGAGTGTGTGTGTATGTGTTTTCATGCAGTTTCTTCATGAATATTCCATTCTCAGTTTCTGAGCACAATTTTAGGGGATTCCAATCTTATCTAGTGGAACGATTATCTGGGAAGTGTGTGCACCTGCATTACTCTTGGAGCAGTGATTGGGATTTCTGCTCTTTATCATTCAGCTTTGGTTGACCAAGTAGCCAAAAGTATGCATAAACTATTATGCATATTATACATCTCTTGAAACTTCCTGTGCCTCACTTTTCTCACATGTTAAATGGGGACAGTAATAGAACCTAGCTCATAGGTGTGTTAGGGAAATTAAATGAGATAATTTATGTAATTGTTTAGCTCGGTGCTTGGCATACAGTAAGCACTTGATACATGCTAATACCATTATTGTCATCATTATTATCTTTTTTCTCTGACAGAGCTTTTTATTCCCTAGAGTGTTTGTTTAGTCATTTCAGTGATATTTGGTGCCTACCATTTGCTAGGCACTGTCTTAAACACTGGATTAGCAAAGATACTCTTTAAGTCTTCACTGAAAATATAACAGATTTCTGCTGAACACAGATCTGGTCAGGTGCCTGATACATGCCTAAATCAGTGGTTTGGAGGATATGCCCAGGTCAGTGAGCTGATTTAAGTCTTTGTGGTTGTTCTTATCTCTAAGAGCAAACCCACGGGCTGGCCACAGTTGTTTACATTGACATATTAGTCATCTCTGCCTAGTCAGGCTGCTCATTCCACTGTCTTATCAGTGTACCACATTTGTTCTACTTCGGCCTCTCTACCTCTCTATATGTACTACTGTCTATCCATGATCACATGAGGGCCTTGTTAGGAAAATCTGCACAACTGCTTCCTGTGACCTTCATCATAGCTGTAATAGCTGATTGAAATTCCTTGTCTACTGGCAGCCATGTTCCTGCCACACACAGACACCTGAGAAGGTACAGCCAACCCACAGACACTCAGAGGCTTTTTTTTTTTTTTCCTGAATCAGGAATAAGAGACAGACAGAGTGACTCCTAGGAGTGGCTTCTGACTTGAGGCTCCAGGGGACTCCCTGATTCCTACAGTTCTCCCATTCTGTGAGCATCCAATATTTGTATCCCAGACCCCTATTTTGACTTAAGCTACTTCCAGTTGTATATCTGTAACTTGCAACTGAAAGAGTTCTGTCTAAAATCCTCTCTCTCTCTCTTTTTAAATCCCAACAGTGACTGAATTTGTTCTTTTCCAAAACAGGTTATAAACTCTAAAATGACAGTTGCCTTTTAAAATTAAATATTCAAAGGAAAAGCTATCTTAGCCATAAAAAAAGATGAAATCTTGCCATTTGTGACAACATGGGTGGACCCTGAGGGTATTACGCTAAGTGAAATAAATCAGACGGAGACAAATGCCATATGACCTCTCTCATATGTTGAATATAAAAAACAAACAAAAACAAAAAAAATGAACAGACCAAACAAAAAGAAACATGTGGATACAGAGAACAGAGGAGTGGTTACCAGAGGGTAAGTGGGGGGCAGGTGATATGGGTAAAGAAGGTCAACTGTATAGTGACAGATGGAAACTAAATTTTTGGTGGTGGGCACACTGTAGTGTATACAGAAGTAGAAGTATAATGTACACACGGAACTGATTTAATGTTATAAACCAATGTTATCTCAGTTTTTAAAAAATCACTTCATTAGGCATTTGGCCACCTCCTCCCTTGAACAGAGCATCTTTTCTCCACATGCATGGGGGGACCTGCAGCCCAAACCCAGGCACCCTCTAAGACCCCCCCAGGTGGAATCTGACTGACAAATACTGTTTCCTCATGGTAAAACTATTGGGGATGAAAAATAATAATACAGGTAAAAGTATTGGGGATAAGTCACGTGTGATAGTCCCGAATGTTGGACAAGGAGGAGAGTTTGCCAGAGAAATACTAGGAGAGTGAATTGTAGTTTAAAAAAAAAATAAAAGATGACAAATTCAGCTGGAAGTAGGACCAGCTCCCTTTTTGGAAGAATGACCACGTTCTGAAGATGACTCAGTGGAGTAGAGACTGTCCCCAGGTCATCCTGGGGAGGTGCGTGCTGCAGATAGCAGGGCCACATGAGGGGAGGAGCCCGGATCACTGAGTCAGCACCAGCGGGGAGTCATCCTCTTCCAGGACACTTGGATTGAACAGGAGAAAACTGGCTCCACAGAAAATCCTGGAAATTTTAAGACATTGCCGGTTCCAGTTGATTTTTCCCAAGTCCTTACAATTGAAAAACAGGTCTCCTAGTTCTCAGCTTTGGTGAGACTAAGCAAGATCAGGCTTCCATGTTGCACAAGGAAACTTTAAATCAGGAGAATGAGCCTCACCCAAAGATGTGGGCACATGAGTCCTCTCCTACAGCATGCATCACTGTTATGCCCTGGCATGCTCGAAGGTGTTTTGGCATGGGACTGGCTTGACCCAGGTTTGTTGTAAGGCCAGGTGGGGCGTAGTGTGGTCAGAACTCATTGGCCTCCTCTGGCTGCAATCAGTCCTTTCCACATTTCCAAATGCTAAATGCACTGTACAAGTAATGTGACTCTATTTGTGCGGGGAGCAGAGCAAAATGAGGGTACTCCTTTACAGAACCTTGCTGTCTCCTCTCAGCCCCACCAGTTGCCTCTGTCCTTGTTTCCAGGTGCTTGTTTGGGTTAGAATCAGAACATTCTACAAGATTCTGGTCACTTGTGGCCCACAGGATACTGGAAATCAGAGGCAGAGCTGCAGTGGCCTTTGGATCCATGGATGGTGTGCTGGTTACCATAAAAATGTCTTTCCAGCTGGTCCTGGAGCAACTCTGTGGTGCTTTGGCGGTGTTTTCCAGATATTTGATTCAAGCTCCAAGTATCTTTATGTTTTCCTGGGAGATTTTGTATACGTCACCTTGATTCTTTTTATGATAAAGAGACGACATACTCTAAAGAAGAAAAAAGAGGCAGCCAAAAGATTTTCTGCCCAGCCTGAAGAATATCATGAATTCACTCAGAAGATTAGACTGTTCACACAAGCCCATAAAGCCTTCATGTCACCTGCAGAGGAAGCCAGTCCCCTAAAGTTACAAAGTCTGTGTTTGGTAGCACTTCATAAAGATACGAACAGGTTCACCTCTTCACCTGGGGACTTTCTGAAAAAAGAACAAAACAGTAAAGCTCCCTAAACTTTATTTCACGGAGTGATGATGGCTTACCTTGACGTACAGACACAGTTACTCAAAGAATCATCGAAATCCCTCCAATTCCAAGTTGCGGAGACAAAAAACATCTTAAGAGCATTTCAGAAGAATGTAAACTAAGTTCAGAGGGAAATGCTATATGGTTTGGGCAAAATCATGCATCTTCAGGAAAACCTAAAACTGCTTTCCCAAGAAGCAGCAAAATGGACTGAAAGAGTCTGGGAAGTGAGAGAATAACAAAAATGCTGGAAAACCCAAATACATGAATAAATCAGATTTTAAATAATAAAGAGAATCAGTTAAAATCTCTCCTAAATAATATCTGGTCTTACGGTCCATCTGTGTTGATTGCCTTTTCTCTTCAGTTTGGGTCACATTTTCTGTTTGTTCATGTCTAGAATCCTGGACATTATGAAAAATAGGGTGTTCAGACTCCGGATTCTGTTATGTTACTTCAAAGAATATTGATTTAAAAAAAAATTCAGGGGCAGTTGACTTGGCTGGACTTGAAATCCAAACTCGGTCTCCCCTTTAGTGAGCAGCAGCTGAAATCTTTGTTCGGTTATTTTTGCCTTATCTGGGTTGCTTGGACTTTTGCCTTACACATGCATAGTTCAAGGGTCAGCTGAACTATAGTTCAGGGTAGAGTTTATATGAAGAATTTGGAGTTCCCTTTATTGAATCTCTCCTTTTTGATGTTTCTCTCTTTTCAGAGAGAAAAGATTTAGTCACCTTACTTGGGACTGACTATATAGCCTGCCCTCAGCAAAAAGCTGTAAAAGGGGAAACTTACCCCATTCCATTTTCTACTTCCAACTGTTTACTCTCCTTTAATATTTATCTGATTTTAGTTATTCTCCATTGACTTTAGATCGACTTTTATATTATGTCCAGAGTTTCAAGTTGTTTTCTGTGGAAAGGTTGGTCCAATAGGAGCTACTTCTCCATTTCCAGAAAGAGAATCTCACCCCTCCCACAAGTACTCCTGATGCAGTGACAGTAGTCCATGATGTATGGATGTATATAGTGGTCTTCTGCTACAGAGTGAAGAAACTTGTTGTGAATTAAACCCCTACCATCCCACCAGTAAAAGGTCTACATAAGTCCCAACTGTAGAAGGCAAGAAAAAAAAAACTGGTGCTCTATTTTATTTCCAAGTATACCCACGTGGAGAATGAAGTCTAATCCCTCCACACCCCCGCCACCGCCCCGCCAAAAGAAATCCCTTGAAATCACAGTACTTCTATTAATTCTTAGTACATGATTATTTTAAATAAAGATCACTGTTTTGTCAGAGCCACTAATTGCCTAGAATGAATGAGACCTATCAGCAGACAATGATGGACAAAGACAAGTGGCATTCCCAAGGAATGCTTTTAAAAATTCAAATCTCATTTCCCCATAATTAGTCCATCAACCCAAGGGAAAATTTTCAGAACTTTCCTCTTCTTCCCAGCTGTAATTCTGCCTACAGTAACATTTTTGCCTCTTTCATACCTTCCCTTGATGCCATTTTAACTGGATTTCCTCTGTGGAAACACTTTAGAAGAGAGAGAGAGGTGGGAAGGGAGTGGGGAGAGAGAGAAAGAGAGAAGCATACCCTGTGATTGGTTGGGGTGTATGTGTGTGCGTTTGATGCTGGGGAAGAGATTAGAGACTTGGAAAAAAATCTTTGTTGGGTGAGGTAACAGTGGAGAGGCAGAAGCTGTGCAAATATTGCTAGATGGCAGTGGTGCCTGAATAATGGGAAATGATGACAAAGACCTTCTGTTTGTCTCCAAATCATGACTTACATGTACCTAAATATGTTCATGAAGTAAAAGTCCGTACTCTTTCCTTCACAAATATTAATGGAATACATATTTTCACTTGTTTTCCATAACTTTGACCTCAGTCTTCTCTCCTACATGATGATTTTCTGCTTTTGTAGCGGGAGTTAGTTCTCAATTACTGAGAAAAATTGGCTGCATTCAAAACCCTCTCAGCTTGAGTGATACTAACAAAAACAGACCAAACTAGCATTGAAATGTTTGGAAGGGTGAGGGATTATTCAAGGAAAATATCAAAGCCAGGATGGGTTGGATCTGCTGTCTGATGAGTAGTTTTATGTAAGTCAAAGTAGATTCTGAAAGAACTGATATTTTCTGTTTAAGAAGTTTTGTTCTGTTTAAAAAGTTTCATTGGTAGACAGAACCCTTTGCTTATCTCAAATAAAGTAAGCTGCTGCTTCTAATTCATTGATGCTTATTTGTGTGTTTTCTCTTTTTGTGTCTGAAGGATGGACTGTGTCTGAACGATAAGTACATAACTTTCTCAGTGCTGGTCAAAGGCAGTAGTACATAGCAGAGGGTTTTGTATATAATCTTTGTCAAGAAATAATAGTAATTATGGTGATAGAAATTTGTCTACATCTTTCAGAGGCAAAAAGGCAAAAAATAAATTACTGATACAGTAATGCATTAGTGGCCCCAATTTGGCAATTAGAGGTGCTGAAAATGATGACAAATTGCTTTCTCAAAAGGTATGTTTTTCCCCCCCAACAGTGTTTTTCAAGTTAGTGATTTTAAGTTCCTCATACATGAACTTTTTCTACTTATATGAGAAATGACCGTATTTTAAATTCATTTTAGATATGAAGATGACAAACTTAAAATTATTAGGTTAAAAAAATAACTTTTGGGCTTCCCTGGTGGCGCAGTGGTTGGGAGTCCGCCTGCCGATGCAGGGGACCTGGGTTCGTGCCCTGGTCCGGGAGGATCCCATGTGCCGCAGAGCGGCTGGGCCCGTGAGCCATGGCCGCTGAACCTGTGCATCCGGAGCCTGTGCTCTGCAACGGGAGAGGCCACAGCAGTGAGAGGCCCACGTACCGCAAAAAAAAAAAAAAAAAAAAAAAAAAGATAACTTCTATGCTTTCTTTAGGTGGTACCTTTTAAATATCCAAGGAATTAGAAGAACTTTTTGCTTACAGAAAGGTGAAAAACTTACTTTCATTTTCAGGAAATCATGAAAGCATAAAACTCTTCTATAGAATATCAATGTCAATTAAGGATAATACATTACATAGAGTCAGAAGTACTGGTGTTTAGCGAGTTCACCTTTGAGAGACATTTGGCATAAACTAAAAAATCAAGATCACTTAAGTTTTTCTACTTCGGTAAAATGGTGAAGACAGATTTTGTCTTAGTGAACACTTCAAAAGTGTGAAGTGATGTGTACAATTGAAATAAAAGCAATGAAGAAAGAGGGAACTTTTCTCAGCATAACAGTTTAAAACCACATTATGGATACAGAATGACTAGTTACTGTTAAAGGCTTGACTATTCAGAATGAACTGTATACTTATTGGTGTTAATACATCTTTCTCACTATGAGAAGCTGTTTCCCCATAAACCATAAAGAAAATGTATTCTCCAAAAATAGAATAGCGTTTTAACAGACGCATGTCTAGCTGAAAAAATTGAAAGGCAGAAATAAGAACAAAAATAAACTCTAAAAAACTTAACATTTTGGATGAGTTTAAGATTTAGAAAAATGTTTCAAAAATTAATTAGTTTGTGTGGTTTTTCATAATTATCCTACATAATAAAAGCAGCAGATATATTCGTCCAGCAGGGATCTCCTGTGTAGATCCCCAGTGCTTAACACACCTCTTAGCTCACAGAAGGCATTCATGTGATGTTCACTGAATTAGAGTGAGATGAACTAAATTGATGTGCTGAGGCTTATAAAAGGAGAGAGAATGCTGGTTTTATATCCTAGAAAATTGTATAACCATCATAATACTGACTTAAATTTGCATTAGTTGGGGAAAAGTCCATTATAAATATTCACATGGCCCTTGGTTGTACCAGTACACCCCAGTACACCCAACATATGTAAATCAAACTTCCACTTTAGTCTCATGCTGCAGATTTTTAGCAATCGATGGTTTCTGGCTTGTTTTCCCCCTTATCCTTCATTATCACCCTTTAGGTGGGCTGCACGTTCAATTTGTAACCCTATCAGAAAACCTTTCCTCTACTTACATACTATAGCTCATCTTCTCATTAGTGGGAAAACCAGTCTATTATTTTTCAAGCACACAGGATAACATATTGTGTCTGAGACTCACTTTTATGTGTAAAATGGCCCCCCAAAGCCACTGTAACTTCATTCACTAACATTGTCTTATGATGGTTGCGATTAAGATCTTTTATGTATCCTCACATTCATATCACAGCTTCCCTAATGTGGTGCCCTCAGGAGAGTGAAACACAAGCAGGTCCATTTCTAAGGGAAAGAAGTTGCATCTTAGCGACCAAATCACAAGTTCTGGCTACTCAAATGGATGAGTCACAAATACCAAAGAATGCTGTGGAAAATTTCCTTCCCTCAAGGAGATAATGATATATTTAAGGAATCAAGATTCTCAACACAATTAGCAAGCAAAGCAGAACTGCAGTAAATTATGTGGTACAGAATTCAAGTGCTACAGGAAATAAGAGCAAGGAAAATTGCTGCTGACTAGGGAAATCAGAGAAGGGAAGGGTTTTGCCAGGGCACTAGTCCCTGCTCGTGACCCTCTTTCCAGCTGTAAATTGGGCACATGCCAGACTACTCAGAATGCTTGCTCTTATAATTCATCACAAAATACTCCTTTCTTTTTGATCTCCTTTTGATTAGCCCAATCTCATTTGAGTCTCTTTGGCTCCCTGTTTCACAACACTGAACTTTCAGTACACTGAGCTTATATTGTCCTTTAAGTTATATATGCATACATATATAATATATATACATATATAATACTAATTTATTACATACATACATATATAATACTAATTTCCGTTTTCTTTCTCGATTTGTTTAGGGCAGGAACACAGGTTTTATCCCTATCATATCTTCTATTGCATTAGTATAGTGTCCTCCACAAATTACCCACTCAAGTGAAGTTTTTGATTGATGGAATAAAATGACTGGGCTATGGCATGTTTGCATCTAGTAGAGTGCCTGGCATATAGTAGGTAAACAATAAATAGTTTGATGAAAATCCATCTAACTGTTAAATGAATTGTCTTATTGGTCACTATTCATCGCTTTATTTTCAAATTAATCAGTTAGCTAATAGAGAGCTTTACATTTGCAAGTAATGAGGACACAGTTAATTTAGTTACCCTAAGTAGGTACAACTTGGGAGTGGATTGTGGTAACTGGGATATATTACCTCAAAAATATGTGTGGGTGTATGTATGTGTATATATATACACATACACACATTGCCATAGCGACAGTTTGAAGTCTGTTACAAGAGCTATATCTTTGTATAGCAATTCCTCATTTTTAGTGTAAATATGAGTATATAAAGTATTCGTCCTAAAAATTAAACACTACCCAACCGTTTTTCTGTGTCTCTTTTATTGATTAATTGTCGTATTGATTCATTGCTTGCTACATTGAAAACAAAAGGAAAAAACTGGACCAGGCTTTGGAAAATGCCGTGTAGGGAGCAACCTATAACAACCAGCAAATGCTTAATGACTGTAACATTTCTTTTATTGTTAGAGACTAAAATATGTAGAGTAATGGATTTCATAATTAGACTTATATTGAAACCTTGTCTCTACATCATGCCATATTGATACAATGGAAAAACTGGATTGCGATGAAAATGAGCTATCTACAACTACTTTCAATCTTATTAATGAATCTTGCAGACCTGGTGTTGAGTGAAAGAAGACAGAAGAGTACATACTCTATGATTCTTTTATCATAAAATACTAAAACTGGCGAAACAAATATGTACTGTTAGAAGTAAGGCTATTGGTTTCCTTGAAGGGGAAGGATTTGTGATGGAAAGGAAGTAGGATGGTAGCCTCTGTAGTGTTGATCATATTCTGTCTCTTAATGTGGCTGCTACTTTCACAGTTGTGTTCAGTTTGTGGAAAATCATGGAGGTGTATAATTAAAATATATTTGTTTACCTGTATTTTTATGTTTATAAAACATTTTAAAATTAGTTTAATATTTACCTCCTAGGGTTAACATGAGGACTGAGTCAAATGGCATTTATGAAAGTGCTCAGCAGACACTGCATTCAATAAACAATCAATAAGCATTACTACCTAATATGTTAATACCTTTACCCTAAATATCTTACAAATAGGGTCCTCACATAATTTGTGTCATATCTGTTTTAATACATGGTATGATGAGGCAGTGCACTAGTACCTTTTAGAACATACCTGCTCTAGCTTCTTCTCCTATCCTGTAGACGTTCACAAACAACAAATGATGCCCAAATACAGGGGTCCCCAACCCCTGGGCCATGGATCGGTACCGGTCCGCGGCCTGTTAGGAACCGGGCCTCACAGCAGGAGGTGAATGGCGGGCGAGTGAGCGAGTGAGCGATGCTTCATCTGCTGCTCCCCATCGCTCGCATTACCGCCTGAACCATCTCCCCCCCAACCCCCTTCCATGGAAAAATTGTTGTCCACGAAACCAGTCCCCGGTGCCAAAAATGTTGGGGACTGCTGCCCTAATAGATCTGCTTTGTCAGGTTGCTATCTGTGAGTCACTCCTTGCTGAAAATAGGTGCACATATAGCAACTGTATGATAGTATCCATCATAAACTAATAATGAGTGAACAGCAGCGGAATGGAGCTCATAATAGAACAAAAACAAAGTACAAGCAGAGTAAATCACCCTTCTATGTTTTCAACTGGCAGGAAAAATATTGCTTGAAATTTTGATTTGACAGTCCATCTCAAAGAAAGTAATATGAAATGACTTCCTACATCATCTGTTTACTGATCAGGGCCCAATGGATATAAACATTGTTCTGAGCACTTCTTTCTACCTCTTGGACCAAAAACAGTGTGTTGAGAACTGATAATCCCTGGGTTCTCTGTGCATGTCCTGCAGATTGCCTTAAATTAAAGACTGGATAATTTTTAAAGAACAGAATCAAACGTGATTACTTTTATTTGCCAGGTTTTGTCTAATTATAGTTAGTTGTTTAGTCTGGTTTGCTCACTAATGATAGCCAACGTCTTTCTTATCTTATTACATCTCATCCATTACCCAGTCTGATTATCACATTGAAGTTAAAGGATGGTCATTGAGGGATTAGGTTTTACAATGAAAGCATTATACACTGGAACTAAGCATCCCTAGTAATTATTATCATGTATATGTATTGTACACTTGGGCTTCCATGTCTTTATAAAAAAAGTTCCTGCAGCAAAAGTATTTTATGGTTGCTGGGATTGCTTTGCATTTACTTTTTTTTATCGATACAAATAACTGTATTAAGGTTTGAAGATCAATGTTGAACCTGCCTTCTGAAATCTTAAATAATCAACTTTTCCCTAGTGGAAGCAAAAAGAGAAAACCTAGGAGTCCTATTGTAATTGATTTTTCTTAGAACTGCAAAAGTGTTTGTGAAGCAGCAAGAGAAACAAAGGGAAAAAATCTCAGCCAATTAGATATGACGTTTCAGAAGATGGACTTGTTTATCTGGAGACAAACACCAACTGCAAAATCCTTCTTAACTAACTTTATGACAATACTTCCCCAAACCAATGATATAACCCCCACGATTGTAAAAATAAAAAACAATCTTACTGAGTTAAACACAGAAAAGAGAAAGAAATGCTGATTTTGATGGAGTAAGTGGGACTCTAGTGTATTGGTAGAGGTTTTCATGATCCTCACACACTAGCTTTGCTAACCTATACTTAGGTGATGTACCCATCAACCATGGATGGTTTTATTAAGTAAACAATGTTAGCAGTCAGAGAAAGTACACAATAGCAGGTGTGTGCCATTTCTGAAAACTAATGTTTTTGAGATTAGTGATGATGTTAATTGGTCTACTTATTCAAGGTTGTTTTAATGGATACCATGTAGATATAGCAAGATCCCCTTTTTCTAAAAGGGGAAGGGCTACAGGTAACATAACTGAAGTCATGTAACTTCAAGAAATTTTGAACCTCAGAAATAATTATTCCTCCGCAAAGACATACAAATGGCCAACAGGTTATACGAAAATATGCTCAACATCACTCATCACCAGAGAAATGCAAATCAAGACTATAATGAGATCCCCATACTTGTTAGGATGGCTATCATCAAAAAAACAAAGCAAACAAACAAAAAACCCAAGAGACAAAAAGTGCTGGCAAAGATATGGAAAAATCAGAACACTTGTACATTGTTGGTGGGAATGTAAAATGTTGCAGCTGCTATGGAAAACAATATGGAGGTTCCTCAAGAAAATTAAAAATAGAACTGTCATATGATCCAGCAATCCCACTTCTGGGTATATATCCAAAGGAATTGAAATCAATATCTCAAAGAGATACCTGAACCCTCATGCTCATTGCAGCACTATTCACAATAGCCAAGATAGGGAAACAGTTTAGATGTACATCAGTGGATGAAAGGATAAAGAAAAAGTACATATACAATGAAATATTATTCAGCCTTTAAAAAGGAGAGCCTGTCATTTGCAACCACATGTATGAACCTGGAGGACATTATGCTAAGTGAAATAAGTCATATGCAGAAAGACAAATACTGCATGATCTCAATTATATGTGGAATCTAAAGTAGTCAAATTCATAGAAGCTGAAAATAGAATGGTAGTTGCTAGAAACTTGGGGGAGGGGGAAGTGGGGTGATGTTAGTCAAAGGGTATAAACTTCCAGACAATTTTTCTATTACTATAAATTGCAAAAGCATGGTGGTGAAGATAGTATAAAATGAATTTAATTATGCAGAAAGAACTTAATTATTAATGCATAGGTAGTTCCTTCAAAAATCCATCTATCCATCCATCCATCTTTGTATCCTTTGTTTATCCATTCAACCATTCATTCATTCAGCCAAATACTTAATGAGATTCCATCATATGTCAAGCACTGTGCATTTAAGTAGCTTTAAAAAAAGTTGTCTTTGGGGGTAGAAAAATGTGCTAACAATTGAGAAGCCCTAAGCATTTGAAAGCTGTAAGAAAATAAAGAGCTTGGAACTTTTAATCAAGCCAAGTGGCTTCAACTACCTTCCACATGCTTTGCTGGGTAGGTGCATTATAGATTGCTTGCACCTTATTTGGGAGTGATTGCCAGTGGCAGGAATAGTTTCATTTAAAGAGATGGCAGTGGAATATTTCATTTTACATTTCTCTTTAAACAGTCACATAAGTTAAATATTTAAAGGATACAAGTATAACTTGCTATGATGTTTTGCATAATATCCTTCACTCTCTGTAGACCACATGATTAAGAGAAATTTAAAGTATGATAGGGCAGAGTCAAGATGGCAGTGTGGGAAGACGCGGAGTTAGCATCTCCCCACAACTAGGGTGTGTGCCGGCCACTGGTGGGGGACTCTGACACCCAAGGAGACGGGAGGAACCCCAAAGTGAACCGGTAGGATGTAGGGGGACTGAGGGGGGGAGGAGAGGTGGAGGCCAGACAGGAGCGGTGCCCCTGAGGCTGGGGAGATCAGGAGAGGCAGGCAGGAGGGGCCCTCCCGGAAGAGCGGAAGAAGAGTGGAGGGCAATTGCCCTCCCCACTTGGGCATGGGGAGTCTGCTGAGCGCCCAGGCCGATCCCCTGCCCTCCACACCCCCCTCCAGGCCACGTGGGTCCTTGGGGGCATAGGAGGGAGGCCGGGGAGATCAGGAGGGGCAGGCGGGAGGGGACCTCCCAGACTGGAGGAGGAGGAGAGGAGAGGAGGGCGTTTGCCCCGCCCACTCGAGCCTAGGAAGCCTGCTGGGCTCCCAGGTGAGGTCCCCTGCCCTCTGAGACCAGGGGTGGGGGGCATGCTTGGGTCCCTTGAGTTCAGCCTAAGCCCCAGCCCCCACAACTCCCAGGGCCTTTTCCAGCACTGTGGGTCCTAAGCATTGGCCCCACCCACCACCCAAACCTTGCGCTTGCTTAGGCCCTGCTCTCCACAGCCAAGGCCTTCCCCCCCTTTTTTTCTTCTTTTCCCTCCTCTTTTTTTTTTTTTTTTTTTTACTATTGTGATACTGATGTACCTTCCAGTTGTTGATTCATCTATATTTTTATATTCTTCCTAATATATCTGTTAGTTTCCTAATCTAATTTTATTTTTTACTTTGTTATTGTCCTTTTTTTGTTTGTTTGTTTTTGGGCACCCCAGGCAGCTTGTGGGATCTTGGTTCACGAGCCCGGGGTCAGACTGAAGCTTCTGCAGTGGGAGCTCTGAGTCCGAAACACTGGACTAACAGAGAACCTCAGACCCCAGGGAATATTCATTGGAGTGAGGCCTCATGGAGTTCCTCATCTCAGCACCAAGACCTAGCTCTACCCAGTAGCCTACGAACTGCAGTGTTGGAAGCCTCAGGCCAAACAACCAGTAAGACAGGAACACAATCTCACTCATAAAAAAAAAAAAAAGACAGCAAAAGAATATGTCATAGATGAAGGAGCAAGGTAAAAACCTACAAGACCAAAGAAATGAAGAGGAAATAGGCAGTCTACCTGAAAAAGAATTCAGAGTAATGATAGTAAACATGATCCAGAATCTTGGAAATAGAATGGAGGTACAGACTGAGAAAATACAAGAAATGTTTAACAGAGACCTAGGAGAACTAAAGAACAAGCGAACAGCGATGAGCAACACAATAACTAAAATGAAAAACACACTAGAAGGAATCAAAAACAATAACTGAGGCAGAAGAACAAATAAGTGAGCTGGAAGAAAGAATGGTGGAAATAACTGAAGAGGAGCAGAATAAAGAAAAAAGAATGAAAGGAATTGAAGACAATCTCAGAGAACTCTGGGAAAACACTAAATGCACCAACATTCGAATTATAGGGATCCCAGAAGAAGAAGAGCAAAAGAAAGGGTCTGAGAAAATATTTGAAGAGATTATAGTTGAAAACTTTCCTAACATGGGAAAGAAAATAGTCACCCAAGTCCAGGAAGCACAGAGAGTCCCATACAGAATAAACCCTAGGAAAAACACACTAGGACACAAGTAAAAAAATTAAATTCAAAGAAAAAATATTAAAAACTGCAAGGGAAAAGCAAAAAATAACATACAGAGGAATCCCCATAAGGTTATCAGCTGATTTTTCAAAGGACATTGCAGGCCTGAAGGGAGTGGCAGGATATACTTAAAGTGATGAAAGAGAAAAACCTACAATCAATATTACTCTACCCAGCAAGGATCTCATTCAGATTTGATGGAGAAATCAAAAGCTTTTCAGACAAGCAAAAGCTGAGAGAGTTCAGCACCACCAAACCAGCTTTACAACAAATGTGAAAGAAACTTCTCTAAGCTGGAAACACAAGAGAAGAAAAAGACCCACATAAACAAACCCAAAACAATTAAGAAAATGGTAATAGGGGCATACATATCGATAATAACCTTGAATGTAAACGGATTAAGTGCCCCAACCAAAAGACACAGACTGGCTAAATGGATACAAAAACAAGACCCATATATATGCTGTCTACAAGAGACCCACTTCAGACCTAGGAACACATACAGACTGAAAGTGAGGGGATGGAAAAAGATATTCCATGCAAATGGAAATCAAGCAAAGCTGGAGTATCAATACTCGTATCAGATAAAATAGAGTTTAAAATAAAGACTGTTACAAGAGGTAAGGAGGGCCACTACATAATTATCAAATGATCAGTCCAAGAAGAAGATACAACAATTATAAATGTTCATGCAGCCAACATAGGAGCACCTCAATAAATAAGACAAAAGCTAACAACCATGAAAGGAGAAATTGGCAGTAAAACAGTAATAGTAGGGGACTTTAACACCCCACTTTCACCAATGGACAGATCATCCAAACAGAAAATAAATAAGGAAGTAGAAGCTTTAAATGACACAACAGACCAGATGGGTCTAATTGATATTTATAGAACATTCTACCCAAAAGTGGCAGAATACACTTTCTTCTCAAGTGCACACCAAGCATTCTCCAGGGTAGATCACATCTTGAGTCACAAATCAAGCCTCAGTAAATTTAAGAAAATTGAAATCGTATCAAGCATCTTTTCTGACCACAACACTTTGAGATTGGAAATCAATTACAGGAAAAAAACCTGTAGAAAACACAAATACATGGAGGCTAAACAGTGTGCTACTAAATAACCAAGAGATTGCTGAAGAAATCAAAGAAGAAATAAAAAAATACGTGGAAACAAATGACAACAAAAACACGATGACCCAAAACCAATGGCACACAGCAAAAGCAGTTCTAAGAGGGGAGTTTATAGTGATACAATCTCACCTCAAGAAACAAGAAAAATCTTAAATGAGCAATCTAACCTTACACTTAAAACAACTAGAGAAAGAAGAACAAAGAAAACCAAAAGTCAGTAGAAGGAAAGAAATCATAAAGATCAGAGAAGAAATAAATGAAACAGAAACAAAGAAAACAGTAGTAAAGATCAGTAAAACTAAAAGCTGGTTCTTTGAGAAGATAAACAAAATTGATAAAACCTTAGCCAGACTCATCAAGATAAAAAGGGAGAGGACGCAAATCAATACAATTGGAAATGCAAAAGGAGAAATCACAACTGACGCTGCAGAAATACAAATGATCATGAGACTACTGCAAACAACTATATGCCAATAAAATGGAAAACCACGAGGAAATGGACAAATTATTGGAAAGGTAGAATTTTCCAAGACTGAACCAGGAAGAATTAGAAAATATACACAGACCTATCACAAGTAATGAAATTGACACCATAATTAAAAATCTTCCAACAAACAGAAGCCCAGGACCAGATGGCTTCACAGGTGAATTCTGTCAAACATTTAGAGAAGAGATAACACCAATCCTTCTCAAACTCTTCCCAAAAATTGCAGAGGGTGAAACACTCCCAAATTCATTCTACGAAGCTATTGTCACCCTGATACAAAACCAGAAAAAGATATCATAAAAAAAGAAAATTAGAGACCAATACCACTGATGAACATAGACGCTAAAATCCTGAACAAAATAGTAGCAAACAGAATCCAACAGCACATTAAAAGGATCATACACCATGATCAAGTGGGATGTATCCCAGGGATGCAAGGATTCTTCAATATACGCAAGTCAATCAATGTAATACACCACATTAACAAATTAAGGAATAAAAACCATATGATCCTCTCAATAGACGCAGAAAAAGCTTTTGACAAAATTCAACACCCATTTATGATAAAAACTCTCTAGAAAATGGGCACAGAGGGAACCTACCTCAACACAAACCCACAGCAAGCATCATACTCAATGGTGAAAAACTGAAAGCATTTCCAGTAAGATCAGGGACAAGACAAGGAATGTCCACTCTCACCACTCTTATTCAACATAGTTTTGGAAGTCCTAGCCACAGCAATCAGAGAAGAGAAAGAAATAAAAGGAATACAAATTGGAAAAGAAGAAGGAAAACTGTCACTGTTTGCTGATGACAGGATACTATACATAGAAAATCCTAAAGATACCACCAGAAAACTACTAGAACTAATCAATGAATTTGGTAAGGTGCAGGATAGAAAATTAATGCACAGAAATATCTGACGTTACTATACACCAACAACGAAAAATCAGAAAGAGAAATTAAGGAAACACTCCCACTTACCATTGCAGCAAAAAGAATAAAATACCTAGGAATAAACCTACCTAAGGAGGCAAAAGACCTGTACGCAGAAATCTATAAAACACTGATGAAAGAAATCAAAGATGACATAAACAGATGGAGAAATATACCATGTTCTTGGATTGGAAGAATCAATATTGTGAAAATGACTATACTACTCAAACCAATCTACAGATTCAGTGCAAACCCTATCAAACTACCAATGGCATTCTAAACAGAATTAGAACAAAAAATTTTACAATTCATATGGAAACACAAAAGACCCCGAATAGCCAAAGGAATCTTGAGAAAGAAAAACAGAGTTGGAGGAATCAGACTCCCTGAATTCAAATTATACCACAAAGCTACAGTAATCGAGACAGTATGGTACTGGCACAAAAAGAAATATAGATCAGTGGTACAGGATAGAATGCCAAGAGATAAACCCACGTACATATGAGCACCTAATTTACAACAGAGGAGGCAAGAACGTACAATGGAGAAAAGACAGTCTCTTCAATAAGTGGTGCTGGGAAAACTGGACAGCTACATGTAAAAGAATGAAATTAGAACACTATCTAACCCCATACACAAAAATAAACTCAAAATGGATTAAAGACTTAAATGTAAGACCAGACACTATAAAACTCTTAGAGGAAAACATAGGAAAAACACCCTTTGACCTAAACCACAGCAAGATCTTTTTTGACCCACCTCCTAGAGTAATGGAAATAAAAACAAAAATAAACAAATGGGGCTTAAAAGCTTTTGCACAGCAACAGAAACCATAAGACAAAAAGACAGCCCTCAGAATGGAAGAAAATATTTGCAAATGAAACAACAAAGGATTAATCTCCAAAATATACAAACAGCTCATGGAGCTCAGTATCAAAAAACAAACAATCCAGTTAAAAAATGGGCAGAAGACCTAAATGGACATTTCACCAAGGAAGACATAGAGATGGCAAAGAGACACATGAAAAGCTACTCAATATCACTAATTATTAGAGAAATGCAAATCAAAACTACAATGAGGTATCACCTCACTCCAGTCAGAATGGTCATTATCAAAAAATCTAGAAACAGTAAATGCTGAAAAGGGTGTGGTGAAAAGGGAACCCTCCTGCACTGTTGGTGGGAATGTATATTGATACATCCATTATGAAGAACAGTATGGAGGTTCCTTAAAAAACTAAAAATAGAACTACTGTATGATGCAGCAATCCCACTACTGGGCATATACCCTGAGAAAACCATAATTCAAAAAGACACATGTATCCCAATGTTCGTTGCAGCACTATTTACAATAGCCAGGACATGGAAGCAACCTAAGTGTCCGTCAACAGATGAATGGGTAAAGAAGATGTGGCAAATATATACTATGTATACTACCAAATGTAAAATAGTTGGCTAGTGGGAGGCAGCAGCATAGCACAGAGAGATGGGCTAGGTGCTTTGCAATCACCTAGAGGGGTGGGATAAGGAGGATGGGAGGGAGGCTCAAGAGCGAGGGGATATGGGGACATGTGTATGCGTATGGCTCACTGTCTTTGTTGTGCAACAGAAACTCACACAGTATTGTGAAACGATTATACTCCAATAAAGATCTATTAAAACAAAAAGTATGATAGCACACCTGGGATGAGAGCATACACATTCTCCTTGAGGCTCTGAGAATTCTAGAAGCAACAGAAGGAATTTATTGAAAAATATCACTCAGGGAATGACCACTTGGGAATCTGTGGCAGCAGCATCAACAAGGGGCTGTGATAAGCTGGGGCAGTGTCATATATTACAAAAATCCTTCCCACACCAGGAAGAGTGATAGGAAAGCCAGCTCACTGCAGGTAAAAGGTGTGGATGGTGACTAAGTGCCTTATAGAGCACTGTATTTTAGGCACAGCCTCACTTCACCACTGAATTCTGTGGGGAGGAAATGCATGTAACTAATTAGAGGGCGCTTTTATTTTTGTAAGATCAAGATCTTAGAATTGGTTTGTTTTGTTTTTCCTCCTCAGTGCTACAGGTACAATTCTACCTTTCAAGGCAATCACACAATTCAAGTTTAATTCTTAAATTGAAATGTACTTTTTAAAGTGTTTTATTTTAAATCCACATAGAGAAAAATCTTCTAACAGTATCTAAGAACAGGCTGATTATTATTCTAGTTTATTTGAAACTGAACATCCTTTGAGCAGCAAACATTACTCCTCTCCTTGCTGTGTGCTGTATGCTGAGGACTCATTGCTTTACTGGTGTGTTAGTTTCTGCTTTACAATGGTGTGTTAGTTTCAGACTTTTCCCGGACTCCCTCCCGGCTAGCTGTGGTGCGCTAGCTCCTTCAGGCTGTGTTCACGCAGCCAACCCCAGTCCTCTCCCTGCGCTCCAACCGAAGCCCGAGCCTCAGCTCCCAGCCCTGCCCGCCCCGCGGGTGAGCAGACAAGCCTCTCAGGCTGGTGAGTGCCGGTCGGCACCGATCCTCTGTGCGGGAATCTCTCCGCTTTGTCCTGCACCCCTGTTGCTGTGCTCTCCTCCGAGGCTCTGAAGCTTCCCCCCACCCACCATCCCCGTCCCCGCCAGTGAAGGGGCTTCTAGCGTGTGGAAACCTTTCCTCCTTCACAGCTCCCTCCCAGAGGGAGGGTCCCGTCCCTATTCTTTTGTCTCTGTGTTTTCTTTTCCCCTACCCAGGTTCGTGGGGAGTTTCTTGCCTTTTGGGAGGTCTGAGGTCTTCTGCCAGCGTTCAGTAGGTGTCCTGTGGGAGTTGTTCCACATGTAGATGTATTTCTGATGTATTTGTGGGGAGGAAGGTGATCTCCACATCTCACTTCTCCGCCATCTTGAAGGTCTCCCCCCAGGACTCATCTTTTTTTTTTTTTTAAATATTATCTTCCATTATGTTTTTTTTTATTGGAGTATAATTGCTTTACAATGGTGTGTTAGTTTATGCTTTATAACAAACTGAATCAGTTATACATATGTTCCCATATCTCTTCCCTCTTGCGTCTCCCTCCCTCCCACCCTCCCCAGGACTCATCTTTATTAGGAGTTTTACCTGATGGGCTGAGGAGGGTTGCAGCATCCAGACTTGGTGGAGAGGTTCACACTCTGGCGAATGCTTGTATTTATTCTTCCTCATTATCTCATGTTCGTGTGTCCTTTTAATAGACGTTCATGCGGAGACAAGGCTGTAAACCTTCTATCCAGATGGCAGACCCCTCTTTGAAGGAATATTTGCAAAGGTCCCTGCCCAACTGACAACAGTTTATTCCTTCCTGACATGCTTATTTGCTGCCATAGAGCGATGGGAGGTACCTAATCTGGGCAGTATAAATTTGGCAATTCATGTATAATTGTTGGCTTATTGAGCCAGGGGTATTTTCACTTTTATGACTAAACTCACTTTTATACTCTTGCTGACGAGTTTTCTGCTGCCTAAATGTAAGCCCATTTGCTTCCATATTTATTGGTCATTATTATCAGCTGGAAGTTTCTTATGCTTTCTCATATGCAACACGAACAAGAAACAACTTAACCAGTGGAAAAGCAACTCCTGCACTGTCAATTTTAATTATTATTGAAAAAATGTATTTATATGTAGAGAAGTACACAGATCATAAGTGTATATCTCAGTGAATTTCTATAAAGTGAACATACCTATGTAACCAGCCCTCATATCAAGATACAGAATGTTACCTAGAAGCCTCAACTGACCCACGTGGGCACAATCCCCCTTCCTGATATAACCACTATTCTGACTTCTCCAACACCGTAAATTAGTTTCTCTGAATTTAAACTTTGTAGAAGTAAAAAAAATTCACTGTGTCCTCTTCCATATCAGGCTTCATTTACTCAGCATTTTGTCAGTGATTTTTATCCTGGCACTTGCAAGTAGTTATAATTTATTCATCCTCACTGCTCTAGAGTATTCCACTGTATGAATATGCAGTGATATATTTATCCTTTTACTCTTGATGGGCAACTGGGCAGTTCCCATTCCAGGGCTATTACAAGTAGTGCTGCTATGTACATTCTTGTCCACGTCTTTTGGTGCACATGTCTTTTGACCTGTCGCCTTCTTGTTATAAGTAGAAGAAAAATTATGAAGTAAAGTGGAAGTAGTCACCTAAAAAAGAAAAGCCCATGATGCTACTGTTATTTGGGACTTGCTATGTGACTAATTGTATTTTGAACACAAACAACTCCCTCTGCCACAGTGCTTTCCCTCAGGAACCCAGACTCATTGAGTAACTTAGCAAAATGGCCCCAAGATACTCCTGTTCTCATTCGAAAATCAACCAGATTTCAGTTAGGGATGAAAGCAAAGTTTAGGATAAAAATATGCAAGCTTAAAGCCATATAGAACAGCACAGCTAAAACACTCATTAAAATTACTCATGGACAAAAGGGATTTGCACTAATTAAAATGCCTAGTCACCGTAGAGTGGGTTAAGAGGGAAGATTGACTTAATACCAGATGGCTTTATTTTATGGCTTTCCATCAAACTTTTGAAATATTATCAGTTAAGGAAATGAAAGGAAAATGAAAAAAACCTTTTAGCGAAACAGATAAAATAGCACAGACATAAGGAGATCCATTGTAATTATTATGGCAGCATTTTCTATCACATTTATGAATTTGGGCAATTTTTATTGCACTTGTTAAGGGACGATTGAGCGGGTGCCATTTTATGAGCTACTAACTCTTCAGTGATGCCAAGTGGAGCACCCACACACAAGGGTCAATTATGAGTCTAATAGAAATGCTGTGATTGGGAAAAATGCAAAGTAATGTTTATCTCCCCATTGCTCCCTTGAGCAGAGTTCAGCTGTCAATTTTAGTCCCGAGGAGCTTAGAGACCGCCAGCGTGGCCAGAAGGTTTTGGATTTGTTACCTCAAGGGCAGAGTGAGGTGAATATTTTTAATATAACTTTATAAAACCAGTTCCTACTTTTAACATTACAGGGATATTTAAAGCAAGAGAAGACTAAATATGAGTCCTATAATTAAAATATAGACTGTGTATTTCAGTATATTATCCCAAGATTTTAACCTTTGATTTCAAAATCATTCCTACTTTAGACCCAAAGTCCTGATTCTTCTCTGGCTTTTATTTCAGTCTTAATGTGACTAAGCATGGAGGATTTTATTCAGGTGATAGAGAATTTATATTCTTATTTCCCATGAAAATCAGAACAACCACAAATCCTTCTAAAAATTGAAACAATAAGTGCACACTACTTAACACCATCATTACACATTTGGCACTCAATAATGTTAGATTCCTTCTAGCATATGTTTGCATGATATTGACACATAACTGTCATTTACCACATATGAATGGGGCCATAGAAATAGGAAGAAAAAGAATGAAAGGTGAAAGGAGACTAATATTTATTGATGGCTTCTTATGTGCAAGGCAGTAAGCTCAATATTTTATATGTGGTAGCTGATTTCATCCTTTCAGTAATGCTGCAGGTGTGACTTAATTAGATTAGAAAGTTGAGACTCAGCTAGTCACACCTACTTGTCCACTGCAGTACTTGGCCTTCTCATTTTAAGAACTGATTCTCAGTAGTTAAGATCCTTAAAGTCCTGTGGAAGAGCTCAAAATGAAAATGTTCATGGTTTACATGCCAGTGCACCAAGAAGTTCTCCAAGTTCAACATTATTGTGTCTCGTACAGTTTTGATGCTGGCAATGCTTTTTGAGGAATCTCAAGGGATGCCTACCACCTTCCAGTAATGGGTCCCAGGACAATAAGGAATGCTCAGCCAGCAGCTAAAGGCCTCCACTGGGCCACGATCATGAGGGAACAAGACTGCTACAATTCACTGTCTCCAGGCTTACCCTGCCTCTCGATTTAGCACAGTCTACATCCTCATTTCCTCATTCCTTGCACCCAGTTTGCTGTTTTCCCTGTATCCATTCTCCTCCAACTCCAAACCATCCTCCAAGCTGCTGCCAGAGATCTTGAGGTTTATGAAATGCAAATCTGACCATGTTACTGTCCTCCAAAAAAAATCCTTAAATTCCCATAGCATTATGACAACTTCTCAGATTAGCACAGAGGAATTGGACCCCTTCTTCCTTTTCTGACCTTGCCTCTCCCCTTCTCTCTCTTCACCCTCATATCTTTTTTTCTGACCATTCTGAAATATTCAGGATATTTCAGAATATCCCTCAACGTGACAAGCTGCTTCATATCTCCAAGCCTTTGTTCATGCAATTTTATTTGCCTAGAATATCCTTTCTTCCCCTTTCTTCTAAGTAAATCCAACTTTGTCTTTCATAGTTCAGCTCCAATTTTAACTTATTTAGACCTCCCTGTCTGATTTGTATGTCCCATTATATACTAAAATATCATAGAATTACATTACTGAATTACAATAATTTACTTGACTGGATTTCCCATTACATGGTAAGCTTCTTGAGCACAGGGACTATGGTTTCAGGCATGTTATTCTCTATACACAGCGCGAGAACCTGGGCTCTGTATCTTGCCTATTGAGTTAAAATCTAAGCTCTGTCACTTACTGATTGACTTGTCCCTTCTAAGCCTCACTTTTCTCATCTATGAAATGGAACATTACCTACCTTGTAGGGTTATTGTTAAGATTAAGTCAGATTAATTTATGTCAATAAATTACAGTGTCTGCCTATGTTAAGTAATCAGTAAAAGTTAGCTATTACTGTGATGAGAAGAATAGCAACCACTTATTTAATGAATAATCATTCACAATGTATAATAATGATTATGAATTTAGTAACCTTTTAATAGAGTTTTGAAGGACTTCCACATTTGTCACACTTATCAAAGGGACTCTTAACAAAAGCTAAAATTTTTGGTATCTAACAGAGAAGAACTAAGATATCTTCTAGTATCCCTGTTACATTTTACAGATGAAGTAACTGAGGCTCTGTAAGGTCACCTTTATCAGGGTTTGATCAGAGAAGCAGGACCCTTTTGAGTGACATGGAATGAGGACTCTTTGTATGGATTAGGTCATGGGCAATTGTGAGAGCTGGTAGAGGAGTCTACATAAAGCTGTTACTTTCGTGTCTCGTGGTGAGTCCGAAGTCACAGGAGCTCAGCAGAACCAGCAGTCAGGGAACAAAGCTTGACCTGGGGTAGAGGAGCATGAGGACAAACTGGAACCTTCAGAAACAAACTGGAACCCACTGGGACAAACCGGAACCCATGTTCGTCTCTCTCCCTCCAGCCTTGATGATGGAGACAGTGCCCTTCATCATTGAGCTGCACGTATGCTTGGCCTAAGACTTGGAAAAACTGAAGGGCAAGATATGGCAGGAGCTGAAGGAGTTGAGAGCTAGTGGCTACTGGTGTCAACAAGGTGAGCTGGCAGATAGGCAGTAGTGTGTGTGAGCCGCAGCAGTTCTTGGGGCCCTGCACTGACCTTCCGAGCATAGCGCCTGCTGTTCATTTTCACCTTCTACGTCTCATGCAAATTTCTCTTGTGGCCAACTGTAACCAGGAGAAAGAAATGGCTGGAATTGCATTTCCAGCTCAGATAAGTTGGCACAGTTGAAAGCCACCACATCAAGTAACAACTTCAGAAATATGCAATTGTAGTACTGGCCCTAGAACCCAATGTTCTTTTCATTAGATTGCTCTCCCATCTATAATAGATAGTATCAGTTACAAAGTTAAGAGCATACATTTTACTTTTGTTTTTTTAAAAATTTTTTTATTGTATTTTTCTAACATCTTTATTGGAGTATAATTGCTTTACAGTGTTGTGTTAGTTTCTGCTTTATAACAAACTGAATCAGCTATACGTATACATATATCCCCATATCTCCTCCCTCTTGCATCTCCCTCCCTCCCACCCTCCCTGTCCCACCCCTCTAGGTGGTCACAAAGCACCGAGCTGATCTCCCTGTGCTATGTGGCTGCTTCCCACTAGCTCTCTATTTTACGTTTGGTAGTGTATATATGTCCATGCCACTCTCTCACTTCATCCTAGCTTACCCTTCCCCCTCCCCATGTCCTCAAGTCCATTTTCTACATCTGTGTCTTTATTTCTGTCCTGCCCCTAGGTTCTTCAGAACCTTTCTTTTTTTAAGATTCCATATATATGTGTTAATATACGGTATTTGTTTTTCTCTTTCTCACTTCACTCTGTATGACAGACTCTAGGTCCATCCACCTCACTACAAGTAACTCAGTTTTGTTTCTTTTTATGGCTGAGTAATATTCCATTGTATATATGTGCCACATCTTCTTTATCCATTCATCTGTCGATGGACACTTAGGTTGCTTCCATGTCCTGGCTATTGTAAATAGTGCCACAACGAACATTGTGGTATATGTCTCTTTTTGAATTATGGTTTTCTCAGGGTATATGCCCAGCAGTGGGATTGCTGGGTCGTAGGTAGTTCTATTTTTAGTTTAAGGAACCTCCATGCTCTTCTCCATAGTGGCTGTATCAATTTACATTCCCACCAACAGTGCAAGAGGATTCCCTTTTCTCCACACCCTCTCCAGCATTTATTGTCTGTAGATTTTTTGATGATGGCCATTCTGACCGGTGTGAGGTGATACCTCATTGTAGTTTTGATTTGCATTTCTCTAATGATTAGTGATGTTCAGCATCCTTTCATGTGTTTGTTGGCAGTCTGTATACCTTCTTGGAGAAATGTCTGTTTAGGTCTTCTGCCCATTTTTGGATTGGGTCATACATTTCACTTTGGAAGGATTAAGTATTGCATTTTTGAAAATAGACATTAAATCACTGGATTTTCATCTAAAGCAATGCCGGTCTTTCCAGTAATTCTCATAAAATTTGCTTTTGTATTATCAAATGGTCTGTGAAGTCATTCAGGTCCAAACTTCTTGTTCAGTATGGCATCCATGGTGGCAACATTCGGCTTAACACCAATCCACACAATGTGTCATTTCTTGACAAGATAGGGAAGGTAGCTTCCAGAGTTCTGTTCCTTGTCAGGAAATTCCAAATTGTTCAGTTTTGGGCAAAATCACACAAACCTGTTTACCCATGGAGGCTTTTGATCTCCCAGAGATGGCCTAAGACCACAAAACCAGAAGCAGCCAACAGCTATTTTGTGAAAACCTTTCTAACACTCCAACCTCTACTACCTAGTAGCGAAGGAAATTTAACCTATAGGAGAACCTGAATATCTATGAAATTTTGGTTTAATTAGCTTCATCCAACTAATTACATATTGCTTTAAAAACTAGGTGAAAAACAGAATGAAAAGAATACTCAACTGAAAGCCATAAGACTGTTGAAGAACGACCTCTAGGTGGCCCCAGAGCTCTGTTTCTGCTCTGACATCTTTGGGTTCTTATCGAAACGGTCTCCACTAACAACACACTCTGATAGTTACTAACTTTATGACAGTCTGTATTCTCTTACCTCTTTCAGTTCCACTTAACTTAATTGTAACTTCTTTAAAGTGCTCTGTTTAGAAAACACATTTCTTCAGTTCTTCCCACAGCTCTTGTTTTGCCTTTATTGTCAATGATTTAGCTCAGAAACGTGAATCAGTAGAGTCTCATAATATCTTATACTGTATATATTGTATAAGGCATCTTTAAAATATCCTAATTTTTTACAATTGTCATTTGCTTTGAGGAGGACAGTGAAAGCCCTTTAAGTGTGCCTGGAAACCATTTCCTTCCCATGATAAATGGCAGACTCCAAGAATCTGGCTCCTCCTTTTCTGTGGCTGAACCATCACTTAAAGGGCTTTGCTTATGCAATCCAGGCTCTCCATGTCCCAGGCAGGGTTGAACCACAGGGCATGTTTGCCTTCTTGAGATAGCGGGGTCTCCAAGGGTAGACTGACATGTCAGAAACCACAGTGTGAGAATGGGAGCTGACTTTGGAGTCCAGCTTTAGGGCAGTGGCTTTTCTGAATTGGATGATCAGTGTTCAGTGGTATCTTCAGAGGACCTTCTGCATGCAGGCCAGTGTTAGGAACATCTCTATGCAAAACTCAGCTCACCTCCTCCCCTGAAGCCATTTTTTTTCCCCTTCTGGGACCATTTCTGCCTGCCATTCTTGTTAATTCTTTCTATGCTAACAAGTGAAACCAGGATATTTACTGATAATATTTTATTGGGTTGGCCAAAAAGTTCGTTCAGGTTTTTCTGTCACATCCCGAATGAACTCTTTGGCCAACCCAAATAGTACACCAAAGATGTTTCCATCTAATAAGATACTCTTTACTCTTAGAATAAAGCAGTGGTTAAGACCTTGGGATTTAGAGTCAGAGATGTAGGCAGAGGTTTCGCTTTGCCACTTACTAGCTATGCAGCCATGGGAAAATCAGTTCACGTCTCTGACCTTGGTTTCCTACAGAATACAATAAAAACAATACCTCCGAGCCTTGCTGTGAGGATGAGATGAAATGTCAGTGCATATAGTGATTAGCACTGAGAGAGCATGTCATAAGTGGTAGCTCTTACTTTTTTTAATATTGTTTATACAGAAGTGAAATTATAATGGCGCCTGATAGGAATGGGTTAAAGCATGGAGTCTGGACTCACATCTTGAGTTTGTATCCAGTCATCATCGTTTATGAATTGTGAGACTTTGGACAAATTGTTTAACCCTTAACCTCCTATGGCTTTGTCTCCTCATCTGCAGAATGGGGATTATAGCTACTTCTTAGGGCCATTGAGGATTAGATAGTTAGTTAGATAGACAGACAGATAGATAGATCAGTCTTCCTGGACTTAGAATGGGGTTACTTCCTGATAAACCCATTGTAAGTTGAAAACATTGTTAGTCAAAAATACATAGAATACACCTAATCTACCAAACATCATAGCTGAGCCTAGTCTACCTTAAACGTCCTCAGAACACTTACGTTAGCCTACATTTGGGCAGAATCATCTAACACAAACCCTATTTCATAATGAAGTGTTGAATAGCTCATGTAATTTATTGAATACTGTACTGAAGTGAAAAACAATGGATTTATGGGTTCAGAATCGCTGTAAGTGTACCCATTGTTTACTCTTGTGATTTTGTGGCTGACTGGGAACTGCTGCTGCCAGCACCACAAGAGAGTATTAGACTGCATTAATCACTAGCCCTGTTTGAAAAGGTCGAAATTCCAAATTCTAAGTACAGTTTCTACTGAATGTGTATTGCTTTTGCACCATTGTAAAGTGAAATTGTAAGTTGAAACATTGTAAGTTGGCGTGGAGATATATAATCACTGAGGAAGGGCCTAGTGCATGATAAATGCACTATAAAGTTTAGCTCGTGTTCGTCACGAGCATTGGCCCTAGAACCCAATGTTCTTTTCATTAGATTGCTCTCCCATCTATAATAGATAGTATCAGTTACAAAGTTAAGAACATACATTTTACTTTGTTTTTTTTTTTTCTTTGCGGTATGCGGGCCTCTCACTGCTGTGGCCTCTCCTGTTGCGGAGCACAGGCTCTGGACGCGCAGGCCCAGTGGCCACGGCCCACGGGCCCAGCCGCTCCACAGCACGTGGGATCCTCCCAGACCGGGACACGAACCCACGTACCCTAGCATCGGCAGGTGGACTCTCAACCACTGCGCCACCAGGGAAGCCCTATTGTATTTTTTTAACATCTTTATTGGAGTATAATTGCTTTACAGTGTTGTGTTAGTTTCTGCTTTATAACAAACTGAATCAGCTATACATATATGTATATCCCCGTATCTCCTCCCTCTTGCGTCTCCCTCCCTCCCACCCTCCCTATCCCACCCCTCTAGGTGGACACAAAGCACCGAGCTGATCTCTATTTCTAATCACTACTCAGAATGAGCAACACAGACACAAACATACACACACACACACACACACACACACACACCAGTTTTTTTTTGTTTTGACGAGGAACATGTCATGTTAACTTTTTTTTTATACAGCAGGTTCTTATTAGTCATTCATTTTATACACATCAGTGTATACATGTCAATCCCAATCACCCAATGCATTACACCCCCCCCACCCCACCGCTTTTCCCCCTTGGTGGCCATATGTTGGTTCTCCACATCTGTGTATCAATTCAGCCCTGCAAACCGGTTCATCTGTACCATTTTTCTAGGTTCCACATGCATGCGTTAATATACGATATTTGTTTTTCTCTTTCTGACTTACTTCACTCTGTTTGACAGCCTCTAGATCCAGCCACGTCTCAACAAATGACCCAATTTCATTCCTTTTTATGGCTGAGTAATATTCCATTGTATATATGTACGACATCTTCTTTATCCATTCGTCTGTCGTTGGGCATTTAGGTTGCTTCCATGACCTGGCTATTGTAAATAGTGCTGCAGTAAACATTGGGGTGCATGTGTCTTTTTAAATTATGGTTTTCTCTGGGTATATGCCCAGTAGTAGGATTGCTGGGTCCTATGGTAATTCTATTTGTAGTTTTTTAATGAACCTCCATACTGTTCTCCATAGTGGCTGTGTCAATTTACATTCCCACCAACAGTGCAAGAGTGTTCCCTTTTCTCCACACCCTCTCTAGCTTTTGTTGTTTGTAGATTTTCTGACGATGCCCATTCTAACTGGTGTGAGGTGATAACTCATTGTAGTTTTGATTTGCATTTCTCTAATGATTAATGATGTTGAGCATTCTTTCATGTGTTTGTTGGCAGTCTGTATATCTTCTTTGGAGAAATGTCTATTTAGGTCTTCTGCCCATTTTTGGATTGGGTTCTTTATTTTTTTGTTATTGAGCTGCATGAGCTGCTTGTAAATTTTGGAGATTAATCCTTTGTCAGTTGCTTCATTTGCAAATATTTTCTCCCATTCTGAGGGTTCTCTTTTGGTCTTGTTTAAGGTTTCCTTTGCTGTGCAAAAGCTTTGCAGTTTCATTAGGTCCTTTTTGTAGGTCCTTTTTTTCTCTTGTGTTTCCCACTTAGAGAGGTTCCTTTAGCATTTGTTGTAGAGCTGGTTTGGTGGTGCTGAATTCTCTTAGCTTTTGCTTGTCTGTAAAGCTTTTGATTTCTCCATCGAATCTCAAGGAGATCCTTGCTGGATAGAGTAATCTTGCTTGTAGGTTCTTCCCTTTCGTCACTTTAAGTATGTCATGCCACTCCCTTCTGGCTTGTAGAGTTTCTGCTGAGAAATCAGCTGTTGACCTTATAGGAGTTCCCTGGTATATTATTTGTCATTTTTCCCTTGCTGCTTTCAAGAATTTTTCTTTGTCTTTAATTTTTGCCAACTTGATTACTATGTGTCTCGGCGTGTTTCTCCTTGGGTTTATCCTGTATGGGACTCTCTATTCTTCCTGGACTTGGGTGGCTATTTCCTTTCCCATGTTAGGGAAATTTTCGACTATAATCTCTTCAAATATTTTCTCGGGTCCTTTCTCTCTCCCTTCTCCTTCTGGGACTCCTATAATGCGAATGTTGTTGCGTTTCATGTTGTCCCAAAGGTCTCTTAGGCTATCTTCATTTCTTTTCATTCTTTTTTCTTTATTCTGTTCTGCAGCAGTGAATTCCCCCATTCTGTCTTCCAGGTCACTTATCCGTTCTTCTGCCTCAGTTATTCCGCTATTGACTACTTCTAGTGTAGTTTTCATTTCAGTTATTATATTGTTCATCTCTGTTTGTTTGTTCTTCAATTCTTCTAGGTCTTTGTTAAACATTTCTTGCATCTTCTCGATCTTTGCCTCCATTCTTTTTCCGAGGTCCTGGATCATCTTCACTATCATTATTCTGAATTCTTTTTCTGGAAGGTTGCCTATCTCCACTTCATTTAGTTGTTTTTCTGGGGTTTTATCTTGTTCCTTCATCTGGTACATAGCCCTCTGTCTTTTCATCTTGTCTATCTTTCTGTGAATGTCAGTTTTGATCCACAGGCTGCAGGATTGTAGTTCTTGCTTCTGCTGTCTGCCCTCCTGTAGATGAAGCTGTCCCACAAAACAGTTTTAATACATGCATTTAAATTTGTTAGAAAATCTTTGAGGAAATATCCACTCTGATTTACATGACAGGCTATGAAGAATTAGCCTCTATGCAAGAAACTGGACACATTTCTGGAGCAGGACAGAGAAAGTGGCTCCCATATCTTTCATACACGTCTTTTCCACCTTGATTTTCCTTTCATTTCACCTGAACGTTATTATAGGGGATATGATATTTAAGTAGGCGCCATCGCATTTGTGTCAACAAATTTCAGGGTAAGGAAATGTTGGAGGTGGTATCAGAGTTGACTAAGTGTGCATCACAGCTATGGAAGCTTCTTTAAAAATATAGAACTTCAATATTCAAGAGAGAGGGTTTGACTAAATAGATCTAGGTCATGAGCAGGAACTAGCATTTTCACTAGCACACCAGGGGATTCTGACACCCCGCATTGAGATTCATATGAGTAAGAACATTTTAAAAGGGTAAAATTCCATTTCTAGAAAATCTAGCACTAAAACCCAAGATTTTAATCACAATTTCATTTTGGTCTTAAAGACTGTGCCAACTATTTATGTGCAAATGTTTGTGAATGAATCTTTGCTGAAAGTTTAGCAGCTGTGTAAATGTCCAAAAGTAAGGGATTCATTAAGTGAACCATGTCAGTCCTATCTATATGATGGAATGCTATGTAGCCATTACATTTAAGACATGTTTTCATAATTTAGTGGTAAGTGAAAAGCTAAGACAGTGAAGATATATATGTACAATATGAATCCATTTTTGTCAGAAATATATTCATAGAAACTAAAGGACATATGCTAAAATGGTACTGTGCTTAACCTTGGATAATAGGTTATAGATAATTTTACCATTTACTTTGTGCTTTCTGGTGCTTTCAAGATTTTCTGTTAGCTCCATGATTAGGAATTTTAAAATACGGTATTTTTAAGATTAAAAAAGTGAATATATATTTACTGCAGTGCTTAGTAAACACATTTGCCAGGACAACTGTCATAGGCAAAATAATGGGCCCCCCCAAAGATGCCCATGCTCTAATGCCCAAAAACTAAATATGTTACCTTACATGGTGAAAGGGACTTTGAAGATGTGATTAAGTGTTTGCTAAAGACCTTGAGTTGGAAAGATTTTTCTGGATTCTCCAGTGGACCCGATCTAATCAAATGCGTCCTTCAAAGCAGAGAACTTCCGTGGGCTGTGGTCAGAGAGAAGTGTAATGACAGAAGGGTCCAAGAGATGTGATGTGAGCAGAACTCAGTCTGCCTTTGCTGACTTTGAAGATGGAGGAAGAAGGCCACAAGACAAAGAATGCCAACAGTCTCTAAAGCTGCAAAAGACAAGTAAACAAATTGTCCCCTAGAGACTCCAGAGTACAGTCCCTGCCTACGCCTTGCTCTTAGCCCATTGAAATCTGTGTTGCATTTCCAAACTACAGAACTGGAAGATAATACAATTGTGCTGTTTTCAACCACTAAGTTTATAGGTAATTTGTTACAGCAGCAATATAAAACTAATACAAAGACAAAGCTAAATATTTGCCAGTGTCTAAGCTTTTTGCTAGTGTGTAGCCCCTCTACCATAATCAGGAACCAAATTGCTGCCCTTATGAACACTGTCATTAAAATCATAAATGTTAATAGTGGAAACAACTTCAGCAATCATCTAATTCAAGACTTACATTTTATACATGAAGAAATTAAGGCCTGGAGAGGTGACTTAGTTGTTGAAACATCATAATGGTTTAAATGGGAAGTATCAGAAAAGTTTCACTCACCCCGATTTATACAATACGGGGTTTCATCATCTCACATAAGAAGAAACAGGGCAGCCTTCACCATAGCGTATCAGAACTCTGGCTGTTGGGATGTCCCTTGGCTCTGGGTATTAGCAAGATGACTGCCCCAGCACTAGGCCTCACATCCACACATGACAGTGTCCAGAAAAAGAATGGGAGTGTGTCATCCTGTCTCTCCTTCTTAACAGTGAGGAATACTTTCCCTTACACCCCTCAGTTACATATGCTGTGATTCTGAGCATGAAGTCTACATCCAGACTGATTGGGTTCAAATAACAATGCTGCCACTTAGTTGTGTAACCTTCCTTGGGCAAATTATTTAACCTCTTTGTGTCTCATTTTCCTCAACTGTAAAATGGACTGAGTACATTTTGCCTGCCTCACTGAGTTTTGGGAGGGTTGAATGAGTTATTGTGTTCCAGGACTTAGAACATTAGCTGGCACATAGTGAATATAGTAGCTACCAATTTGTTTAAGCCTCCCTGTATCCACATCCTAAGGGTTGTCTCCTTCTGCAGTGACTCTGGGTTCAGCCATGTGACTTACCCCGACTGTGGAAATGATACTGGGCATGACACGAGCAGAAACTTGAAATACACTTGTTGCTCTTGAACACTGCTGTTGTATGAAGGAAGCCTAGGGTAGCCCGCTGGAGAGGAGAAACACATTGCCTCTGTAGCCCTGGCCAAGAGGTAGATACATGAATGAGGTCACCTTAGATCAACTAGTCACCAGTCATCCTTCGAGCTGGTCACAGACAGCTGTGCAAGCCCAGCACAGATCAGCCGTGTCAGCTCAGATCTGAGGAACTTGGCAGCCAACACATAGAATCATGAGATAAGTTGCAGATTAAAGTCACTAAGTTTTAGGGTGGTTTTTTATGTCGCAAAGGCTAACTGATACAGTAAGCACTCAGTAAGAGTTGGCTGTCCTTTGCTAGTAAGTCTCATTAATCAACCACCAACAATGGAATGATTATCTAAATAATCATAAAAATGATTAGCTTAGACCAGAGGCCCTCCTCCTTGCCTATGTTTCATTAATTGGATGTGAAGTATTAGCAAGTGGCAGAGGTGATTCTGGTACACAACCAAGGTTGGGAGTAATCATTTGATTTGGAGTAATCACTGAGAAGGAATGGATATTGGGGTGTCAGTCATCAAAATCATTACACGCATGATCACACAGCTGGTCAGTAGCAGCACAGTGGTATTGTCTGGTTCTCCTGAGCCCCTGCCTGCTGTTTTTTCTATCATTGCATGCTGTGGAAGACGGTGATACCCTCAGGCATTCACAGTAAGTTAATTATTGGGCATTTTGTCCAACAGCAGAGGGAAACTTGTTCACACTGTTTTTCTTTGAGCTGCACATATTCTGAGGCAAAACAGAAAATTTCACATACCATTACTGAGACCATTTTTCTTTTTTTTCCTGCATGCCTAGCAGCTGGTGAGTGTTCAGCATCAGATATGAGAAGTTAAGCTGAATATACTGGAGGAAAACCTTCTAGAGAAAGCAAGCTCAGCTTTAAAAAAAATGCTAAGTTTGCCGACTCAAGAGCCCAGGACAGCTTTATTAAATTGAACAGAGAAAAACCAATTAAACACTTTAAACTGCTATTCTGGGGCTCACCAAAACAACACAAATCAAAAGGGGAAATATTCAGTTATTACTAGCAGCTGGATTTTTGTGAAAGTTTTTTTAGTTAAGCCAAGTTCCCCCTCTTGCTGCTGCATCCAAGAGGGCTGAGTGATTTTTCAGTCTCCAGAAAGTACTTCACTGTGGATTTGCCCACAGCGGTAGTCAAAGAAATCCTAATGGCCTAATGCATAGCTCTGAGCATCCCACTTCTCTTTTCAAAAACTTTCAGGGGCTCCCCATGGCTTGTCAATATCCTTGACCTGGAGGACAAAGCTTTTTGCAATATGACTCCCTGCGCCCCCTTACCTTTCTGGCTTTCTCTATTACTCTATGTACTTGTAGCCAGAATTTTTGACATGTTATGGGGCTTACATCGCCTAATGAATCCTGTCCTCTGCTGCCTCATTGTCTGTGCCTATGCCCCACTGCATTCCCACCTCTCCCATATATCCTCATTGACTAAATAACACATTTTTCAAGACCAACCTCAAATGCTAACTTCATGAAGCCTTCCTTATCTTTTGTTGAAACTCACCAGCCATGGACCACCTAGAATACTTAACTTGCTGTAGCTCAGAAGAACACATATCAGAGGAACCGTGAGGAATCAGGCTTGTGCTGGGTGATTCTAAGGAGGGTTCAAAGAGGCAGGGGCCATTTCTGGACTGGATGCTGTCAGAAAGTGGGAATACTTGGTGACTTGGTATCTTGATAACTTTTATCTAAGAGGCAGGAAAATTAAAGCAATTCTAGAGTTGTTGGTGAAGAAGCACATATTAGACAGAAGAGGGGGTCATTTGGTGACTTTAGTGTTGCAGAGTGTCCTTCCCTCTGTGGCTCGGTCTGATCATTGTTTGTGCACACTGTGTTTATAAACCACCCTGTATGTTATGTTCAGTGGGGACATCTCAACTCTCAGGACAGTTTTTCATTGTCTTCCTGTGCAACTGGTTGGATCCATCTTCTCAGGATCTCCATAGTACAGAGATGAGGGAAATGTCCCACAGATATATCTACATGAGCCCTCATAGATTGTTCTTCTTTTGTTTCTAGTCGACACTTAAATCTGTTATATTTCACATTAAAAACACAACTTGATTTTAAAATGTAGCGTGTTCTGTGAAAGAGGAAATTTTGGCAAGACTCAGCTTGTATGTAGATCTGCATGGAAGAAGCTGAATAGCAACTATCTTATTTATTTATTTACTTACTCATTTAATTTTTTTGGCCATGCCACACAGCTTGTGGGATCTTAGTTCCCTGACCAGGAATTGAACCCAGGCCCTCAGCAGTGAAAGAGTGGAGTCCTAACCACTGGACCGCCAGGGAATTCCCACAAGTATCCCTTTTAGACAGACGTGTTCTCTCCAATTGACCACAGTCCCAGCCATTACACTAGACTCATATTCCTTACTGGCTTGATGTCTGAGACTACAGTCTCATCTTATTCATGTTTCAAAGTTAAATAAGGGACTGTATAGAACAGTAGGAAGGATGGAACAGTGCCCTGTTAAGGACCAGATACTGAACATTTTAAGCTTTGTGGGTCAGGCAGTCTCTGTCACAGCTACTCAACTCTGGCATTGTAGCAAGAAGGCAGCCGGAGACCAGACATAAACAAATGACATGAACCCAAAGAAACTATTTCCGAAAACAAGTGGTAGACAGGATTTAGCCCAGGGGACTAGTGCTAACTTTGAGGCCCATTTCTGCCATTTGATCACAAGCCAATGACCATGTCTGGGTTTTGCATTCTCATCTGTAAAATGGTGATAATACTACTTGCCTTACATATGAGGATCCAAATGGGATATTGTTATGTGAAAAATCTTTTAAAAATATGAAGCATGGTACACTTAAAAGATATTAGCTTATTGTATATTTCGGGAACAGAACTGTTCATCTTTCTGCAGCAAGACTGTGATAGGCATGGAAGTTGTGCCTTCAAGGAGACAGTGTGAGAAGTGTGCACAGCAGGTAGCCTCCAGCTGTCAGCTCCTTCAGGGTCAGCCGAGAGCTACCTCACCCAAGGCAGACATCACTGTGACTGAGCAGGATGGGAGTATAAAGTCTCAGCCATTTTGACCTCAGCTCTGATAGGCAGTGCTCATTGCACAGCTCCTCGCCAGATTGGCCAAGGCTTTGTGGGATCTGCATGTCAGTCTAACTTTTCCCTCTGCCCAATCATGCTTTCTCCCCCTTTCCTTCATGAGTTGAGCCTTAGTAAATATCTTGTACCCTGACCTCCATCTTGGAGTATACTTCTGGAAAGCGCAACCTGTGACAAGGATAAGTTACTGAGATACTACTATATGTCATGTTCTTTTTGGATGTTTCCTTTCTTCGTTCCAAGAACATGCCCAGACCTTGCCTTGGGACCCTTTGCGTTCTTTGAAGATAATCCCCCTTTTTGGCCAAAATCTCTGATGGAAATATGCTTGAGCTTTACGGGTATAGATGGAGAGATGAGCTGATAGGGAAGTAGCCAACTCTGGTGGAATGGGATAACTCTGGACAAGGAAGAGATCCATGGTTTGGTGCCTGTGTTCTATGAGCATCAAGACCTGCCCACCATGTATTTACAACACCCCAGCAAGACCTTGGAGGAGACCGGCAGAATTACGTAACTCAGAGCCTGGAACTGAGAAATTGGGGTACTGATGCCAGCAAAATTCCTGGGTCCAGAGGGCCCTTCAAGGAAACATGCAGGCTTGGACCATAGATCAGCAGCAAGATGGGAGCTGACAATCAAATTGATTTTATTTATTTATTTATATTATTTTTTAACATCTTCATTGGAGTATAATTGCTTTACAATGGTGTGTTAGTTTCTGCTTTATAACAAAGTGAATCAGCTATGCATATACAGATATCCCCATATCCCCTCCCTCTTGTGTTTCCCTCCCAACCTCCCTTTCCCACCATTCTAGGTGGTCACAAAGCACCGAGCTGATCTCCCTGTGCTATGCGGCTGCTTCCCACTAGCTATCTATTTTACATTTGGTAGTGTATATATGTCCATGCCACACTCTCACTTTCTCCCAGCTTACCCTTCCCCCTCCCCCTATCCTCAAGTCCATTCCCTAGTAGATCTGTGTCTTTATTCCCATCTTGCCCCTAGGTTCTTCATGACTTTTTTTGTTTTTTATCCTTAGATTCCATATATATGTGTTAGCATACGATATTTTTCTCTTTCTGACTTACTTCACTCTGTATGACAGACTCTAGGTCCATCCACCTCACTACAAATAACTCAATTTCGTTTCTTTTTATGGCTGAGTAATATTCCATTGTATATAAGTGCCACATCTTCTTTATCCATTCATCCGATGGTGGACACTTAGGTTGTTTCCATCTCCTGGCTATTGTAAGTAGAGCTGCAATGAAAATTTTGGTACATGACTCTTTTTGAATTATGGTTTTCTCAGGGTATATGCCCACTAGTGGGATTGATGGGTCGTATGGTAGTTATATTTTTAGTTTTCTAAGGAATCTCCATACTGTTCTCCATAGTGGCTGTATCAGTTTACATTCCCACCAACAGTGCAAGTGGGTTCCATTTTCTCCACACCCTCTCCAACAATTACTGTTTCTAGATTTCCTGATGCTGCCCATTCTAACTGGTGTGAGGTGATACCTCACTGTACTTTTGATTTGCATTTCTCTAATAATTAGTGATGTTGAGTAGATTTTCATGTGCTTCTTGGCCATCTGTATGTCTTCTTTGGAGAAATGTCTTTTTAGGTCTTCAGCCCATTTTTGGATTGGGTTGTTTGTTTTTTTTAACATTGAGCTGTGTGAGCTGTTTATATATTTTGGAAATTAATCCTTTGTCCATTGATTCATTTGCAAATATTTTGTCCCATTCTGAGGGTTGTCTTTTCGTCTTGTTTATAGTTTCCTTTGCTTTGCAAAAGCTTTTAAGTTTCATTAGGTCCCATTTGTTTATTTTTGTTTTTATTTCCATTACTCTACAAGGTGGATCAAAAAAGATCTTGCTGTGATTTATGTCAAACAGTGTTCTTCCTATGTTTTCCCCTAAGCTTTATAGTGTCTAGTCTTACATTTAGGTTTCTAATCCATTTTGAGTTTATTGTTGTATATGGTGTTAGTGAGTGTTCTAATTTCATTCTTTTACATGTAGCTGTCCAGTTTTCCCAGCACCACTTATTGAAGAGACTGTCTTTTCTCCATTGTATATCCTTGCCTCCTTTGGAATAGATTAGTTGATCATAGGTGCGTGGGTTTATCTCTGGGCTTTCCATCCTGTTCCGTTGACCAATATTTCTGTTTTTGTGCCAGTACCATATTGTCTTGATTACTGTAGCTTTGTAGTATAGTCTGAAGTCTGGGAGCCTGATTCCTCCTGCTCCATTTTTCTTTCTCAAGATTGATTTGGCTATTCGGGGTCCTTTGTGTTTCCATACAAATTGTGAAATTTTTTGTTCTAGTTCTGTGAAAAATGCCGTTGGTTGTTTGATAGGGATTGCATTGAATCTGTAGGTTGCTTTGTTTAGTAGAGTCATTTTCACAATGTTGATTCTTCCAATCCAAGAACATGGTATATCTTTCCATCTATTTGGATCATCTTTAATTTCTTTCATCAGTGTTTTATAATTTTCTGCATACAGGTCTTTTGTCTCCTTAGGTAGGTTTATTCCTAGATATTTTATTCTTTTTGTTGCAGTGGTAAAAGGGAGTGTTTTCTTAATTTCACTTTCAGTTTTTTCATCATTAGTGTACAGCAATACAAGAGATTTCTGTGCATTAACTTTGTATACTGCAACTTTACCAAATTCACTGATTAGCTCCAGTAGTTTTCTGGTACCATCTTTAGGATTCTCTATGTATAGTATGTCATCTGCAGACAGTGACAGCTTTACTTCTTCTTTTCCGATTTGGATTCGTTTTATTTCATTTTCTTCTCTGATTGCTGTGGCTAAAACTTCCAAAACTGTGTTGAGAAATAGTGGTGAGACTGGGCAACCTTGTCTTGTTCCTGATCTTAGTGGAAATGCTTTCAGTTTTTCACCATTGAGGACGATGTTGGCTGTGGGTTTGTCGTATATGGCCTTTATTATGTTGAGGAAAGTTTCCTCTAAGCCTACTTTCTGGAGAGTTTTTATCATAAATGGGTGTTGAATTTTGTCAAAAGCTTTCTCTGCATCTCTTGAGGTGATCATATGGTTTTTCTCCTTCAATATGTTATTATGGTGTATCACATTGATTGATTTGCGTATATTGAAGAATCCTTGCATTCCTGGGATAAACCCCACCTGATCATGGTGTATGATCCTTTTAATGTGCTGTTGGATTCTGTTTGCTAGTATTTTGTTGAGGATTTTTGCATCTGTGTTCATCAGTGATATTGGCCTGTAGTTTTCTGTCTTTGTGACATCTTTGTCTGGTTTTGTTACCAGGGTGACGGTGGCTTCGTAGATTGAGTTTGGGAGTGTTCCTCCCTCTGCTATATTTTGGAAGAGTTTGAGGAGGATAGGTGTTAGCTCTTCTCTAAATGTTTGATAGAATTCGCCTTTGAAGCCATCTGGTCCTGGACTTTTGTTTGTTGGAAGATTTTTAATCACAGTTTCAATTTCAATGCTTGTGATTGGTCTGTTCATATTTTCTATTTCGTCCTCGTTCAGTCTCGGAAGGTTGTGCCTTTCTAAGAATTTGTCCATTTCTTCCAGGCTGTCCATTTTATTGGCATATCGTTGCTTGTAGTAATCTCTCATGATCCTTTGTATTTCTGCAGTGTCAGCTGTTACTGCTCCTTTTTCATTTCTAATTCTGTTGATTTGAGTCTTCTCCCTTTTTTTCTTGATGAGTCTGGCTAATGGTTTATTAGTTTTGTTTATCTTCTCAAAGAACCAGCTTTTAGTTTTATTGCTCTTTGCTATCGTTTCCTTCATTTCTTTTTCATTTATTTCTGATCTGATCTTTATGATTTCTTTCCTTCTGCTAACTTTAGGGTTTTTTTGTTCTTCTTTTTCTAATTGCTTCAGGTGTAAGGTTAGGTTGTTTATTTGAGTTGTCTCTTTTTTGCTTAAGGTAGGATTGTATTGCTATAAATTTCCGTCTTAGAACTGCTTTTGCTGCATCCCATAGTTTTTGGATAGTCTTGTTTTCATTGACATTTGTTTCTAGGTATTTTTTGATTTCCTCTTTGATTTCTTCAGTGATCTCTTGGTTATTAAGTAGTGTATTGTTTAGCCTCCATATGTTTGTGTTTTTTACAGATTTTTTCCTGTAATTGATATCTAGTCTCACAGCGTTGTGGTCGGAAAAGATAGTTGATACGATTTCAAATATCTTAAATTTACCAAGAATTGATTTGTGACCCAAGAAATGATCTATCCTGGAGAATGTCCCATGAGCACTTGAGAAAAATGTGTATTTTGTTGTTTTTGGATGGAATGTCCTATAAATATCAATTAAGTCCATCGTGTTTAATGTATCATTTAAAGCTTGTGTTTCCTTATTTATTTTCATTTTAGATGATCTGTCCATTGGTGAAAGTGAGGTGTTAAAGTCCCCTACTATGATTGTGTTCCTGTCGATTTCCCATTTTATGGCTGTTAGTATTTGCCTGATGTATTTAGGTTCTCCTATGTTGGGTGCAATAAATAGTTACAGATGTTATATCTTCTTTGTGGATTGATCCCTTGTTCATTATGTAGTGTCCTTCTTTGTGTCTTGTAATAGGTTTGTTTTAAAGTCTATTTTGTCTGATATGATAATTGCTACTCCAGCTTTCTTTTGATTTCCATTTGCATGGAATATCTTTTTCCATCCCCTCACTTTCAGTCTGTATGTGTCCCTAGGTCTGGAGTGGGTCTCTTGCAGGCAGCATATATACAGGTCTTGTTTTTGTATCCATTCAGCCAGTCTGTGTCTTTTGGTTGGAGCATTTAATCCATTTACATTTAAGGTGATTATTGATATGTATGTTCCTATTACCATTTTCTTAATTTGTTTGTGTTTGTTATTGTAGGTCTGTTCCTTCTCTTGTGTTTCCTGCCTTGGGAAGTTCTTTTAGCATTTGTTGTAAAGCTGGTTTGGTGGTGCTGAATTCTCTTAGCTTTTGCTTGTCTATAAAGGTTTTGATTTCTCCCTCAAATCTGAATGAGATCCTTGCTGGTTAGAGTAATCTCCTTCATCACTTTAAATATGTCCTGCCACTCCCTTCTGGCTTTCAGAGTTTCTGCTGAAAGATCAGCTGTTAACGTTTTGGGGATTCCGTTGTGTGTTATTTGTTGTTTTTCCCTTGCTGCTTTTAATATGCTTTCTTTGTATTTAATTTTTGATAGTTTGATTAATATGTGTCTTGGCATGTTTCTCCTTGGATTTATCCTGTATGGGACTCTCTGTGCTTCCTGGACCTGATTAACTATTTCCTTTCCCATATTAGGGAAGTTTTCAACTATAATCTCTTCAAATATTTTCTCAGTCCCTTTCTTTTTCTCTTCTTCTTCTGGGACCCCTATAATTTGAACGTTGGTGCATTTAATATTGTCCCAGAGGTCTCTGAGACTGTCCTCTATTCTTTTCATTCTTTTTTCTTTATTCTGCTCTGCAGTAGTTATTTCCACTATTTTATCTTCCAGGTCACTTATCCATTCTTCTGCCTCAGTTATTCTCCTATTGATCCCTTCTAGAGAATTTTTAATTTCATTTATTGTGTTGTTCATCACTGTTTGTTTGCTCTTTAGTTCTTCTAGGTCCTTGTTAAACGTTTCTTGTATTTTCTCCATTCTATTTCCAAGATTATGGACCATGTTTACTGTCATTATTGTGAATTCTGTTTCAGGTAGACTGCCTATTTCCTCTTCAATTGTTAGTTCTGGTGGGTTTTTGCCTTGCTCCTTCATCTGCTGTGTGTTTGTCTGTGTTCCCATTTTTGCTTAACTTACTGTGTTTGGGGTCTCCTTTTCGCAGGCTGCAGGTTCGTAGTTCCCGTTGTTTTGGGTGTCTGTCCCCAGTGGCTAAGGTTGGTTCAGTGAGTTGTGTAGGCTTCCTGGTGGAGGGGACTAGTGCCTGTGTTCTGGTGGATGAGACTGGATCTTGTCTTTCTGGTGGGCAGGTCCACATCTGGTGGTGTGTTTTGGGGTGTCTGTGGGCTTATTATGATTTTAGGCAGCCTCTCTGCTAATGGGTGGGGTTGTGTTTCTGTCTCGCTAGTTGTTTGGCATAGGGTGTCCAGCACTGTAGCTTGCTGGTCGTTGAGTGAAGCTGGGTGCTGGTGTTGAGATGGAGATCTTGGGAGATTTTCGCCATTTGATATTATGTGGAGCTGGGAGGTCTCTTGTGGACCAGTGTCCTGAAGTTGGCTCTCCCACCTCAGAGGCACAGCACTGACGCCTGGCTGCAGCACCAAGAGCCTGACATCCACACGGTCACGTGGCTGTAGGTAAGAGGCCTCACTTCCTTGCCACATGGATCTCTCCTTAGGGCTGGTTGAGTGTCCTCATGACATGGCAGCTGGCTTACTGCCAGGATGTGTGATCCAGGCTGCGGTCCCCAGGACTGTCATGGCTTTGGCTGCTGGGGCCCCTCCAGAGCCGGCAGCCTCAGTGAGGCTGCCCTCCCTTCGGGCTCCTGGGCAGTTCAGTGACAGTGGAGGGAAGAGACCCCGAGCCAGGAGTTCCAGCTCTGTGGAAACCAATCAAATTGATTTTAAACTTTGCAAGGAAAAGTAATGTGATATGTCTTGCATTGCCTAGTTACTGAATAAAATCCAGTCTGCTGCACTTATATCCCTTTAAAAAACCTTTTCTAAACAAATAAGTTCAATTATTTTTGAGAAAATCTATAACAAATGTTCAATTACTAATTGACTTCATAAGTCTGTATTAAGCACCTACTGTATCCCCGGCATTCTGCTGGGTGTGCAGTGATGAACAAGGTAGATGGTCAGTGTATCAGGACCAGGCAGCTGGAATCACAGGAAGCTGGCAGGGCCTTCAAATCCTGAAGGGGTTAGTGCAGCCTCCTGCCACTTCCTGGGAGATTCTGATTCACTTCAATGCAGATAGAGCACCTCAGAGGCTTGCTTCTCTTGCTGCCAGCACCTGTGACTCTCGAACGCTTTCTCTAACTGCATGAACATACTCAGCTCATGTGCAGGACAGACCTGAGGTATGTGGGCAGGGGGAGAGGAGGGTGTGGAATTGATGTCTTTGGGAGCAGCCCTCAACCATTGCAGATGGGATTTGGTGGATACACACCCCTGCTTGCCTGCCCCTTGGGTGGGAGAACCCTGAGTTGTGCTCTATACCATCCCCCAGAGATCCCCAGTGGGATTTAGACACAGTTGCCCACAGCAATAATATACTCATTAACACAATCTGTCTTGGCTTCCTTCCCTTCCCTGTCTCATTTTCCCAGTCCTGTTCCAGGATCACCTAGCAAATAAACTACTAGCACTTAAATCATCTTAGTCATCTTGTCATCTCTTTCCTGGGGAACCTAAAGTAAGATTCCACCACCTTCAGGTATGCATGAAAGCTACATCTCTGGGTCCTTGTTGATAAATGTGTGCTTATAGAGTAGCAGATCTCTAAGCACTCCGATTGACATAGGCTGAAAACAGTAGGCAGATGATTTTCTGTCTTCCTAATTAACAGAAAGTGCACTGGGGGCAGGTTTGTGTTACTCCTGCTTCCCTCGGCACTAAGCATGATGTTAGGCACCAAGTAGGTGCTCATGATGGAACTTTCTTCCCCAGTGAGTTGGTCCCGACTTGTAACTAAAGAGACGTTTTAGGAGTCAGGTAGGTCCCTTAATTCACATTTCTACTTAGTATTTGGAGGCTGAAGGAATGGCCTTGTGGTCTCTTGAGTGAAAGAATTGAATGCCTCTGGTATTTCCGTGAAGTCTTTGAGCATTTCTATGCAAAGTGTCTAAACAGACATGATTAAGAGCAGTCTAAAGCAGTGGTCAACAAACGTTTTCTGAAAGGGACCATATCCTAAACATTTTAGGTTTTGTGGCTGGTCTCCATCACAACTACCCAATTCTGCCATTCTAGCTCAAAAGCAGCCAGCGATAATGCATAAATGAACGTTTCAAGAAGACTATTTACAAAAACAGGTGGCAGCCTGGATGTAGTCCATGGGACTTAGTTTTCTGATCTTTGGTCTAAGGCAGTGTTGTCAAACTGGACTTCTGCAGGATGAAAATATTCTATAATCTGAGATATCCAGTACGGTAACTAATATGTGGCTAGTGCTACTGAGAATATGAATTTTATTTTATTTACATTTAAATAGGCACATATGGCTAGTGACTACCATACTGGACACTGCATGGTGTTGTTTGGCCAATCTTGGCAAACCCATGACCACTTAATCATGTTTCTGTCAAACTTTCTGCCCCAACTGCTTATTCATTGGGAAACACAATATTGGAAACAGTGAAAGTGAGAACAACATATGTTCTGTCTTTCCAGTGAACCTGACAGCTTCCCTTTTGCTTTCAGTGTGGTTGCTGAGCATCATACATATGGAGCAGGCAAGCTATTATTTCTCCCTGAGCAAGCTAAGGCATGGGTAAAGCTCTTAGGCGTGTAATTCATGAGCTGCAGTGTCTCTGCCAGTGATTCAGACATCTTCAGGTGGTCCTGGGTACTAGTATAGGTCTCATCAAGGTTGGGGCTTAAGTTTTCCTTCTCAATAGGCTTCTTCACTTTATGAGCACTGTCAGCTCCAAAATTCTGACCTTTTAGCCATTGATGACTCAATTTTGGCAAGCTCAGTTTCCATGCCACCCTCCTCTCCTTTTTAAAGTTTGCTTTTCAAAACCAGCCTAACAGGGATCATTTCAGTGCATGATAAAGTGGGCACTTACTGAACAATAAACCTGTGGGTTTATGCTTATGGGTTTCCACAAGCAACTTTGCCACAATCCTGTGAAATCTTGTTCACAGTTCATTGACCTCTGACTGGATCTTGAATTACAGTTGATGCTCCAAACAGAAAGTAATATTTGTCACATTCTATAACTATGTTCTGTGGCTTTGGAAAACTATGGATTGCTTTGACAAATTCACTCTGCTTGAGCGGAAGTAACTCTTTATATCCTGGACCACACACTTCTAAGGTACCACTGTGTTTTATGAAGAATTTGTATGTAGGAAAGTACACATACGAAAAATTGATGCATTTTCACAAGCTCAGCACAGCCATGGAACCAGCATGTGGGTCATTCCCACCAAGGTAGCTAGGAAGCACCATCCTTACTTTTAACTGTAAGGATCAGGTTTTTTTTTATTTTTCTGCTTTTTATTTATTTATTTTTTGTTTTTGTTTTTTACTTCATATAAACTGAATCAATCATGTATACACTGTATCTGGATTCTTTTTTTTTTTAACATTTTTTTTTTAGAGGATAAGTGATGGCTACTTTATTTTTTCATTTTATTTTACTTTTCTTAACATCTTTATTGGGGTATAATTGCTTTACAATGGTGTGTTACTTTCTGCTTTATAACAAAGTGAATCAGTTATATATATACATATGTTTCCATATCTCTTCCCTCTTGCATCTTCCTCCCTCCCACCCTCCCTATCCCACCCCTCCAGGCAGTCACAAAGCACCAAGCTGATATCCCTGTGCTATGCAGCTGCTTCCCACTAGCTATCTACCTTACGTTTGGTAGTGTATATATGTCCATGCCTCTCCCTCGCTTTGTCACAGCTCACCCTTCCCCCTCCCCATATCCTCAAGTCCATTCTCCAGTAGGTCTGTGTCTTTATTCCTGTCTTACCCCTAGGTTCCTCATGACATTTTTTTTCTTAAATTCCATATATATGTGTTAGCATACGGTATTTGTCTTTTTCTTTCTGACTTACTTCACTCTGTATGACAGACTCTAGGTCTATCCACCTCATTACAAATAGCTCAATTTTGTTTCTTTTTATGACTGAGTAATATTCCATTGTATATATGTGCCACATCTTCTTTATCCATTCATCCGATGATGGGCACTTCGGTTGTTTCCATCTCCGGTCTATTGTAAATAGAGCTGCAATGAACATTTTGGTACATGACTCTTTTTGAATTATGGTTTTCTCAGGGTATATGCCCAGTAGTGGGATTGCTGGGTCATATGGTAGTTCTATTTGTAGTTTTTTAAGGAACCTCCATACTGTTCTCCATAGTGGCTGTACCAATTCACATTCCCACCAGCAGTGCAGGAGTGTTCCCTTTTCTCCACACCCTCTCCAACATTTATTGTTTCTAGATTTTTTGATGAGGGCCATTTTGCCTGGTGTGAGATGATATCTCATTGTAGTATTGATTTGCATTTCTCTAATGATTAATGATGTTGAGCATTCTTTCATGTGTTTGTTGGCAGTCTGTATATCTTCTTTGGAGAAATGTCTATTTAGGTCTTCTGCCCATTTTTGGATTGGGTTGTTTGTTTTTTGACATTGAGCTGCATGAGCTGCTTGTAAATTTTGGAGATTAATCCTTTGTCAGTTGCTTCATTTGCAAATATTTTCTCCCATTCTGAGGGTTGTCTTTCGGTCTTGTTTATGGTTTCCTTTGCTGTGCAAAAGCTTTGAAGTTTCATTAGGTCCCATTTGTTTATTTTTGTTTTTATTTCCATTTCTCTAGGAGGTGGGTCCAAAAGGATCTTGCTGTGATTTATGTCATAGAGTGTTCTGCCTATGTTTTCCTCTAAGAGTTTGATAGCTTCTGGCCTTACGTTTAGGTCTTTAATCCATTTTGAGCTTATTTTTGTGTATGGTGTTAGGGAGTGATCTAGTCTCATACTTTAACATTTACCTGTCCAGTTTTCCCAGCACCACTTATTAAAGAGGCTGTCCTTATCCACTGTACATTCCTGCCTCCTTTATCAAAGATAGGTGACCATATGTGCATGGGTTTATCTCTGGGTTTTCTATCCTGTGCCATTGATCTATCTTTCTGTTTTTGTGCCAGTACCATACTGTCTTGATTACTGTAGCTTTGTAGTATAGTCTGAAGTCAGGGAGCCTGATTCCTCCCGCTCCGTTTTTCGTTCTCAAGATTGCTTTGGCTATTCGGGGTCTTTTGTGTTTCCATACAAATTGTGAAAAATTTTGTTCTAGTTCTGTGAAAAATGCCAGTGGTAGTTTGATAGGGATTGCAATTGAATCTGTAGATTGCTTTGCGTAGTAGATTCATTTTCACAATGTTGATTCTTCCAATCCAAGAACATGGTATATCTCTCCATCTATTTGTATCATCTTTAATTTCTTTCATCAGTGTCTTATAATTTTGTGCATACAGGTCTTGTGTCTCCTTAGGTAGGTTTATTCCTAGGTATTTTATTCTTTTTGTTGCAATGGTAAATGGGAGTGTTTTCTTGATTTCACTTTCAGATTTTTCATCGTTAGTGTGTAGGAATGCCAGAGATTTCTGTGCATTAATTTTGTATCCTGCTACTTTGCCAAATTCATTGATTAGCTCTAGTAGTTTTCTGGTAGCATCTTTAGGATTCTCTATGTATAGTATCATGTCATCTGCAAACAGTGACAGCTTTACTTCTTCTTTTCCAATTTGGATTCTTTTTATTTCCTTTTCTTCTCTGATTGCTGTGGCTAAAACTTCCAAAACTGTATTAAATAAGAGTGGTGAGAGCGGGCAACCTTGTCGTGTTCCTGATCTTAGTGGAAATGCTTTCAGTTTTTCACCATTGAGGAGGATGTTGGCTGTGGGTTTCTCATATATGGCCTTTATTATGTTGAGCAAAGTTCTCTCTGTGCCTACTTTCTGCAGGGTTTTTATCATAAATGGGTGTTGAATTATGTCAAAAGCTTTCTCTGCATCTATTGAGATGATCATATGGTTTTTCTCCTTCAGTTTGTTAATATGGTTTATCACATTGATTGATTTGCGTATATTGAAGAATCCTTGCATTCCTGGAATAAACCCCACTTGATCATGGTGTATGATCCTTTTAATGTGCTGTTGGATTCTGTTTGCTAGTGTTTTGTTGAGGATTTTTGCATCTATGTTCATCAGTGATATTGGCCTGTAGTTTTCTTTGTTTGTGACTTCCCTGTCTGGTTTTGGTATTAACATGATGGTGGCCTCGTAGAATGAATTTGGGAGTGTTCCTCCCTCTGCTATATTTTGGAAGAGTCTGAGAAGTATAGGTGTTAGCTCTTCTCTAAATGTTTGATAGAATTCGCCTGTGAAGCCATCTGGTCCTGGGCTTTTGTTTGTTGGAAGATTTTTAGTCACAGTTTCAATTTCAATGCTTGTGTGTGGTCTGTTCATTTTTTCTATTTCTTCCTGATTCAGTCTTGGCAGGTTGTGCATTTCTAAGAATTTTTCCATTTCTTCCACGTTGTCCATTTTATTGGCATAGAGTTGCTTGTAGTAATCTCTCATGATCTTTTTTATTTCTGCAGTGTCAGTTGTTACTTCTCCTTTTTCATTTCTAATTCTATTGATTTGAGTCTTCTCCCTTTATTTCCTGATGAGTCTGACTAACGGTTTATCTATTTTGTTTATCTTCTCAAAGAACCAGCTTTTAGTTTTATTGATCTTTGCTATTGTTTCCTTCATTTCTTTTTGTTGTAGTTTATCTTATGACAGGGCCGAAAGTAAGCTCATCACACGAGATGAATTGTGCCGAAGCAGAGCAGTAGAGGGCTGCCGCTCGCTCAGGCAAAACAGCGCTGTCTGTCCTGCTGTCGTAGCTTTTATTAAAGAATTATCTAGGTTTACACTTCAAGACTTGTTTTCTTAACAATTCAGAAATGCCAAAGCAGCAACCTATGTTTTTATTAATTATACAAGCAATAATTGGCTTTCTTGAAAACATGCCGTACTTCGTCCTTGAGCGCAAAAGCAGCACAAAGCTCCCACCATTATTTTGATTATACTGAAGTAAAACAAGGACATTTCCTTGCGTTCCCACCATTCTGATTACACTGAGGACATCTCATGGATCAGTGCCCAAAGCACTCAATGCTTTTTCGCAGGCCCCGGTTTGCCCCGGGGGGGCGGGGGGGGGGCTCAAAGCATTCAGGACTGTTCACAGCTCTGGCTTATTCGCATGCCCCCGGTTTGCCGGGGGGGCTCAAAGCAATCAGGACTGTTTGCAGTTCTGGCTTATTTGCCAGCCCCCAGTTTGCTGGGGGGGGTGTGGTCTCATGGATCATGTCTCATTTCCATGTCCTCAGTTATTCCACTACACTTTTTTATTTATTTCTGACCTGATCGTTATGATTTCTTTCCTTCTGCTAACTTTGGGGTTTTTTTATTCTTCTTTCCCTAATTGCTTTAGGTGCAGGTTTAGGTTGTTTATTCGAGATGTTTCCTGTTTCTTAAGGTGGGCTTGTATTGCTATAAACTTCCCTCTTAGAACTGCTTTTGCTGCATCCCATAGGTTTTGGGTCATCGTGTCTCCATTGTCATTTGTTTCTAGGTATTTTTTTATTTCCTCTTTGATTTCTTCAGTGATCACTTCGTTATTAAGTAGTGTATTGTTTAGCCTAAATGTGTTTGTATTTTTTTTTACAGATCTTTTCCTGTAATTGATATCTCGTCTTATGGCATTGTGGGCAGAAAAGATACTTGATACAATTTCAATTTTCTTAAATTTTCCAAGGCTTGATTTGTGACCCAAGATATGATCTATCCTGGAGAATGTTCCGTGAGCACTTGAGAAAAATGTGTATTTTGTTGTTTTTGGATGGAATGTCCTATAAATATCAATTAAGTCCATCTTGTTTAATGTATCATTTAAAGCTTGTGTTTCCTTATGTGTTTTCACTTTGGATGATCTGTCCATTGGTGAAAGTGGGGTGTTAAAGTCCCCTACTATGAATGTGTTACTGTTGATTTCCCCTTTTATGGCTGTTAGTATTTGCCTTATGTCTTGAGGTGCTCCAATGTTGGGTGCATAAATAGTTACAATTGTTATATCTTCTTCTTGGATCGATCCCTTGATCATTATGTGGTGTCCTTCTTTGTCTCTTCTAATAGTCTTTATTTTAAAGTCTATTTTGTGTGATATGAGAATTGCTACTCCATCTTTCTTTTGGTTTCCATTTGCATGGAATATCTTTTTCCATCCCCTTACTTTCAGTCTGTATGTGTCTCTAGATCTGAAGTGGGTCTCTTGTAGACAACATATATATGGGTCTTGTTTTTGTATCCATTCAGCCAATCTGTGTCTTTTGGTGGGAGCATTTAGTCCATTTACATTTAAGGTAATGATCGATATGTATGTTCCTATTCCCATTTTCTAAACTGTTTTGAGTTCGTTATTGTAGGTGTTTTCCTTCTCTTGTGTTTCTTGCCTAGAGAAGTTCCTTTAGCATTTGTTGTAAAGCTGCTTTGGTGGTGCTGAACTGTCTCAGCTTTTGCTTGTCTGTAAAGGTTTTGATTTCTCCATCAAATCTGAATGAGATCCTTGCTGGGTAGAGTAATCTTGGTTGCAGGTTTTTCTCCTTCATCACTTTAAATATGTCCTGCCACTCCCTTCTGGCTTGCAGAGTTTCTGCTAAGAGATCAGCTGTTAACCTTATGAGGATTCCCTTGTGTGTTGTTTTTCCCTTGCTGCTTTTAATATGTTTTCTTTGTATTTAATTTTTGACAGTTTGATTAATATGTGTCTTGGCGTATTTCTCCTTGGATTTATCCTGTATGGGACTCTCTGTGCTTCCTGGACTTGATTAACTATTTCCTTTCCCATATTAGGGAAGTTTTCAACTATAGTCTCTTCAAATATTTTCTCAGTCCCTTTCTTTTTCTCTTCTTCTTCTGGAACCCCTATAATTCGAATGTTGGTGTGTTTAATGTCGTCCCGGAGGTCTCTGAGACTGTTCTCAGTTCTTTTCATTCTGTTTTCTTTATTCTGCTCTGCAGTAGTTATTTCCACTATTTTATCTTCCAGGTCACTTATCCATTCTTCTGCCTCAGTTATTCTGCTATTGATTTCTTCTAGACAATTTTTAATTTAATTTATTGTGTTGTTCATCATTGTTTGTTTGCTCTTTAGTTCTTCTAGGTCCTTGTTAAACGTTTCTTGTATTTTCTCCATTCTATTTCCACGATTATGGACCATGTTTACTATCATTATTCTGAGTTCTTTTTCAGGTAGACTGCCTATTTCCTCTTCATTTGTTAGGTCTGGTGGGGTTTTGCCTTGCTCCTTCATCTGCTGTGTGTTTCTCTGTGTTCCCATTTGTGCTTAACTTACTGTGTTTGGGGTCTCCTTTTCGCAGGCTGAAGGTTCGTAGTTCCCGTTGTTTTTGGTGTCTGTCCCCAGTGGCTAAGGTTGGTTCAGGGGGTTGTCTAGGCTTCCTGGTGGAGGAGACTAGTGCCTGTGTTCTTGTGGATGAGGCTGGATCTTGTCTTTCTGGTGGGCAGGTCCACGTCTGGTGGTGTGTTTTGGGGTGTCTGTGGGCTTATTATGATTTTAGGCAGCCTCTCTGCTAATGGGTGGGGCTGTGTTCCTGTTTTGCTAGTTGTTTGGTATAGGGTGTCCAGCACTGTAGCTTGCTGGTCATTGAGTGAAGCTGGGTGCTGGTGTTGAGATGGAGATCTCTGGGAGATTTTCGCCGTTTGATATTATGTGGAGCTGGGAGGTCTGTTGTTGAGCAGTGTCCTGAAGTTGCCTCTCCCACCGCAGAGGCACAGCACTGACTCCTGGCTGCAGCACCAAGAGCCTTTCATCCACCCTTCTCAGAATAAAAGTGAGAAAAAGTAGACAGAAAGAATTAGTAGAAGTAGGAAGGGAGGGAGGGAGGGAGGGAGGAAAAAAGAAAGAAAGAAAGAAAGAAAAAGAAAGAAAGAAAGAAAGAAAGGAAGAAGGGAAGGAAGGAAGGAAGGAAGGAAGAAAAAGAAAGAACGAAAGAAGGAAAGAAAGAACGAAAGGAGTGAGGGAGGGAGGGAGGGAGGGCAGGACGGTGGGAGGAAGGAAGGAAGGAGGTAAGGAAGGAAAAAAGAAAGAAAGAAAGAAGATAAAGTAAAATAAAATAAAATATAATAAAGTTATTAAATTAAAAAATAATTATTAAGAAAATTTTTTTTTAAAAACGGACGGATAGAACCTTAGGACAAATGGTGGAAGCAAAGCTATACAGACAAAATCTCACACAGAAGCATACACATACACACTCACAAAAAGAGGAAAAGGGGAAAAAATCATAAATATTGCTCTCAAAGTCCACCTCCTCATTTTGGGATGATTCGTTGTCTATTCAGGTATTCCACAGATTCAGGGTACATCAAGTTGATTGTGGAGATTTAATCCGCTGCTCCTGAGGCTGCTGGGAGAGCTTTCCCTGTCTCTTCTTTGTTCGCACAGCTCCTGGGGTTCAGCTTTGGATTTGGCCCCGCCTCTGTGTGTAGGTCGCTGGAGGGCGTCTGTTTTTTGCTCAGACAGGGCGGGGTTAAAGGAGCCGCTGATTCGGGGGCTCTGGCTCAGTCAGACCGGGGGGAGGGAGGGGCGCGGAGTGCAGGGCGAGCGTGCGGCGGCAGAGGCCAGCGTGACGTTGCACCAGCCTGAGGCCCGCAGTGCGTTCTCCCGGGGAAATTGTCCCTGGATCCTGGGAACCTGGCAGTGGGGTGGGCTGCACAGGCTCCCCGGAAGAGGGGTGTGGATAGTGACCTGTGCTCGCACACAGGCCCCTTGGTGGTGGCAGCAGCGGCCTTAGCGTCTCTCGCCTGTCTCTGGGGTCCGCGCTTTTAGCCGCGGTTCACGCCCGTCTCTGGAGCTCCTTTAAGCAGCACACTTAATCCCCTCTCCTCACGCACCAGGAAACAAAGAGGGAAGAAAAAGTCTCTTGCCTCTTCGGCAGCTCCAGACCTTTCACGGACTCCCTGCCGGCTAGCCATGGTGCACTAACCCGTTCAAGGCTGTGTTCACGCAGCCAACCCCAGTCCTCTCCCTGTGCTCCAACCAAAGCCCGAACCTCAGCTTGCAACCCCGCCCGCCCCGGCGGGTGAGCAGAGAAGCCTCTCGGGCTGGTGAGTGCCGGTCGGCACCAATCCTCTGTGTGGGAATCTCTCCGCTTTGCCCTCTGCACCCCTGTTGCTGTTCTCTCTCCGAGGCCCCGAAGTTCCCTCCTCCACCACCCGCAGTCTCCGCCCGCAAAGGGGCTTCCTACTGTGTGGAAACCTTTCCTCCTTCACAGCTCCCTCCCACTGGTGAAGGTGCCGTCCCTATTCTTTTGTCTCTGTTTTCTTTTTTTCTTTTGCCCTACCCAGCTACGTGGGGAGTTTCTTGCCTTTTGGGAGGTCTGAGGTCTTCTGCCAGCATTCAGTAGCTGTTCTGTAGGAGTTGTTCCACGTGTAGATGTATTTCTGGTGTATCTGTGGGGAGGAAGGTGATCTCTGCGTCTTACTCTTCCGCCATCTTTCCTTTTTTAACATCTTTACTGGAGTATAATTGCTTCACAACGGTGTGTTAGTTTCTGCTTTATAACAAAGTGAATCAGTTATACATATACATATGTTCCCATATCTCTTCCTTCTTGCATCTCCCTCCCTCCCACCCCTCCCTATCCCACCCCTCTAGGTGGTCACAAAGCACTGAGCTGATCTCCCTGTGCTATGCGGCTGCTTCCCACTAGCTATCTACCTTACGTTTGGTAGTGTATATATGTCCGTGCTACTGTGTCACTTTGTCACAGCTTACCCTTCCCCCTCCCCATATCCTCAAGTCTGTACTCTAGTAGGACTGTGTCTTTATTCCTGTCTTACCCCTAGGTACTTCATGACCTTTATTTTTTTTTTCTTTCTTAGATTCCATATATATGTGGTAGCATATATATTTGTTTTTCTCTTTCTGACTTACTTCACTCTGTATGACAGACTCTAGGTCCATCCACATCACTACAAATAACTCAATTTGGTTTCTTTTTATGGCTGAGTAATATTCCATTGTATATATGTGCCACATCTTCTTTATCCATTCATCTGTTGATGAACACTTAGGTTGCTTCCATGTCCTGGCTGTTGTAAATAGAGCTGCAATGAACATTTTGGTACATGACTGTTTTTGAATTATGGTTTTCTCAGGGTATATGCCCAGTAGTGGGATTGCTGGGTCATATGGTAGTTCTATTCGTAGTTTTTTAAGGAACTTCCATACTGTTCTCCATAGTGGCTGTACCAATTCACATTCCCACCAGCAGTGCAAGAGTGTTCCCTTTTCTACACACCCTCTCCAGCATTTATTGTTTCTAGATTTTTTGATGATGGCCATTCTGACTGGTGTGAGATGATATCTCATTGTAGTTTGATTTGCATTTCTCTAATGATTAACGATGTTGAGCATTCTTTCATGTTTTTGTTGGCAATCTGTATATTTCTTTGGAGAAATGTTTATTTAGGTCTTGTGCCCATTTTTTGATTGGGTTGTTTTTTTGTTATTGAGCTGCATGAGCTGCTTGTAAATTTTGGAGATTAATCCTTTCTCAGTTGCTTCATTTGCAAATATTTTCTCCCATTCTGAGGGTTGTCTTTTGGTCTTTGCAATGCCTTTTTTAAACTTCAAAATGTGGTTGTAATAGAGATAATCTTAGGGACATTGTCTAATTTAATGGAAGGCCAGTTTGAGCCTAAGGAACATAACATCCTCACCAGTGACTTAAAGATCAAGGACGATTATATTTCCTCTCTTGATTCAGGGAAAGAATTACTGGAAAAAGACCTACTTTGATTGAGGAAAATCTTATTGAAACTGGGATCACCTAAGTTTAGGTTGCTTTCAAGAATGTTATGAACTTCAGCCATTGTTTGCTTTGCATTGGTTGGCTCTCTGCAATCAGCCTCAGGCGAGGTGTTCAAGGACATCTGGATTGTGGAAAACTTCAGCAAATTTATCCTTGACATTTCAGTGGGGGAAAAATGATATTTGCTAATGTGAGAGCATATTACACATTGCATTTTACCTTGACAGAGTGTTGATTCTTTCTGATATGTGGATAGTCCTGAAAGTTACATTTGACAATAGGAGTTATATTTTAAGTAAGCCTATTACTGGGAAAAAGTACTTTTCTGTAAGTGTGCAAAGAGTGCACTGCGTTTTTACATTGCTTCCCTAAAGAACTGGTAGGATTTTTCAGACTATCTCCACTAAGTGTTTATATACTTGCTTCCCCTTGGCCACACTCCTTCAATATTTAAGAACTACACATCAGAGCATTTCGCTATTCCCAGTGTCAGAATATCAATTTCATTTGCCACAGGTTGAATAGATGGAATGTTTGGGTCGTAACACTTAGGGGAAAATCCCACTGTAGGAAAGAAAAACTTACAAAATAAATAGAAAAGTGTAACCCTAAGCCCAGGGTCCATTTTAATATTCAGTGATGTTCAACCCTTTGTTAGGATTCCAGATTGTCAAAGTTGGAAGAAGCTTTAAAAATCATCTAATCCAAATGCTTCTCTTAACAGAGAAGAAGTGAGGTGACTTATACAAGGTCCTATGATTAATTTATAGAAGAAGACAAAGAAATCTTACCGCCCCAGGATCCCTTCTACTTTGCTGTAACTCTGCTTCCATTTTCCATAGTCTTCTTTCCACAGTTAAATCTATTCATTCCTTTAAAAAGCATTTAGTGTGGTGCGATGTCACCTCACATATGTTAGGATGACTATTATAAAAAAAGAAAAACAGATAAGTGTTGGTGAGGGTGTGGAGAAAAGAGAACCATATACACTGTTGATTGGAATGGAAATTGGTGCAGCCACTATGAAAAACAGTATAAAGTTCTAAAATACATGAAAAATAGGTCTACCATATGATCCAGCAATCCCACTTCTAGGTATACATCCAAAGAAATTGTAGTTAGGCTCTTGACGAGGTATCTGCACTCCCATGTTCATTGCAGCATTATTCACAATAGCCAAGACATGGGAGCAACCTAAGTATCTATCAGTGGACAGATGGATAAAGTGTGGTATATACATGCAGTGGAATATTGTTCAGCCTTTAAAAAGAAGGAAATCCTGCCATTTGTGACACCGTGGATCATCGTGGAGGACATTATGCTAAATGAAAGAAGGCAGACACAGAAGGACAAATACTACATAATTGCACTGATATGAGAACTCTAAAACAGTCAAATTCATAGACTCAGAGAGTAGAATGGTGGTTGCCAGGGGCTGGGGGGAGGGGTTAATGAGGATTTATTAGTCAAAGGGTACAGAGTTTCAGTTATGCAAGATGAATAAGTCCTAGACATCTACTGTATAGCATAGAGCCTATAGTTAATAATACTGTATCATCTAGTTAAAAATTTACTGACAGAGTAGATGTTAAGTGTTCTTATCACTAATAATAATAATAATAATAATAAATTAAGAGGATGGGAGGAAGGTTTGGCCAGTGATAGATATATTTATGGCATAGATTATGGTGATGGTTTTAAGTGTGTATATAGTTATCTCCAAACTCATCAAGTTATATATGTTGAATAGGTACAGACTTTTGTCTGTAAATCATACCTCAATAAAGTGGTTTCAAAAGAAAAGCATTTATTGAACATCTGTGATGGGGCAGATGTCCCTTGATGCTACAGATATGAGGACATATAAGATAGATGAGAAGTCACAGTCTCAAGAAAGATTGTCACAAAACTAATATGATAATCTTTATAAAATAGAATGTACTACATGTTGTGGGAACATAAACGAAGGGATAACCCATTTTTCCTGGACTCATGGGTGATACATTTCCTCAAAGTGAGTCAATTTAGCCATAAGGAATCAACTTCTTTAGTTTACCTGGTGCCTGAATGATCAGTATGCAGTTCCCATACTTTGTAATCTTTGTACATTCAACCTATATTTACTGAATATGTACAGTTTATATACAAAGTGATGGAATATCAGCCACAGACTGCATAGCCTTTACACTTAAGCAGCTTACAACTAAAAAGAAGATAGACTTTAATGAAGCTTAACACAGTCTGTAACAAACGTAGCCAAATAAAGTAGAGTGTGAAGGGGAAGAGAAGGTGGGTTGGAATTAAGAAAAGTGTTATAGGGGCTTCCCTGGTGGCGCAGTGGTTGAGAGTCCGCCTGTCGATGCAGGGGACACGGGTTCGTGCCCCGGTCTGGGAAGATCCCACATGCGCGGAGCGGCTGGGCCAGTGAGCTATGGCCGCTGAGCCTGCACATCCGGAGCCTGTGCTCCGCAACAGGAGAGGCCCACGTACCGCAAAAAAAAAAAGAAAGAAAGAAAGAAAAGTGTTATAAATTAGAATGTTTCATGAAAAAATTAACACAGTAGAAATTCCCTGAAACGAGAGATATAACAAGTAGTTTATCTTATGAATGTAAATATATTATTTAAGGAAAATTTGGGGTAGTTATAATTGAATGAAAGAGAAAAATTTTTAATTTTAAATTTAAAAGAGAAAAATTAAAAAACCCTATAACCCTACCATCCAGAGATAAGTATTAAAATTTTGATATCTAGTTGTTTACACAGATTTTTCTTAGGTACACAAAATACAAATTTTTTCTTAAAGAAATTTGGTTTGTAGGTATTATTTTATAATCCAAAGATTATATTTGATAATATAGTGTAGGCATGTTTCACTCTAGTTAATCCTCTTCTAAAATGTGATTTTTATAGTAGTGTATATCATAGAAATAATTTATTAATGTTTTAAGTTAATTCCCTATGTTAATAATGTTTCCTGTTTTTTTGCTATTATGAGTAGCAGCATAATGAACACACTTGTACATAATTCTTGGTTTGAAGCTTTGATCCTTTCATATTCCTAGAACTTGAATCACTAGGTCCCACTTTAAGCTTTTGATACACACAGACCAGTTACTTCCCAAAAAAGTATAGCCATTTAAATCCCATAAATGATTCAGCCTAGGCAGTAGAGTTACCAATTTTTAAAAAAAAGTCTTTTCAGAGGCACAAATTAGGTATCATTGTTACAATTTGTGTTCCCTTGATTTAATAATATATTATCATTATCTACTTTTATTTTTTCCATTGTGCGTTGTTTATTGATGTTCTAAAACCAATAATCAATTTTTATAAGTAGTGCGTTTTTCTTTTCTTTTCCAGAAAAATAAAATCAAACCTGTATACATTAAGGTAGTTAAAACTGTTGCAAATATTTTTTTGATCTGTCTTTTCCTGTTAAATTTGTTTATGGTGCTTCATGACATAGGATATAGAGTTCTTTTTTATCTTTTCCTCCCAAATTTTAACCAGTTGTCTCAGAACAGCTTAGGGAATAGTTGTCCATTTCCTTGATGAATATTTTCACTGGAAATTTCACATGTATCATGTACTAAAATATTTTATATTGGGTTTGTTGCTGATTTTTTTTATTTTATTTCAATTAACTGATTACTTTTACGTTCATTTCTGTGATAAATTGTGGCTACAGTTTTACATTTGTAGCATGAACTTCACCATCCATCAGCACAAGTGTCTTTTTTCAAAATTACCTTGGCCATTCATTCATTCATTGATTCTAAAACACTTACTCGGCTCTACTATTTGCTATGCTCTGTTTCAAGCTCTTGTTGCTGAGTTGGGTTTTTGTAACATTATAATAGCATGTATTATTTCATCATAAAATAATATATTTTCAGTAGGGACATTTTAGAAAATTCAAAAATGTACAAATTAGAAAATAAAAATACCTGCAATCTAATTACCAGCGTTAATACTTTGGAGTATAAACTTGAGTGATAAGTATTCCTGACAGACGGATAGTGTTTTTTTAAATGTATACTTAATATGCAGACCTCTTTAATTTTTTTTTTTTTTTTTTTTTTTTGCGGTACGTGGGCCTCTCACTGCTGTGGCCTCTCCCGTTGCGGAGCACAGGCTCCGGACGCGCAGGCCCAGCGGCCATGGCTCACTGGCCCAGCCGCTCCGCGGCGTGTGGGATCCTCCCGGACTGGGGCACGAACCCACGTCCCCTGCATCGGCAGGCGGACTCTCAACAACTGCGCCACCAGGGAAGCTCTAGACCTCTTTAATTTTAAGTATATCATGAACATTTTCCACCGTAACCAAATATTTTTGACAACATAATAATGACTTAGTTGTTTCCCTTAGTATGGATATACCATAATCTATTTACACATGTTAGATATTTTCAGAGTTTACTATTATAAAGTATGCCATGATTAATATCCTCATACATATGTCTTGCACCTGAGTATTCCTTTAATATACATTCCTGGAAGTAGCTCATCTATTTAAACTTTTCAGAGGAAATTTAAAACAGTTTTCTCACATTTCTAAGTATCCCATTGATATTTTGATGAAAATTGCATTTTAAAGTCATAAATTATTTTTTGTCCAGTTGACATTTTTGAATATTGAATTTTCTCTGCTTTGATACATAATTCTCCATTTGTTCAAGTATTCTTGAATTTAAAATATCATTTTTCATTAAATAGGTCTTTTATTGATAGACATTTTACTTGGTTTTTAATATTTTGTGTTGCTGTTGCAAATGGCATCTGTGTTCGGCAATATTAGGTTGTAAGACATGGTTCTACATTCAGAATGCCTTCTGTTTTTAGTTCTATTTCCACATTTTCACAGCTTTTCCAATCAGGCCTTCTAGAAATAGACTAGTGACCAAATAGAATGACAAAACAGCTCTACCAGTGCAGTACGTAAGTGACTCAGCTCCTCCAGGTCAGCTTCTCTGCCTGAATCTTCCTCCACGTCTCTGCTTCTCCTCTCCCTTTCTGCCTTTGGGAATATACAAATTTCCTTCTCTCTGTTGTGTGTCTCAGCTCCTGAGGTGTTCTAGTGACTGTATCCCTAGGTGTGTTCACATTAATAGAGAGAATCTGGTTGCTTCAGAGATAACAAATAAAGATCACCTCATTTCGGCAGACCGAGGCTCCTTTATGCATGACTGCTTTGATCAGATTTTCTGTGGATAGGGAAATGAAGGCATGTGGTATAAATAAATCATGGCAAACTGTGTTTTGAATGCTTGCTTAAGAATGTGGTGTGGATACAGTGGGTACTCAGAGCATATTGTAAATAAAAGAACTCATTATATTTTAACTAATTATTGTTTTATAGAGGTTGTATTAATTTTGTATAATTTTGTAATCAGGTGCTTTGTTGAGATTTATTGTTATTCTAAAGTTTTGGAAGTTTCTTCTCTTAAATTTCTACATAGATATTTTCTTCAAATGGTGATTTTTCCCCCACCTTTCTAGTACTTATACCTCATTTCTTTCCCTTAACGTACAGCGGTGGATAGATATTCTGGAAGAAAATTGCAATGCACTAGGGATAGAAGGCATCCTTAATCTTGTTTCTGACTTCAGTGGGATTGCCTCTGTGTTCAATATTTAATATGTTGTTAGCTCTTGGTTTGAGACATATATACTTTATCATGCTGTGGTGGTATCTTTCTATTCTTAATTTACAAATAGTTATTATTAAAAACAAATGTTGAATTTAGTACATGTTTGTTGGACATCTAATGAGTTGATCATTTGGCTTTTGTCTCCAATGACTAATTGGTATGATAAAGTGTGTTCTATTTTGTCTGACTCTGTGGTTTATTTTTGCTATCATTGGCATGGCAGAGGTTTACCAATTCCTGTAATCTTTCTGACTTTGTTTTCCGTGTCATTCTATAGAAAATAAATAGTTGCATTTTTTATCCAATGTATTATTTTTCAATAGAAGGAGAGTTTGATCTTACTTTTTCTTCTTGTTTCATAATTAGGGCCTTCAATCATTCTTGCATTTACTTTTACCAAGTGTGGTGGATTTACCAATTATCTCTCCCCCTCTGTTAGAGGAATATACATCCCTGCCCATTGCCATGAGGTTTTCAGAAATGTCCCATGAGAAGGGTGTATGTGCTTTCCCCATTGATTCAGTCCTTTCTTTTTCTCTCTGAAATGAGAAATACATGTTCTGTATAGGGGCTGATCCTTCAGAAGGGATCCTGGAATGAAGACGACACATGGAGCAGAGCCTCAGTCACCACAGCCAAAACGTAACATGAGTGAAAAGGAAACATTAGCTGTTGTAAGGCACTGAGGTTGATTTTTATCACAGCATAAGCAAATGAAAGCTGAAGACATTAATAACCTGTCTTTTGAAAAAATCTGTGTAGTTAGCCAGTTTTTCCAGGTGGCTCCTAATTTAACCAGAGTAATTATTTTTTTATATTATTTTCTGACCCCTTCAAAGAGTAGGCTAATTGAGCAGAGGCACTTAAACAATGATCCAAGGCCTCTTTGTTAGAAGTAGAGGATGAGGAAGAAAGTGACCCAAATGGCTAATTTCCCCTAATCTTGTTGCTGAGCAGAATCTTTTTAATGTCTTGATGTTCTTCCCTTAGATACATATAGTATACAAGGGATGCGTATTATGTTAGTTATGCATCTCAAACCATGATTTGTTTGCTGCTGCCAATTTCTCAGTTGATAGATTAACAAGAATGACTTAGGACTCAAGTTCTGGATTACAGCAGCATCCAAAAATATATGAGCTGAACTACAGTAGTACAAAGGTTTTTACAATCAAAAGAAGGATTTTTTTGTCTTGTTAACTTATTTATTCATAAATCATGCTGAAATAAGCAGGATCACAATTGTTGTTGCCCCTTTTGTTTTAGTTTACACAGGGAATCAAAGTTTATACTTAAAAATGAAAACATTTTTATCATCAGGTGTTACCAACCAACTAAAGTTTGCTTTGACTCCAGTTCATACATAACAATACATTCTAGATCAAAACATAATACCTAAAATGAAATGCAATATTTATTTATTTTTATTTATTTTCCAAGGTGTGAAAAATCATATATTTTAGGAAATTTTCCAAACATTTATTTTGTTCTCTCTCTTTTTTTTTTTTTTTTTTTTTTTTGCGGTACGCGGGCCTCTCACTGTTGTGGCCTCTCCCATTGCAGAGCGCAGGCTCAGCGGCCATGGCTCACAGGCCCAGCCGCTCCGCGGCATGTGGGATCTTCCCAGACCGGGACATGAACCCGTGTCCCCTGCATCGGCAGGCAGACTCTCAACCACTGTGCCACCAGGGAAGCCCTGTGCATCCTTATTTTCAAATGTAATTTCCAACTTTTTCCGCTTTACTAAACTTACCACCTCACCAGGATCTTCTTTAATGCCAGGAGTTAAATTTACCTCTCTCTTCATGTTAAATATAGAAATTACAGATGGGAACACATTTACCTTCCTGCCTCCAAACTTACAAATTTACCAGTATCCTCAACTATTCTTTGTCCTTTTCCCTTATAATGGAAATGGTGTCCATTTTCCTACACTACCATTTGTCTCTGAAAGCGTCTAGAACCCCCTAACCTATTCCCACACAAATAATTCAAGGATAATTTATCCCATGGGCCATTTTTGAAATCTTCCTCTTCCTCATTCCTCTTACCTAATCCAACACTTTGTTCTCTAAGTCTGCTGCTATCGGCCTACATGAAACAATCATCATCTATAGACTAGACCACTGCAGTTGCCTCTGAGAGATCTGCCGTGATCCACTATTGTATCCTCCAGTTTTTCACTAGATTATAGCCAGAGTGATCTTCCATGTCTATCAGAAATACAGATCTGATCACATCCCTCTACCGCTTAAAACATTTAAGTGCTTCCTATAGGAGAAAGCAAAATCCTTCACGTGTCTCTACCAACCTTTCCATCCTAAACCTATGACCCTTGCCCCTCATGACACAAGGCCTTTCTGCATCCATTCCTGACTCATAGAATATGCTTTCCTTTTCTCCTTGCCTCATGAATTCCTATTCACTTGTTTTTTAGTCATCAATATTTATTTACCATCATTTTGGTCGAGTTCTCTAGAGATGGTGGAGAATTAACAAACTGTGAATATATACCAACTCTCATGAAAGTTACAGATAGAAATACTAGAATAATCACAGCTGATGTATGTAAGCAGAGCTACTCAAAAAGTACCAAATAGGATAATGGAACAATTACATTTAATATGTGTTTGGTGCCCACTATGCATGAGGTTTTGTACCAGGCGTTGGGGATATAAAGGTGAATGAAAAGCACAAGATTTCCAAGTTCTGGAATAAGTGAAAGAATTGAAATGAAATGAAAGTAACATGAGAAACTATAATGGGAATATCTCTTCTACATATTCTGGGATAAATGAGTGAAAAGTGGGGAATGAAACCTATAATTTCATTTATTGAGTATAAAAACCTTTCAATAATACTAAGTAATATTTATATCTTGTTCAGTGGATGCCAGGAGCTCAGTTAAAAGCATTAAATGAACTAATTTCATTTAAGCCGCAGAAAATCACATGAAATAAAGACTGTCCTTATCCTACATTTCTAGAATATTGCCCTGAGGCTCAGAGACTTTAACTTACTCTAAATTTACACAGCTTTTAGAGGCGGACTGATCCTGGAGGCTGTGCCCTTAGTAACTACACTGTGCAGTCTAAGAGTTGAGTATGAGAAAAATAGTAATGGAACTCAAGCCTGGAATAAATAACATTCTCAGGTGCACAACTTTTATGAGAAAGAAGTGCTATTAAAAGTAACATCTAGGGCTTCCCTGGTAGCGCAGTGGTTGAGAGTACACCTACTGATGTAGGGGACACAGGTTCGTGCCCCGGTCTGGGAAGATCCCACATGCCGCGGAGCGGCTGGGCCTGTGAGCCATGGCCGCTGAGCCTGCACATCCGGAGCCTGTGCTCTGCAACGGGAGAGGCCACAACAGTGAGAGGCCCACGTACTGCAAAAAAAAAAAGGCAGAGAATAAAGTTGAGTCTGTTGAAGTAAATTTCAATAATAATCGTACCACATAGTCTGAGTCTATCATAGGCAGAAGTTTTGTTGTTTCTTTTTAAATTTTTTGACTTTGTTAAATGATAAATTTGAAGACTGGGGAAGCTTGTTACTGTGGACACTGATGATATTTCAGCAATGAAGTAAGCTTGCATGTTGCTGATGAAGGTAAAGTCTACCCCAGTTCAATCCAAGATCTATATCCTTTTGCTAAATACAAGAGAGTCATCTTGTCCGTGCTCCAAAGGAAAGCGATTTACAAGTTATCCAAAACAGGTCAGCATCTCCTGGGCTGAAAAGATATGTCATGAGAATAAATGTATGGGGAGGTTATCAGGGGAATGTTTCCAGATGAAGCCTGCAATTTTTAAATTTACTCTATTTCCTTCATTAAGGTTCTCCTTTTAAAAGGCAAATGGTCCTTTAAACATAGCATCTAAGATTTTGATCTATAGAAAACCAGATGTTAGTGCAGTTTGATTTAAATGTCTTTGGGGGTAGCTGTGATTTTAGAAGCGGTATATATTGCATTTATGTGGCGGCCTCCCACGTAACATTTAAAGATTTGTGTGTCCCTTGGAGATACAGGTGAGGGAATTGTTGCTCTTTTACTTCATGCTAACAGGCTCAATTTTTCAATCTGTAATTAAATAGCCCATAGTCATCTTGAGGGGCTATTAGAACTGGTGCTATTCAAGCAGACCTTGAGGAAGTTATGGCAAGTAAAGGCTAAGAAGATGACCACCTGAGAAATCAAGATGATTAAATAGTCAGACCCACCAGGGCTCTCAGAATGCAGTTAGCAGTGATTGTGAGCATTTGAAAGAAACATGGATCCAGTCATTGCTAAATAAAATCAAGGTTGAAAAGTAGATTCTGCTCTTATCATCTGGCTGTAAAATTTAGGAAAGGAAATGTATGAATGAATTTTTGCAAAATGTCTGAAAGGCAGGAAAAAATAGAATTTCAACCAAGGAAGCAAGGTTGCTATAAATGATATTAGCTTGGATATTATGTGATTCACATCCCATGTTAGGTGTGGTCTTGTTTTAGGTATACGTATGTACTCTTCACAGGTGTTCAGGATCAAGGTAAAATGGACCTATTGATAATTTTTTAAGTTCTCAATTTGCTAACCTTTTCGCTTCTGGCTGTTGGGAGAACAAAACCCCAATGAATGAGACTCTTTAGTGCTTTACGTTATTCAGAAACGATAACATTTAGTGCTTTACATGATTCAGAAACGATAAGAAGAAAATGTAAAAGAAACAAGGTATTGGACAGTTTTTTCTTTTGAAAAAGGAAGGAAAGAAGGAAGGAAGGGAACACGGGCAGGAAGTCAGGAAAGCAGGGAGGCAGGCAACCTGCTTAACCTGATGTGCTTCACTAAAACTTCAGCCCATACCTTCCAGAATATCATCTCCAAATAAGATCAGTTTATGATTAGGTATTGTGAGCAGCTATCTTGTTAATATGATTCGATTGGAACTACAAATTGATATCCTACCTCAAAGTAGCTCTTTCTTTTGTCATATCTTTGGGAAATTCTTTTTCAAGTTATAGCTTTAAAAGGCAATAACAAAAACATATTGTTTGTGTTCTTACTATAAAAGTAATGCACTGTCACTGCAGAATGTTTAAAAATGTAGACTAACAGCAAAAAAAAAAACAGTTTTGACTATATCACCTAAAGAGTTTACAGGGAGTTTACAGAGTTTAGTTACATCTAAGGTACTGTTTACATTTGCCCATTAAGTGTTGGTTTTTTTGTCAGTACACACACACACATTATAAAAAATAATGTTTTGTAATGTAACAACTTCCCTTAACAATATATGGGAAAGGTCCTTATCACTGCATATTCTTCTATAACTTAGTTTTTTAAAGATCGAATAGTCTGCCACTTTGTGAATTTGTAATAATTTGTTAATCCACTCCTACTTGGGAATGTTTATATTATTTTTAATTTTTTAGTTTTTAGAAACAGTGCTGAAATCAACATTATTGTAGCTCAGTGGTTCTCAGCCTGGGGTAATATCTCAGCCTGGTTCAGCAATATCTGGGAACATTTTTGGTTGTCATAATGGAGAGAAAGGAGGAGATGGCATTGCCATCTAGTGAGTAGAAAAATATATTTCACAAAGTTATTGAAACCTAAATGAGATCACTGGTTGTCCTTATGAAAGCAAGATATTAGTTTCCACTTATTGACCATAATACTGTTTTTAATTCTGTCTACCGAATAGTCATAGTTTCTGTTGAAAATTTTTTAAGCATGAAGGTATGAGGATTTTTTTATAGGTGACATATTGTGAGTAACCCCCCCACACACATATCAAAGGAAAATTTTCCAAATATTCATTATCTAAATGAGCTCTCCGTAGCATGCTTTTTCCTGGAAAAATAGTTATTTTCTCACATATTGTTAATATGTTGCCTTTATCTTGAACAGATAATGTGTGATTTAGATAGATATTGTTTATTTTTGCCTGATCTCTTGTTTCCTTGGTCAGGCTTTCCAGAGGTTTGTCAATTTAAGAACCAACCTTTGATTTCATTGATACCATGTTGTACGTGTATTTTCTGTTCCATCATTTTCTTCTCTTCTCCTTTTTTCGTGCTTTCTTTGAGTTTATTTTGCTGTTCTAACTTCTTTGGATATATGTCTAGTTCATTAATTACCTTCTTTTGTAATATACACATTTAAAACTATATCTTCCCATCTAAGTATTCTTCAGCTTCATCTCACCTGTTTTGGTTTAAACTGTTAATTATTACCTCAAAATATTTTCTGAATTCTATTACAATTTTCTTCTTGGATTAGTGGATTTAGAACATATGGGAGACTACCAAATGTAAAACAGATAGCTAGTGGGAAGCAGCCACATAGCACAGGGAGATCAGCTCAGTGCTTTGTGACCACCTGGAGGGGTGGGATAGGGAGCGTGGGAGGGAGGGAGATGCAAGAGGGAGGGGATATGGGGATATATGTAAATGTATAGCTGATTCACTTTGTTATAAAGCAGAAACTAACACACCATTGTAAAGCAGTTATACTCCAATAAAGATGTTTAATAATAAATAAATAAATAAATAAATAAATAAATAGAACATATGGAAGTATATTAGTTTTGTTGTCATCACTGTTAAAGATCTTGTTTAATTGCATGCTCTGTGTGGTTTGTCAAACCTTTGAAATGGATAGAAAAAATTATGGCACAAAATGGTCAATTTTTCAAAAATGTTTTATTTGTGTTTGAAAAGAATGAATGTTCTTCAACTATTGGGTACAAGTGCTATATATTTCCATTAGTTAAAATTTGTTAATCATAATTAAGTCTATATTCTTGGTGTTTCTCTTTGTTTTATCAGTTTTTGACCAATGCATTTTGAAATTTTTCACTATGATTGTATTTTTGCTTATTTTCTCTCGTTGATTTTTGCTTTATATGTTTTGAACCTATATTATTAAGTATTTACAAAATTATTTTTATAATTTTGTCATAAATACATCATTTATTATAATGATGTGACCCATAATGGAATATGACTTTTCTTTAAAAGTCTATTTCAGGGATTTCCACGGTGGTCCAGTGCTTCCACTGCAGGGGGCGGAGGTTCAATCCCTGGTCTGGGAACTAAGATCCCACATGCCGTGTGCTGCGGCCAAAAAAATAAAAAATAAAAATAATAAACATAAGTCTATCAAATAAATCTGTTAATACAGGTATTAGGCTTTCTTGAATTTGGTATTTGCATGCTAATTTATTTTTTATTATTTTGTTTTCAACCTTTTGGAAACTTATGTTTAGATGAATTTATTAAAAACAACATATAGTTGGGTTTAATTATTTTTCCAGTCTGACAATCTTTGTCTTTTAAGTGGTGCAGCTAGTATATCTAATTCAATGTAATTTTTGATAGATGGGATTGGATATACCTACATTTTTTGTACCTTATATCTTTCCCACCTGTTTTTCATTTATGTTTCTCTCTTTTCTTATCTTTTGGGGGTGTGTGCATTAATATCTTTATTTTTCCTTACTTTTCATTAACTCACTTGAAAATTATACAGTGTGTTTCTGTTCTGTTATTTGTTACCCTAAAATGACAATAATATGCCAAATGCATCGAATTATAAAATATATCATTGCTTTTACCTTCCTCCTAGAAAATTTGAGTGCTCTAAAACAACTTAATTCCACTAACACCCTTACTAACATGTTGTTATTTGCCTATTTTTAGTTCTAATTTGTAATTGTATGAGACACAGACATAATTATGATGACTTTATTTAGTCACCATTCATTATTTAACCACACATTTACCACTTTTTGCAGTTTTCATTATTTTTGTATCTTAGAACTTCTGTTCAACGTTATATTTCTTCGCTCTGAAGTAATTTTCTTAGAATTTATCTAGGAAATTAGGATCTGCTGTTGGTAAACTGTCCCATGTTTATTTATTTATTTGTTTGTTTTAATTTGAAAATGCCTTTATTTAAACCTCACTCTTAAAAGTTATTTTCCCTGGATACAATTCTAGGTTAGTGGTTATTTTCTCTTAACACACTGAAAATATTATTCCACTGTCTCTGTTTTCTGTGTTTTCGCTGTAAAAGTCATTCTAACTGTTATATACTTGATGTTCCTTTTAATATGTCGCTCTTAATATTTCCCCTTTGTCTTTATAGTTATGCATTTCTACTCTGATGTGTCTAATTGTGGATTCTTCCAGTGTTTATCCCTTGAGAAGTTCATCAGTCTTAAGTCTGTAGAATGATGTCTTCATTCTGTTCTGGAATTTTTTCAGTATTTAAATCTTCATGTATTGCCTATGCCACATTCTTCTCCTTCTCTCTTCTTGACATTGTAATTAAATGTATGTTAAACCTTCACACACAACCTTGCATGCCCTTCTGTTTTCACATTTTACACCTAAATAGAAACTCTGTCCTGCAAATGGATACTGCATCTATAATTTCTTCTAAATTATCAACAATTTACTAATTTTCTCTTCAGTCATGTCTGCTGGTAAACTTGTTCATGAAGATCTTAAACTTGCTTATATTATTTTTCTTTTCTAGGAATCATACTTGATTATTATCTATAACCTGCTAGGTTTTTTTATATAGATATCTGTTCCTTGTTGATATTTTCACAATTATGAGTTTTTAGAAAATATAATAAGCATATTCAAGCTTATGTTTATGGCCAGTGTACCCTCCCAACTTAAACAACTACATTACTGAACAAAATATATCAAACAACAGTTTTCAGACATTGTATGACAGGCAGCACAGCAAAGTGATCTCTGAGGGAAGAGAAATAAATGAGATAGTCCAAACTCACTGCCTAGAGAAAGTTTCAAGGCCACAGTGCAGAGAGGGAGAACCCAAACAGAACCTCTGTTCTCTCTTAGTTGAGGAGACAGAGTTTAAAATCCGGGAAGGTAAAGGTGGTTAGAGTTTGCTGGGTAGAGAAACAGAGGAGATAACCACTAAAGAGAGAGCTCCTGAGTCCTACAGAGGGTTCTCCTCCAGTCTTTATCTGAACACTGGTGAGCATCTGTGTGCGAGGAAATAGCCAAGGCCAGAGAAAGAGCCATCAGTGCCTGGAATAGTTCATGTGCCCACCAGAACAGTGGAAAAACCTTATTATTCCTAAGGCATCAGGTAGAGTATTCAAGATAACTTAGTACCTTATTAGCAGAGAAATATTAACCCCAGAATAAACATTTTTCTGGTTTTACCTAACAAAGCTTTAAAATAAAACTTAACAGAATCAAACCCTTTTGACATAATTTAACTATGCTCCAGACAAAACAAACCTCAAGAATATATGCCTTCTTCCAGCTCACAAGAAGGTAAA